>NC_137649.1:16480701-17080701 GCF_963383615.2 Lipophrys pholis
GTATGTGAAAGTGTCTATAATAGTTCCTGACATCAGCAGTAGGTGTGTATGTGTGTGTGTGTGTGTGTGTGTGTGTGTGTGTGTGTGTGTGTGTGTGTGTGTGTGTGTGTGTGTGTGTGTGTGTGTGTGTGTGTGTGTGTGTGTGTGTGTGTGTGTGTGTGTGTGTGTGTGTGTGTGTGTGTGTGTGTGTGTGTTTGTTTATGTGAGATGCATGATGCTGATGATCCAGGATTCGGTTGTGCGTTGCACCTGCATGAGCGTCTCCTCACGTGGGACAGGTCTGGGAACCAGACGTGTGTCTGCAGACATCAGAGATATGCTTAAAAAAAATAAAAAATAAGAGCGTGACGAGCACAGTTAAGAATACTCCATTACAAGAAACAATCACGCTTCAAAATACAGAACTATTAACAGTTCGAGTTCACAAGTTATGCTGTGCTTATGAGTCACTCGACTTCCCAGATGAACATGAAACAAACCTGTTTCCATTGAATCTTTCTGGCTTTATCGCTCTTTTCCCTCATCTGACGTCAGCCTCTGCTCCCGCTGTGTTTAACCCATTCTAGGAATCTGTTTTCAGAAAATGGGACTTTCCCAACCGGTAACTTTCTAGTTTGAGTTCTCATCTACATGGAAGCATCGTTTTTGGACTGTTAATGTTCTAATAGTATTTATTAACATGGTGAAATACTCTTGTCTGGTCACTCCATTGGATCAAACAAATCTGCAGCGTTTATGTTATATTTGCAGTTTGTTTGTGAAATATTGTCACCACTCCATTCATTACTGATTGCAGAAATGTTAGTAATTATAACAATGAAGAAATGGCAGATTTTCTAATAAGATAAAAAAAAAAAAAAAAAAGGGTTCCATTGTTGCTTCACTCTGTATTTCACAGAATTTCCACCGTAGTGTACTGGAGCGAAGGAATGGCGAAGGAAGGGTTCAATATCACACTTCAGACCTCGAGGCAATATGGAGTCACCTTGAATGCATCTTTTATGAATATCAACATAATGAGCATAAAACCTAAGAAAGGAGTGACCAGTGACCGGACACTGACCAGGAAATCAAACACTGTTAGGATGTGAACGATACTGACTGTGGTAACCTGCATCATGCCGTCAGGACAGACTTGGTTTACATAACCACACCAAGAATCTGCAAATGGGCAGCAATCATAGTAAACCTCTGTGTCATTGCAGATCCATTAGAGACCTCATAGTGCTCACTAATGACCAGGCCTTAAAAAAAAAAAAAAAAAAAATGCAGTCAATTGAAGTCAGTGTTTCACACGGCACGTCAAACTATTTCCTCCACCAGCAGGGGGCAGTACAGCCAAGTTGTTCTAGTGCGCAAAGAAGCATATTTATCTCAGCCTCCAATATTCGTAAGGCAAGGTGAAAGGAGTCTTGTTGAAACCAGGCCCGCCTGAGAGCCTTCCTGTGCTTCCCAGCAGTGACTCACTTCCTCCCCAGTGGGACGGTAGGATCTCCTGATAAGTGAAAACCGTTTGAAGACCATTGACCCACTGTGGACAGCAGCAGCAGGCCCCGGCAGCTTAAAGTGACATTTCAATGGTTACGTTGCTTTAAGCTCATCCCACAGGCGTTCTAAGGTTTCTGGCGTGCATGTGTATGTGTGACCTCTGATCCCTGCGCAGTGTGCCGCGGATCAATAAGGAAACGGATCCCACGCCGAGTACTCGTCTGTCAGTCAATCTGTCCTTCTGTGTACCGTTTCGCTCCAATCCCTCTCTTAAAAGACAGTCAACTCGAAAGCCTATAGATGTGACTTCGTCTCAGTTTGTGGAGGACAGAAATCTCCTTGTCGTCCGGCTATTTCTCGTCTTTCCCTCCACCTCGCGTCCCCTCGTCCCCCCTCCCTCTGAAAACCATTTAAAAGTCTGAGTGCCCCTGTGCAGTGGGACAGTGGTGTTTGCACACAGTGTCAATAGTCTTTCCCACCATCCCGGTAATTGATGGATGACTCTGAGTCCCACATAAACTAAGCAGATTACACTACACAGAGATCTGAGGCCTGATGCTAATGTGTGCGATGGGCGCTGGAGTCGCAGAGTGTCTGTCCAGTTCTGGAAGTCAATGCGACAGCCCCCCCAACCCCTCGCCAAGCCCCCCAAACCCCCTACCCCCACTCCTCGAGGCTGAGACTTGGTGGCTGTGAGTTTTGAGATGAGGAGTAAAGGAGGCAAGCAAACACGTGCCAACTGTGCCTGTTCTTACCCGTACATTTCTCTTTTTTTCTGTTTTTTCATCTCTCTCTCTCCCTCTGAAACTGGATGTGGGGTCAATAGCTGGCAGCTGGGTGCTCTGTTACAGGCAGCATCCCTGCGGAGCAGCTATTGAACTTCTGTCTTCGGTTCAGGCACAGCAGTGTAAAAATATTTTTGATGTTTAACTGCAAGCAGACGGGTTCGGTTTCATCTGCTGCATTGAGCTCATTTCCTTTCCGTCGTTTCTGGGTTTCACGTTGGTTCGTGCCGTTGTCCCGTTTGCTGAGTTCGCTTGATGTTTGGCTTCTGTGGTCTTGTCCTTTTGCATTTGTTTCGGGGGCGATATTGCATGGGCTTATATTTCCTCTTGTCTTTTTTTTGTTTTGTTTTGACTATGACTATGGCCTGGAGATATAGAGAAGCAAGCTTGTGTCTGTAAGTTTATTAGTTTGGATGGCCCTTCACTAAAAACTGGCACTGTATATGTAACAGTGACTATGAATAAGAGAAGTAATTTCCCTAATTGAATCAATAAGAATCAATGAAAGTAACTTCAATCTTAAATATATTTCCCGTATCCAAAATGACTTGATGTATGTCCATAACCTAATTATGGATTTCTGACCAGCATTCAAACAAAAGTACTTAACACCAAACACGACGTGACTATATAAATGAATTATATAGATGAATTTGCTATTTCAGTCACATTAATTGAACAGCTCGAAATGTATCTCGCAGTTTAATTTGAGACTACATTTATGGATCCACTGGCTGAAACTTCCCTGACTGCAGTAACAGAGCGACATCACGAGCCAGCAGACATTCGGCTGTGCCAGATGCTTCATGACGGACACAATCAACATTATTACAAACTATTCGTAGATTCCTACCGAGTTTTGCCTACAGATCATAGAAATTAAAAGTAAACGTGTTTTTCAAATATTCAATTATTTCTTGGGATCAGTCTGAAAAAATTTAAATAAGTCCCCATAATAATTAGGCTTGTGATTAATCACCTCTCTGTCGCACTCTTTTATGCACAGAGTGAAGCATCAATCTGACTCGATATGAAGGCAATCAGCCTGAGTCGTGAGTTTCAAGTCAACCTTACAAGCAACTTTCAAGTTAGAAATGAATAAATAAATAAATAAACAAAATAACACGGAGAAGCGCCGACTTCTTCTCGTCAGCTCAGGTAAGACAACTCTCAAATTGCCTCCGGTTCGGTTGTGACATGAGAAAAGTGACACTTCAGCCTCAGCCTCCTCTGTTTGACGATCCTCTCAAGGTTGATCTCGTCTCATCTCTGGTGCTTGTGCATCTTTCTCTTGCCACGTTTTTTCCCCCATCCTGTTAACTTTCCATCCATCTGCTTTCACGTGTCGGATCGTGATCGGCCAACTCCTTCTGCGGCGATCATTTCTGTTTTCCGCTCAGGTCTGGACCTCGGCTCATACTGCAGATATACAGAAATACTTAGAGGTCATATAGGTCATTTCTTTTTTTTTTATATGATCAAGGTAGGCCTCTTTTAAGAAATTATGTTATATATTAAAATACTATATCTCTATAAAGAAAAATACAAATTCAGATAGCCATCATAGAGATTATACATTATTGATTATGTCAACAAGAGTCTCTGTTCAACATCGTTGCCACAAAACAACTTTAAATAAGCAATGAAATAATGCCTCTCCTATACAGATAAATATCTTTTACTTGTCAGTGCAATAACATAAACAACAGTCTGACAAAGCAACGCTGCTCTGACATCTGCTCCTTCTGGTTGTGAGTGTATAAAATCCTCTATGATATCTAAAGTCCGGTAGTCGGTGAAAAGCACGAGTCCGTTTAAATACATGCTTAATAGCTCCTTGAAATACAATAAAAACCAAACATTTTGAATTTAAATTTAAAAAAAAAAACACCAAAGGAATCATCTTTTTGATGTGTTTGAAACATTATGTCTCAAATTGTTTTAATTTCTACTCCTAATAATAATAATCGATTCAAATCTGGTTTTTATTTGACTGAATGATATAAAACATTAAAACATGTGCAGCAAAAGTACATTTGCACACTTTTATAAAAGGTAACCCTGGAGTGTCTCCTTTAAATATAGATCTCAGCTCAATCTGGCTCCAGTGTGCCTTGCTACTGACGTGTGTGAAGAGGAAAACCACCAAACACTGATGTGTTTTCTATTAAACCTGCTCTTGGTTCCTTCATGACTATGTGAAAAAAAAAACCACCAAACTAAAGGCCACTGAGAAGAGAAGGGCTGCTTTGTTTTAATGTCGACGTTCTGAAATGGTTTATAGATTATTTGTTCATGTAGATAATTCTTTTATGTGATACATTAACTTTAGGAGATTCGACACGATAGCACACTTTATGTCCGAGATAAAACTATCTGCCCCCGGAAATCACACATTCATTATTTTTCTTTAATGTGCTCTTTATGAAGCTATCCTTTGTGTTTGCAAGGTGTGCATTTGCATATTTGTTTACACGTCTGTCTATGTGTGTGTGTGTGTGTGTGTGTGTGTGTGTGTGTGTGTGTGTGTGTGTGTGTGTGTGTGTGTGTGTGTGTGCTTTGAAGCGGTGTGTGTTTCTGTTGACTGGCTGTTTAATGTGGTGCCTAATGAGATAAAGTCCACTCCGCGCAGTCTGCTGTCTGGCCCTGATCGGAGCAACAGATTAGCGCAGGTGATTTCATTCCTGTGGAGATCCGTTGAGCTTAGGTTCGCTCTGAGCGCCGGCACGACATCCTGAGATCAGGAGAGAAGACACAGACCCACACAAAATTCAAACTCTTTCTGACGTGTGTGTGTTTGTGTGTGTTTGTTGATGCTACAGGAGGATTTCAGGATTTCACCTCAGGATGTGGTCTGAGGAATGCATGTTATACACCTGTGCTGTGTCCTGTTGGGAGACGGTGCCGCGCTCGTGCCGATCCCAAAGGAAACCCACTGCGTCGTACATTAAATTCAGATAGAACTGGAACAAGATGATTATACTCTCTACAACCCACTGCAATGTTACATTTCCATATGCTGCGGCACCGGCTTCCACAGCGAGGCCTAGTTAGAGTTTTACAGGCCGATATGTCGGAGGATCCCTATTTAAATTTCAGCTGCGAGTGAATAGAGACATATCTGCAGTGCGCGCGCGTGTGTGTGTGTGTGTGTGTGTGTGTGTGTGTGTGTGTGTGTGTGTGTGTGTGTGTGTGTGTGAATGTGTGTCTGTGGGTCTGCTCAGTGAGGGATCTTGGTTGACCCCGACTCTGACAGGTCACGTGTGTTTTTGTCTTTTAAGTGGATTAGGATGTAGTTGCCACAGGTTGCAGAAGACTCACTTAACCCTGAGCTACTTACTGCAACTTCACTCTCTCGGGAGAAACGACAGACTTCATTAGTGAAGCAGACGTCAGAAAAAATGACATCACATCACATTTTTTTCATCTCCTTCCTTTGTGGCTCTGAGTAAAAGTATTTATGGTTTTTCATGCAGATATAAGCTTTTTTTTTTTCTCTTCATATGTACAACAGTATAATGCAACAACAACCATTATGGGTAGTAGTTTACTAATTTGCACATGCAGATCATTTTCCTTCCCGTCTGTCATTTCTCATTGCACCTGTTCATTGTGTCACTACTTCCAACTTCATGTGCACGTGTGCTTTGTGAGTGAAAAGCATCACTTTAGGCTCGCCGCCACAGCTGATCAGCTCGGATCCTGTTCTCACGCTAAGCCAGTTAATGCCTGGATAAAAGAAATGGTGCTTCTGTGATTCTGTGTCTGAACTTCCGTGAATTTGTGCGTGCGTGTGTGTGTGCGTGCGTGTGTGTGTGAAACAGCTTATTTCATTCACTGATAAATATCAAAGGTCATTTGTAATCTTAGCATTTGATCGTCACTTTGAGTGTCGGGTCACACTCCCTACGCTTCATTATAACAAACAGTGAGCACACTTTTACAACTGAACTGTGATGACACTCAAAGGTTAAAGTTAGCAGATCACAATAAATACTTTTCTTACTATTTTGTCGTGGTTATCCTCAGAACTTTCTTGAGCTGAGAATTTAAAAGAAAAATGTCGAGTTGTGATACAAGCACTTGCTTTCAAATTGTGTATTTCTTTTGGAGAAACAATCTAAACAGTACTCAAAGTACACTGACAAAAGTATTCCATAAGATCTACAAACCAAATGAAGCACAGTGAAGTTGTGTGGATGAATTTGACAAAATGGGCTCACATTACTCACATTATTCAAAAATAGCCGAGGACGTCATTGAGGGACTCTGTGTGGAGTTTTCATGTTCGGCCTTTGTGGGTTTTTGTTTATTTGTTTGTTTGGTTTCCTCCCGGGCTCTCTAGTTTCCTACCACAGTCCAAAATTGATTGTGAAATTAAATTTAGAAAGTCCTCTTTTGCCCAGAATGCCTTATCTGTTAAAGGTTCCAGAAACTGGAATACCGTATCTCCAGTTATCCGAGGGAGCTCCACCTTTGTCGGTTTAAAAAAAAAAAAACAGTACAAGATATGGCTGATCAATAACAATCCTGCACTTTAAAATATAGATATAAAAAAATGGCACTTTACCCACGTCAGACTACTGAATATTTGCACTTTCTGGTTTTTAGGAAGAATTATTCTCTCATCCTTGTCTTGGTTTCACCATATTGTTTTTATGTGTTTATAACCTTGTGTGGTTTAATGTAGGACGACGGATGGAAATTAGCGTTGAGCTAAATCCGGCATATTTACAGTGACCTCATGAAGAGGTGTCTTGTTCATTGATATGCACCGTCCCGTCCAAATAAACCAATAAATGAAATGGAATGAAAAAGTTTTGAGGCTAAGTGATGAATCTAACTCTATTCAATCACTTTATTTTTCCCCAAGGGGCAACAGAACAAAAAGCCCCTCCCTTCGAGCACGTTTCCTGGCAGCTACAACCTGTTACAGACCCCCCCCACCACCCCACACACACACACACACACGCACACACCCTGTCGTGTCCTATCCACCTGCTGCAGATGCTCCGGCTCCGATTGGCTCAGGGGAAGAACCAATGGGCACGCGGCCCTGCGTTCAGTGGGAAGGCCATTTAAACTGTGTGGCTGGGTGTTCACGAGGGCTGGCTTTGCTTGGAGACCCTTGTCACACACAGCTACTAGTCACAACAGTGGGGACTTCAAAGGCGGCCGGGGGCAGTTGGTGAGAAGTGTGAGTGACAGGGAGACAGACACGGGGACAATGAGAGGAGCCCAGAGTGTGACACAGCAGAGGAGAGGGCAGTAGATGGAGACAGAGTTTGGAGGCAGAATAAAGAGAAAGTGACAAAACAGAGTGGTGAGAGAGAGAGAGAGAGAGAGAGAGAGAGAGAGAGAGAGAGTCGCTTTTGCAGAGCAGAAGGACAAAACAGGTCAGGAGGAAGGGAGAAGGAGAGACCCGAGTTTCTACTGTTCGGAGCATGGTGGCAGTGCACATGGATCTGGTCGACCTCTACCTCCCAGAGTGCTTCACCTACCACTCTGACACAGAGTAAGTACTTTCTCACACCACAGGACGAGAAGTAGGTACTGTCATATCCGTACGGGTTTAATACAGACTGACAGTGTGTCTGCATGCTCTGTCTCTGCCTGACCTGAAATATACCTAGTTATTTACTTAATATACTTCAAACACGTACTTATTTGAGGGCTCATTGAGTTTATTGAAGAATGTTTGAGCTTTTCTTCATGCGTGCCACGTTGACTTTCCTCCTTTTATTCACTCTTTTAATTTCAAGGTTTTTTTTCATTGTTTTGCCAATAATATAATTTATACAATCATACTATATAGAAACAACAACATAAATACACAGACTTCCTCAGGTTTCCGCATAGTTACTTCTTTTTTTTCATCACTACCACCCTTATTTTAATAAACTTCATTGTAATATCATTGCAATACAGGTTTAGTAGTTTCCACTTTGCCTTGTAGCCAGATCATACTTTAAAGGATTTAATGGAGCCGTGGTAACTTAAAGGTAAAATTAAATACGTTTTTTTATTGCGTTAGAGATCTGGTGTATATGAAGTATAACGCAGAGAAAGCTTAATTCACATGGTTACTGTTCCGTTCACCTTCAAGAAAAAGAAACCTTTTTTGGAGTATTCGCTCATCATAATAAGTCCCGTCATGGATTTTTTTTGTCACTCAGAGCTCATCACTGCATATGGTGCAATATTTCCCATTACGTTCGAGGTATTTGACTCTTTTCTTTGGGTTCATCAATTCATTAAGGAGTCGATAAACGGTCAGAATTAAAGAGGATGTTATAAGTTACGCTCTCTAATGACGGATTAATGTAACACTTTGAGTGTGCGGTAACTTCAAACTGAACAAACGAGTGTCACATTCTATAAGTTAGATAAATGGAATTGCAGGAAATTTGTTTTACACATTTCAATAATTTACAAATTAATTATACACGATGAAAACTTTTCTTTCTTTTTTTTTTTTCATGGTGACTGTATTCAAAACAGTTTTGCCGAAAATGGGTTCAAGTTGTAGAAAATTCACCGCAGGTTTGCCGTTCATTGCTTCTGGTTGTCGCGGTTTCTATGTTGATAGTGGTCGTCTCTATGGTTTGGAGGGAACTCGTCCTGGAGGTTGGCAGCGAAAAACCTTCTCCACCGATATCAACAAATCCTGTAAGATTTTAGGAGAAGACGTGTGAAGCAGCTGTTTAATTGCTCAAAGGCTCTTTTTTCATAAATAGAATTATATAAAAAAAAAAGCCTATTATCATCCATCAATGCTGTGGCATAAGAATGTATTTAAGAATGGGAAATGAACTTTTCCCACGGCGCGGAAATAAAGAGGACTGTCAGATAAGCAGAGGAAGAAGAGGATAGGTACAAATGTCCATGTGCAGGTTGGATGATTGCCTGTGACACCAGAAACCAGATAAAGATCGGGGGGAAAGGCGATGGCGGCCACAGATGATCCTCATGTGTGGCACGCGATCCATGTTTCCGGAGCCCGTGAGCCCAAGCCCCAGTCGCAGGCACCTCATCTCTCAGCCCTGTCCAAAGCCTGACTAAGGCTCTTACAGCTGGCCGGGGGTGCCGCTGATCCCTGCTCATCTCTGGCTCATTAGTTTAAAGAAGAAGAAAAAAAAAAGGAAAAAAGAAACACTGCTGAGACGTCAGTGACCTCGATCGCTGCTCCGAAGGGTTCAGGTTGACTAGGTTATTAAGGCGCCACAATGGGATTTTGTGATATTACACACGGAACCTCTGCCTCGTTATAGAATTGTGGTTAGTTTTATTCTTAAGATATATATTTCTTTCTCCCTCTCCTTTCATCCCTTCCATCACCCAGAGGGTCATTGTCTGCATTATGACTGCTCATTTGAAAGAAAGTGTTGCCCTCTCTCTTTTCTTCCAACACCGCTCAGGTTAATGAGCCACAGGACTGCCCCCTTTCTTTCTGCCCCTCCCCAGCTTTTTCACACTCCCTCTATCAGTCTGACCCTCTCGTAACTTCCTCCCGCCTCTCGTCTTCTTCTCCCTTCTTTTTTTTTTTTGTCCTCTTGTCGTTTCACGCTGCATTTTATCCTTTGTTGCCCAGGTGCCATTAGAGCTGTTTTGGATACTGCGACACAAAAGAAGCCGGGGCATGATGATAACTTTGCCTGCACACACACACACACACACACACACACACACACACACACACACACACACACACACACACACACACACACACACACACACACACACACACACACACACACACACACGGACTCTTTGATCTGCCCCTGCTGCACCAACCACCTTTTGATAGACTTTTATGTGCAGTTGTAGATTAGTAACCTGTCAGAGTGAATATCGTATCACATCTAATGCCATTTCATTATGAAAACTAACCCCCCCCCCCCACCTCCCGCTGCCTCCTCCCTCCTTAAGATGCATTACAATGGGAGAGAGCAAAATATATCTCACTCGTTCCCTGACAGAGACTTGACACAGCAATATGGACACCTGTGATGGATAGCCAGTAAGGCTACCAGTGAGTCATTGTAAAAGGAAACTGAAATCTATTCACTGTGCTGGTTTTTATAGTCTCCAGAGTGGATTGAGAAGCTGGAGATGCAGTGAGCGAGGTGATGGAGCAAAGTGGCATCTTCAGGCTTGCTGACGGAATGATGAGACAATTACAACCAACGGTTTTTCTATATAACTGTCAGGAGGAGTCGTACCGAGAAAAATCACTTTTACACCTGATTACATTGAGATCCGGCATTAGATTACATCCCAACAAACTTTTAGATTATTCTGAAAAGGAGTGAATCGCGGCGAAAACTTTCCTTTTTTTCAGTTTAGAGTTCATTCTTACAATACATGGAATTCTGTTATGTCCCAAAACATTTTACCTGCAGTTTAAGCAGTGATACACCAACTACATTAAGTTTAAATGTTTTATTAGTCTATGAACTAACAGAACTATTATCTGTAGAAATGAAATAAAAAGAATTTCCTTTTTTATTCATCCTTAAAACACCAACCATCTCATGTTTGGTTTTTTTTATTTCAAAAAATCTGAGTTGAGGTTTATTGTGCGACAGTGCTCCGCCTATTTTTACATCTGGTTGTAAATAGGGTTTTGCCTCACTCTGTAGTTGTACAATAGAATATAGAATAATCCTTGTACTCAGCTTCAATGAGCTTTGGTCTTATTTTATTTATTTAACAAATAAACTCCTGAGTGAAAAACACCCTAATCTGTACCATTCTGAAGCTCTGCTTCAGTTGAGTTGAACTGCACACCTGGATTACGACTTGCCAATTTATATTGACGTTTTCTTCCCAATCTATTTCTAAAAATGGAATCTGATGAATACTGGTTTGTATAAAACGGGGGAATATTTTGAAAAAGACAGGCCTGGTTTCAGCCAGGCCCAACGCAATCGAGAACCCAACATGGGATCGGCGTGATAAACTTTTGCCTGAGAAAGTCACGCAGAGCTGAGATCCCGCCACAAAGTTGTGCTTTCATCCGCGGATGGGTAAAGACGCGAAAGTTGGCCTGCCACGTTTGCCGCAGCACCGTTTCGTCTGCCTCTAAGTAAGAAAAATAAATCAGTAGGGCTTGTGCGGGCACTTCACTGAAACAGTCAATCAAAAACAGCCTGATGGAAAAAAGCCACTCAGTCAAAAGTTCTGTGCCAGCGTTTGGTCTTTGATAGTTTTTGATACCCGCTGCAATGTCTTCCATCTGTACCGAAGAAGTGCCACAAAGCTCCATTTAGTACAGCGATGACAATGATTGCGTTGCCACAGTTGATTTGATTGTTTGGGTTTTTTTCCCCCCCGGCAGTTAAACTGTTCCTCTCGGTATCTGCCCTCGCTCTCACTGCCTGTTTTTGTGGGTTTGTAGAGGGGTCAGTAGCGCATGGCCATGGTTTACTCAGTGGGTGGTTAAAAACAGCCTCTCTTTTTGCCTACCAAATCACCTTTCATTGGAAAACACTGATTTACATGTCAGGAAACGTCAACATCCACCTCACCAGGCTGAGAGCGGAGTGGGCGAGATCTATGGCGTGCGCGTGTGTTTGTCTGCGAGTGGAGGTGTGCAACCGAAAAGAGAGATGGTAGAGGGAGTGTTTTTTTTTTTTAAAGTTGGCCCTGGCGACAAACAGTTGCATGAAAGCATGTGTGAGGGTGTTTATGAAGACGCGTGTCTGTGAGCGTGTGCGCAAAGGGAGCTCCAGTGTGTTCCTGAGCATGGAAATCTGAAGTGGAGACGTGGGAGACTGTCTGAGCTTTTTATTTTTACATCCACGCACGAGGGTCTGACGCCACATCGTGAGTATGTGTGTGTGTGTGTGTGTGTGTGTGTGTGTGTGTGTGTGTGTGTGTGTGTCTGTGTGTGTTTGATTGCAGATCACATGCCTGTGGGCCTACTGTACACTTTCAGACGCTTGTTCTCCTCGGCATGGTGACAGAGAGTCTGTTGTGGTCACATCTTAATCCAATAATAGAGCCACGACACACACTTTAACAAGCAGCGCTTAGGATTGTCGTTTCTTTTTTATCTTTACATGATCAAATATTTCCCAGAAGAGAAAGAAAGAGGTGGTTTTTCACACTGGTGGGCAGAGTGATGCGGACAATTTTGATTTGGGCATTTCCATAGGTTTGCTTAAGCAATCCTCCCCTTTGAAAACAAAGCAGTGTAATGAACAGAAGCTTTGCATATGTGGGAAATGACAAACGGCTGGTTTAGGTGGTGCCGGGATGGCTTGAATGGATGTATGGTCAGGTGGAAGGATGTGGAGACTCGGAGGTGGAAGTATTTGCCGCATTTTAGAAATGGAGAGGTTCAAAAAGGGAGTAAGCTCATCAGAAAATAGCATTCTTAGTGTTTATCATTCTGTTTGTGGTGTAAAAACACACACATGTTTGTTTGCAAACAGAAATAAACCCATAAATTAAAGATATGGATTTTTTTTTTTTTTTTTTACAGATCCTTGAGACACGATTACGATCTGTGTAAATGATGCTTGACTTAATAAAATGAATCAGCAGCCACCAACCTGAAGGTCAATTACATATATTAATATTAATTATGATACCAAGGTGACTCATTATATAAAGGTGAATTGGAAGACTCTCTGCATCATAAATATGTATGAAAAAAACCTTTATGTGGATCTATTCTTCTTGTCTTCCATCTCCTTGGTTCTTTTTTTTCCAGGCTTCTGGGCAGGATGTCAGTGAGGGGCTTGGACCCCGCTTGTCCCACCACCATCAAGCGTGAGCCCTCCAGCCCAAGTCCCAGCTCTCAGGGTGACATCAGTCCGCCCCAGCCCAGTCCTGGAAGCTCTTCCTCGGACACCAACTCCAGCTACGGCCCCCTGACTAATAAGGCTCACAAACACAGCAATGGCCTGGACTCACCGGGCGTCTATGGTAACACGGCAGTGCTGGCCAACAATGGAGGGACAAACAGGTCGGTTTGTGTTTGTTTCACACGTTGAACGGGATCATTATTATCCGAGTACTCAATCCTTGTGTTTCCGTCCACCTCTGTCCAGGAGGTTTGGGGAGGAAGAGGGCCAAGTGAAGTGTGAGTTCATGCTGGGCTCGGTGGCCAAGCGGCTGTGTCTGGTGTGTGGGGACGTGGCCTCGGGCTACCACTATGGCGTGGCCTCATGTGAGGCCTGCAAGGCGTTTTTCAAGAGGACCATCCAAGGTAAGAGACAGAAACACATCTAAAACTCACATGCAGCACAGGAACAGGTCGGGCTTTATACATAGTAACAGAGTTTATGTTGCATGGCTGATAATTCCTTCCTGCCGTCTTTTAAACCTGTTTTACCAGCATCACGGTGCAGATGCAGAGCGTTTGTTTTGGTATAAACAAGCTCAGATCAGTTAGTTCATAGCCGCCGTCACCTCCTGCCTCCCAAACTGCAGAGAGGCTTTAAATAAAGATCTGTTTGCAAACAGCTGATACACAGTAGATTGATGGCGTGCTGTGTATATAGTCAACATGTTTGAGTTTAGGTCGTGAAGCTTCAGATAACACATGGTGGTAAATGTGTGCAGCGCCGCGCTTCGGGCCGCAGAAGCTGTCGGAGCGTCGGGCGCCAGCAGCATTTCGAGGAGCCGCCCCACGCGTTGCCAGCTCTCGGCCCAGGTTGAGCACCTGACAGGCTGCGTTTTTAGCTCAAGCCTCCAAAAATTTGGCTGCTGTACACAGGTTCAAAGGGCAAACTGGAGCGGCTGTCACATCAAGCAGAGGGATCCAGATCTGATGTCTGGCTCATCAGATGCTTCCTGTGTCTGATCGGGGGTGGCAGCTGAGAGCGTCGGCAACTGGCTGGACGCCATCAGGCTTAATGGAGCGGCTTAGGCTGCTGGTTAGGTGTAAGGAATGTGTCCTTTTTTTTTTTTTTTTCTTTTCCTTGACTCGTGACACAAATTGGGAGTGATGCTGCCAAAATTAACATCTCCAAAATAACACAGCATTATTTAAATCTCGTAAAACATCACTCGGCCTGTTTTAAATCCATTCGATCAAGGTCACAGAGGTCATCTCCGTGTCACGCCGAGACAACGGACCTGTGTTGAAAGGTTGACGGCGTGGATTTTTAAGTGTCCAGGAACGGATTAGTGAAAGCCGACCGGTGGTGTTCAGATAAATTCAGCTGTAGTTCGTTAGACTACGTCGCTCTATATCTGAGATATTTTACAGATTTACAAAGTAATGAGAAATCAGGCACAGCCATAGGTCAACATGAATCCATTAGCAGTCAGGTCTTATTAAACGCAATATAATATCCACAGGTAAAGTGTTAATATGACTTACAGACTTGTTTCCTTTCGCTGTCAGACCAGAGTCAGTTCAGGATTACTGTTTAGTACAATAGTAACTTTTAAGACCTTTTAGGTTTGTTTACACAACAGAGGTGTTTTGAGTCCTGCAGCTCACAGTGTCTCTTCAAGACCTCAGACACTAACAGGTTTCTGTAAAAATGCAACCTTTGACATAAAAACTGGGATCCGCGACAACCCAAGTATTGTCATGATGGACGCACCGGGTGATAAACTGCTCTATTGGATTGTTGTTTTTGTTGTCCCCGGAGCAATAACCAAGGTGTTTTTTCTATCCCGTCTCTTGTTCGTGTTCAGGTAACATCGAGTACAGCTGCCCGGCATCCAATGAATGTGAAATCACCAAGAGGAGAAGGAAATCTTGCCAAGCGTGTCGATTTGTGAAGT
Organism: Lipophrys pholis; assembly: GCF_963383615.2. Lineage (NCBI taxonomy): Eukaryota > Metazoa > Chordata > Actinopteri > Blenniiformes > Blenniidae > Lipophrys > Lipophrys pholis. Next base: position 16,495,725 of record NC_137649.1, read on the forward strand.
GTCTGGCGGTGGGCATGTTAAGAGAAGGTCAGCCATACACTAAAAAAGAAACTGAACTTTTCAGACTTGGATCAAGACAAAAAACAAAAAACAAAAAACAAAAAACAAAAATCGTTTGGGGTACTTTTTCCGAAATCGATCAGTCTGTTAGTCTTGGCAGAGGTTCAAAACTCATCCTTCAGAGAGCTGGAAGAGAAAGCGAAGACTAACACAAGGCGGAGTGCGAGTTCTTTGTTGTGCATTCCTGGAGACAATAACCTAATTATCAGATTCTCTTAATGTTTCACCTGATCAACCAGTGTGTGCCGTTGTTGTGTAAACTCCAGTGAAACCTAAAACTTCTGGCAGTTAAACTTCACGCCTTTTGTGCCATTTGTGATGTGTGTGTGTGTGTGTGTGTGTGTGTGTGTGTGTGTGTGTGTGTGTGTGTGTGTGTGTGTGTGTGTGTGTGTGTGTGTGTGTGTAGTAAACGGAGTGCTTAACAATGCATTGCATAGCAGAAGGAGGAGAAGGCTGCTCACTATTCAGCCTCTGTCTCTGTGGTGCTCCACCAAAATAGCCTCTGGACATCTGCCAGTTATTTTTTTTTTTGGTAGGTACATTAATAACACTACGGCTCTGCCAAGATAAAGGAGGGAGCTGTGATGTTCTGGAAAAAAAAAAAAAATGAAGAAATTTTGAAAATGTTATTCCTATTTTGAGATGTGATTCATATAAGCTGGACTGTCACACTACAACTCAGACACAAACATTCATTCATAAGGTGCATCAAAGACACATGTCCTCACTTTTTAATACAGCTGAAGGATGCAAACTCTCACCCTGCGTGCTATCAAATTCCAAGTGACGCTGCCGGCATGTATACATTCCCCAGAGGGTCTCTACCAGCGGTCAGGTGCTCCGTCAGTCCGACTGTGCGCCTGACTGGTGACATATTGTTGTTCCAGATTTAGAAGTGACTCAAAAAGGAAAACATTAGCGGCCTCCTACTGTACTGTACCGACTGACTCGGCGGCTGCTGTGTGCGGCGTACCGAAGGTGGGCGAGCAGATCAAACTCGCAAGTGTGTGAAGCCTGATCTTTTAATTTGTTGTCACCTTTTCATTAATGACAGTTGTGGAGGGCAGAAGAGCCGAGCGTTTGTGTTTCATGCTGCGTTTGTGCCACATGTGTCCTTATGCACTTCAACAGTATCTACCAGAGGGGCCAAAGCATTCACAATACTTACTTAAGCAGAAGTATAGATAATTATATGAAGAAAACAACTTTGGTAAATTCAACAGTTGTGATTCCAACTTCTTTTACTTCAGTAAACTGACAGATTCTGAAATGCACACACCCTGTTGTAACGTCTGGTGGTATTTGTGAACACAGCAGCTTAATTATTGATAATGATGCAGCTCATTATCATATTTAAGATTGTGAGAGGTTTCTGCTATGGAGGTGGATTGTTGATAATAAAATGTGTGAATTTGAGAAGTTCTGCTGCACCTCAGTGTGATGATGATGCCCATGAGGAAGTCTTATTCTTAACTGATCCTTTGACAATGTTTGACCTTCCACGTCGATGGCCCGCAGTGAGTAAGAAATAGCATCGGTTTGTTTTTCTCTAACAAGAAATGCTCCGATCCAATCCAGCCAAAAATAACTTTTCTTGACTGCTTGAACACATGCTCAAAAGTTCAGATTTTTACTTCATTAATGTATTGATTTTCACACTGCTTGGGTGTAGTGGTTTGGCATTCCAACCTCAAAACAAGAGGAACCGGTTTGATTTTCTGAATTATTTTTGCATGTTTCTCTTCATTCATGCATTTCCTAAAGAGGAGTGTCTGGTTCATTGTTGACTTGGATTTGTTCACGAGTGTGTTGACCCTGTAGTGGACGGGCGATCTGTCCGAGGTGTTTTGGCTCTAAATTAGATAAGGCAGGTGTAGAAGATGCGTGGATGGACTGATTTAGTCAGTGATTTGTATAGTCTGTTGCAAATGCTGGATTAACTAAACAAGGAGGTTTGTCGCCTGTAATTTGAGCGACGACCATCGTCTCCTATTTGCACATCGACTGGTTGCTACTCCCTCCGTCAGACTGCGCTGCGGAGACTCTGCCCTATTAAGCTTGTAGAATAATGTTGTCAGAACTAATAGAAGTTATGTCCAAACTATGAAAATATGATCCCGATTGTAATAAACCTGAATGGTCCTTTAATGCTGCCCACTCGTCTCTAAACACACAGCCGCCGCTGCTTATTGCTCGCCCAGTGTTAAACAGAATCATCGCATCTTTATGCGTGTTTCTGTATATGGGTGCGTTTAAACATGTCAGTCAGCACTGCAGTCACATTTATGGTCACACTTCTGTGTGTTTGTGCGGCTTGAGTGTGTGTATGCCCTTTTTCTAAATTAGCTGCTTTTAATAGGGTTGGGGCATCAACAGCATCCCGACTTGCCTATCGGGGAGGGGGGGGGGGGGGGGGGGGGGGGGGGGCTCCCGTTTCAACCCCCTTCGCTTTCCCTCCTCCCTCGTAAATTCCTCCAGATGCCTTGTGGGATTCCTGGACCTCCGTGAAATGCGAACTGCCCCTCGTAACTCCTGTCGTAAGCACCCTCGTAACGCGCTTCATCGTGTCTCGTAATGCCCCTCTTCCCCGGAGAGGCCGCAGTAAAGCCAGAGACAGAGGAGCTGTGAGGTTTAATGAGTTGAGGCAGAGCCACATTAAATACACGGCTAAAAGACATATAGACCCCGGGCAGGATTTGATTAAGCCCTGTTTAGTGGACGTTTCCAGGGTTGCCGTCGCTTACCTAAACCACTCCAAACATATTTGTCGGCAATGTTGAACAATGTTTTGTAATACAGATGAAATTTGGCAAATCTGTATTTTCTTTTATAGTGTAACAGTTTACGCTTCTGAGGAATATGGGCAGTGGGGCAGCAATAAATACCATGGCGTCCTGACTTTTCTGTGTTGCCTCGGGCTGTTTGAGACCCTGAATAATGTGCATCACTCACTTCACTCTGAACATGTGATGCAGATTTACAACCTGTGCTGAAAACTCCTTGTAAAGACTATTAAAAATATGTTTCCAATCATCCATCCACGCACCACTCTGTATTATAGACCAATGGGTGAGGGCCGGGTGATGGTCGCACCAAAGAAAGTGAAGCAAACCTGATGTTTTCTCATTAGTTTGATGAACTTGCATCGAGGTTTGAGCTGACAAGTTGTGACGTGGAGACACGCCCGTTTCTTAACTCTCCATTTGTTTATGTCAGCTGCTCCCATTTTCAATTAGCATGTCATTACTGAGGTGACAAGAAAATAAATAAAAAATGACCATCACTTCGACACACGGATCAAATCTGATTTTATGGGATTGCGCGATGACAAAAATACACAGAAGAAGGACAAATACTTACTGTAAATTAAAAAAAAAAATAAAATAAATTAAGAAAACCTGACAAACAGAGACGGACCACCACACACATTTAAAGTCAGAATTTAAATCCATGCCCGCATAGGAAGGACATGCAAACTTCCCACTGTTAACTGGAGATACCTGTTCCACCTAGTCATTTCTTTGAAATAACTGAAAGCAGGAAACACACTCTGTGATGCACACAGGTTCAAATCAGTCTTCAGTCATGCAATGATTCAAAAAGAACCAAAAAAACGTAACTAGTGACCTACAAAACGGTATTAAGATACAAGAATTAAAACGAGCATCTTTACTTTCTACCTGTGATTGCAGTATACACGGCAGACTGTCTGACAAGATGTTCTGATTGGAAAAAAAAATAATTGTATATATTTTTCTGACCATGTTACAATATGGAATCCAAACCTTCTTCCGTGTGAAAAGCCTCAAAAACACGTCAGGGGAAACATTTGTTCTTGACCTGGCCAACTTTCTAAATGTTTTTGGTCGATTTATCGCCAAGAAGCAAGAACACACTACAGCATTGCCAACATATTGTTGGTGGCAGCCATGCGTACCACCGTCACATTATCTGAGTAGCTTGCGACTGTTTGTCGTGTACACATGGTGGCGGCCGTGACGGAGGCGGGACGTGCTGCTGCAGAACAGGATAACCTGGATCAGTCTGCCATCAGCGGCTGGACGTCCTCCTGCTGAGCGCAGTGAGCATTTTGGGAACCTGTAAAGCCGCTCATGTGAAACTCCAGACGCCTTTAAAAGAAGGCCGAGTGATGAAAGAGGCAAAAATAAATCAGTGTCTGAGCGGTCCGCCTTTATCGAACTCCGATGGGCTGTTCGGAGAGATGGGGAGGAGGTGTGTGTATCTGTTTTGTTATCCAGCGGAGCTATTCTTGGCCTTTTGGTTGTCAGCACATTCCACAGTGAAAAGTTACACTTCACCCTAATGTGTCTGTTTCAAATGTGACATTTCAACACAAACGGTTGCGCACCTGCACGATGCGCACGGACAAATGTTTGGCTTTAACCTGAATTTTCGAGCAGTTTGTAGTAATGTGAGGACGAGAACAGCGCATGCATGATGGAGCGCCCACGTCTTGTACAAGTTAACTCTCTTTATCTGCCAGCTTTTCCATCTGAATACCACAGATAGAAATCTTGACTGCATTTTTGAAACTGTCTTACAGTAAAAAAGCAAATATGACAGTATAACGTAACGCGACACAGTCACACTTTAGTGCCAGAGAAGGCACAGCTGCAGGAACAGCTCTGACGGTCATGGGAATAACATTGTAGACACACTTTGAAAAGCAACCATTTCCTCATATTTGCTGCAAAAATAGTTCAACCAATCGATACGATAACTGAGGTGCTTGTACTGTATATACAGTCCTTCTGTACTCAGCTGTGTTTACCCCATCGCACAGAGACAGAAACTAACCCGTATACTGTAACTGAGATCTTTAAGGAGGCATAGATTGTAGAAAATGTACACATACGATACACAAAACATGAAAACAGTCTTGGCAAACAAAAAAAAAAAAAAAAAACAGAAAGCAAAAAACTGCTGTCTTACTACAATTACCGGAATGACCTTGCTATAAAATGTGATTTTTAAAAAACTAATAAAGATTAGTATGTATGTCCCACAACACCATCAACATGTCTGGTTAAATTGAAATAATGAGATCTAATAATCTCAATGTCGACACATTCTCTCCATAAATATCTCTGTAAGCAAGTCAAGCGCAGCCGACTGCCGGCTCGAAGCCACGGAGCATCACTGCGAGGTGTCAAGTGGGCAAATAATATCTGCCGCGTGTCTGTTACAGATGCGAGCGCTATTATGGATCTATTCGGGGCCACTATTGCTATCTTACACAGTGTAGCGCAGGAAATCCAACTCCACTACACTACTGAAGGCTTCCTGAGTCACGATCGCGCTCACCAGAGACGTGCACTCTGTCTAAAGATGCTCATGCAGACCGTTTTCTTCTTTGGCACGTACATTTCTCCTCCGTGAACATGACGCCATATAAACAGCCCCCTCAAAAACATTCACAAACACACGTTGTTGTAAAGGAGACCACAATGCAGCTTCAGATGAGCAGTTGTCGCGGGCCGCTCTGAAAGGTTGTTTAGCGTCAGGTTGCACGAAGCGTGCCGCTGCGCCGGCAGGACTCGTCGCCCGTCCCGCTCTCCCCCGGGGGAAGCTGCTGCATGTGAGCTGACGATTGGGCGACTTCCTGATGATTTACTGGGTTTAGCACAACGCGGGTTCCTGTGGTCAATGTCAAATACTTCACAGACGACACCTGTTCAGTAACCCAAAACCCTCTTCAAACGAGTTATTTTTCTTTGTGCGTTACAAACCGATGACACCTCACGGAATGTGATTTATATATACCTATTCTTTCTTATTGTTTTTCTGTTCTGTGTATCGCGCCAATAAATACATAGCCAAAGAGACTAAAGAAAAGCAACTATTCAACGTGAACAAACTTAGGTGACGGAGGAAGAAACCTGTAGAACCAGGCTCAGATGTGGTGGCTTTCTGTTGTTTTTTTTTTTTCTTATTGTTGTCAAAGATAAAAGAGGTGTTGATCTCAACCCAGTAGCGACTCAACATCGCACCCTTCCTGTGTCCCATGGTCCTGTGTGAATTCAGACCCAATGAAAAACACTTATTTTCAAAAGACAAAACAAACTGAGTTTACATGCAATAAGGTAAATGTCTGTGTTAAGTAATGAATATCATAATGTGACATTAAGCACCTTGTCCAGCCCCGTTAGAGAGATTTGACTATCTAATATTGATTCAACACAGGAAATTGAAGCGCTACCAAAGCTCTTCTACCCAACTCTGAGTTTCGATGCAGACTTTCTCCCTCTTTAGACTTAAATTCTTAAATTTCGTGAATTTCTCTCTCTGTGATGAGGTGTGTGTACATCCACCCAGCCGTGACCCGGCTCAAAGCATCACTGACGCCCTTTGATGTTGTTGTTTCTTCTAGGTGTGCGCCTGGACCGAGTGCGAGGTGGCAGGCAAAAGTACAAGAGGAGAATAGATGCTGAGAACAGCCAATACCTGCACCCTCAGTCTGCACAGAAGAAAATATGTAAGTGCACAAAGAGGTTTCATAATTCCTCTCAAAGATTTTTTTTTTTTTCTTTTACATAATGGATTCCTTTACTTTCAGTGCAAGCGCTTTGATTTTTGTTCCAGTCTGAGAATACACAACAATCAAATGATGTTTTCTTTGATTCGCCTGTCACAACTTTTAATGGGTTTTCCGTTCTAGTATTGTATTTCTCTAGTCACTTGGCATTAATCATATCTGAATGTATTACTTGAAGTGAGAAGTGCTCGCACTGCTCCGATAACCCCCCCCCCAAAAAAATGAATTTCTCTTAAGTCTCTGTAGGCGGTGCAGTGGAGAACAAGGTGGTGTCCTTACTGCTGGTGGCCGAGCCGGAGAGCATCTTCGCCATGCCGGACCCCACGGTGCCTGAGAGTGACATCAAGGCTCTGACCACACTGTGTGACCTGGCTGACAGAGAGCTGGTGGTCAACATCGGCTGGGCCAAACACATCCCGGGTAAGATGAATCCTGAGCCCCCCCACAGTTCCACTATCTCCTTCGTTGGATCACACAGCGAAGCCCAGACATATTAGATCCATTAAGTCTCTAACGAGATCAGATGAGGGATTGGTCGGACTGGCGATTGCCAAGATGCTTGGTTGGAAGCCCAGAGGATGAAGGTAATGTTGGCATGGGTTGGTTCTTATTTGCTAGTCATCCTTTGTGTGTGACGCACCTCTGCTGACCACAGTATGTTCCCTATAAATCGACCAGATGACCAGCGGCCACCTGTAAGTTTTAATTCATTTCCTGAGCTGCAGTTCTGTGTGTGTGTGTGCGTGTGTTTGTGTGCAGGCCGAATTATAGAAAACCTCCTGGCACTCTTAAAGCTCGTCCTCACAGGAACAGCAGAAGGGATGTCCGGAGTCTTTTCTCTCCTTTGATGAGTCGGTGGGAAGCGGAGAGGAAGTGCATTCTGACAGCTTAGTGGGATTAAAAGTCGGCACACAAGTGAGGCTGTGGGTTGTAATCGCGAGCAGCCGTGTCGAGCGGATCATCTTTCAATAATGATTACTAAACTCTGAAATGAATGAAATAAACAGCACTATGGAGGGCAAAAGGTAACAGAGGGATGAGGAATATTCAAAGTAGTATCTCGTCTTTTTACGTCTTTGTTTCTGTCGAATTTCTAAATGTGCTTCGTGAGAGATAGTCCTTCATCGCCTGAGCCCAAGTCCCATTTAAGTTCCTACAAATTGCTTTGTCTCTTTTCCTCTGCTTATCTTAAATGCCTGAAACACACAGTTCTTGATTTCAATGCAAGATTCACACAAACGTGATGTGTTTAAAAGTTTCATGGGAATCAATTTCAAGTCTTAATACTGTTCATTTCATGTTTTCAGATCTACATTCAAACTTCTGTCATTATTGCTAACGGCACCTCAGATACCATGAAAGCATTAGATCCTAGATTAAGTTGGATGTGGAGGAAACGTTAGGTCTTATGCTCAGGAGTTGTCATTTGGCAAACGCTGATTCTTGGCGTTGATAAATTCAGCCACATTAGGCATCATAGAAATGGAATAAATCCAGAATAATGAATCGATTTAGAATAATAAAATTATAACAAATACAATACATATAATTAGACAGGTTTTATATATACAGGAGAGTTATGGAGCTTGAAGGAGGTGGTCTCCTGTGGCTCTTGGTAGTGAATGTAGGTTGCTGAAGGTGTTCCTGCTGTTGACCTGTGCATCATGGAGAGGGTGAGAGACACTGCCCACTGCATCCTCCTCCTCCTCCTCCTCCTCCTCCCTGTACACAGTCCATCTCCACAATGCCACATAAATCATCCAACCTTTTATCAACTTTGTGTTGACGGTTCAAACATTAATAGTGAAAACGAAGAACACCTGCACTGAGCTCTGTATCAGAGAAATGATCACGTGTCTGATTTCTTCGTTTGGTCTTTTCCTTTTCTTTTTATCACTGCGTAATCAGCCACATTATCATCACCCAAAACATCACCAGGGAAACACCTGCTTTTTTTTTCTCCCTCTTTTCGTGGCTGTCTAGTTCCTGACTTGCTTCCAAAACAAACAAATGTGGCGTGTGCACTTTTAATCTCACAGCTATATTTGTGTGAAGCAGGTATTTGAGGTGTGCTCCTCATCAGCATTTCTATTGTTCTGTTAGAAACTCCGGTCTCCCTTCTCCCTCCTCCCTGCCTCCTCTCATCACCCCCCCCCCCCCCCCCCCCCCCCCCCCCGGGCTGCTGCTGTCTGTCTTCTTTGTCGGCTCTTTACTGTCAGCGCACAAGACAGATGGAGTCCGACTGATGTGTGTATTTGTAGACCCTTTGCCAGTGGAGAGGCTTGTGATGAGAGGCGGCTGTACGCGCGGCAGATACCTTACCTGAGGGCGCTGAAGGAAAAGGAGTCATATTGTCACCCAAATGTCAAGCACATTTTACTCCAACGGCTGAAATGTTACCGAAGATGCACCAGTTGGTGTAGCTGAGAACGGGTTAGTCTGGAAAAAGTCCTCTCAGCATCCACAACGTAGAGGGTTTTTCTTTTCTCGGTTATTCTGATTTTCCACAGAAGTTGGTGCTTCAGAGGTGCTGGTAGGCAGACTTTGTCTTTAAACAGAGCCAAGCCAGATGTTTTCCCTTGTTTCCAGCCACTGCTTGAAGTGAGAACTGGCTGCGAGCTGTAGCCCATAATCACACACACACGAGCAGAGTAACAACCATTCTACTCCGATCCGAGCGCTTTCCCCACCATGCCAAATTATTTCTTCAACGTCCAACTGACGAATTTGCTTGAAATATGGAAAACTGTGGCCATGTCTGTTGTCGAGTGTTTCGCCGTGTGGGGCGTTCACTGACAGCATTTATCACAGGCAGCCTGAGATCATCTCCTAACAGTGAAGGAATTTCAGGAAAAGTTCACGACACTGCAGTGTGACTGCTGCTCCAAGCGACAGATGCAAACAAAGAATCAAGATGCACAAGAAAATGACCGAACCAATTCAAAACCTGTGATATCTGCACTGCACAGTGTTGCAGCTTGTAAACTTTTAGAAAACTACTAAACTTGTACAGTCCATAGAAGCATTAAGACTAAAAAAATTGAAATGCATAAGTCAATCTAAGGGCCCGTTTACGTGACAAAACTTGATGATACTCTGAGGCTTTGAAAACGCACGTTTTTGATTAACAGCATTGATATTTAACACTTACAGGGAAAAAAACCAACTTTTTAAAAATGCTGCTACTGTGCATGCATACCATGGCCGTAGTAAATAGTTCTCCTGAACATACGCGAGTAGATGGACATTGACAATAATGGCGGCCTCCAGAGTGACATCCTGGTAGTTTTATAGTTTAGCGTCACCCATAATAGCAATGCACCTTGGGCTTCTGTCCATCAAGAGATAGAAAGAAAAGATGGAACAATCGCATCATTCATGGAGAGGATTCAGGATGTAGAAAAAAAACAAAAGAGAGACGGCCCAGCTGACAGGAAATAAAAAGAGAGAAAAAAAAAGCATTAGATAAAAGAGACACATACAGAGAAAATGGGTACTTAAAAAAAACAAAAAACGACTGGCCCTCCCTGGCAGCGTAATGGCCATGTCACATCAGGTCTGGATGAGTGGCAGTACACACGGCCCCTTTTGCTGGGAGGACCAGGGTCCTGGGCAAAGCGGCCCAGGCCATCTGAGTTCTTTGCCCAGGGGGAGGTGAGTGTGTTGGGGCTACTGTCCTGCTCCCCCCCCCCACCCTTCGGTGTCGGCTCCTATCAGGCAGATTGACAGTGATGTGGTCTGAAGTCTGAGGGCCAGACTGGCAGATGAGCTGGCTAAAGACCAACTGCCCTCTTTGTTTTTGGCCTTTTTGAGACTGTGATGAAAGTTGGCCGTTGAGTGTGTGTGTGTGTGTGTGTGTTTGTGTGTGTGCGTGTGTGAAGCGACTGTGGCGTGGCTGCTGTTGATATCACTCAAACCTTAGCCAGATACACCCCCCCCTTGTTGCCCTTGGTTGATTTTGCTTCATCCTTTTACAACACGCTCTTTACTCTTTATAGGAGATGTGACTTGTATTAGTCTTTAAAACCTGTACATGTATCACCCGAGATTTCATCATGCGGCCTCAAACACACACTCACAGGTCTCTCCTTCTGATCGATGGACCTGTGCCAGAATACTGATCCCTATCGAGCAATGAAATTGTGCACAGGCGGCGTTTCCAATCAATCAGGGAGCGATAGTGGGGAAATGGGTGCGACTGCCGTCCCCGCAGTGATTGTAAAGAGCAGTGGATCCTGATAACAATCACCGATGGCGTCAAAAATACAAACACCTCCCCCGCCTTCTTGCGCTGTGTAAAATCATCCGTTTAATTACAGTAAACGTGAGTGTGAGAGTGTGTGTGCGGGTTTATGCAGGGCCCATGAGTGGGTTTAATCATACTCCTGTGGGGTGTAATTGTCAATCAAAGTAGGTGTGTCCTGCAGAGTGCAATTAAATGTACCACCTATTTACTTCCTCTGTCCTTTGTCATGCCCTTTGCCGCGAGGCCTCGTCTTAAGAAACTCTGGAATATCATGATGGACTTGAAATCAGTCATGACAACAGAGGGAAATGTCTGCAAGTCTTGCCTCCTGTAATGCAGCTACATTAGAACTTGTTTCTACCAGAGGTTTCTTCAAGAATCAGGATTTAAAGGCAGGCGACAGGGTGTACTAAATTCTCCTGATTTTCCAGAGACATGATGAATCCCCATATTTTGTCCGACATCCCAAGAACTGGATCCTTCACTCGCCAATAGAGCTGAGACAATGTCATAGTTTGGTTAATTGAGGATTCACAACTATTTGGTTATGTTCTATCAAAAGAAATATTGTTGCAAATAAGATTATAACATTAATAGCTGTTATCTGTGGTTGTAGATGACTTACATCCACTGGGAGTGAGCATTCTGGAACTCATTCATCTGATTTCTGCTGTGTTCCTGTCAATGTTTCTTCAGCCACCAGAGGTCACTGTTTATCTATGTTGCATCAATGAACATATCCAAATCTTAAAATGAATTCAATCCAAATTTGGAAACTTGAATTTAAAGAACCCCCGTGCTGTATTTCTAATTTGACAGATGATTTGACGAAGGAGGAATCTTACTTTGACTGACTTTCGTCTCCCTCCCTTCCTTTCCAGGATTCCCCTTGCTGTCGCTGGCGGACCAGATGAGTCTGCTCCAGAGCGGCTGGATGGAGATTTTGATCCTCCGAGTGGTTTTCCGTTCTCTGGCTACGGAGGACAAGCTGGTCTATGCCGAGGACTACATAATGGACGAGGAGCAGTCGAAGCTGGCCGGCCTGCTCGACCTCAACAACGCCATCCTGCAGCTGGTGAAGAAGTTCAAGGCGATGGGGCTGGAGAAGGAGGAGTTTGTGGTCCTCAAAGCGATTGCACTCGCTAACTCAGGTATTCGGCTTGTCGTTGCAGAAAAAAAAAAAAAAAGACAGAAATGTTTTTCCCCGAGGCGGGAGAATTTCTCACCTCCATCTCCGTTCCAGACTCCATGCAGATCGAGGATTCAGAAGCGGTCCAAAGACTCCAGGACGTCCTGCACGGGGCGCTGCAGGACCACGAGGCCTCCCACCACCCGGAGGACCCTCGTCGTGCAGGAAAAATGATCATGACCCTCCCTCTTCTCCGTCAGACGTCTGCCCGTGCCGTCCAGCATTTCTGCAGCATCAAGCAGGACGGACGCGTGCCTATGCACAAACTGTTCCTCGAACTGCTCGAGGCCAAAGCCTGACCTGAACAGCAATTCGCTTGGTCCCGACCTGCGAAGCAGCGGTCGGGACAAGAGCAAGCAAAGTATAACGGGTAATGTTGGGAGTCTGACGCCGTGTATTTGTCCCATTGCAGCTTGCGATTGACAGTGAAGTCTTCAAATTTGCAACCGCTGGGAATCCAGCAGCTGGAGGGTTTCTACAGCCACACTCACAGTTTGAGCGGAAGTGAAAGGAGGCAGGTGAATCAGGCTTTCGGTGTCACCTTTGCTGTTTGCGACACTGAATCGAGCTTGTCTGCCTGCTTTGAAAGATCAAGATGACTGGACAGACAGCGTAACAGCAGAAGAATCGCCTTCTAGAGATATCAGCAGTAACATGCCAAACGTAGAGCTTCTTTCTTTTTTTTTTTTCAAAAAGACCACCTGATACTTGAAGATCCTCGTGGATTACTTATTCATCTTGAAGCCTGTAAAATCTGCATCCTTGTGCATTTAGAGATTCGGTTTTATTTGTCCTTTTCTTTTTTTTTTTTTGTCTATTACAACAAAGTAAAATGAGAGGTAGGGTTAGTCTTGCCAAAGAGAAAAGACTGATATTGTTGATTACTACCAGCAAACATCCACAGTACTAGGACGTGGACGAAAAGACATTCACATAATCCTGCATCCGTGCTCGACTGTGTGTCGCAGAAATATCTTTCTATTCCCTTCATTCATGCGTAGGAAATTAAATAAAACGCAAGTAAGCGATTGGCATCTTATCAAAGACAATATGTAGCTTCCTGACTTTAGTCGGCTTGGGGTTTTCAAAGTGTAGGGGGACGCCACCGCTGGACATATTGCGCCAATATTCTGAGCTTTCGCGACGCATAATTCCACGTACTGTGGCGCTTCGGTGGGCATTTTCATTGCTGAACCTCGGAAGCTGTTGTTTTATCAACCTATACAGCTTTCTTGCCAATACTTACTAGCTCGCACATGCTTGCATACAGCACACAGCAGCAATCTGGAGCAGTCCCGATTCCAACCAACCGTCCTCACTCTTCCTCTGCACACTGCTTCATTCCAGAGTCTGCATCTTCTCTCACTGTAGATACTCAAAATCAATGCGTCGTGCAAACGTCCCTGAAGCCTGAAGCTAACTAGATGTTTGACGTTTTTTGTTTTTTTCTTCAGGGTTTCTTTTGACACTTGGGTGGGTTGGGGTGGGGGTGGGGTGGGTGGGGGTCTGGAGGGTACACTCTGAAATCCACTTTAGTTAACTATTTCAGGGATAAAAGGACTCAATGTCACAATGCAACTGTATCACAGCAAAGTAATATTTATTTAAAAAAAAAAAAAAAGTTGCTCTGTTTCTTTATCGTTGTTTTCATGTATTATTGTGGCATTAACGAGCAATTGCAGTGGATGATAATTTTTTAAAGATTTTTAAATGATATCCCTGTAGATACTTTTTTACTAGCTTCTCTGCTACAGCACTGATACCTAGACCACACTACGAAAATGAAAGAAAAGCTGATTAGAGGCGGAGTCTGTACTTGAAGATCATAGTGTTGTAGACTTGTGTAGACCCATAGATAGAATTTTAACTATGTACTATGGCTGCCATACTGTATAATCTGGATTAGGGAGGCGCTTGATGTCTTTTCTCTGGTAGAAATCAATGTTTAGGTTGGAATTTGTGCACTACTTTTCCTTTTAGCCATAATATTTGGGGGAACTGGTGATGGCTCTCTATTAATCTGTTAGTGTGTGTTGTGTGAAGACTAGTTTTCTCCCCCCACCCCACCCCACCCCCCCTCCCCTCCCCCGCCTGTTACGTGAAGAGATTGAAACAGGAGGAAGGAATCTCGGTGACACGAAATGTTTCCGAGTCTTGCTCCTTATTTAAGTAAAAGTACTGTGACACTATAATGTGCATATTTTTGTGACGAGATGATCACATGTAGCAGCAATATGACGGTTTCAATATATGTCATGTATAATTTTGCTGTACATACATCATGTCTTATGCCAACAGAGATGTTTAAAGATGCAAATAAGCTTTGTTTGGATGAGCTGTGCTATTTCATTCTCAGGTGGATTTTTGGGCAATAAAGATGATCCCCTTAATGCAAAGCTCATATTATCCCGGCGTCGTCTTCCTCGGCGAAGCAGAGTGGGGTTTGAAACAAATTCATTAGGCGCTGGTAAGTGGCTGCAGTGGACTCGCCACAGTCTGACAATAGACTGTCGCTTCCAAGGAAGGCCCATTATGGCACATTTCGGCCATCTGAGCCCAGTTGGATGGAGATTTATAATTAACAGCCCTAATGTAATGAAGTCTAACAGTGGCCCCAGAGAGAGCTGGTCATCAGCTGCCTGTTGAGGCTGATAGAAGCAGAGGCGTCCGACTCATCGCTCCATCATACAGAGACGCCGAGGAAAACAAACTCCCTCCCAGCACAGATTTAGACCGACAATATTGCAGCTTTGATTTAATCCCTTCCGTTCACAACATAGAAGCGGGAGATAAACGATGAATACCGTGTCTATTCTGTAATTCCTCAACCACTCCTCATGCGCAGCATCTAAAATGACTCCACGAATGGATAGCAAACAAGAGTTTTTAATTCAAGGACAGATTACACGTTTTGGGGAGTAATATCATATGAAGTTACTGTAGCACTATGAGTATTGTTTGGAGTAATCTCTACGAATTAATTCATCTTTAAAAAGTTGTATTTGGCTTAATGTTTTTGATACTAGTTCAATATTAGTATTAATATTTTTCCAATACATTCCAACAGACATTACTTTATTGGACAAGTCCCCATTGCCACCTAATAATTGAATAAACCCTTAAATTTTGAGTTCCTGAATTTGAATTAGAATTGGGGATGATTCAAGTCTTTAGGAGGGTGGATGATAGTATCACCTCACATCATGAGAGTTGCTGGTTTGAACCTCCTTCCTGGTTTGAACCAGCCTTTTACCCACACTCCAAATGTATATTAGGTTCATTTGTGCTTCTAAATTGCCAAAAGTGATTATCTGTCTTTACTGTTGGCTGAGTTACGATGCAGCCCTCCTGTGAAGGAGGTAAAGAAAATGAATGGGCCAGAGGGAGAAATACCATTTTGAAATGCTGAATGTGGGTTTGATATAGATTAAAACACAACGTTTATAGTTTCATCAATGCTAATCACAAATTTACCATCAAAAACATAATTGGAATAATCCCGATTACTCACTTGTTTATTAGACTGATGAATTGAACGAACCAATGATTTGCTGGGATTATGTCTTAATCAGAGGAGTTTAGGCCACGTAAGCAAAGACGTGAAGAATAAAAATGAATGAATGGACTGAAGGACAAATCAAAATCCGAGCTGAGCCCATTCGTCCTTTATCCCTCCTTATCTGTCAGCGAAAGCCAAAATAATCTCCTTATTTACCTTTGGTTAAAACCTCAGAGGGCCACCGAGGGATTTGGAACAAGCCGGAGATTTTTCACCACGTCGGCCGTCTGTAAGTGAGTTAGTGATCTTGAGTGATATATCCCCGTATGTCCCTCTGCTTAAATGAGTTAGTATGTGTCTAGCGGCCGTGTCGCCGAGACACCCCGGTGATGGATGAGGCCCCGAGGAGATGGGCTGTAAAAAAGGCTGATTCTGGCACTCAAGGGTGAGATCACTTCCTCAATAAAGAAGCATTGTCCCGAATCATCACAGCAAGGTATGAATGCTGATTAGGGTATTAGACGGAGGAGAGCTCCTCTGTAAAAATAAATCAAATGAGCTCAAAGTTAATGTGGGGACCCTCCCATTCAGAGCCGCGGCGTCTGCATCCGTAGACCAGTGGCTCCACCTTCGCAGGTTATGTTAAAGAAATGAGGTCCTGAAGGTTTCCATTCAACGTCAAGAGCACACAGGCTTCTTTGCTGAACAGTAATTAACCGTAATCCAAACCCATTGTCTTACACTAATTTCCTAAAAAACAACAACAAACAAAACACCTTAATCATAACTTTTGAAGTCAGGAGTATTTTTTTTTAGTTTTGCTCATCGTCACATCTCAGCGTTCATTTATCATATAGTTTGTTTGTCTGGCATAAAAAGGCATAAATGTGGCGAGGTGGTTGTTTATAAAGGACAAAACTAATCATTCCAAATCACCCTCAGTTCACCATTAATAAATGTCGAGTCATCGGATGAAGTCGGGGAGTCTCTGAGATAGCATCAACCCCCCCCCCCCCCCCCCCCCCCCCCCCCCCCCGAACACAGACACACACAAACACACACACACAAGCAGAAAATACTTTTTCCTAATGGAGTAAATCCTGAAATAAAGCATAGATGTCGTTTTAAGCTGTTTCTGTCCGGGAGGCTCCATTGTGCTGTGCACAGTGGAGGGCTGTGTTCAATTTACAATTCATGAGGCAGAGGAAGAAAACACGGCCGCCGAGCAATTAAAGTAGCAATATATTTGAACTGGTCCAGATCCAGCTGCCTCAAATCATCTCAGGATCTTAAGACGAGCTGCTCACGTTTTAAAAGTTTTATGAATTCCCCTGGCAGGATCATAAACACCCCGACAAACTGTTCCTAAATCTGCTCGCTGCACCTCTCGCCTGTCAGCCTCCATCATCGGCCCTCAGCAGATGGACGACTGTACATGTTACAGTTAGAGGTCACTCGAGGAGAGACACAGAGGAAAGTAAGTGGGTTGAGGTTTTTTTTTTGTTTTTTTCTCCCCCAACATCAGGGCCTCCAGCTCATCGTGCTGAAGGGACAGCGGAGAGTTGGTTATTATTGTTGGGCCCGTGTGGAGATATGCAGCTGTTTCAAACCTCAGCACGTCTGCAGAGCAATAATAGCTGGGACTGGGGAGAAGGGCCACTGCAGCTGTACTTGCATAATGAGTCTCTGCTGCTGTTGACTCATTTAACTGGACACTTGCTCCAAGCGAAGCACCGAGCAGAAGCTGCTTGGCGCCATCTTGTGGCTCAGGACTGTATTGCATCGGGCAGCAGAGACGGTGGATTTAATAACTGAGCAAGATGATGACAAGTTAAAAAACAAACTGTTAGACTGGAAAGGTTTGAATGATCGCTGCTGTTAAAACTAAATCCACCGCTCTTATCATGACACTTAAATTTATCCAATCATGTCAAATGAAGATGTTTAAAATTCCTCAATCAACTTATTTTTCTAAGCAGCCAGGTACTTTTTGAGAATACTATAATAATAGTCCACAGTCAAACTTAAAGCCCAAGCCTTTTTTTCCCCTTTTCTTTTAGAGATATCTTACAAACATTGAGCTAAACAATGAAGGAACAAATCTGCTTTTATAGTGCAAATAGGCTGAAGATCACAGACTGTAATGTTTCATTTATAAGAAGTCAATGCTCCCTTGAATCTATATGTACTTCAATAATTACCTCAAGACATAAATTGCGTTAGCAATAATACCAATAAAAAAGATTTCCTGTCATTTCTAGTCAGTAATAAAGGAACAAAAAAAGCACCCTGAGCTTTTTTAGTTGCCTTGTGATGATAATTGAATAATTAAGCTTAGGATGTTTGTTTTGTTGCAGTAAAACATCCATAAAAACATAAAGTCAAGATATATAGTTATGTTGTTTGAGGGGCAAAAGAACATTTTCTTCCCCAAATTTATGGTCATATTTTTATTGTAAGATGATGGTAATTAACTTAAATCATGCATATTTCATGGAATTGCTTTCTTATCCTGTGGTTTGGTATAAATTAAATGACTATTCCAGACTTTTAAAGCCTTCCGGGCACTAAACCTATTAACTCAAATTGCCTTATTGTTTGTGGGAATAAATATATGATTATTAACGTTGACTTTTACCGTTGTGCGCGTCAGCAGTGAAAAACAGCAGGGATGGGGTGAGTGAGTGAATGAGCCCTGCGGAGGAGCACCTCAACGATCACTGACTGTATTCTGGGTTCCTGCAATAAAGAGGTTCTCAAAATGTAAAAAGGACGATCCCTCCCTCCTCCCGGAGTTTAATCCCCACCAGCCCACCCAACTCGCACGCCATGAGCTTTGTCACATTCTAAATTAGCAGCTGTATAGAAAATACAAGGGTGCCAAACACAATGACCACATGCAGCCCAATTTCCTCTCGTGTGGTAAAGTAGTGCTACAATAACTGGTTGATTTCAACTTTTAAAAGTTTTTCTTTGTTGTGGCGCTGAGTCCATGTCTATATTGTCACAAAACCAAACAATTATTGCTGAAAAGGACTACAATCTCAACATAAAGCCAATCTGAATGGAACCTGATGCAAAATGCAGTAAAATGTAAAAAAAAAAAAAAAAAAAAAACAACCTGCTTTTTCATTATGCATGTTTGTCTGTTTGTTTTGTTGTTTAATAATCAATCATATTTGTGTTGACGGTGGAGGCTTCTGAAAATGAAGGTCTATTTTCAAGTTTGGAGCGGCTAAATATAAGAAATGTTTTTCCTCTTGCCGTCCTTCACGATCATGGAGGCGTTGATCTGAACATGTGACGTGCATCATTGGACAATTTCTGCTTCCACTTTCACGAGAGGAGCAGAAATAAATGGAAAAGGAAATGTTTTCACAAACCTGTCAACATGGCTGATTCTTCATTTCGGGTCTCAGCGTTGTGTTGTGTTCGCTACTCTTATCTAAAATAAATCGATCTTTGATTAGAATTTTATTTTTTTTTGAATTTGCTTGGTGATTCCGCGTTTTGTTTGACACCCCTGCAACACAACAAAATTTGAAATAAATAAATAAATAAATTTATTCTCATGACATCATTCATAGTTTCACCCTCTTCTCTTATTTCTAATCAAAATTCCTTTGCAGAAAGTAAAGAGGAAAAGATCCCACAGGTACATATTTACACTACTCACTGTACATATTTATATATATATATATATATAAGAAACATAATCACATGGGGAAGGACACTTTCGCGGCTCTCCAGGATCATCGAGATGTGCCTCCTCAGGTAAACTGAAACCCAACACCTGACTGTTACCATGGCACTGCTGAGGAAAGCAAAGGTTGATGGGAGTTTTCAGAGGGTTCAGAGGAATGCACATTGCGGGGTGTCGGGAGGGTTTTCAGCTCTCACGACGCTTTCCTCCTAATTTGCACACAGGACACGGGGACGTGGCTTTTTGCTTCAACGAACCTGCCGCGTGTCCTCAGCTGGACGGAGGCAGGTAAAAGAATCAGGTGTAAAATATTGATGGGGCAACAGGTGTGATCGTAAATGCCCTCCTGATCAATGCATCACAAAGTGAGGGGCTGCCAGCTCCCCCGACTCAGGCCGAACCACGGACCTCAGTACTGGTGAGTCAGCAGCTTTTCCCATCATCCCCCTTCCTCTTTTCTTACTGTCTGTTTGCCAAAATGTTTCTCTGAAAAAAAATGTGTCTTTTTTTTTTTTTTCCTGCTGGGGGAGACAAACATTATCCAAAAGTTATACAGAATAAACAACACATTATCCTGAGTGTTCAGAGTCCTGGCATGGCTTTTCTTCAAATAATAATAGAGTGCGAAGCGGGGTGGCACCTCTGAAGACATGAAACTAGGCCGTGCAAGTGAGCGTGTCTCCAGTTACACTGTTATCTGCACTGAAGTACACGTGATCATCTTTCTCTCTCGCCGGCGCTGATCTGTGATAGGCGGTGATCAAATGTAAACGGCACAAAGCTAAATATATTGCCGGACACTGAATCACACGGGGATTGAAGGAACATGGTTGTAAGGGTATTAACGATATCCAACAGGGTTGGAGAGAGAGGAGATTTCATTCACTACATTTGGGTCAGCTGGGTTATCCTCAGGATGAATTCATCCTGAAATAAGGTGACATGACGGCTTTGCTTTAAAATACTAGTTTGACATGTAATATTTAAATAAACAGTCAATGAAGAATCAACCTGTTTGATAGTTGAGCAGCTTAACTGGATCTGATCACCGAGTTCCAGTGTTACTGGACAACTAATGTCCACTCTTACTGCACGTGTTTATGACACCATTCACGGCTTTAGACTCGCCAAGCCTCGCTCCTCCTGGAGGAGGAGGAGGAGGCGAGAGGGCAGAGGGAGGTCAAGGAGACCATCCCGTGTTCCGCCAGCTGTGGTTTATTGTGGTGATGGCGGCCATCGCCCTGCTGCTGCTGGCAATGATCTTAGGTGTCATTCTTCATAAGGTAAGAACTCGCTCTGTAGTTCCACCACCAGATAGCAGCAAAAACATATTTTCTGTTCCCTCATCCTTTCCTACATCCTTTTGGCTAAGTTTTTTTTTTGTTTTTTTTTTTTTAAATCAGGCCTTGAATAAAGCCCCATTCTCCAGAGAGAGACCCCCGCTGGTCGCACTGCCCATGCAGAAGAGGAGCCCGACGGCAGTCTACCCACAGAGCAACTCTGTTTTGGTGAAGAGACACTTTCCCTGGTTGTTTAGTGTCTAATTCCTGTAAACAATATGAAGCGCATCAGACTTGTGACTTACTGGAACACGTATTTACACCATAGTGCAGATCATTTTCTCATCACTGACCGCGTGTTCTCTTTTCCAGTTTGACACGGTTCCCGATACCACCGGCTTCTCCAACAGTGTCACACTTAAGGGTTTCACTCTGAAGACAGAGGTGACTACAAAAACAAACAACCTGTGCGGCGCATTCCAAGAATATTCAGCATCCCCTTCTGCGTTTCCAGGAAGTGCTGGAAGCTAAATGTGAGCCTGTCGACGAGGCTCCGGCGGCAGGAGACGCGAGCGTCCTCAGCGTGAACTCTCTGAGACGCAGCGTGAGCCAGGTGATGGACGGGAAGTCGCTGACCGGGGACGATGACGCGTGGGACCCCAACATTTCAGGCCATGACAGCGGGATGGTAAGAAAACATAGACGTCACGTTTGTCCTTCTACTCGCCATTGTGCATGTTTCTCGCGTGTTGTTCTCTCTGTGTGTGGTTTCATCACAACGACAGCACCACCAGTGGCCCAACATGAAAACTACATCATTTTCAGTGTTGATGCCGTTTCAGTGTAAATAGACGTTGTTTTCAAAACGATTTCGCGTAAATACCAAACTTTTCTCAAACGAAAATGCAAAAACTATGCTTTTTTTTTTTTTTTTTATTAAAACGTTCCCCGGTAAACGAGGCTCTATACGCGACCATTTTATCATCCGCCGTGAAACAACCTCTGTTCTCCTCCCTCGTAGTTTATGGACGACGAGGAATTCGTCGACACCGTCAAAGGCTTCAGCACCGTGAGGAAGGAGCACACCATGTTCACCGACACCAACCTGTGACCCGACGGCCTCCCCTCGCCCTCGCAGGACTTCAGCTTTGAATGTTTGACACTGTGACCAGCTGTGTCCGGGCTTTTGTTCGCAGTCCTCATCAGCGGCGGTGCCTCAAAAGAGACGCCTGCCGAGACGAGAGAAATGAGAGCTGAGGAGCCCCGTGTGAGTCGTGACAGGGTCGCCGGAGCGAATGGCGACTGCGACCAGTGAAGAGAAGGGAAATGTTGTGTTGCTGACATTTGAACACAGCTGGACGACAATAGTACACACTGAGCGGGAGCAGAAAGGAGCCGCTACGGCGGAAACCACCGAGTAAAAAAAAAAGGTTCTTCGAAAGGTCAAGTTAACACTTCTCAGTTCTGTGTACAGGCTCACAGCACAAGCTGAGGAGAAGAAACCAAAAATACATAGCCATATATATATCGAGTTCTCCAGGATGCTCTCGTATTTTTATGATCTTGTTGTTTTTTTTGGGAAGAATTTTGTGTGTTTGAATGTTTCTGGAAAACAAAAAATCCACAACACACTCATTCACTTTTTTCTTTTTTATTGATTAAATGACGCAGTAATATTTATAGTGTTCAGTGTTACAAAAATGCAAGTCTACCTTGAAGAACAGTGCATCTTAATCGGCCCACGGTCAACCCGCCCAAATTTGACCTAAGTTGTCAGTTTTAGTCTTTGCATTCAAAAATATGTGCTTGATTCAGTCAACCGATAATGTTGTGAGCCGGTCTGGACCAAACAAGCCAGGATTGATTTTTTTGCCCCAGTGCACCCATGAACACAAGTATGTCACAACAGCAGCAGTAAGCAAAACACACAGCAAGTTTTCATTTTGGCCTCACACACAAACACATGTGAAAACTGAAAGAAATATTTTTTTCCAGTGGCTCGAACGACATATTAATAAACACTGGACAGAGACAACCAGAAGGAGTCACAATGCGGATCTAAACCACCAAGAATAATCATGCACTCACCATTAGACGTCATAATAAAACGATACGTCGGTTGTTGTAGTTGAGAGCGAAGAAATCAATGATTGTCACTTATTTGTTGTTGTTGTTGTTTCTCAACAAGCGCTCCATGCTTTATTACCATAAGTTACGCAGTCACCAGAAAAACGCTCTCAACAAGAGGAAGTGGTAAGTTCAAGGGTTAATGCGTCCGCTGCGCCGATTGGCTAAATCCGATCACGCTGCTTTTTAGTAAAGCAAAAAAAAAAAAAACATACATACATATTTTATTGCTGTATTTATTAATTTTTTAATAAATTTTGTATTTATTAATTAACCGGATTACAAATGAGAATGTTCACAAATAAAAAAGAATCTGATTAAACCACTTAAAGAAAATTACATATGTATTTCTCGGGGGTGCTATGGCTGGCACACTCAAGCCCGCCCCTGGCGCCGCCTATGCAGTCACAGGCATTTGTCCAGCATCCGTTACAGCTCCACAGTGTTTCACAATTTTTGCTTCAACGATGGAATGCAAGAAGCTGAGAAAGAGTAAGCTGGAGAACGCTGAGAACCGCCGAGGGAGAGCGAGACCTTTTTCACACTTCCGCGTTATAAACCGGATGTGGGGCTCATCTACTTCCGGTGGCTATCGCTTTAGCGTTGGACCGTGACGATAATGGCTCAGTCTCGACGCGGTTGTTTTTTTTGTTGTGTTCCTGGTTGCTCTTGTGGGGCAAGAAAACAACCATACCTCTCTTACCACGCTCCGTCGGGATTCAGTCCCTGCGCGAGGAGCTGTTCCATTATCGCGACCACAACAAGCGATTACTGAAGAGCCTCATCACCTTGAAGCAGGAGGGGAGCCAGGTGAGGTGAGAGGTTTGAGAGCCCAGCAACTGCGGATGGCCTCCCAGCTGCCGGAGGAGAAGGGCCAACTGCTAACTGGCAGCAAAGTAGGAAGCTGTGCAAAAAGAACACGAGAGGCAAGTCGCCCAGCTGAGACCTGAGCTGAAAACTCTTAAAGAGGCTCCGCCGACCCAAAAAGCCAAGGCCCAACAAGAAGGAAGCCTGACGAGAGCTTTGGAGGCCCAACAGGAACCGATGGAGCACGAGGGAGAAAAACATGGCGGCCAAGGAGCAAGTTGTGATCACACACCACCACCAGCGGCAGGTCACCACAGACAACGAGGCTGTCCGCAGAACCCTCAAAACATCGGCGGAACCCAAGTATTCCATGCGTACTCGGTGAGAAACGGCCTCAGAAATGGATCAGTACTACGGGTGCACATATGGGTATTGGAAAACGGCCAGAGGCTCTGCCAGAGTGGGGGCAGCGCTGGGGGCACGTGAGGACGAGGCGGCAGCAGAGATCGCCTGCTTGAAAGAGGAGCACCAGAGATAAAATGCCGCGCTGACCCAGACCAACCTGGACAATCTGGCCAAGCTCATCAAGGTATGATTGTCCAGCCAATCACGCACACGCGCGCGCACGCCATCGAACACAAAACAAAATAAACTGGACTTTGGTGCAAAACCGGTTGTCATTTTTCATGTTGAGAGGATAATTTGTAGTTTAACTCTGTTACTTTTAAAATCCATAAATAAAGTAACTAAGTTACTTTCTGAATGACTAACTAGTAATCAGTAATCGGATGACTCTTTTTCACGGTCGCCGTGGCAACACTGACAGGTATGTAATGACAATTTGCAGACGAAAGTGAGCGGCTTTAAAAGTAACTTCAAGGACCCTTTTCACAATTTTCATTCCAGCTCCGTGAGGAAGAAGCTGAACGGTCGAGCGAACAAGAAGCTGTGGAGGCCCGTCCGCAGGAGGAGCTGCTTCAACAAACCCCAGAAGCGGAGGCTCAGAGGAGGCTGTCAGCAGGAGAGGCAGCAGAAAAGGAGGATGGCGCATGAACTAGAAAAATATGTTCACCTATTTCTCTTCCTCATTTCATTCTTGTGGACCATTATAAACTTGTAAATAAATGTTATTATCAAGCTTATGTGTGTTCATGTTTGGTTCTTCGGATTTCAATCATCACATCCAGCAAATGACACAAAACAAGAGTCGAGAACACTCGGCACTTCCGTCGCTCATCCCACAAATGTGTTTGCCTCAAAAATGCGGCAACTAAGTTATTGCCAATAAGAAAAATTGTTTCAACAATCCTCCCAAGTTTAAATTTTCCTTTTTGTTTGATCTGCAATGGTCAGAATGAAAAACATAAAAGGAAAAAAAACATGTTTAACACTGACGTACTATTGTTGTACCACATATTTCCATCCCAGTCTGAGTTGCACTGAAATTCCTGCTTCACTCATTTCACCACTGATATTTATTATTTAGCTGTAACTTCTTTAAACAGTCATGATCTCATGGTATCCCAAAAAATAAAGCTTAATCCCAACATTAAAGCTGCAAGATTATCGGGTTAAGACTGTGAAATGTTTATTTTCTGCTGTGATTATAAAAATGTGATGTGATCTGTATTTACGACACATTTAGGCACTGCCGTTAAATATTTATAGTAGAGATGGAAAAAATGTCTTGGTTATGATTTAAATGACTTGTTTAACTTCCTTTGGCAGCAACGTTGTGAGCTAAGTGCAGACCTGTGTGCCATGTTGGATTGTTGGATCATTCGTCACGCCAGAGATCTTTAGGTCGTTTCCCTCCGTTGGATTCAGGTCTGGACTCTGATTGGCTCACAGTAAAAAGACCGGCCCTCTTTTCTTAAGGCCATTTTACATTTGGCTTCACATTTTGTCCCTTTGTCCTGATCTATCAATCAGCCTCTAAACATCGCCTGCTGGAATAGAAGGACCACCTTCACGTCAGTGTAACTTCATTATACTGCAGAGCCTTAAATTATGCTTCCTCCACCTTGCGTTACCATAGTGACGAGCTACACATAGTTAATACGTGGTGGATATTTTTTACTTTGCTTTGCTCATAAATATTAAACCAGTTTGATGAGTCCACAAAGTAATTCATGGTAGATTTGGACAGTCGAACTTTCCTAAAACGATATCGAGTAGATCTTTTGCAGCCGATGTTTATGGGTTTCCATCGTTTGGTGAAGCGAGCCACAGTATTCGATCGTCTTCGTGACCTCTTGGCGTTTTGGAGATCAACCGCTCTTGATGGAAGGTCTAAACTACTCTCTTCTCATGAGCCAAGTGCATACATGAAAGATTAATAATGAAGACTCGTTATCTAATTATGAGTGAAAATGCACTCGCATTAAAGATTGACTAGGAGTTGGAGTTTTTAAACGCGCACACACATTCAGGTCGCAGAACTCCTGTGATTTCAGGTTTCCAGTTGTTACTATTCATGTTGACTTTACTTCAAGTAAAGCTTGAATTGTAGGAACTGCCAGCGCGGCCCCTTTTATATAAAGGACTCTCCATTCTGACCTTTCATTTATGTAATACAAGATTGAGTGAATGAGTTTCTGCTGCTGCTTTATGGGATCGCCAGAGCGGATCATGTGATGTCTGCATGCTTGATTTCTCATAGTTTTAACACTGGATGCTGCTCCTGCTCAAACCTGAGCAGAAATTGGAAATGATGGAAATCATCATATTTCTGGTGGGATTTCATACAAAGTCGATTCAAAACACAACGTTCAAATCAGGTTTTTTCTATTTTAATTTTTATTTGAAATGAGTTGCAATGACGGCACAAAACACTTGCACCATTACAGTCAATAACATGGTTACAAAAAACAACATTTACAGAATAAATTAATGTACTGCGGTACCACATGAGACAGTAAACATGAACCCCAAACGGGGGGGCCTTGTATTGCATTAAAAACATACGGAGTTTGTTGGATGTACAAAGATTTGTAGGCATGTACAAAGGCAGCCTCTTATTCATTGCTTGTTGCGCTGCACATGTATAAATATAAATCTCTAAATTGTACTGATATGTGTGCTTGAGAAGGCCAGACGAGGGGTTCCGGCCCGAGGGGAGATCCTGCAGCGGCCTCAGTGCATCGCAACAGAAAACAAAAACCAATATTGTCGTCTGTTCACAAGGTTGGTGTTGAAAATTTAAGCGGGAGATTTGGTTCCCTGTATTTCGATTGTGACAAACCCTCAGATTTCTTCAAATCCTGACGCTCCGTCGCTGCGACATGCACTCGTCCCTTTAGTGTGACATTGATAATCTCCCTAAACAAACAAATCCAGAACCATTAAACGCGTGTTCGCGGTAGTAAAGTGCATGCAGCACATGCTCAGTTGTGAATTTCTCTCGTAGCTGGCGAGTTAGGTATAAATAGTTAAAAATATCAACTATAAGCTTTTGTCTTGCGTTAACAAAATAAGTGAGACCCCCTTTTCATTTCACAACCCTGTGTGCAATCTTCCCCAACATCTGTTTTCACAGTCCACTTCCTCCTGGACAGAAGAACACGCCTTCAGCCTTTTCAACCCAGAAAACTTCCTTCCCTCTCTGCTACACCGAGCAGATGCTACAAGCAGCCGCTACTCGAGGAGTTTCCCCGCTAAACTGACGCCTCAAACTGTGACTGAAGCAATGTGTGCGATGCTACCTGGATTCATTCGAAGAAACCTTTGAGGAAATGAGAGAGTTGACCTGCAGCTGCTAGAAACTCAGAAACAAAAGACTTGGGAATGTTGTAGTACCGTGAATATCCTTTTTTTTTGTATACCAACACCGACGAGCGTACCTGAGAGCTAGACTAGACCTGATCCGACGGCGTCCGGTGGCCCTGCAGCCGAGCCTCCATGAGCCAACGAGCTGAAGAAGTGATGGAGGTGCAGCAGACGTGTGAAGGGACGCCCCGCCTCATTCATTCAGCGATTGAACAGCTTGCCTCCGTCACATTTGTATACGGATGATGAAGTTACGTTTTGCTGCAGTGCTGGCAGGACTAGTGAAGCTCTTGTGCTGCGAGCAGCCATTTCTGATGTAGAACATTTAAAAAATGTGGCAAACTATAAAGCTACAACTTCTTATTTTTCTGACCAAGTGCCACAATAAATTAGGATTTCCAAGCTTGAAATAGTGAAAATCTTAAACTGAAGATATATCTTACCTAAAGCCAATTTCCATATAAGACGAGCTTTAGTACGGAAAACTGGACTGACCAATACGAACACAAAAGATGCTTTAGATAATCATAGTCTGACTCTGCAGGATGAATCTGAGGGGGAGAAGCTTCTGAAAAATCACGTGGCGTGCTTCACACAATCTAAAGTGAGGTAGAATTTTGCAGAGTGAATGTGAAAGAACAAGTACAAGTGTCGGATGTAGCAGACAGCAGTTTGAAGACGAAATCAGCGGGGCGTCCCTTTGAAGGCGTTTTAACTTCTCACCGTCGTCAACGTAGGAAACGTGCACGACAGCATTTCTTCAGGGTTGGCACATGAAAAGGTTTCGAGTATTTCTGAAAGTAACGCGCCGAAAATCCTTCCACCAGATCGCTGACAGAATAAAGTGCTACCACACAATTCAACAGATAAAACCCACAGATTAACTACACAGCTATCTAATCTGAAGGAGTCCTAACGACACTATGGACCCAACAATTTAAAACCAGATTGTTTTTCCACTCTGGGGGAAATCCTAACATGAGGTATCTACAGACTGAGGAAAGCGATGATGTTGGGGATGGAGGTTCAACAATCGAGGGCTCAGAGGTCAATGAACAGCATTTACAAAATCATTACAAAGTTCCCCCTTATCCAAAAATATGCTTTACACATTTGTTCAGCCAGCCGCCACTTTCTTTTGTCGGATCGTGTTTTGTCCCTTTTTTCAAATGAGTAAAAAGTTCCCAAAACTGTGCAATTCCTCTCAATCATATACAAAATAGTTCATTTTGACATTCCGCTAAGAGCTAGACGTGGAGCAGAAACCCAAATAGACATGCAACAGAATGACTTACTTTTTGTCTTTAAATGAAAGGGTTTGCTCATCGACTCAAACCAACTTCATGTGCAATCAAGCAACAAAATGCCATTTATGCAAAAAGGTTCTTCTAAAGGGGAACAAACACAAACAGGACTTGTGTTTATTTCCACCTGGCACATTGAGATTCAGATTGTGCCGAGGTTCGTTAGTTTCCCCCCCCCCCCTCAATCAGGTTTTAACGACACAAACAAATTTGATTCACAAAACAAGAGTGATCAGACTCAGGTCTGCTTATTGTGTGTGAAAGAAAAAAAAAAAACTAAACATGTTTGTCCCTGTGGTTTCACTATTCAAGAGGTGTTCAGACTAATACTGATTACTGGCATCCATTGTGAAGTTGTCATGCAGTCAGGATTTACAGGGACGAAGCACTCAAGCATTAAAACATTAAGAGATCACAAATGAAGTTATATCTAGAGTTAAAAAGGTGAGTTTAAAAAAAAGAAAAGAAAAAGAAATACCACGAAGGAAGAAAAGTCTAAGAAGTGAAACCAGAGCAGGAGCAAAGGAAGGTTTGGATTTTAACTCTGGCTTTTCCAAATTACCAGACGCTTCCCCTCTGGCGGTCCGGCGGATGGTTCTGGAAAGACGAGCCTCGCTCCCTCGCTTTACGTGGGACAAAGAACTGTGGAGACAAGAGCAGGTGAGCCGATGAGCTTCGCTTGCTTCAGCGCTGGCGTGGAGGAGAGCAGTACAGGATGGAAGAGCGGCTACAACGGGAAGAAATGTGCGGTGAGAGAAACGGGAGAACGGACGGTAGTCACAGGTGAGAGAAGCAAAGACGTGAAGAGGCGCCGCTACAAGCCAGCAGGTTATGTGCATGAGTGTGCCATCTGGTGTTTTTCAGGGTGGGGGGAGGTTGGGGGGGGGGGGGTGTCGTAGTGGAGCCACAAGCGCTACAGAGCACGATAGGCACTACAGCGAAGAGTAAAGCAGAGGAAGGCTGCTGCTGCTGACTGC
Source organism: Lipophrys pholis (assembly GCF_963383615.2). Classification (NCBI taxonomy): domain Eukaryota; kingdom Metazoa; phylum Chordata; class Actinopteri; order Blenniiformes; family Blenniidae; genus Lipophrys; species Lipophrys pholis. The sequence continues at coordinate 16,525,241 of NC_137649.1, forward strand.
GTCGGGTTTGAAGTAATGTCACTATGAGACGGAGAGAAAGAAGGGGGGGGGGGGGGGGGGGGGCGAAGGCTGAAGGTGAATATTCTGTGTTAGCCTCACAAACCTCAGTTTCCACCGCTCTCATACCAGAGCTACCCAGAGGACAATGCAGCACAGGTGAGAAACAAGGAAGGTACAGGTCAACAGTGAAGGACGGCAAGAAAAGCATTTTTTTTGTTTTTCCCTTCCTTGAATTCATCTTTGTGCCGAGCGATTTTTAAATGAACTTTCCCAAAAAGGAAGACGTCAGGTCGAGCTTTACTGCAATGACCGGGTCGGTGTAGATGTGAGGAGGGTTTTTACCTTTGAGGATGTAGTCTGTTAGCAGGGCAGGAACCTTCTCACTGTCGTCCCTCATGGCATGGAGGACTGGACGAGGACACGGCAGCTTAGTACATTTTTAAAAACCACCACCACCATCGTCACACGGAACCACGTCTTGTTTGTTTGTGCACTCACTCTTTGTGAGGATCTGCAGGTCTTCCAGCGGAGGAGAGCCGGCTTTCTTCTCATAGGGGATCACTGTAGTCAGATACTGAAAGGAAACAACAAAACGTTATTTAACTCTAAGGGTGTGTTCCCAGTCTGGTTAAAGCAAACACTTGTGTGTTTGCTGCGTCGTCCGTTGATGGGAGTGTAATTTAGCCATCCGAACCCTGCTGTGCCTCAAACGAGCGGAATAAGTCCACTGAGAAAAATAAGTCCTGGTTGGCTTCCAACTGAGGTGCAGCTTTGATTAGAGTTTGGAGTCTGAATACAGCACAAACCAAACAGACACCAGGGGCTTGGAAGGAGAAATATTCTGGCAGCAGGTGGGAAGTCCAGCGAACAATGACGGAATTACTTTACATATTCTAGAAATTACTGGCACTTTATTATCGAATAATGTTGTTACAATATCATTACACATGCAATACATTATATTTAGCGTCTCTGTATATTTAGAGTATCTGTCACAGCGGCCACTCCCCCTTTTGGTTTAGAAATAAAAGTCAGTTTAAAGTGATTTAAGTGTGGATTTCACTCCTCATATTTTCTAATTTTGTATCCGCACTAAGTGTGTGAGCGCTGCCTCAGTCAGGATTATGAAATCCCACATCTGTCGGTAACATTGAGGGCATGTACACGCGGCAAAGACAGAAGGTGTTCGCCCGCGGCTGCTGGTTGTTTTTAACCTTCCGGAGGAAATGCTCACTGATGTGAGGCCGGAAAAGGAAAGAAAAATGCAACAAAAGAAAAGATAAGCGCAATCGAGAAACAGTAAAATATAACTGACAGTTGATAGATTAATGCTTTGATGAAATCGAGTGTTTAAAAAAAAATTAAAAATACAATAATGTAAGCACAAAAAAGAACAATAAAAATAATCAAGACAAAAAAGACAAGCAGAACAGAATGAACCAACAACCAGAGATGGAAGCTGTAGAAATTAAAACAAGCATGCGAGTGTAGGGGGGGGGGGGGGGGGGGGACTGCACAGACTTCTGCAGTGGAAAGAAAGAGCGGGGGCACCTGTTTGTCCCCTCCCGTGGTGCCAAAAGTTTGACGGAGCCCATTTTGAATGACATTGGAGAGTCCCTCCAGAGTGAGGAGCTACAAAGAGTGAGAGGAAGGAGGAAAAAAAAAAAAAAGAGAGATTGAGAAAGAGGAGGAGGCTTCTGCATCAGAGGGAAAAAAGACGGGAAAAGGCTTGTCGAAGGCCTCGGTGTTATTTTGAACGCGGCTCTTCCATGCAAGCCGTCTACCGTCTGCCAGCTCACGCGTCTCTCCTCATAATCTTGAGCCGGCGTGCGGCTCCACGTCGATCCTGCTGATCGTCGTCATGCAAACAGAGCATATGTGTGTGGTTGTTTCTTTGTGTCACGCAGTGACTCACCGTGCCGGGGATGTGCGTGCTGGTCGTCCTCTGGCCGTTCGGCCCCATCGTGGTTGTACTTCGGATTTTCTTCTTCTTCCTCAGCAGCTCGCGGTGCTCCTTCTGTCTGTTCTGCACTTCGATCAGCAGCGAGATGAAGCTGTTCTTCACCTGTTCACACACAAAACATCTCCTTATTCTTGTCGGTTTTCAATAGTGGCTGCACAGTGGTGTAGTGGGTCGCCCCGTAGTCTGAGGCCACGTTTACACGTACCCGGGTATTTGAAGAAAACGGTGATATTTTTCTGCGTTTGGGCCGCGCATTTACACCTAATCGCAGCAACGACTCACCACAAACAATAATTCCTGAATCAATTTTTGTAAAAACTCGAGTACGTGTAAACGTGGCCTAAATGCATTTAAGGTTCATTTGTGACTTCATAGGTGTGAATTTGAGCGTGTTTGAATGTGTGTCTCTGTGTTTGCCACGTGATGGCCTGCTGACCTGTACAGAATACATCCGATTTGGTTCGGTTGGTCAACCAACTGCCTATTGGTTTCATTCGGATTTTAAATTCGCGTCATTCGTCCTGATGTTTCCAACATGCACACATTTGCTTTGGTGCAATACAAACAATTTACCTCCTTTTCATAGTCGAGTTCATCCCGCAGTGCCAGAGCCTGGATCAGCTCCTCACTGTAGCGGCGAATGGCCGCCTCCACTTCCTCCAGAGTCTCTGTCAGCTCCGACACAGACAGCTGACGCAGCCCTGAGGACCCGGTGCAGAGAGAGAAGCTCAGTGGTGAAGAGGGTGGACATGCGTTACGGCTGAGCCCAGCGGACTTCATGATCAATTAAGTCAATATATCAAGTGTACAACTGCCTTTGGTGCACGTTATTAAAATGCACATTCTGCGCCAATTCAAGCATGAATAATAGTGTTCAAACCACATATATGCAGTTGGTTATGTAACAGCATGGGACACTGCAAATTGCTGTCTGTCTGTATTTGTTAAATCTTACATAACTAGGTTATCACGTGTGCAGAGCCATTTCCTCTGTGAACCGGACAGTGTGACCCATCACACTTCATTCGACAGAGGAACAAACGCACCATAATAAATCCGTGTAATGAGGACAATAACATGTCACAATAAAAGCTTCAAGTTTTGTGGAAGTGAACGGTGATACTCACGGTCCTCATAGCTGGTGTTGGAGCCGGAGCGCTTCATACTGTGCAGGTCCTGCGAGAGCATTGACAAATCGGACTGGGAGGGGCTCTCGTCGTCGTCAGGGTCCGGGGACTCCTGCATCATCTCTTCTATCTCCTCGATCACCTACACAACAGCACACAGGCATGCACAAAAAACGTATTTACATCCGGATATTTAGACAGTTTCATCTAATACTGTACTTTCCTCTGTAATGATATCACACTGTTGCAATGCTTATCTTCCAATTTAGGTGCTTGTCTCTCGTTTTGTATTAGTGAGCAACAAAGCAGCACGACACAGTGCTCGGCCTCCATCACACACTATATCTGACAAAGAAAGCTGAGCTTGTTGCAGGCTGATATTTATGTTTCATGTTTGTCTCAGACACATGAGGCACATCTGAGACGGATACAGTTAAGCTGTTCAGTATAAAAAGGCTGCTGGGAGCTCTTACACTGTCATTGTTGAGAGACACAGGAGTTTTTACAAGCTCAACTACACTGAGGTTCTATGTTTTCAAAATAAAAATCTGAAACAAAGCTCGACATGCGTGTGTATTATTCATCCTAAACTCTGAAGTGAATATGAAAAGAAGCCCACTAAGGCATACTTCAAATACATGTGAAGAACATTGTTCGCCTTCACATCATGTGTGTACGCTGCCAGTGCCTGGAAGCAGTTCAGTGGTCTAGTATTTTGCCTCCATGTATATCTTCAAATTTAGTCTCACTTTTGAGTTTGTCCAACATGCAAGGTGACGTAACGTACGACTGAGGATTACCTGCTCAGCCGTGAAGAGCGGCTCATTGTTGATGCAGGACACAATGATGGAGTGCATATCCATCTGCTCCCTGAGTTCCTCATCGTCCGACAGGTCCAGTGACTGATTGTCCAACTTCTGCTGGTCCGGGACGAACGCGAGGCCATAAATGGAGAGAGAGAGAGAGAGAGAGAGACACACCTTGGATGAGGCAGCAAACGGGTATTTCAGCAGACTGAAGGCGGAGGCTCAAACTGTTTACACATTTGCGACAGCTCTTTTGTTTGTGAGGTGCGATCCTCTAGCCTCTGTGTTTACTGTGCGCTGATAAAAAAATTAATCATAGTGCGTTTGCTTGGCGGTACCTCTTGCTGAGTGAGGTTGAGGATGGGCAGGTGCAGCGAGCGAGTGTGTGACGACTTCCAGTCCACGGGCATCACGTTGCCGTAGTTATCAGTCAGAGCGTTCCAAACCCTGGAAGAGATCAAGAGGCAGCCGGGAGACTTTATCGGGAGGAGGGCAACATAATAACATGAAGCATACACTCAAGTTGTGGTCGGAATACAGAAGCAGCTACAGATAGAAATAACCCTGCTTCCCGTGACACAGCATTACTTGGCAGAGTTCTGCTCTCTGGCCACCCCCTCACCACTTCACCCTGTTCCCGCTGCATCGCACAGACATCACTGATGAATGCGACAACCCTTTTCATCCCACACGTGTCATTTAGCCGGGATTCATTAGAGTAAAATGTGATGCGTGTAAATCAACCAAACAGTCGCTTTGCATTAAAACTGTGCTTCAACATGACCCAAGGCTGACATTATCCTCTGAATCAAAAACTATTTTGTTTCAACAAGCGAATGTTTACCGTCGTCTTCAGCACACAAGTTAGAAGAAAACACACCAGAGCTGAACAGATGGTGCCGCGAACTCTGTTATTAAGTTTACTGTTAAGAGTGTGAAATCCGTCGTCGTCTTTAAAAGCATATTTTGGAGAAGATTTCGTGGCTCTGGTACAATGTGTGCAAATGTCTGTAACAGCTCCAGACCACCGGTGTTGGTCAAGCTCTACCCTCTGGAGTGATACTTTGTGGAGAATTCAATAACAACTGTGCAGTTTTACGAATATAAGAAAGTCCTGTGCAGTGGAGGCGATCAGGTTTGTTGAATGACCATAAATCCAGTCTGTTCCGGACAGGAAAATTAAAGGGCGTATGCAAATTTGATTTTTTTTTTTTTTTTTTAGTCTTGGCTCTGCCGGTGGAAGAGGAGAGAATGGATGCTGTGAACCCATGTGTCAGAGTATCCCTGCATTGTCACCCTCACCCATTGCGCACATGTACGCGTGCACACACACACACACACACACACACCAGTGTTTATGTAACATGCTTGTTTCTCCCTGAAGTGTTCATGCACAGCTTGGGGACCATTGGAGCTGTTGGCCTGTTCTAAATAGGGCAAAGGCTGGCAGGAAATATTTTTTGTGCCTCTGGCAGTGACACTGTCTCAGACATGTGAACGCCTGCCAAAACACATCATCACGCTTTAATTTCCCAGAGCCCACTTGCATTTAAATACATTAAAGGGCCTGTCTTCATCTCGACAAGAGAATTTATGCATTTCTAAAAACAAACTATGCTAATATATGTGCAGATTGAACATTTGGTTTTCCCGTTTTGCTCTCAAACTCAAACACACATTTCCTGCCTGTCATCCCGCGGTTCGTCTCCGCCGTGGCCACTGCTGGAGAACTTGTTAAGCGTCTAAGCACGTCCTGCAAAAGTGCAGTCATCCAGAAAAGACTCTCCCTGAGCCTGGCGCTGCTCTTTGGGCTTTCAGCGGGCTGCCGTCCAATTATTCCACTCCCTTCTCCTTTTGTTTCTTTACCTACCTACAGCAATACATGTATATTTCTCCCTGTTTGACCCGCCTACCCACATTCCAGAAAATAAATCTAAGAATCGTGCAACATATTTGTAATATATGTCGAAATGGACTGTATGTCCAAGCTACCAGAGTCCTAGTTCGCCACAGAAGAGATGCAAGCTGTAATTTGTTGTTTTTCTACGCAATTTGAAACTCTCACTGACAAAAAGCTACATTCTTCTATATATGGATTTCTATATTTAGCCAAGTCACCATGTACTTCTTCTTTCAATACTCTGTTTCTTCCTTACACCAATAGCATGTATGTCCTCACTTCGTCCATTTTTACACTATCCTGATCTTCTCTTGCCTGATCACTCCATCATCTGCAACCAAGTCACCATAGAAAAGATAATTAACCATTTTAAACACAATTACATTTTATATATTATATCTCCCTGTCCTTGTAAAACTGCAAATTTGTCTATTTGTCACTAAAGCCAATGAGGAGTCCAACCACCCTGCCATCAGAATTATTCGTTTTCATCGTCTATGTCCATGTGCAAATATTAAGCCTGGCCTGTATCTAGCGTGACGTTCACCATGTCAAGTTCAAAAAGCAGCTTTTCAGTGTGCAGGGTGAGGATGACAGGCGATCCATGCAGCCCATACAGCTCTGTAGTTACAAGCACATCCATGCTGACTGAGGGATGGATGTGACTCGCTGCTGTGCAGTAATAACATGTTGTCACGTTAATGTGCTGTTGTGACATTTCAGCTCCATTACAATACAGCAGAGGCTGAGGACCTCCGACTGAGATAACAAGGGATGCTTTGGTTGAAGGAACAGACTGACCTTTAAGTAACGATTACATACATGAAACATGACATGCTGGTTCTGTTTAAAGTGGGAGGGAAAAAGCAAAGGTCCTCGAAGTCAAAAGCAAGAATCAAATGGTTAAAATACTGGATAAAGAGCAGTTTATACAGTTTTAAGGTTTCATGACTAACATCAGTACATGCAGTGTGAAATGAAGAAGTGGAAACTGGAGACGTGGCAAAATCCCTGCCAGAGTCCCAACACACACAGTCTGACACATATAATCGATTCACAAATGCTGTAACCACAAAGCTCAAATACAAATTATACACACAAAAAGTATATATAATCAAGTGTGGCTTTCATTTGTTTTTACTTCACACCGCGATGAATGCAAAGCTTAGTGGGGAGTTGATGTGTTCGGTGAATATGGAGTTTGTCAGCAGTTCATGGAGTGTGTTCAGTTTGCGCAAACATGTCTCCGGTTAAACTTTACACAGATTGCAGCGATCTGAGCGGAGCTCTTCCACCCGGTAAACTCTTCTGGGGTTTAGCACGAAGAGGCTAACGCGGCTAGGTCGCTGCAGAGATTAAAAGTTGCCGTTAAAAAAAAAATAAACAACTAAAACAGGCTACTCACTCGTCGTCTTTCAGGTAATTATCCTCCGTGATGGGCTTGACGGGCGCTATGTTTTCCGTGGTGGTGTTGTAGTTTCGGAAGCACACTGTCAGCTTCTCGTCGAAGTCGTGGACGAGGTCCTCCATCGACTTGAAGCTGCAGATCTCCCCGGAGAAACTGTTGTCCAGGTCGGAGAAGTCGTCTAGGCCCGACGGGTCGGCCACGTTCGAGTTCAGCTGGTCCAGTGGGTCGGCCGACGCCGAGGACGGCTTGAATTCGTTAAAGTCCTGCCAGTCCTCGTCGAAGTGGGCTAACGGCGCCGCCATGACCGCCGCGGGAGCTGCTTTACCGGCCGGAGACCCCTCGGTGGTGCTCTGTTATCGGTGCGGAGAGATCAGACTGGGACGGAGAGACGGAGGGGAGCGCGGAGGCGGTGCGTCGTGACGTCAACGCGCAGCCCCCGCCCCTTCGTATGGAGCAAAACAAACCCAAGCATCGCGCGTCACTGTACACAGCCACATTTATTTATTTATTTTCAACATAGATGTGTTGTGTTGAGGTTTTCTGCAGAACTCAAGAACCCATCAATTTTAGGAAATGAATGAAAGCATTGTGTACACTTGACAGGTTATCTGCGCAGCACATGCAAACACAGACACACACATCAGTGGGTAAATTAGAGAAACTAATTAATCTCAAGTCCATGTTTTTAGACTGTGGGACTGGAGAAACATGGAAACACTGTACTATGACCCCTCATGTGTGGTTACTACACACACACTCATACAAAAGTCATTTATTCACCAGTATTTGAAAACATCTGGCCTGAAATATCTCCTCTGAACTCCAGCACACATTTCAAAAATATTTATTTGGGCTTAGTGGACTGTGAATGTGTGTGTGGATGATTGTCATATCTCTGTGTGTTAGCCCTATAATGGGCAGACAGTCTGTTCAGGGCGTAAGGCCCAGAGGCTTGGATAAACTCCAGCCCCTACAAGTCCACTCTGGTTGGAGCAGATACAGAAGATGGACGCATGGTTGGTGTTTTAAGACATGCCACAAGGGGGTGCAATGACACTGACGGACAGAAAGTAGATTCATTTTTGTGAAACAGTATTCTTTATGCAAATTATCTAAAAATAAGAAAAAAAATTAAAAAGTTTAATAATAATAATAAACTGATGTTTCCTTTTTTTAAAGTATTAAACCATTCAATGTTTAGCTTTTTCAAAAACAATTCTTACATCAAGTTTTCATATGCCTGGGAAACGAAACATCATTCTTAATATATGGTGCATATTGAATGTACTTTCCATGAATTCCTGATTGTTCCTTATACTTTGGACAGTTTTACTTTGTGTCCAGAGAAAATACCCCCATGTCCAATGCATCCGGGATAATTTGTGCCCTGAAAGAATACTTTTTGTATAAAAGGCATATTCAACAACAAGGATTACTTAAAATAACTCGACTTTATTGGCAATTGTTCTTATTACTCCTAATGTGGGCATCAAAGATAGCCTCTTTCCAGACAGGCTGACTCTAGACATTGCTTTCAAGACATTTAGAAATAAATCACTGAATACAGGAAAAAAAAAAGTACAATTTTAACAAAAGAAAACCAACCCAGTGTTTTCCACCAGAGGCTTTGACACATGCTTTGCCAACTCAAGTGATTCAGAGTTTACCTGGATCTGCACACCAGATTACGGGTGGGAGAGATGGGTTTTCTGGGTACCTGATGGGTGTCCACAAATTAGGCCTGCACAGTTTCCTGCCCTCATCAAACTCCTTTGGGCATTTTTTTTCCCCTCCAAAACCCTGAATGCTTTATTGAAAATATGCATACGTAACACTTTTCCTACACAACAATACAAAACAGTACAATCACTTTTGTAAATAACACATTGAATGCAAACCCACACGTCTCCCCTTCCCGCCCTTGCCCAACGAACTTAGAGATGCTACAGTAAGCCCTTCGCTTGCCCACCCAAATCCCGACCCACCACCACACCACCTCTGAGAATTAAGACAGTTAAATGAGAAACAACCCCATCTGGAAAACTTGAACAAAGGAACAGAGTGGATACCATTTTGCATACAGACATCGCATTTGCCACCAGCAGGTGAATGGTGTTTGACTGAAACTCGCGTGGGTTATTATTGTGTACGGCTCAACTCAAGTCTTCTGAAATGATGTGTGGCGAAGAAGGGGGAGTCCATTCTACGGTCCAGGAATTTGGGGGGGGGGGGGGGGGGGGGGTAAAAAAAAAAAGAAGAAAAAAGTTGCCCTAATGTGAAGATCAGCCTATGACATACATCATCTTGCAGAAAACACCAGTGTGCCTCACATGGCTTCATATGGGTCAGCGGAGTAGCGTCTGCCAATGGCACACTGAGCGATATCGGTCGATTAACAAAGACATGTGGTAAAGTAGATTTTCGCGTGAAGGAAACTCTTTAAAGGCGAGGGGTGGATAGTTCAAACCTGATTTGATTGTAGGTAACACACTTCCTCTGATCCTCCCACCCCTATTGGCATGGGTGTTACTGTGCATATTTGTTTGTGAGAGTAGCCGATAAGGTGCAACTGAATACAAACAAACAAAAAAAAAACTTATAATGTAAAAGAATGTTAACGAAGGGTTATAAGGATTAGAAAAAAAAGAAAAAAAAAAGAGGACTCCCAAATGTCTGGTTATATTTTAATATGATCATACAGGGATAGAGATCAACCAAAAATGATATAATGTGAACAACAAAAAAAAAAAAAATTAAGTAACAAAAAGTTCAATAAAAACAGACAGAAAAGCACTGTTTTTAAACATTTTACTGTATATCAGTCTGTAGCAAATAGTCATTACATACCCTGAAAAAGGGAGGAAGAAAGCTTTGAATGGTGCACTGACCAGTGAATAACTGGAAAGCAGTAGGGGGTGCTAATGCTGAATTCTCTCCGAGCCCCAGGAGCGGTACCCTCAAGGAGAAGCTGCTGCGCCTTTTAGGTGAAAGGCTGAGTTTTATCCTGTGGAGATCAGTCACTGTTTTTGGGTGCATAGAGGCATAGTAAGGGCTCAATTCCTTCAACAATCTCCTGGGGTTTTTTTGTTTTGTTTTTTTTAAATAAGTTTTTAAAGTCTTTGCCAATGCAACCTTTTTCAGCCATAAGCATTGCAACCTTAAGGTCACGGCCTTCATGAAGAGATGCCCATTGCTGTCTGTGCAAGGGAGCAGAAAGACCACACAAAGTGCAGTGAGGGTGCCGTACATAAAGAAGGTTTGTGTGCAACTTGTATGAACAGGAAGGCAGTTTGTGTGTGTGTGATTGCAACAACACTCCCCGACTGTGCGCCAATAATGTGGTTCTGGTGCCTCTTCCCTCCAGAGCTGTTCTGACGGCTCATCCAGCAGTTACAATCATCAAACTCTCATATGAAATGACCCTTTGCTAGTAACACAAGTCTTTACAGCTTTTCTTTATTTAAACGTGCCTCAATGAAATCGCTCATTCTGGTTCTCCTTTTCTTTTCCTCACAAACCTGCCAGTAACTCAGTGCCATTCAAATGCCACACAGTAAGGAGAAAGAAAGCCTAATGTAAAAATTAAAGCCCCAGATTTAAAAAAAAAAAAAAAAACATCTTTTACAAAATGGCTCTCAAGTATTCTTTGTTCCACAGAAAGAGGTCCCTTTGGGGCTTTGGATAACTTAGAATTGGTTTAAAAATCGTCTTTTACAATTTTACTATGGGTTTAGGAGCATAAGGGAAGGAGGCGTAGGGGTGAGAACCTTCTGCTGGTGCGAATTGAAAACAGATACAAAAACACGTGCCAATTAAATCTGCGCCCAGTAATGTCAACTCCGTGTGCATGCACAACCACTCTCTCTCTTTCACACACACACACACTCTCACTAACAAATACACACACACACACACACACACACACACACACACACACACACACACACACACACACACACACACACACACACACACACACACACACACACACACACACACACACACACACACACACACACACACACACACACACACACACAGTAGGGACAGCAGTCACCAGTGTGCACTTTTAAGTTGCACTTGAAATCTTTCATGTCTGAAAGCATGTGTTTTTAGAAAGGTCAGTGTATATGTCTGAACAGTGAAGACCCCCACCTCGGTGACGAGTGCCCCCCTCGCAGTTGATATGTGAACTGTGAATCCCCCCCGGTCCTCCTCTCAGGCAGATGTAATGGGAGTTGTGCGGTACTAGCTCAACAGTGGACGGTGGGGGCCTGTCAGTTGGAAACATAACAGCGACTGTCCTTGTTAGAAGTTTAAATTAAGGAATAAAAAGGGTTTCGTTCTTTCTTATGCCGACAAACGGAAAGTGGAATCCTCACGCTAAAGCTTTCCACGGGCACTACTCAAGCTAAGATTCAACTTTAAATTGAGAATAAACGCAATGTCTATCATAACAAAATCCAACATGTAGCATAGCCTTTTCTTGTGTCAGTTGGTCGATCGATGTTTTGATGGCAGCCGTGTGGCCATTTTCCAAAGGATCAAATGTGAGGAAAAAGGCAGGAAAAAGGGGGAAAGAAAAATATACACACTGAAGAGTTGCTATATCCCCCCTATGCACAATCCTCTCCCAACAACATCCCACCCATGTGTATGGAGACATTATACAGGTAACGTGAGACACACAGGCAGACAGATGTAGTCCAATGAGGAGATGGGGGGGGGGGGGGGGGGGGGGGGGGGGGGGGGTCTGCCGTGTCTATCCGGAAGCCTCATCTGGACTCCATGTACTCCAAGATCAAGGTGGGAGGTGGACTTCCTGGGACATTTGCAAAAACTGGGCATGGCTGGATACCATGCAGCAAAATGGAGGAAGGAGGGCGAGTTGGAAGAGGAGAACAGCCACCAGCTCAGCTGTGGAGTTTCCCACCGGCCACTAGCTGGTCTTCCAGGCTCGGGATCGGGCTTTGAATGAGGACTTGAACTTGTCCGTCACCGTCTCCACCTTTTCGTCTGGGCCAGTCAGGAGACTTTTTTTTTCTTTTTTCCCCTAACTCTTTTTTTTTTTCTCTTTTGTGTTTTGTGGCTTCTGTTAAGCTTGTCTTCACTTGCTTTAGGTGGATGCTAGATTTTATTTGCCCGCTTGAATTTTGTCTTGTTGTGGGATTCGTGGATTGATGTTTAAGAGAGATGTCATCTGCTCAATAAGTGACCATCAACTGTCCATATTACTGCAGTTTTCTGAGGAAGAAAAAAAAACAAACCAAAAAAAAAATGCATAAATGTGGCAGCCTAAATTAATAAATAATGTAAAAAAAAAAAAAAAAAAAAAAAAAAAAGATTTCTTTACATTCCCAAGTGCCTATGATACACAACTTTTTAATTGAATTAAACTGCATAGTTTTACAAAGAAAAAAATCAGATCATTAGCCAGCGAATCTAAAGTAAAAACTGGATATCTTCAATAGTTGAATGAATAATGAAAACAAGAGTTACCGTTGAGTCCATCTGTCTCTTGTGTGTCGAGGAAGGGTGCCGGACCCCAGACACGCACCGTGCCGTCGTCTGAGGCGGAGGCCATGAGGCCTGGGATCGCCGGGTTCCAGCTCACACAGTTAACGGTACGCGCGTGGCCTGTGAGCTCAGCGATGGGAAGTTCCCCACGCCGATGCCAGATGTACACTTTGTGATCTGGGGATTGGTATGAGGAAATTGGGGGGGGGGGGGGGTAATTGCCGTTAAATTTCACAATAACAACCAACCAGATTAGTTAAAAAAACAAAACATGAAAGATAAGCTTCTTGGGGCTTAAGCTTTAATCTTTGCACCTCGACCTCTCCTTCACTGTATGTCAAACTGTTTTTTATTTCATATGGAAACCAAAGCAGTACTTAGCTCAAATATTTCAACTCAATCTTTGCTTCATTGTTTAACATCAGTAATTCTTTCCAATACAGAATAGTTTCAGCTTGTATCCTCAGATTATTCGATCCGTGTATTTAATTTGTAAGTTTTATGCTGAGTAAAGTGACCTGATGGCAGCGGGATTCAAACCAGTGAACTCCTGGTCACAGGGTTGCTCTTGCCTTTGAATTACAGGTTCTATTTAAAAAAAAAAAAACTGACTAAAACAGCGAGACTGTTGACTTCTAGACGGAACACAGAACGATACAAAAACAGGTTTTCCTAACCAGTAGGTTTGTTCCAAAGAATCTCAGTCCTACTGTTATTCACATTTTGCTCTGCAGCTTTCTATCTATACCTTCGCTGCCACTGGCAATGAAGTCTTCGTTGTGTCCTCCAAAGCAGGAGTGGATGGTGTAAAAGCCCTGGGTCACACCTTGGTACTTCCTCACCAGCACCCGGTCCTGAAGGTCCCACAGGTGCACTCCCTACATAAGGTCAAAGAAGAAGACAATGTTACTGTTTCATTGGAACCCTTGTGAAGGAAATTGCATATTATAATATTCTTAACAGCGATGTGCGTCAAAAGAAAATAACTTTATATTGGCTTTTATCAGACACTTACCTGAGTTGCTACATTTAACAAAGCTAATCTTCCATTCTTTGAAACAGTAAAAGACATGATAGGGTGGTCCTCCTGAACTCTGTGGAAACAAGACACGAGCATCTTGGTGTATGATCCAACAATATCCAGGAACTGCCTATTGCTTACATTACCAAGGAGAAGGGCACACGACATCAATGTAATAAATCAGACATTTAACCTAATCTTGCTTTAAAACGGGGGGGGGGGGCATGGGTGCTGACACATACATGTTTCTGTCCGTAAGATCCTCGAAATTGTATCCCCGGATGCGCTGGTGGGTGTCTGAGGCCAGCACCGTCCTGCCATCGCCCAAGCACCACAGGCACTGCACTCTCACGCCCTCCCAGGAGTCTAACAAATTACCATCCAGGTCCTGACAAAAAAAAAAAAACACACACACACACACACACACACACACACACACACACACACACACACACACACACACACACACACACACACACACACACACACACACACACACACACACACACACACACACACACACACACACACACACACACACACACACACACACACACACACACACACACACACACACACACACACACACACACACACACACACACACACACACACACACACACACACACACACACACACAGAGTCTCTTGTCATTCCCCACAACAGAGCAAGCGCAATGTGACAGTCTGATTCAACAACAGAATTGCAATTGTCGTAATAGTAAACTTCTCTCTACAAATCTTTAAAAAAATCTTGGACTTTCAAAGAAAGAAAGAAAAAAACCAAGAGACCAGATTCAGTAAACGCAAAAAATGTTCCTCTGCGATAGAAAAAGACACTTTCAAAGGTTCATTGGGTTGAAGGCTTGAAAATCAATACAATGAAAGAGGCAATTATCTCTTGTATATTTAAGGCTCAGCATGACAGTCAAGCAGATGCTCACAGCTGCTGAATTTAAGAATTTCTTGGATTGTAATTTCTCTTTTCTACCTACAGTATCTACCTCCACCAACACCCAACCCTTCAAAACATATCCAACAACGAGCACTGATTAAATAAAGAAGTGTCTCTACAGAGACAAAGCAAAACTTCTTGGTAGTAACAACACCTTGTTTGGAAACATCGGAACCACTTACACACTGATAAAATTGTCCCCTTTGTCCGCCAGTGACAAAGCGTTTGCCGTCGGGGTTCCAGGCCACACTGGTCAGACTGTCTTCATGGGACTGGGACATTTTGGTCCGCAGCTCCCCCGTCTGGTAGAGAGAGGTATTGGAGGCAACAATGAAAATACAGGAGAGGAGACACAAATGGGGGAAGGGAGACGGTAAGAAGGACCATTAAGTAAGAGAGGGGGGAGGGACCAGTCATTGAAACAGAAAGGGGAGGGGAGGAGATGGGTAAAGAGGAGAGGTCATTGAGTACACAGCCCACTCTAGAGGATCTATGAAGGCTATAGGCACGGTTTTCGTTCCTATTTGTTTATGGAGCAGGGATCACTAATCTGAAGCACCAATATTTGACTTTACACTAAATGTCACATTCCTATTCACATTAAAAAAATATTTGGCAAATGGAAAAAAATGCAGGATTTAAGAGCCAGTATATAATTAAAAGTTACCAACAAAGAAAACTGCCGCCTCTGTGCATGAATGGTACCTGAACATTCCAGAGCCACAGCTCAGAGCAGTCGTCAGGTCCACAGGCGATCAGGTAGGTGTCATCAGGACTCCAGGCTAAGTAGGAAACGCCGTACGCGTGACCCTCCAGAGTCCGCAGCAGCTTCAGTTGGTGGCTCTCCTGTATACAGATATGAGGAGGGTAGTGAGAACAAATGAACCGGGCAGAAAACCTCATTGTTTCTTATGATGGCGTGAGAAGTGCAAATGAACTGAAAACAATTGACGTCAAAATAGAAGAAAAACACTGAAGAGAATACACAAGTTACTTAAGATGTGTAATGCTGAGAAAGCAAAGATGAGCTTTGCATCTAATCTCCATCACTGTGTTGCAACGACAGACTGCTTGTGAAGAGTGTTTCCAGGAGATAAACACACTCTCTCTATATATGAAAAAAAAAAACACGAAATCATTTAAGACTTTATCACATACATCCAAAACATGTTGGGGAAAAAATGGGATCTTGCAAGTATTCATGATGTGACAGCTGCATTTCCTGCTTCCTTCAGGCAAAAAAAAAAAAAAAAAGAAACAGAAAATTCCACACAGAGACGGTTCTTTTTCTTAGAACACTCACCGGGTCCACCTGCCAAATAATGACCGTAGTGTCTTTGGATCCGGTCGCCAGTTTGGTGCCATCATTTGAGAATTTGCAGAACCACACCTCATTACAATGCTCTGTCAGAATCTGCTGGGTGTAACAGGGGAACTGTTTCCTGCCATATGGAAATAAAACGAAGGTTAAAATACTCTGTGTGAGTCAGCAACGATAAATCTTACAGTATACTGTGTACATCTAAATATGCTGGAGTAACAGTATTATTAACTATGTAATAGATGTGAAAGAGGTTATAATTTATTATTATTAATTTAAGTAACTACTAGCATCACTCATATTTTGGAAATTGCAAAATTCTCACATCAGTTGACATTTTTAGCAAAGAAGAACGCGAAACATGTATACATGGTACCTTCACATGTCATAATAACAGAAAAACCAACCTGCTGCAGACGTGATCGAGCAGAAGAGAGACTGAGTCAAGGTTATTGTCCAGCTTGGTGTTATGATAGAGGCAGCGGTCCCTCTGCAGCTCCACTGCTTGCCGCAGCAGCGTGTGCAGTCGCCGAGGGGGCAGCATCACAGAGGGAGGCAGGTACGCTACAAGAAAGAAAGAAAGCCGCGGCCAACATTACCTCTGTGAATGGAATGTGTGCGTTCAGTGGATATGGGAGTTTACGGGAACATCTCCTCACTCTGTAACTTATCCAGGAGCCGGCAACGCGAGGCCGTGCCTTTCCCCTCCCATTCTGCCTTCGCCCGGAGATCCTCGGCATGGCTGCACATTAGGTACCTGGAAGACACACGTCAAGAAAGTCAGCACAGACACAGAAAAAGAAGACTTTACAACAAAATGATTGAGATTATCACCAAAACTATACACCGAATTAAGACATACACTTGAGATGAGCGCTGACTTGAATGTAACGGCACAGTTGCTGATGTTTTGAGAAACAGGTAATTGACTAGCCTAAGACATGCAATAAATCAATTATATCTCCTGTCTTTTCACTGGCAGTCCATTAGGCAAACAGGCTTGTAGGTGGTGTTGAGTGATCAGCTGTCACCGATTGATAAAGAGATCACAAAAAGACTTTCTTCACTGGGAGCATGGGGCCTGTACCCACAACAGTTTTATATTGTATATACAAAGCCGATTATTTAAATTATACCACACAGACATATCAAATAATTCAACCAAAATGCAAAAAGTCTTTTTGGAATTCTGATTATGGCCAAAACAGAAAATCAGGTTAAAGAGTTTGAGACTCCAAAGATCACTGTTGCATGAGTAAAGCAATAAGAGCCTGATAACAGAAATAGATGGTAGTTGTTATAGACACATCAGAAAGTTAAAAATAAATCTATTAATGGCTACCGGGTTACCCTCTTTATTAAGCACCACTATGTAATATTCTTATGATATATTACAAGTGAAATGTTTGGAACAGTCAACTCATTTCAGTTAAAAATCTGGTTTTATCCCCCCATGTATGACCAGTAGAAGAAGCTGTATCATTGGTGACTACTGAGCTATTAAAAAGGAATGTTTGTTGGTGTGTATCTGTGTATGTAGAGTGCTATACGGAAGTTGCAATCTGAAACAGTACCCGCTAAGTACGTGGATGCGATCTGTGTTGTACTTGAGTGGCGTCAGCTCCCCACGGAGCACCTGCAAAGCCTCCAGGACTTTGCCGTCCTCCAAATACTCCAGATACTTTTGCTGCAGCAGCAGGAACTTCATGCGCTGAGTAGGAGGAGAGCAGTATGAGTATGGAGGAGATACACAATGAGCATAGATGGAGGAATGAGTGGGGAAAAAAATTTATATATCCTATATCAGGTTTCCATTTTATACTGAAAATCCGTGAGGTCAATCATTGATCTAACAACAGCTGGTCAACATTTTTACAACTTAGAAGGACATACACAAATATTCATGATGCCCTTTACAATCAGAGCTCAAACAGATGGCATCATAATGAAAATCAGATGCCATCATCATCAGAATATATTCAAAGCTGTGCATGTGAAACACGGCCGCATAACCACCACTACTCTCATTCCTTCTCGCTGACCACGACCATCACGGCTTTACAAGCACTGGTGGGGATATTTGGGGAATTAATCTTCTCCATTTTATCTTCAGTATGCACCAAAGCACTGACAAACGGGTGCCAAGCTCAGTCATACCTGCTACACTGAAATCCAAGACAACAACCACCCACACACGTCTACAAATAACAAGCACAGAAACACATTCACCTCTAAACCCCTCAACTGGGCGTGCGATGCAAGCTCGCCTTTTGAGAACTGTTGGGCGGTATCGGGATTGTCAACATGACCATTGCAACCTAAAATGGCTCCACATACTGCGACAACAGTTAAAAATGAAGAGCTACTATTTTCCGGAATAAGAAAAAAATAGCACCATTGCACAGGGCCAGTTACTATTAGACACAAAGCAGCAGGCATAAGAAACACTTTTGGAGCTCTTCAGGTCCCCTGATTACTAGACGAGCCTGAGCTAACCAGTCTAAAATACATCCCTACTTTGAGCTTATATGGTAAAATCATTGACATTTTACCAATCCAAGGCAGCTTTTTAACCCTGGAACAAAACAATCTTCATTATTCACTGTCACACACTCTGATGTGATGTACATTCTGGGCTCAGCTCTGTCCGGGCTGCAGGAACCTGCTTCAAAACTGTACTGTTCTAGAACCTCCAGCTCTGTCTGCTCAATGACCGACCATCATTCAGTCCAGTCGAGGTTTGGGGAAAGGGAGCTTACCACAATAGCATTGGGAGAATGCATCAGTGCTCTCAGCTCATTGAGATCATTCTCAGCCTGAACCAAAACAAAGGGGGGGGGGGGGGGGGGGGGTGATGGAGGGGACAGACAGAGAGAGAAATGGTTACCTCAGCAGTTTGCATGCATGCACCGCCAAACAAAAACTTATCATACAGTAAAACAAGTCTTAGGTTTTTGTGGGTAAAACCCACTCAGGTGCCTGCCAAACCAGTACTTGTAAATGTTTTAATACAACAAGCTTGTTTGTGTACTACATACTGTTTGGACTCAAGATAATTGTTACATTTCAAAGACTCATAATTTAATATATAAATCACACGCCAATGTGAACAGAGCCCAAGGTAAATATAACAATAATCATGTAATATGACTTATTACTTGATATTTGGTTTTACAATTACAAAACAGCGCTGGCTAAAATCACTACATTTAACAAATTTATGTGTTACAATAACAAATAAAACTATGACTTTGTGGAAACGTGCCCTAATTGCAGATTGGAGTTTACCATTAAACAATAATAAAAATAATCAGACAGTTCCTTCCACAACAATTCACAGAAATCATATTTGTGTTTGTTTATCATTACCACATGGTGAGTTTGAGGAGAACACATTCTGTGATTTCTTGAACAAACAAACAATCTCCTCATTTTATTAAACATTACAGGCTGAAAACCAGATTCCAAGGATGTCCACAAATTCAGTATTCAAACTAGTTGCCATTTTGTAACCATTTAAACTAAGACAAACCTTGTCCCACTCTCCCTCCATGACATGGTTGCGGAACTTGGTGGCTGAGGGGTGTTCCAGTCTGCAGCCCGATTCCTGCATCAGCAGGTCCACTGTCTGACTGCAGAGACACAGAGAATAAAAAATAATGACATAAATAAGTCCGTGTTCAGATGTTTGAACTAAACCAGCAAGATGTTTGTTTTGGACTCAGCTTCTCTGCACTAAAAAGTCATGGGCATTTTATCATACAGACAGTTATCCAGGTGATAAGTGGTACCAAATTAAGCACAGGGACAATATTCATGCCATAGACTGGAAGTGGATCGAAGATACCTTCATTGTCAAGAACACCTGGAGAGCAATTGTGTCACTCCAGCATCATATGTGGAGAGTGGAAGGGTCCATGGACATGACCGGAGCTTTTTCCTGCAGCTGCTATGACCCTTTCAGCCTGTCAATCATGAACTATACCATCTGTCCAAATGACATCTCACGGCCAATCACACACCATCATCACAAAGGTGCTTACAGAGATGTGTGTGTGTGAGATGAGAGTGAGACGGGTATTGGAGGGGGTTCGGCTGACACCTTCAGCATGATGACATCATTCGCAGGTATCAATGGAGTGGCGCAGCAGCCTTGTACTGAGACTCTCATCTGGCTGACTGCTACACTGATTCCTCTTGCATTTCCCCAGCTGAAATATGGGGGCTCTGTTTCATACCAGGCATGTTATACCCCATACACAATCAGCCACCATTGTATAAACAGTGATCTTACAGCTTCCTTAATAATAATAACTTCTCATAGTAGCTACACTTTTCTCTGCAGGGCACCAAATATCAGCAGATGTCAAGCTGTCCAACTATGGCCACTTTGAAGAAGATGACTACACATACATTTCTTGAAGACTACACTGTGCTATAATTAGATTCAAACACAGCGTTTCCATCACAAAAAAGCTGGTAGAGAGCGCATTCCTCAGCCGCCATGAAATAATCTGATCCTGCTCAATTCAGAAACAAATGTCGCCCACGGTACTGACGGCTCTTTAAATAAATACATGCCCTAATACAGGAACATGCTGTTCGTGGCTGTCTGTTGACACGCTGCCCTGAAACGGGGACAATGACAAAAAAAGAAGGCATTTACAAGTGGAGCTGTGTAGAAATGATGAATATATTATATTATATATTGCTCTAAATGACAGCAGAAGATGTGCAGAGGATGCACACGCAATGCTAAAATAAGCCAAACAGTTTTCATAGCCACGTTCGTTATGGTCGTATGTTTCAATGTTACAGCTTAATGTCGAACAAAAACAAGTCCAGTATTCCAAGAAAAACCACCGATCATTCAAGCGAAGCCCCCACAAGCCGCACATTAACCTCACATTTTCTCCGCAATCGTTTTTTGTTTTTTTTGCGCAATAGAGCTTAAGACGCAAAAATCGTCCAGCGCAAACTCGATGATCCTGTTTGAGCACTTCGCTTGAAAAGAAAAAAAAAAGAATAAGAAACTAAACCAAGTGTCTCGTTTGTCATGTCAACGATTTTACGTCTCTGCAATCCACAACAAAGTCAGCGGATCTTGTTTTCTGTGAATAAACGCTCCTAACGTTAGATGATGTAATGCCCTCTATTCAGAGCGATATATATAACGATCACCTCCACATCGTGGCACCCATAGCACATCAAACACACTCGATTCACGACAGACACACAAAACGGAGAAACGTTGAACAGTTTTATGTTTGTGTGGAGGTTTAGTGTCAGGACAAGAACACCTCAGCGCAGGCTAGCGCCGTTAGCCGCGAAGCTAACTGTTATTGTGCAAGATGGACCCCTTCTTTCTACCAACTGCCGAGCTCGCAGGCTAACTAACTACCCCATCCCCCCATGTTTGTGTCTGTGAAAGCGCACTAATACCAGCCGCTATTTCGCAGTTACGCACAAAACAGCGGATAAATGGTTCGCACCTCTTGTGTTCAACGCGAACGTTCAATGCCTTTCCAAGTTTTTCCTCGACTGACACATTGATTAAACTTACTTGAGCCCTAGTCCGTGGAGATGTTGCCCTATTAATCGTATGACATCTTCCTCCGCCTGCGATAGCCGCTTCTTCTTCTTCAGAGAGCCCACATCCGAAGCCGAGGCCGTGGAGGCGGCCGAAGTCCCCGAACATGGTCCAGCTGAAGAGCCGTTACTGGTACCGACACTGTTACCGTTGTCTGTGCTAGAGAGGAGCCCGTTGGAGTGGGATCCGCCGGCCGAGGATGACTCCCCGTTTTGTGCGCTGTTTAGGCAGGAGAGCTCCGACGATTCCTGTCCCTGACCTGCCCCGTTTGCTTGCATGCTGCTGCTGAGATTGTTGACAGCACTTCGGTTAAAGTGGATGGCAGAGGGGGCTTGTGCGTGTGTAGCGAGTCCGAGTACAACTCCGGTGAGGCCTGTTACAAGTGCTGAAGCCCCGGGCTCTCCTGCTCCCTCCGCCGCCGAGGCTCGGTGCTTCTTCCGCGGGGGCGGCGACGCTCCGCCGGTGTCCGAGTCGGAGGAGGAGGAAGCGGAGGCCAGAGTTTCCTCACCGAGAGCGGCCGTGGTTAGAAGCCGGCTGAGCTCCGGGTGGGAAATTAAGGTTAAATGTCCAGACTGGAGGCCTCGTTGTGGGGCTCGGAGCGTACTGTCAGTTAGCCCGTTTTGTTGTTGTTTCTCTCTAAACAGCTGCAGCTCTAATGGAGTCCTGACGCCCTGACGTAACAGGAAATTCCTACACTGCCATGCTTCCGGGTAGAAATATAATCCACTATAATTCCAATCCAGCATACTAAACACCTCACACAATCATCAAATGAATCCCAAAACATCACTTTTATTCTATGAGACTATATTTAAAATTGTCCGAGTACCTCTCAGAATTAATTCCAAGTTCTCAACAAAGTTATGCAAACAAGTTATAAAATCCTCAGATCCATATCTAAATGAGATCCATATCAGATATGGATCTCATTTAGTAAATAAATCATGTCTAATGTCACTGTATCATCGCTTAATATGGACTGCCTCGCATCCTTCTTGACATAATCCTTATATGAAATATATTTTTAAGAATGATCTCAAATTCCACAAGTCAAGATTCATCTTGCCCCACTATTTAGAAAGTTTAAACTGTTACCAATTTAATCTGTAAATACTCTACAGACATGCATATTTCATATATAATATAATTAATGATAAAAAAAGATCAACAGACACATTTCACAACTTTTTCTTCTCATCATCCGAACCAATGAGGAAACCCAAAAGACTTTCATTTACGACTTTGTCATACTTAATCCAAACATCAACTTTTCATCAAATTGTGACTCTGTAATTCTAGAAACAAATCATTATTTTCACCAACGAAAGTTGGGCGACCAGCAAAGTTGACTGAGAAGGTTATTTTTTTGTCTGCGTGTATTTATTTATTTATTTATTTATTTGTTTATTTGTTTATTTATTATTATTTATTTGTCACATACAATGTTAACAACCAGAGTCACTAACATGTAGTGAAATGACTAGATTTTGTTCATACAGATTTACCCCTCGGTAGCAGCCGTACAGAGCAGCGCTCAGGGGGACCTAGGGGGGCCGGGGGTCTTGCTTAGGTACCCCTAGTGCATGTTTTTTGGGGAATGTATATATGTACAAAGAAGATTGTATTTCAGATTTATGAAAATGAACAAAGGTAGCGCCCATATGGAGAAGGACACATTGCAGTTATGTGCAATGTGTCCTTATCCATATAGTACATGATTGCAATGTCCACATTTCTTCTTATTTTGAGAGGGGTATTTTTTCCAGTGTGTTAATATCCATTGTAGTAATTGCAGTCATGTGTTGTTCAGAAGACAATGTTAAAGTACAGTCACATCGCCATTGTTTATTCATCCACATTCTACTGCAAAAAACGTAAATACAGTTTTGGCCTCACAGGATTGTATTGTCCATATTGGTCCTCCTGTCTTCAGCATGGTAATTAGCTATTTGTCCAAGAAAAATGTCTTTATTTGCAAGATGACTGGTCGTTTTCTTCTATGTACGATCTATTTGAAATTTCCAAAAGACACTTTGCATTCAATTTTTGTTTCTTGTGAGGCTATTCTATAGGGGTTTATTTTTCCTAGTTGAGCCAGTCTGGGGGGGATTTTGAATTTACAATCATCATCCTGCGAAAGGCTCACTTTTTATTCCACTTAAATTTCTGTTCAGGGATAAAAACAACAACCAACTGTGACATTTCCATCACATTGCTTCTGTTTTTCTTGTGGCAAAGCAAGTTTGTGTTTGGCTCCCTTGTTCTCAGCTTATTACACTAAAAAAGCATGGTCTGTCTGTGTGTGATCATCATTTGGATTGTATATCCTTTCAGTCTTTCTGATTGTGATACCACAGGTCCCCACTGTTGGTGAAATCTTCATTTTCAGCAAAACATCCATTCATTCATCTTCCATCCCCACTTCATCCAAGTGTCACAAAAAAGACCTGAGGCCTAACAAGCAGGCAGACTGGGCAAAGGTCAGGGCACACAACATTCCAAAGACAATTTCTAACTTTAAATCAATGGAGCATACACATATTTCATTGTGGAATGAGGCTGGATTATGGTGCAACTTCTCACAAGTGAAGAATGAACATACAAACTCCACACAAAAGCTAAACCAGGAACAATAAGGCCCCTGAAAGGAATCTCTTTCATTTGTTTAATGATTCTGAAGCCAACTGCAAATCACAATTTTGGAGTTTCACAAGTTTGACAATGTCATCTTTATTATTTTGCATACTTTCACAGAAAATAAAGTATTTGTTTGTTCTTATATCTAAAAAAAAACTATTTCGATTTTTACATGATGAAGGAAATCACTGAATCAAGTGCAACATGGTCATTTCTTTAATGCAGGTTATCTGTGAGAAATCCTGATTTTCCTTTACAAATTTACTTTCTCTTATTACATGTTATTTCACTGCTGTACCAATTGTGCTCATTGTACAGTGCGACTGCTGGGTTGTTCTACTTCCATATGCTTTACATAAGCTACAGAGTTTATACAAAAGATCTTGAATAATAGACTGTATATGAGAGAAACAGAGCAACAGTGATTTTCTACTTTGGCTCATCTGTGATAGCTCAGGATATGAAAACAGTCAGGAATGGTCTCCAACTTGATGTGGGAGAGCAGTAGTCATCGGACCACCATTGTTACTGGGTTTGTCTTTGCCTTTCATGAAAAAGGTAAGCAGCTCTCCTTTCCCTTTGACAAATATGGGCCCTCTTCGGATAAAGCGGAAACTATAATCTTTCAAAATATTGTAGCAATCCTCCACCACCTGAAGCAAAAACAGGACATCGTATTTACACAAGGCTGAAAACATTTCTATGTCTAAATGGTACAGAAATCCTGTGGGTACAAGAGAGCGTGTGCTACCTGGATGTTTCCCATCACTCCAGTTGACTCCATTCTGCTGGCCACATTGACTGTGTTGCCCCAGATATCATAGTGAGGTTTACGAGCTCCAATCACTCCAGCGAGAACACCTCCTTTATTCAGACCTGAAAAGGTCACAAAGAAACATGAACACACAGGCATACTAGCAGACATACCTGTAACTACTCACACAGACACATGAACTGACCGATTCGAAGCATGAAGTTGTTGAATGACTGTTTGTTGAGGTTGCCGAGGGTCACCTTCATAGCCAAGGCAAAGTCTGCCAGGTCAGCAAGATGCTGCCAGCGCTCAATCTGTGACAGAGTCTCTTTCTGTGGCAAAACAATGTATGATATTACACCTATAATCATCCCTGTTGGAACCATCTAAACAAATGCTGTAAAATGATCACACCTTGCTGTATCCATTACTGTTGCTCTCTGGAGTGAGTCCTGAGGCGGCCATGTAAGTGCTTCCTATTGTTTTGATCTTAGTAATGCACCGAAACTCGTCCCTGTCTAATAACTGAATGACAAAATGGGCATTGATTAATCTCATTTTCTTACAGTTAGTTCTCAAAATGTACAACCGAGTACAGAAATTGTTGCAGAACCTACGCTGTCAAAGTCTGAAATGATCTCATTGAGAATGCGGAGACACTCAATGCCTCCATTGTTGATGCTCTCCTCAGTGTAGAAGTCAGAAAAGTTGGGGATGGAGGCAAACATCACACCTATTTCTTCATAAGACTGGCTGTACAACTCCTGCAAATGACAAAGATAAGAATGACTTCAGGAAATTAACTTCAATAAAGTTCATAATCACAAAAAGAGATAATTTGATGTAATTGTGCAAAGAACCACAAGATGGCACTAACTAATCAGCCTTATTGTTCCGCATATGCTGCTTTCAAGGCTTTAATGATGCATTTATCAGAACATATTATGTTGATTATGAGAAACCATTGCTCTTCATCACACTTTTTATATCATAACCTATAAATATAATATAGCATTTATTAATGCTCATACTCGTACTTGGTACACACTCATATGTACCTCGTCTCTCTTCTTTGAGCCCAGAAAGTGCTTGGCCACATGATCCGGGAGCATGTTGGTGACCAGTGCTTCATTCCAGCGTCTCATTTCAAACACCCTTTCCTTCTGGTCATGAATGCCAATCTTCCACAGAAACAGCTGTCTGGACTGATGTTCCAACTACACACATACAAAACCCATATTATATATTTTTGGGAGAGGCGTATTATAAGAAGGCTAACAGTATTCTTCCCTCAAAACCTGTGGATTAGATTATGGGTGACAGTTCATGTGTGGGACTTACATGGCGAGCAAAAAGGTAAAAGCTGATCATCATGACAATAATCATCATGGTCATGAGGTACTTGGATGGCACAATGGATGTTCTATCAACAAAAAAAGAAAGTTAGGGATGGATTATGTCTGACCAGCACATTTATCAGTCATCAGTTGTAGCCACTCCTTACCTGTAAGAAGCAAACTGTATGAAGTCGTACAGATCATATATGTCCCGCCAGCTGTAGATGTTAACAGCTCCAGTTGCTGTGACAACAAGCACCATGAGGCCAAGTTTAATCAGGTGGCTGACCTGCACCAGCATGGCGGTCGCAATCAGCGCCATGACAGCCATGAAGCTGTAGTGCTTTGGATTCTCGGCACAGCCTCGGTCACCGAACGACTCCAGCATGGGGCCGGATGTGCTGTTGTAGAGCCGAAGAGACGGTGGGACACAACTTAACTGCAAAATCAAAAAATGGATACATGCTAGTTAAACAAAACAAACAATATAATGGCAGAAAAATAAAACTAATCTATATCAGTATTTAGAAGCAACAAGGAAACAATAGATGTAAATGTGGTAAACCCATTTAGCCTGACAGCAAGCATGATTTCTACCCACACACGGTCATGTTGTTAAGTTATTTCCAACTGAGCAGGCTCTGGAATATTAATGCACACCCTGTTGTTGTGAAGCTCCTTTTCTCCAATGTGTGACTGTCACCTCTACATGGCAGCTAAGACGGCAAAATGAATGTTCACTTCAGTGTCCTCTGTGGCTGTCAGACCTCAAAGGCAGCAGTGTGTGTAGCACGCTGCTCCTGGGGGGCCGTAACAAATGAGCCAGCAGGCAACTACACAGACAACTAATGGACCCCTTTGGGAACATGTTCGCAGACACATAAAAGCAAGTGATAGTGTGATGGCGAGAAAGTGGTGGCACACTGATAGAAAGACACATACATACATTAGAGTTATGCGATAAGGTGACGTTTATTAATCCCAAATGAACCTGAGGGAATTTTGACCAAATGTATCTTCCTACTTTGACATGAAAGTTTATTTTTAGGTCCGTGACAAAGAAGCTTGGGCAAGTAGAGCCACTAAACTTTCAATCTGTTACGTGAAAAGACATTTCCAGTTTTGTACAGAACAAGAGAGAATCTTACCATGTCAGCAATCACAGCCATTGTAAGAACAAATATGGCTGCCATGGCCCATGTGTTTCTTGCCCATCGAGTGCGATCGATCCACATGGAAAAGGACACCAACTTCATGGAGAACATCTGTGACAAAAAAACAATTATTCAGAAAATAAGTTTGACTTACCATCAGTTTTGCAGGATGAATATGGCAAATCCAGCCACCATCGTTTGAGAAGTTATGTTAAAAACCATCAATGACTTTGGTTTTGTCTGCAACACTCAAATTTCTTTTATTTTCTCACCCTGGGGAAGATGGCGGCCAGGGAACAGACTGTAAGGATAAGCAACAACACCTCCCCGATGGCAAGAGTCACATAGTTCACAACCAGCCTGGAACAAGAAGACACTTCATTAAACCTCTGGATGGCACATGAACCATTTCATAGATGACTAAGCGGCCTTATCTTATATGACAGAAGTTACTATCTGCTGGATCATGGAGCTTTGCTCAGGGTTACGATACGAATAAACTCACAATGGGTCTATGAACACCTCCATTGCCGTGATGAAGAACAGCACTATGTTGCAACAGCTGAAGGCTGCTCCACTTCTCTTCTCCTTCTCCGAAGAGTAATGTTCCTCCAGCTTTCCATCAATAAAGCGCAATGAAACGGGGTTGATCTGATGGTCTTTCATTCTGTTAGAAAAAAAAAAAAAGATGCAGGAATTAAATTCTACTAACCAAAGACCTGTGGATGTATGTATGATAATTTGTATATGTAACCCAGATTTTTTTCAATTCGTCTTACATTTGCTGAGACTCTCTCTCAAGCAGCTCCTGCTGAAGTCGTCTGTTGATCACTTGTTCCTGTACCGTCTTATTCCTCTGAGGTCACAGAGTGACAAAACAAGAGACCAGATGAGGACAATATTACCAAGTGTTTTTCCAACAGCTTTGTATCCATTAAATGCAATTGAATTTGCACACGTGTGTGTGTGTGTGTGTGTGTGTGTGTGTGTGTGTGTGTGTGTGTGTGTGTGTGTGTGTGTGTGTGTGTGTGTGTGTGTGTGTGTGTGTGTGTGTGTGTGTGTGTGTGTGTGTGTGTGTGTGTGTGTGTGTGTGTGTGTGTGTGTGTGTGTTGTAACACTTCAAAATCAAGTAAACAGAAAATTGGGGCTTTGACAGAAAATATCAGATTTATCATGATTTACCTCCTGCTTAGACTCAGTGGGTGTAGATTGGTGTGAGGTGGTGTTCCCACTGGTTGCAGTTGTGTTGATCAGCTGGTTTGAGTTTCTGTTGGTCAATGTGCCCGGCGTCTGAGGAAGAGGGGGTATAAACAAATCCACTGGACTTTAAGAAAATGACACCTTGAATTATATCATTGTTGAAATAGGAAATTAAGTCTATCATCAGAAGTGCAAAAACAACTCACTGACCTTTCCATTAAGCCCATTTGCTGCCTGTTTAGGAACTAAAACTAAATATGTGTCGATGCCTTTCTCCAATAGGTATTCACATCGATCTCCACCGTTCCCTTCTTCCAGATCAAATTCCCCATGCAGGCTGTCCATAGTCGTCTGGGAAATATGCACTCTCCTGTGTCACACAGAAACCCATTGAAATGAAATACATCTGAAAAAAACTGATGGCTCTCAGTGAGAGACAGGAAGTAACAGCACCCTTCTCCTACCCAGGAATCCCTCCAGATTCCATCTTATTGGCCACAGTCACATCAGTGGACCAAACATCAAACTGCCAGCGCTTCTGCCCGAGTACTCCTCCCAGCACAGTGCCCGTGTGAACGCCGACACGCATGTCCACCTCCGTTTTAGTCTTCTCCCGCACATACCTGAACAAAGAAACGGGACAAGAGGTGTCAGCAGTGTCCCTCTGTAAAAAAAGTGTCCAACTAATTCCTACAGTGCCACTGTCCTGAATATGACTGATGAATGTGAAGACAGTGGCTTTGAAGGTCTGGGATTGGGCATTAGTTCTTATTAGTTCGTATTTAAAAAGTGAAGTCCCGACTCACGAAATGGCGTCTACCATTGCGAGGCCCATCATTATGGAACAAGCAGCATGGTCCTCTCGGAAGTCAGGAAGCCCGCAGATGCAATAGTAACAATCTCCAAGAATCTTAATCCTCAGTTGGTGATATTGCTGTAAAATGACACCAGAAGTTCCATTTTTAATAAGTGTTAAAACCAGCTGTGGAAAAGCAAATCCCATGATCTGGAGCTCCACCTTTATGAAATGCAATCAAATGTGAGAGGAGAACACTCACCGCTGCCAGTTTATCGAAGCGGGCAAACAGTTCATTCAGCAGCTTTACCAGCTCCTGGGCACTGCAGGCTGAGGACAACTGAGTGAAGCCCACAATGTCAGCAAAGAGGATGCTGCAACACAGAACGTTACAGATAAATACTTGACAGTTCTGTTAAAATATTAGACTAACACGTCTCTAAATGGTGTGTTTTGTGACCCCTGACCTGACGTTTTCATGGCGGTACATGTACATAGTGTTGAACTGCTGCTGCTGGACTTCTGTCTGATCGGCCTGGTTCTTCATGCCCTGCAGCATCTCATCTGCAATATGTTTGGGCAGGATGGACAGTAACAGTTCCTCCTACGCATGGAGAAAGCGAAGCATCCGTTTGAGAGATGAGAGATATGATACACGCATGGTTGCGTCTCAGTGGAGTAATGGTTAGCACTCTCTCCTCATGGCAAACAATTTCCTGGTTCAATTCTAGGTTTGGCTTGTTGGCCTTTCTGTGTGGATACTGAGACTCCTGTGCGTTTGTAGGTTTACTGGATACTCCCTTTAGGTGTAAATGTGAGTGTGTGTGGTTGTCTGACTCTCTGTGTTTGCTCTACAATGGACTGGCGACTTGTCCAGGGTGTAACCTGCCTCCACCCAGTCAGTTGGGACCAGCCTCAACCCCCCGCAACTCTGAGTTGAATAAAGTAGCATAGGAAATGGTGTGCGTGCGTGTGTGTGTGTGCAAATCAAATATATCCAATGTCATCTTAAGAGACATTGTCACATGATCTGGAGTGCCCCCCCCGCTGGCTATCTCAATCGTGCCCTCTGTTGTAACTGTACCGTAGGAAATACCTGTTCTCTTTTTGTTTGCATGGTGAGTGGAAAAAGTTAAGCTTTTGGGTTAGAATCAGCTTTCAAAGTGTGCAGAAAATATTATTAACTGAACTTCTCATGGCCCCGAAATAGTTGGATCCATTGTCCATTGGTACCAAGGCTCATGGTTTCTTTACTTTGCCACACCTTTAATTCTTCGCTCGCACACAAACAACACAATTATCTCATCGGCAGATAAACATTAACCTGACACACACAAAAAAAACTAATGCAATAAAAAGAGCAATCCTGCATGAGGTACATTTATAGTGTATCTGCTTGTTGTCAGAGAGCTGAGGTGATCTAATTAATCTGATGGCTGCTGTACATGTGAAAGATTTCTCCCTAATAGCCATTAGCCTGGAGCTGAGCAAAACACTGTAATGAGAGAGCTCAGGGTGTTCTCGCTCGCCAATCTACTTATCTGAGTCCATTTTATTGTTGTGTTGATCTTTACCAGGGGTCTGCCACCTGTGGCTCTGGAGCCACATGTGGCTCCTTGCCTCTTCTGTAGTGGCCCTGTGATGCTTTTCACAAAATTATACATAGATTTACCCCAAAAAACACCTACATTTTATCTTGTTTTTGTTTTCTTGAAGCACATGAAGTCAACTTATAAAGGGCTTTTATGTAAGGCACAATTAAAATGACAAAAATGGGGGAAAATATCTGATGCCACAAGAAATGGGGACAAATACTGCAAAAACAGATAAAAAAAAAAATAATAATAATCAAAAGGATTTGTAAAAGACAAAAATCTTTAAAAAAAAAAACAAAAACAAAACAAAACAAAAAAACATTCTATGTCAAAATTGTCTTCAAAAAATGTTGAAAAAGAAAAGTGAAACCTCTAAAATCAGACAGAAAAATAGTTTAAAATGTAATTAAATAATGATATGTTCACCATCCAAAATATTACTGAAACTTCTTGAATACAACATAGGATACAATTTTTGTACGTGTATCAAAACTACAGTATATCTGAAGCTTTAAGCGTTGTGTTCGCCTCATTTTAAAGGTTAAACATGTTTGATGGCTCCAGCTAAATTTGATTTGGAGGAAAGTGACAAAAATGGCTCATTTTGGTCATAAGGGTTGCAGAGCCCTGCTCTATACTGATGGAACTTGGGTTTGCAGGTCTGAACGTATGTGTGGGACCCCTGACCCCCCATCAGCTCCTTGGAGTACTGTAATGTGGCTGCACCTCCACATCCTAGAAATTGGATTGGTCAATGCAGAAAGACTGGCGACCTTTCCAGGGTGTGACCTGCTCTGTGCCCAGTGCCAGCGAGGACAGGTTGCAGCCCCTTTTGGCTGGTTTGGATAGAAGATGGATGGTTGGATAGTCTCATTAAAAAACATTAAGCGCATGTATAATTTGTGTGTGCGTGTGTGTGTGTCGGTGTGTGTGTGTGTGTGTGTGTACCTGCTGGGTGCTCTGCTCCTCCAGTGTCAGTTTGACCTCGAGCGACTGACGAGCTTCCAGGAATGCCGTCCTGTATTTTCTGTCTGCCATGTAGTACGCCATCACCCCCACTATGGCTGCACACACGTACAGCATCACATTGGCAAAGAGCTGAGGAAAAGAAGAAACATTGTTTGGTTATTTTATGGGGTCACTGTGCCTTTAACGCTCAAGCAGTGGATTGAGTTGCTCTCAGGGTAGAAACAATCTTAAACCCTCAACTCCGCAATAAAATGTAGGTTGTTTTTTTTTAATGAATAAGCTGTGATTCTAAACACATTTTATGGCACATTAGTCACTGTCATAAATGTGTGGTGTATTCAGTGTCCAAAATGAAGACAACTACTACAGTGAGCACAATGCAACTGCACCGTAATTATACGACAACACGCAAAAGGAAAACTATATTGTGTTTCATGTTATGTGACAAAAGGCAAAGATGCATGCACAAATTCATCTTTAAAAATTGAAATACATTTTCATGCTTTCATGTTTTTGTTATTGTTGTGATTAATGTTGTGAGTTTAGTCACGAGGTGTTGACAGCTAAGTCTCTTCAAATCTGGTCATGTGCTGCATTTTAATATCCCCGTCATGTTCAACCTCATTCTTGTGCAAGTTTGAATAGATTTCAGCCTCGGGTCTGTTCATGTCACGTTTTCTGTCATGTGGTTTAAGTTTGATGTTTTGCTGTGTTTGAGGTTTCGTGTCATTGTCATTGGCTGCGGCACGTTGTCTCTCTGCTCCGTGTGTGTGCACAGTTGCCACATTTAGTACTTAGGTGGTTTTTCTTTATCTCCTGTCTTGATCATGTCTCGCATGCATCGCAGCCTTTTAGCAATTCATGTCTATTGCCTGTCTGGTTTTGACCCTGGAGTGTTCTTTATTCCCCGTACTGGATTCCCCCCCCCCGTCTGTCTTGTTTGCCTCTTTGTGTGCCAAACTTATCTCGCCTCTGCACTAAGCTGTCAAAACAGGTCCGTCTCAGCGTCAAGCTTCAGGGATCTCCCACTGAGCCCTGACATTACTGTTTCATGTCTTATCTGATGTCAGTTAATTGACGCATCCAAACTGTCACTTCAGACGTTGCAGTTATTTGTTGTCAACGTCAATATTGAATTTATTTCAGTCTCAAATAGTTTTTGTATGTAGCAGTTTGATCGGCTATGAGCCTTCCTCATATCATCTTTTTAAAATAAGCATGTCATGTTTGTAGGTGGGAGCATTTAAATCCACCCATCCATCATCGTCATCAGGGTCTAGAATGAAGACTAAGACAACATAAACAAATCTTGTACCCTTGTGCCAAATGGCAGGCCACGTGTCCCTGTCCACATGGTGTGAGAGCGAGAGGCCACATGGGGATGTTTGCCCCCGCAGCAGAAACGGGCTCTTGGCACATTGAAATCCAGTACTTTAAAAAGCTGACATTTCTGACGACTCAGTTCAAGTCATACAGTGGTTGATCGCACTCACAGAGTTAACATTGTCTGGGTCAAATTGAGGAGGGTGAGGAATGCTAGCATGACAGTCAGCAAGCAATTGGTGGTCAGCCCTGGAGAAAAGGGCATCGGTTTTTGCTGACATGACATATTTCACACTGTGAGCTTTACTGTATGTGTACAAGCCCTCTGAGCCTGAAGGTATTTTCAGAACTTGCATGGTAATACAGAGCATAATAAGAAACCTGGAGAAAGATGGGACATTACAGAAAAAACACACTAAATACTTTTTTTTTTTTTGATATCTTGGATAAAGCATAACCAAACAGGGGGGGTCAAACATACGGTCAATCGGCCAAATCCCAAATACAAAGGAAATATCAACTTTATTTTTTCAATGAAAACAACAGCTGGTTGTAATCTATCAGTGAGAGTTTCACTGTTATAGAGAGAATACTGGCGAACATGTAGCACAAAGAGCCGAACTGAGAAAACAGTGAAGCTGCAGTGAAAGCCAGCTGACGTCAAAGTACTGCTGAGGTGAAGTGGGGAAGACAGAAATGCTGGAGGCTGAAAAGATCATATTCCCCAAAGAGTGAAAGGCAGACAGGATTTCAGATATTTCTGCAGATTTGGAAAGCCAAATAAAATAATTTGTTACATTGTAAAAAAGAAAGAAAGAAAAAAAAAAAGCATAATTTTGAAACTGTACTTAATTTGGTCTGGTCCGGTCCACTACAGATAATATTGGCATGTGAGCACCCTCCAAACTAAAGTTACTTTGACTTGACGTAGTTGGATTGTAATTTGAACATGAATTTGCCACAGGAAAATTAAATCGAACATTCACAATGACAAGTAGTCGTACTTTATTGATTCTGCATTTTGTGTAATGCCACGGTAGTTCCATTTGAGGACATATCTTCAGTATTTTCCCACTTTTGGCAAGAAACATGATGACATCCTATCTCACAATGTCTCTAACATACATACACTACCGGTTGTATCTGCTTGTGTGTTTCTAAGAGCTCTGCTCACCTGTCTGACCAACATGGGCCCCTGCACGTTGTCTTCAAACCTTTGAGCCACGGTCACCCCCAGGACCAGGGTGTGTATCCCACAGGAGAGCGCTGTGAGCAGCACCAGGGGCACCAGGTTCAGCGGCAGAGTCAGAAAACTGGAGAAACTGAAGAAGGCCTGCCAGCCCACAGAGTCACTGGCCTGTGAGAACCGCTCGTAGTTCAACCCCATGTAACATAAAACATGGACGGTGACCATCAGCCACAGTATATACGGCACCGCTCCACGTGAGACAGGAGATTTGGGGAGTTTCTGCAGCCTGCACAGCACATACAGCACGATGTCTGCAGCCAGACCCACCGCAGCAACCACCACCATGGCCAGCTTGTCATCGGTGTACAACACTGCGCACATGATGATGACGAAGCTGTTGAAGAGAGCGGCAAAAATCACCAACACCAGCAGGTTGTCCTCCCTCTGCCGACGGAAGTAGTTCTGATAAATTCCTTCCAGTGACTCGGGTGTGAAGGTTAGGCGCACAGCGCGCGGCAGGCAGTAGCAGCATCTGGACTGGAGTGTGGTCACTTCCCGGCTTCGACCAGCCTCAGAGTCAGGATCACTGGGAATCTGCCCTGAATACTCCACAGAGTACTCTGCAGACTGCCCAGTGTCTGTCGTATGAACCCGATTCAGAGACATGAGTGTTTATCAAAGTTAATCCGACCTGAGAATGTAATACTGTACCTCTGGAACACAACTTCTGAAGCACGCTACAAGTGCAAAATCAATGGAAAAGTTGTGCTGCGTCCCCTCATTCTGCTTTATGTGGAGATAATCCCATTGTTAAACATATACAAGTACAGAATTGTCTTCAAAACCAGATTAAAAATGCAAAAAGAAAAATCCCATTCCAGTGGTGTAAACGTCCAGACAGTGCTATCAAACATCCATAATTAAAAAACCTTTTAATTTATTATCTTCCTCGAGTACCAATCCTTAAAAGTAGAGAAGACACTGAGATCCTCCAGCCTCTCACTTGTTGCGAAGAAAAACACCCTTCTTGCTGAAGTCCTGTTTCCTGCCATGACTGGAGCAACACGTGGAGATCCAGTCCAATGCTGAAGTGATGTCTCCCGAGTAGGTAATAAAACTTTGTGTAGACAACAGTCCATCATTGTTCTTCAAAGGTAGAGAAGTGCTAAAGATGATCGATTCTCGAATGCTCTACTGAAGTTAAGTCTGCTTTTTTTTTTTCTCTCTCTCCTCCCACTCCCCCTCCTCTTTCTAAACATCAAACCCTCTGTTACTGTTGCTAAGATGAAACCAAAGGAACTGCAGCTCGCAGTCATGTCTTGGGAAATGTGGTGTGAAGAGCTGACAAAAAGGGAAATCACTGAAGCGACTCAAAACAATTTGATTTATTTTCTTATTTCAAAGCCACTGAAGACATGTACAGTGAGTGAATCAATCACATTCTTCAATAAACAAGATAAAAAAACATTTTCCAGACATATTGAAATAAAACAATCGCACATGCAATTTTGTCATTTGCTTGCACTTCTTATGTGATCAGTATGACAGACGGTTGTAAATTCACTCTCTGTGTTGATTCGCTGTTGGTGATTTTCCCATCAAACCACCTAAAGCACTTCCAAGAGCCAACACTATGGCCACCAGAACTCCCACAGTCCCCAGTGTTCCCAGTGCCGCGGTGCCCAAAGCTGCAGCCCCGAGTGCCCCGGCTCCAATAGGTGCCGCTGCTGCGGTGACCGTCTCCATGCCGATTCCTTTAATTAGCTCCGTCCCCGTGAGAAGGCCCTGTCGCAGATTCACTTGAGTGTTGAATGGACTGTTTGGTGCACCCAAAACAAATGCCCCTGCTGCAACAAGCACGACTGTGACGAGTTCAGTCACTGTCAGCAAAGTTGGTTTAAGTGGCACTCCTTTGATTGCTACGAGCACGCCGAGAGCCACTGAACCTAAAGCTGCTAAAGTTGACTTTCTCGAGCCAAACATGTGATTTGCTGCCACACTTGCAGCTCCAAGAGACACCCCAGCAGCTGCAGTTGCCCCCAGTGTTCCTCCTGTGCAGCTTCGGACCCCCAGAGAGGAGCTCCACAGCAAAATGGCTCTTAAGGCCACTGGCAGTATTATAGCCACACCCAGAGTTACCTTTCCAGCCACCTCTGGCCCCAGCCCCACCATGCCCACCGTTCCTAGCCCAGCTCCAAGCAGCCCCGTGGAAAGAAAAGCCACCCAGAGGACGGACTGTAGCATCAAATACACCTCTGTCTCTGGCCCTTCGCCCGTTTCACCTGCTCCTAAACCTACGAAGAAACCAAGAATTCCCACAAAAACAGAGTAGAAGAAAATCCTCTCCAGCAATTTGCATTCAGTTTTTGGTCTTTGGCTCAAACTCTGTGTCATGGTCTGTCGAAGAACACAGAGAACCAAAATGCTCAGTCCAATGCTGAGAACCCCCAAAATGGCACCCATGCGTCCATACACTACAGTGAGATATAGAGTGGTGAAGATGATTAACAGAGCAGTGGTCATGTCATTTATATTAGACCGAGAATAGACAAAAAGGACCAGAGCGACTTCAGCTGCAATGTAGATCCACGTTGGAAGAAGGCCTGCTAACACTCCTGTCGCCACAGCACCCAACACAACCAAGACTCCTGTTGTGAGCTCTGTCAACCAAGGTACCCTCACCCCAGCCTTGGTCAACAGCGACATCCCCTGTGCTGCGACGATGAAGCCATTTCCAAGAGATATGAGCATGGATGTGAACACGAGGCACGCTGTCACCACCGCAACACCCGTGGAACCAGCCCGAGCAGCTGCCAGGTTTGCAGCAGTTTGCAGGGCGCCATCTTCTGTCAGACTGGGTCCGACTGCAAATAATGCAGCTTCTCCAAACACAAAGCCAGCCGCCGCGCTTCTGAGGAGCGTCGTCAATACGCTGGAGCCACCTACAGACACAGTCAATTCAAGAGTTTACCGCTGTTCACATATAGTTGAAAATAGGTACACTTACTAAAACATTTAAATGGAAAACAATTGAACAAATTCAGAAGATTAGCAGGATGATTTCACTTGTATTCTTTGAATTATGGACCAAGCAGATTTCGGGGGCACTGAAATGACTGAGGGGGGGGGGGGGGGGGGGGCGGTCACAAAATATGAATGGAATGTATTTTGAATCCCTGTATTCCTTATTATATTTAAATATGTTTTCTTAAATCTCAGATTTCCTGTTTTTATAAGTCAAACCTGTTGATTACAGTCTCAGATTTGTGAGTGCTCTAAAATAATATAGTCTGTAACTGTATACATTCTTATTTACAAAAAAAAACAAGCTTTTTTTACTGCAAATCTGTCAATCATTGCAAAATATGTAAATGATTGAGGAATACGCATAAAGCTCCTGTCACTTTAAGACAAAGTGATAGTGGTTTGGCTGGCCGCATAGTGAAACTTAAAACCAGGAAGTCTGTCTCAACTAGAAAAGAAAAACACATGTTCCAACAGACCATTTAACGACCATCACACTAGTATAAGTCCGATGGAGTTCAAATAGAGCTATTTATCACTGCCCGTCACAGCCTGTACTTTGGTTAATATGAACAGCTCAGCTGTTCTGTGACTGCAGCTCTCAAGGTTCAGCTTCATTTATGTGAAACACAAAACCGCAGCTGCACGGGTTTTTTCTTTTTTTGTCCTTTTCTGACAATCTGCACCAGGAACCTTATACTTAGCATGTTTCCTTTCCTTCCTAATAACGTTTCTTACCTAGACTTGTTTCCGCCATGACTTCGAGTTCAGTGTGCTGCCAGACCCCGTCCGCCGGTGACGTCAGACCAACGCGGGCGCGCGTGCGCACACACACGTCTCAATAATGCTAAATAATTTCATGTTTTTCCAAGATATAAAATTCTATTTATCAAGCTACATGGATCAAGTTGTAAGAGCCTTCAAAATGATCTAGAGTGATGTGGAATACTGAGACTCTGATCAATCAGAGTGATTTTAATTAATATCTGGTTAAACTTTAAGTTAAAACGACCTTCACACAACTCTGCCTGTCAAATCAAACTTTTATTGATTTATTGAGGCAAATTTTGGGGAATCAGTGAGAGCAGGGGCTGCATCTGGACTCTGGCCCATGACTGATTTACAAGATATGCACAAACAATACAAGTGAATTTATGGCTTTGCATGACGTGCTTAGACATCAGGGATGGGAATTGATTTTCCATCCACCTGCCACTGTGGCTGGAAAACTCTAAAATCTACCAGCCACTCAACATTGTTACCAGACACTTTTATATCTAAGAGTTTATGTGTACAGTTACAGTCCAATGCCTGGAAACATATTTTTGTTTTACAGGACATGCACATAGTATTTCCCATCCAGATTTATTTACCAGAGCTGACGTTCAGTATAAATGTGATACCATTGAATGATTACAGGGCTATAACGATCCAAGAGTCATCTTGTGAAATAACAGGAGATGAAGTTATAGACAAACAAAGTGGTTAAAAATTAATGCTTGAAATCTACATCAATATCTCCCTACAACTCGGAATTTACGGTAAGCTTACTCCAACTTATTCCAAGGGTTCAACTGCACTGAGCCCATACAAAAAATGTGAAAATTGTTATAGAAATGTCTGCCAAAAATAAGGAGAGAAGTTACCACAGTTAAGCTATTAAACACCAAGTCCAAAGTACTCAACAATTACACATTAACCTCAATGTCCCAATTCCAAATGTTGCACCATGACTGCACAACAATACAAAAAGCTTTACCATGTTAAATCACTTTTTTAACATTTAATTTCTTAACATTAAATGCATTTATTAGGACAAGAGGAAAATATAAACACTTTGGGACCACATAGATCCATAGCTTGAACTTTAATCTACACATTTTCCAAAAGGTATTTGGCATCCCAAATTACCTACAAATAATTTGAACATGTTAGTACTTATAGAACTGATCCCAGGTAAGAATGATTGAGGGCAGGGCATTACAAGGCAAACACAGAGCGACAGAACCTACAGCTAGAGATAGAGTTACAATGTTTTGCAAGTACAGTCTTAAACTTGTGCGTTTTGAATAACCCAGGGAAAGAAAATTGCATAAGGAGAGCATACAAACTCCACATGGAAATGAATAACTCGAACCCAAGACATATAAGGAAAATGATCACTAAGGGCATTGTCAAATACCAGATTGAGTATCAAACATCAAGATAAAATGTTAACATAACAGAGACAAGGTGATCATAATATGTAAACACACAACATTTTTGGATAGAATAATATGACAAAGGAAAGGCGAAGCTGATAATAATCAGATTAAAATAAAAGCAAGGCACAATTATAAAACAGGATAAAATATACAAGTGAAAGTAAACCGGAGGGAAGGAGAAAAAACCCACAATCACAAGTTCAGTGCTGTTTCTGTGGTGGGGCAGATGTGCTGAGGATAGGAAAAGTTATGTGAACATGTACCAGATGTAAGACACAGCAAGCAATTAAAACTATAACAGATTATATTAGATCAGACTAATATATACTAATATACTAAATCAGTAATATTTATAATTTTTACAGTATTGATTTTTTTTTGGCTAAGTCTGTTTTATTACACATGCATGCACATTGTTGTTGCAATAAAGGGTGGTGGGGGGGTGGAAAAGAAAAGAAACGGGACGCGGCCCCGCTCTTCCGGGTTCGGTCAGCTGATCTCTGCAGTCACGTGTCTGCTGCTATTTCTTCCTCCTTTGCAGCAGCTCGCTGTATTTCTCTTACTTCTTTACCGCAGGACGCACTGCAGGGACTTCTACTGTTTCTACCGGGTGGAGTGAAACTTTGCACAGACTGAGAGATTCTCCGTCACCATCCTTTCGCTCCCACTTCCCCACGACCGAGAGGCTTCTCTTGACTTCAGTAAGTTCCTATCTGTATCCTATAAACACCTATACACATTTAAACACCTGCCTCCCAACATGGTCTGGAGAAGCACTTCTGAACATGAATGATGCCTTTTGATTTTTAGCTTATCTATAATACGGAAAGTTACCGTTTTGGTGTTAAATATCAACATGCATAACTGGATATAAAATGATAATTATTATGGTATTGTAATCCATGCTTCATGCCCGGTATGACCAGTTTTTAGTCACCTGACATATTAGGGCTGCAGGATGTCGTTGCTGTCTGCACAGTCACTCCCAGTCAGGTGAGATTAGTGAGCTCAGAGAGGTTTGTTATTCCCACACCACTTGTTACTTCTTGTTGATGAGTGTACCTGGGCTGATCCAGCTGGTTTCTGAACCCATCCTGCTGTCATCATCCCTGCTCATGTGTTTTTTTTTTTTGTTTTTTTTTGTCTTTGCAGGAATGCATTTGTCAGTACTGGTCTTTGTCTCTGTGCTCTCTGGCACCACCTTTGCCCTTGATAATGGACTAATGAGAACCCCTCCCATGGGATGGTTGGCATGGGAACGATTCCGCTGTGATATCGACTGTGACCACGACCCCAAGAACTGCATCAGGTAATCAGTCATTATGTGACAGATGATTGATGTAACGTATTTATATGCAACAGACACAGTTTAGGGGGAAGTTTGATGTTTGTCCTTCAGAGTTGTGGAAGCATTTCCGTGTGACACTTCACTGTGTTCCCATTCAGATGTAACACTTCATTTACATACGTGCGCCTTGTACGCCTCGGTAAACATGTGATTGATTCATGCTTGATGACAGATGTAGATTTTACCAGCGCGCTTCGT
The DNA here is from genome assembly GCF_963383615.2 of Lipophrys pholis. Taxonomy (NCBI): domain Eukaryota; kingdom Metazoa; phylum Chordata; class Actinopteri; order Blenniiformes; family Blenniidae; genus Lipophrys; species Lipophrys pholis. Next base: position 16,566,576 of record NC_137649.1, read on the forward strand.
TTAAAAGTCCCCATTTGCTTTGCTGAGAACCCAAGAGAATGGTTCTGGTACGGTTGTGGCTCCATTGGTAGTTCAAGTTGTCTTCCAGTCCAAGGGATGGCGGTTTGATTCCTTCTCTTGCCATGTTTAATTTCAATACAATTCAATTCAATGTTATTTAAATAACACCAAATACAACGCGGCATCTTTTATAGAGAAAAACCCAACAATACCAGAAATGTTCCTGTGTGGAAATGTTGAGTTCCTCTAAGTTGAGGTTTGTGTGTGTGTGTGTGTGTGTGTGTGTGTGTGTGTGTGTGTGTGTGTGTGTGTGTGTGTGTGTGTGTGTGTGTGTGTGTGTGTCACACTCACACCATTTTAGAGTAATCAATTATCAAGTGTCTTTAGATGTGAGAAAGCCAAAGTAGTCACTCCTGAAGTACATTTAAAAATAAATAAATAAATAAATACATAAATCCTTCTTATCTCAGTCTTTCATAAACCACTGGTTTTCTTTTCCAGTGAGAATCTGTTCATGGACATGGCGGACCGACTCTCTGAGGACGGCTGGAGGGAGCTTGGCTACGTCTACGTGAACATAGATGATTGCTGGTCCTCCAAGGAGCGAGACAGCCAGGGACGCCTGCAAGCTGATCCTAAGAGGTGCGGCGCATGTTGTGTGGTGACAATAACGCACGTGTACACAAACACACAGAAACCCGTTGCGCCTCCGAGTGAACATTGACTGATAACCTCTTAAGGTGGAGGCCAGCAAAACTGCTCCGGAACGTGTGACAGTCGTGCAGTCACATGACGGACAAAGCAAGCCAGCCCGTGGTTTTCGCTGCAGGTGAAGATGCGCTGTGTCAGCAGAAGTATGATGCAGACAGTGATCTTTGAACTCCCTGGAAGGGAACAGTGAGAACAAGACATGGAAAACCACAGTCACATGACACACTTCAGTTATTATGAGCCCAACGGCAGACACAAAACTGAGGTCACTTCTTTTCCGCATTAATTCTAGTGATCAAAAAGTCTTGAGCAAAACAACTGTGACACTTTAAGGTGCTGGTGGGTTTGATATCCGTGATCTTTACAGGTTTCCCGGAGGAATCCATAAACTGGCGCAGTACGTGCATAACCGAGGTCTCAAGCTGGGCATCTACGGCGACATGGGCACACACACCTGCGGCGGCTACCCGGGCACCACGCTGGACAACATCGACATCGATGCGCAGACATTCGCTGACTGGGAAGTGGATATGTTCAAGTTCGATGGCTGTTATTCCAATGCCACTGTGCAAGAGCAGGGTGAGAAAAAGAGGACACTTTTTTTTTTTTTTTCCTATTGTGGGTGTTCAGATTTTGCTGATTTTTCCGACCGCTATCACTGTCTTGAACAGGTTATCCTCTCATGTCAAAGGCTTTAAATGCAACAGGCCGTCCAATTGCCTACTCCTGCAGCTGGCCCGCCTACCAGGGCGGCCTGCCGCCGAAGGTATCATTGGCATGCCTCAAATTTGTATAATTCAACCGACGGTTTAACGCATCACGTGTGTTCTAATACTCTCCAATTTGTGTTTGCAGGTGAATTACACTCAGCTGGGGCAGATTTGCAACCTGTGGCGAAACTATGGCGACATCGAGGACTCGTGGTCCAGTGTGCTGAGCATTGCCGGCTGGTTCTTTGAAAACCAGGATGTCCTGATACCTGCAGCGGGACCCGGGAGGTGGAACGACCCGGATATGGTGTGTTAAACTGGCGCAGAATCTTTTTTTTTCTCCATATGTGTGTATTAACGCAATTAGAAAGTGTAGATGTGACCAAAACAATAGATCCTTCTATGAAATCTGCTCACTTTTTCAGGTGGTGTTATTGTTTCCTGAGTTGAATAGTTTTGACCTTCACAGCTGGTTGTCGGCGACTTCGGCCTCAGCATGGACCAGTCTCGTTCCCAAATGGCTCTGTGGGCGATCATGGCTGCGCCTCTTTTCATGTCCAACGACCTGCGCACCATCAACAGTGGTGCTCGGAGCATTCTGCAGAACAAGATGGTCATCAGCATCAACCAGGACCCGCTGGGCATCCAGGGACGACGCATCGTGAAGGTATCGGAGAGCTTTTCGCCGTCCGCGTCCTCGTGCTCGTGCTGTAATTCACACTTTCTCGCCTTTCCTGTTTCCAGGAGAAGAGTGGCATCGAGGTGTTCTGGCGTCCGCTGTCCGATAACGCCAGCACTTTAGTGTTTTTCAGTCGTCGTACCGACATGCCCTACCGCTACCAGACGTCCCTCGGCAAACTCAACTACACCACAGGGAGCTACAAGGTACGTCCTTATTGTGGAAATTACTTTCTTGTAAATTGCATTTGTGTGACAAGGGCAAAAAAAGAAGGATTTATCAATCGATTAATGATATTATGCACTGCACGTGATGCTATTTTCAAAGTTCAATTTAAAACTGAGAAAAGTTTTTCTTAAACTGTCCCACAATGTTAAAATGCAGTTTCTCTTGTCAACTGATCAACCTCGGCTCGTTTTGCAGAGACTTCGACTCTCTAAACTCTAAAATGCTCTTTTTAAATTCAGTGGTTCTAGCGACTGACAGTTAGCTTCACTTTTTAATAGCTTACATTTTTCGTCCGCACCACTTTTCCCAACCTTAATGAATTGTTTTCTTGTTATCGAACAAAAGTGTATAAAAATGTCTTATCATCTATTCGCATATTTTGGGTTGAAACATTACTGCCTCTGTATTTCTATACATTTCACATTAATTCAAATAGTTTTGTTTAATTAAGGTTTATTTATGTAGAGCCAACGTAGCCCAACAATCCCACATCAGCAAGCGAAGGCGACAGTGGGGATAAAGAAAAAGAATAAGACGGACAAAAAGAGCAACAGACGAGTTGACATGAGACAGTAAGCTGAGACTTTGCAGGAAGGTCCAGAGAAAGAGCACAGACAGTGTTTGTACTATGTACCATTACTGTTTTTTATGCGTCTATGTCTGAAAGTGCCACTTGTGTTTTCCCGCCTGTCTCCATCAGGTCTTTGACGCCTTTACTAACAAGGCCACGGTGCTGAAAGACTCCACTGACTTCGTGGTGTCGGTGAACCCCACAGGCGTGGTCATGTGGTACGTCTCCGCACCGGCTAAGTTGAACATCCGCCAGTATTTCAGCAGCGACCGCCTGCGGGGATCTGCCTACAGGCTTGACAAAGACAACGCCATTCCACGCGTCTTCCTCTAAAAGGGCACTGACTTCACTTCATCGTTTTATCATCTCTTCATGGTTTATGAGTTATGTTAGATTTAAAAAAAAAATTTTTATTCAGAATTCTGTTTTATTTTCAGTAACCGTTCCAAAGAATTATTCTGAACTCAGGGATAACTGTTGAGTTTGTCACTGGTCTGGAATGTATATCCACACTGTGTATTGAGCACAAAGACACTGTGAAGCACAGAGAATTTTGATTTCAATCCTTTAATTGAGACCCACACATTTTAAAAATCTATTTTGCCTCAACACTCTTAGCAAAAGGTTGAATTCTGATGATGGTTACAGTGTGGGCTGACCTGCTGTTTTTCTTAATTTTGTTTACATTTTGATATCATTGTCATAGTCTCCTAAAAAGCTAGAATTTGTTCTGCTCATGTATTTTACTAAGAAAAAAAAATGAAATGAAAGTGAATGATTTAAAAGAAAACTGGCTCTGTGAGTTATGAGTTTTTATTTGAAGTGAAATTATTAAAACCTATTTTCTGTTAGACAAATGGTATAACAAACAGATTGATATGTTTTTTTCAAATAACAAAACTTGTGAGGTCTATTTTCCTGAGATAGTCATAGCTATAATGAGCCATTAGAGGGCAGCACTGCTCTTCTGTAGACCATTGATAAAACGTGGGCCTTTTAGCGCCATTCCCAAAATGCACCTGCTCAAGAGACACAGACAATCAGCACATTCAACTTGGTCCTTTATCTCTCTCTGTTAGATTTTACTCGGCTCTAGGATCATCTCCCGGTGTTACTCGTATATTACAATGTTTGAACTCCCTCACACTACTTTGTCCTTGATTCCTCTGCGTCACATCGGATCATCTTTGTATTCGTTTTGTCTCAGCCTTTCCACTCCTCCCATCTCTTCCTCCTCCCACTCATCTCATTCTGTCTGTCGTGCGCTATCACCTCTGACCTTGGCTTGGCAGCCTGGTGTTTGCCAGTCGTCTCGGGAGCGCCGGAGTGGTCACATGAACGTACGTACGCTGCTGGACTTGTGCTGAAACGAGTTCACACATGGTCACGCCGGGTCATTTAAGGCCGGATTGGCTGTGTTCACGTATCAGAATGTGTTGGAGAACGTGGGAAAGGAGATCTTTGCCTTTCTTCGTTACCCATTCAAGTCGTCTCACGTGTCCATTTGGCTGGATGAACACATCTCTCACTGTCTGGGTCTCTGCCATTTGAGAACCCGATGTAGCGAAGGAGTCAGTGAGTTATGATAAATAGAATGGGAGAACAGTGAAAAGGGACTTGAGCACAGGATTTTGAGGAAGGGGGGGCCGGCTTCTAAAAGTCTTATTTGAAGGTGCAAAGGAAAGAGGGGGGATGATGAGCGAGAGAGAGAGAGAGAGAGAGAGAGAGAGAGAACGCGAAAGGGAGGGGGGTTGAGACGAGGAGCCAGAGCGTTCCTGCCGATGCTCACGTAGGCCACAGCTGCAGAGAGCCACAGTTGCCACTCTCGTCTTTGTGCCTCCGCAACACCCAACAGCTCTGATTCAATTCTGTGGAGCCCCCTCCACCCTTATTCAACTATCACACTCATTTCTGTCACGCTGCTGGTCACACTCCCTGCCTCGCGCTTCTGAAATCCAACACAGATGAAGGGCTATTTGGTGGCCCGCGGCTGAACTGGTGCGAACGGGACGCAATCAGCATATGGGTCAGAATAAATGCAAGGTCTCAAAGGAGGCCGCACACCAAGAAAGGTTCTGTTCTAGAAAATGAAAGCGGTCGAGCCGCGTGTCCTCTGTGTGTCTTTTGCTGAATCAGACTTGCATTCATATTCATGCATTGCCTAAAAGAACTGCAGTTTGCATGTATAGTTTATGTATACACAAACATTACCACTGTGTGCCTCGTCCTGGCATCAGCCATACCGATCCTGCCAGCCTGCTTTGGCTTGTTGACGACACCTGGATACCCCGAGACAGTACAATCAGGTTTGCCCGTACAGTTCTAAATGGGCATAAAAAGCACAGGAGTCCTCAATGGAGCCTCGTAATTTGGATGGAAAATTTGTGAAAATGGAGACTCTGTAAAATATGCAACCGGGTGACAAATTACAGGAAAGCCCTGAATGCCTGACCTCTTCCGTGAAGAGATCCGGTGGCTCTGATATTCATGTTGCTCATACAGTTTGACTCAGTCCTGAGAAGGAAGAAACGAACTGAAAAGAACAGCATTCGTATATACCAGAGGGGAATTATCAGTCAACTCAATATAAACAGCACAAGGAAACGCAAAGTCCTCATCAAGACACCAATTAGGGAATGATAAGATGATGTTCATCTATGAAATGTAATCTTAGAAACTTGCAATATCAATTACAAAGATGCAGATTTGGCAACACGTCGTGTCCTGAAAGCTTTCCAAATGGGAATGTTAGTTTGGTTGTCATGGGAAAAGTATTTATACATCTAAAAATATACCACTTAACTTACTTGAATGACAACTGGGGCAATTATTTGGAGCAGAATATAAGCATTGTGTCTTCAGAAAAAAAACACGTTTGCGTCGTGTCGTTTGTCCTGAATCCACCGCTTGTCTTCTCACAGTCTGATTCTTCAGATAGTTCCAACATATTTTTTTTTTTTCACACTGTGAATTATTTGACCCACAAAAAAATTCAAATGAAGTGATGGAGTGAGACTCTGTAACGCAGGCAGGCAGCCTTGAAGAAGTTTGTCCTTCATGTGCCTCACAGGGATGAGACGTGATCTCGACTGCAGCAGATCACGACTTTCTAAGAACTTTTCTTATCTTTTCATTTGAACCTGCTACTTTTGTGTCCCCCCCCCCATAAATAAATAAAGTAATAAATAAAAGTCTTTTAAGCCAACCCTGCTGGCTGAACATAGCAAAGTGAACTAAAGTGGAAATGTCACCTCAAATAACTACGTGTGGAGAGGTGCTGTTCAGTGTGTAGGGAGACTCCTCAGCTCCTACACTTAGGTATAGCACACATAATTATGTGTGAGAATGCTACAATTAAGAGAAATCTGTTTGCATTTTAATCCCTATATACAGAAAGAAAGCTGTCCTGATGAGACAAGTTGGGTATTTTTAGGTATGTAAATACTTTGCACATGGGATTAGCATTCTTACCTCATTATGTGTCTGTCTCTATGTCTCTGCCCTTTATGATGATGGGATGCCGACCTGTCCTGTCTGTGCCCTGCTGTCTTCTACTTGGTTCGGCTCCAGACAATCTTCACTTACATCTTGTTACAATATACGAGATACTGTATATGCTCACAAACAGTCTTTACACCCTGTATTTAGGTAGTTGAATAATATTGTGGATGATAAATGTTTTATGGAGCGTAACAAGACTTACCCAACAATAAATGTAATTTATTATTATTATTACTCAATTTAAAAATCAGTCATACGCCCTCTATATAGTCAGTCTGATGCCTTTTGAGTACACAATTCACTGAGGGAAAATTGAGTGGGTGAAATATTGTACAGGAGCATGTCATACAACCTATATTTATTGACAAAGAAGGGTTAATCGCTTAATCATCTCTGTGTCAATATATGATAATATACATTGCATACTGTCGATTTTATTGAATTATTCAACCTTTCAAGTGCTGCTGTCCACTTCTGTGCGACAGTAAATGAAATTATAGTTTCAAATTGTACTGGAACATGTTTCAAAATGAATGTACTTACATACACGTGAGTATTTATTTGTTCAGCAATGTTTATTGAAAATATTTGATTATTTCGGAGTCAGCTCTCCATTTATAACCGAGTTTCAGGCAATAAACTCAGTACAGTTGGATTTTTGGTTTGTGGCTTTACCTTTTACGCATGCGCAGAACATAATGCGCCCAGCCAAACTTGCGTGTCACCTGTGTTGACCTACAGGTCACAGGTTACCACGGAAACGACTATATCCATAACACGTGTCTGCAGCAAACGGCTTTGACGGCGGAGCCACTGCAGAGAGAGACCAGAACCTGGCCGGTCCAAACTGCACCTGCATTGAATTCAGGTTCAAAAGATCTCAAGGGATGGTATATGCATTATATTTATAATTGTTTTTAAAGTTGAAATGCAAGTTTGTTTTATTGCATGGACGGGCATGTTTCATTGAATGTAAACAAGACATAATGTCTTAAGCTCCACATCTAAACATTTGACTGTTTCTAAAAGAAATGAAATTCACGATTATTTTTTGCCATATTAAACATTTGTACATTTTATAAATGAATGACTGTGACTAATAAAGCGCTGGGTCACGGGACAATTCACAGAAATGGAGACGCCACAACGTTCATCCATCTTCTATGCTGCTTCATCCTGTTCAGGGTTGCTCCCAGCGAACTGGGTGAAACCGGGATACACCCTGGACGGGTGCCTAACAGAGACAGACAAGCACACACACACACTGAGGGGCTATTTAGGTTCACCAATTAACTTCATGTGCACGTTTCAGGATTGCATGATGAAAACGTAACTGGAGAAAAGCCCGCACAGGCACAGGGAGAACATGCAAGCTCCACACGGAAAAACCTGGTCTGGATTTCCCAGATTTGACCTTCCCGCTATGAGGTAAGACCACTAACACTGCATCACCGTTCTGCTCACACAAAAGCATTACAGAACATACAAAATATATTTTCACCTGTCTGCTCCTCTGTGTTTTGATTTTAACTTTTTTTTATTCTTAACAGTTTTAGTTAAGAAATGTAAGTTAAGGACACTCATGTAAATTCCACCTGGATTCTAAATATGTTCCAGTATTTTATTTGATGGCTTTTGGCCAGCTGCTCTATCAGTGTATTTGGTGCTGACGACACCGACCCTCTACTTTCCTTGGCACCAAATAAACAGTTAAACCCAACAGTGATTTGTTGTTGCCTGTCAGTGGAGATTTCCCTTTTCAGACTGGGGATTCCAGCTAAATTCAGTGCAAACATGGAAGGTCTGCAAGGTCCAACGTAATGCGTACTTCTTTGTTGCAGCGTCTTGGCGCAGCGTTGACGTCTTTTTCCTCCTACTTTTACTCGCTCATGTGAGAAATGAGACACCTCCTCCTTTGACCACACTGGGTTACATTACATTATCTTCTGTTGGACTGATAAGACACAGAACAGGTTGACAGCTTGTTTGTTGGAGACTAACTTCTCTGTCTCCAAATTGCTGTGGCAATAAATTTATAAGTTCAGACCTCAGATACCCCGGGGTGGTTTTCTGTCCTGCGCTGCCTTATAAAGTGTTACAGCATCAGATGCCCTGCTGACTGTATGGAGACACTGTTATTTCAGCTGGAGTGAGGAAGCGTGCTTATTGTATACTTTCTAATGTATTTGCGAGCCATGGACTGCAGGAGCCGAGTCTGTGATCTCTTGTGTGTCATTGTTTCATCTGCGTCTCATGAAGACGACTTCGGCGGTTATAGTTTATACCTCCAGATGTTCGTGTGTCACAACTCTTGTGAAATGCCCATGTCGTCATTTTTATGAATGAATGTCTGGATTTGTCAGGCAAGGGACTTCTGTTGACTCAGTAAAACAGACGCGCCTGGTAACAGTTTCCACCACGCTGCTGTGTACGAGGCGAGCTGCACGTTGCCGAGGCGTTGAGTTCGCAGGGCAACTGGCCAAGCGGTCAGCTGCCTTCTTACTGGCAGCCTGTGTGGGTCAAAGACTGAAGCCAATACTCTCTCTTTCTCTCTCTCTCTCTCTCTCTCTCTCTCTCTCTCTCTCTCTCTCTCTCTCTCTCTCTCACATACACACACAGTGTCATGATCTCATTATTTCCCCTTGCAGTTGCCCTTTCTTGATCAGACACACAAATCCCCACACATGAAAACTCTCCCATTCGCTCCCATTTCACAAGTTGCTCTCTCTGTAATCCCCTTACCTACCCGGTGGTAATGTGACCTAATTTTTACTGTACATTCTATATCTGAGGAAGTGGCTGTGTATTTGGACGTTACACTCTCTGTTCCATCTCAGACGTTTTCTACATCATCAGCTTCTGGTGCTTTTCTGGGCAGCAGAACAAAACACATCGGGATTTTTTTTTGGGGGGGGGGGGGGGGGGGGGGGGGGCTTGAGTAGAACACGGTTATCCCAGCAGCTGATTTGGCCCAGCGGGCTGTAATGAGAATGGCTGGAAAGGACAGAAAAGAGCAGGTGGACTTCTTTGGCAGATGTGTGCATGTAGCCGCGGTCACATCACAGGAGCCCTGTCAAATATTTGATAAGCACTCGTACAACAACAGTCTGTTAGGTAACATAATGCCATTCGAGTGGCTGCTGATATCGCGTCTATTTTGGGGTGAAGCTTTGCAATTGAACGCGTAAGATGCTACAGAAACTTTGAGATTAGGTTGCAAATTGTGCTGTGTCATGTGTGGAGGAGGTCAATGAAAATAGAGGCTTGATCGGTCAACAATGCTCGTCATAACCTTCAGTCGGGTCAGTGAACGTCCATGTGCCCGATTTTGCGTGCTATTTTAGTTTGTGTCAATCAGCATTCAATCTTTTTCTTTTTTACCCGTTCGGATTCTCTGGCTCATTGGCCTTCATGATTGCCATATCTTCTCTTATACCTCGTCAGGCTGTCTGTTCCCAGGACCACTTCGGTCTGCCAGCCTGTCAATCTGTCACTTGTTTGTACAGTAGCAGCTTGATTAACTGTGCCTGCCTTTGTTCAGGTCCCCCGAAGAGGTCATTAGAAAGTTGGAGGTTGTCAATGACAATTTAATTCACACCCGCATAATCCCCACCCAGCGCTACTCCGGACTTCTCCACAATGGCTGTTTCAGGAGATTATCAACCATAATCGCATTCAAATATTTCCTCCAGAAGTTGGCTTTTTTTTTAATTAGAGTGAGGAGTCTTTACAACTTAAGACGTATTTCCATGGAGTTAAAACATATGCCAGGGTTGAATTTGAGTTTGCGGCGCGTCAAATTTGACCCAATAAGACCCAATATACCCAAATAAGAAAGAAGCTTCATCCATCTTCTGTAGACGCTTTATTCAACTTTGCTTGACAGGATCCTGGAGCTGATCCCAAAATGACTATGGGTGGAGAGAAGGTACGCCCCGGAGAGGCTGCCAGTCGATAAAGTTGCTCGAACAATTTTAAAACAACAAATGAACCTCAAACACGGTTCGGCTTTACTCTGGGATGAAAGACACGTGCAGGGAGGACATACACGCCCCACACAGAAAGGCCTTCGAGCCCTGAAAAGGAAATCGGGTACATTCCCACTGTGAGGCGGTGGTGGCGCTAACCACTGTGCATACCTGAAAATGACCTGACTGAATATAATCATGTGTTTGTAGGTCAGGATTAAATATAGAAACTTGGCTGGGGAAGCAGCAGAGTGGTCAAACTAACGTCATTCTTCAACGTAATGGAGCCTATTGGCTTCAAAACTAAAAGCACCCTGAGGATTTCACATTGGTTTGTTTAGTTGATCTGTTTTGTTTTGTTTTTTTTATCTTGTTTTTGCTCAGTTGATCATTTATAAAATACATTTGTGAAAAGTCTAACTCATCTAGGAGACGAGCCAATGCATCTGTCCATCCATCCATCTTCTATGCTGCTTTATCCCACTTAGTCTGCGGCGATCAGCTCGAGCACTGACGCAACCCTGAATGCACCCGAGACAAGTCGCCGCTTCTTCACAGGGTAAACACACAGAGAGAGAGAGAGAGAGAGAGAGACGGCTACATACACCCACATTCACACATACAGGCAATTTTAGTGAGACCAAGTTGCCTCAAATGTGATTTTTAGACTTTGGGAGGAAACTGGTGTACCCCGGAGGAAAATCCACTCCCCCACAGGAAGACCCCAGGTCTGGAGTGGAAGATGTTCTTGCTGAAAGATGAGACTGTAAAACACTCCCAACACCATGCGGCGCAGCATACGACATAACATTAATAGATTTAACAGATACAACAAGCTTATGCAAACACTAGTGCTACAACAGGTCATGGTAATGTCGAGATAAACTCAAGAATAAACACTGCTGTTTGGAGTTTGGGTTTTTACCATTGAAAGTGCAGTAGTTTTACTTTGTAGACACTTTTTTAACAATATTGCAATAATACTAGATGAGCATTTAGTGTGAAAAACTTGTGCCAAATAAAACATGTGGATAACATGATCCACTGTGGCGACAGCTGACATGCAGCGCCACCAAAATGAATTTTGATATCTAAATATTTGTCATATGAAACGGTAATACTTTTCCATTATTACATCACTGGGATATTTGATATTAATGATCCCAGAAACTGAATCCTATTCCTGCAGTGCCACCCTGAGGCAAACTTCACGTTGACATAACGATTCAAGGTCCCCAGAGGATAGAACTGAGTGAGTTTGGTAATCCCAGGCTTTTGATAATAAAGTGGAGAAAGTTAAAAAAAAATTTTTTTATTTTTTTTATTATTATTTATTTTAAGTTGAGGTCTTTATAAAAGTAGTGATGAATTTTACTTTACTTAAAAAAAGGGATAGTTTGGAAACATTTCAGGCCTGTCAACCAGTCACTTTCTCTCTCCCTTATTGACTCAGTCACTCGGCCGTGAGGACGCTACGGTCCTCTAACCTCTCGGCTTTTATGTCTGTGTCATTTGGCTCGCTTATGGACTCGGAAAGATCACACAACAGCACATGTGGGCCACTCAGCCAGCTGTGTAGTCCTGACCAGACCACCTCCCCATTAGCACCGCCACCTCTCCCTGACCACACACACACACACACACACACACACACACACACACACACACACACACACACACACACACACACACACACACACACACACACACACACACACACACACACACACACCTGCCGGTCATTAAATCCATGTCATTTGGCTCACTGTTGACTCTGAAAGATCGCACAGCACATGCGGGGCTGACCTTCAGCCCTGCGCCCCTACCGCCTGCTGAGTATATCTCAGCAGGCCTAATGTGTCTAAACATTAACTCTGAGCACTGGGCACAGTCTAGTCTAATATAGGTGGCGTGGATGAGTGTGTGTGTGGGGGTGTGTGTGGTGTATGTACTGATCTGTCTGTAAGAGTACGTCATCTTGCTCACCTGTTACATAAGACTTAAGAGCCACAATAGTATCGATGTCATTAAATATTCAAAATTTGGAGGCTGTTGCAGCAGGAGAGTCGAGTATCATCTGTGTGTTATTAATTAACATCTTGAGTGGCAGATAGCGGAAGATGCCGCACTTGAAATTCATAATCTCTGTCGTAATCACTTACTTGCCGCGTTGGTGAGTTCAGGGTGCAGAAAGCACTGGCTGCACTGGCACGGCCCGAGCAGAGTCCTTCTGGTTCTACAGAGGCTGATGTGCACCTGCACTGCAGCAGGAAGCCCACCTGTGCTGTGACCGGGGGCCTCGCTGCCAACGGGACAGCACAGGGCCTTTTTGCGCCCATCGGCGCGGTTCACAGTCTTGGAGCTGACATGTGAGCAGCTGTTCTTTCACTCCATTATGAGCACAGTTGAAGCTTTGTGTGCCGTGAAGAAAAGACCCACTTGTCACGTCTCTGACGTCGAAGTCCTCCGCTCCATGTCACAGTGTCGGGGGAGATTTTTGGGTCAAGCTGGAGTTATGTGTGATCGTTGTCACGTAGGGAGTGTAAATGACTCACGGTCGTACTGTATCGCTCAGGTATAGGTCATCAAATGAACTTTTATCTTGAGACTCCAATTCTTTTCCCCCCTGACTGCTGCTGGAAAAATAAGTAGAAGCACATAGATGAATAACCTACAAGATTGTAACACCTTATCTACTCTGTTGCACACTGGTACATTGTTCAATTATTTCCTCACCTTGGATGCAATCTCATTACAGAAAAGACAAAAAGGGTTTGCGGCAATGGGAGGAACACCAAGTACCGTACTTTTAGGTTCCCTCAAGAGAATTCGCACTGCTTTACCCATTTACACTTTACATTTTTAGTCAAAACTTGATCATGTCTCTTGTATGTTGCATGCTGGCACACCAAATTTTACTCCAAGGTCATTTGCATTTGCCCCTGTACCACTGGGGGGCGGTAGGGTATTGACGGACCAATAGTGTGTGCTTTAATCTCAAATGACTCAGGTGGTTTCCCCCGAAACGCACTGAGCCGCATGTCTGCTGATTTAATGACCCAAACCTTCATGAATGACTGGCATTTGTAGTCACGTCAGTTTTAGCTTTGACCTTGAAGCCAATGCCCTGACGGGACTTGGGAATCTTACTGCAAATGCAATGGACTCCTCTGAAGTACTACCGCAACAGCGGTGCTGTTTTGATTTCTCTTTGTCCTCAGTCAGGAATTGGACACATCAGAGGTACATGTTGGTATGTAAAATGTTTGTTTCCTGGAAAGTGAACACTCTCCTGTAATTTGACGTTACTGGTGGTTAGGGGGTACATTAGGTCAAACGCATAAACCCGAAAGGAAAGAGTGACGGAGGACAAGAATGAAAGGCAAAGATTCAGGAAACCGCAGGATAACATGTACAGACCGTAGTCGTCACTCAAAGAGTCCATAAATCACCTGTGGTTGGCCATCTGACCATGTTGCAACACATGGATACCACTTCCAGGTCCACCAGTTGCTGCTCGGTTCAGCAGCAGCTGCAGGGAAAAATATTTTTTTCTCAAAGGAAATCTCTGATAAGCCATAATCTCTCACCTTGATATTGTATGCCACCCAATAAAACTTTCCCACCCCTCCACCACTTTGAAGTCCCGAAACAGCAACCATTGTTTATTTCAGAGTTGTACCCAAAAAAAATTTTTTTTTTAAAAGTGCGGATCTGCCGATCATGTGAAAAATATGGAAATTTGGTACATGGGAATTTTAGTTTGAGAACTTCATAAAAAAAAAAAAGAAAAAAAAAAGAATAATTGCTTTGAAAATGAGCGACTTTGATGAATGTGATTTGCGTGGGCATGAATAGAAATATTGTTGTGGACCGATTTATTGTGGTTGTGTGAGGACTGAGAAATCTGAAAGCTGAGAAAGAGAGAAAAATGTTGATTTTTATCTGATGCTGAGTTTCCTGCTTTAAGGGTCTGGTCACACACATGCATGTGTGCTTACGTTCACGTGTGTCGTTTAAAATCCTTTAGTCGGATAAAACGGAATCCTTGTTTTCACCACCTATGGAAAATATGACTGTATAAAGCTGCAAGACTACCTTTGTAATTGGCTGGTGTTAAATAATTGACTTTGTCATTGCAACCACCTTCTCTCTCTCTCTGTCTCTCTCTCTCTGTCTAAAAGATTTTTGTGTTTTCATGCTTTTCTTGGACATTACGTCGACTTTAATTAACATTCGCCGAAGTCGTCTGTAAATACTACTTGCATATACTAGTAATTCCTCTCCTTTACACTTGATACAATAGAATAGTTTTACCCTCAACTGGCTATTCTGATTCTTTCTTTTAAATCAAAAGAGAGAAGAAAAAAACATGTGTAGAAAAGACATCCCCATGAACCCTACTCTTTAAGAAACACTGGTTTAAACCTCAAAACATGTCTTCCCATGATCATTTTTACATTTGGGGGACTTGCTTATTGCCCGGACAAGGACAAAAGGTTCTCACAATGTGAGTGTGTAAACAGACTGTCTGGCCCACACAAAATCAAAATGACCAGATACAGTATTTTTCACATCGGGGACTTTATGGATTTAAATTTGTTTACATATTACATGTATTCTCTGGAGACATTGGTTTCCTGCTATATTGTTTTTTTTGAGAAGATTTTAACATATCCATAACATATCAGCCATTGTCATGGATAAAATGGTGCAGTTTTGGACTTGTGTACGTAATTGTTCCTTTTTCACCAACCACCAAATGCTGTCCAAACAAAGAGACGCATTCAGGGTTTGACATTATGCAAGGTTAGAAAAAGTTTATGAAACTTTTTGAGTGATGTTAAGAAACCGTCATATAAACCAATGGTTGTGAAATACCTCAATACAATGCAAATATGAACCCAGATTGCATATTGTATTACTGTATAATACAATCCCTTGAGACTGAAATTCTTTAAAAGAAAAAAAGAAATCCTCGCCTATATAAAATGATTTGAATTTGAGTTCAAAATGATTCAGGTTGCTAAACTCTCTCTTCCTCTTTGAACTCCAGGTCGTCGTACCCGAGGCAGCGCTAGTCAACTGCTCTTTCAGTCCTTGGTTCATCCCCATGCAGTCTGTCTGCTCGGCCTAAGGTGGCTGGCCTTAACCGATACCTAAAAATATTGCGAGAGGTGGCAATGGAAGCGCTTCTGTAAGAATTCCTGAGCAGAATATCTGTCAAACATGACTCATCAGGGAAGTCGAACATACTGGCAGCCCGTTTGACTTTCCCCCCTGGTCTTTATCATATTATGCATTTTCAGAACTGATCTAATTGTAATAGAGATGAACTAAGAGTGTTTTTCAGATCATGTAATTCAAGTCCAGGTTTTACTCTGGATGCCCTTCCTGATGCAACCTGAGCAGTTGTGGGTGAAGGGCCTTGCTCTCGGAGCCTCGTTGGTGACCCGATGAACCAGCGACCGGGCAGTTACAAGCTCACTTTCCTAACATCTACACCGCCACTGCTTTCTAAGGAGATAACATGAAATTCCAAAAAATAAGCTTTACTGCAAAACTATCAGTGTAACAGCTCAATGTGGCTCACGCTTCTACATTTTGAAAAACATTAATAGAAAACCAAGGTTCCATTCACAGGGTTGATGGTAATTCCTGTAAGGACCTTCTACTACGGAACATGAGACCCCCTCATTTCTTCACAAAGCAATTTGTGCTTTATATTTAAGACTGCAACCATCCATCACTGCTGGTAAAAGCTGCACATACAAATCACGCAATCAATGTATGATGCTATAATTTGATATCGGTGTCAGACACAGTTTCACTGAGGCAGTAATGCCAGGTGAGAACCGTTCACATTGTGGGAAAACAAAGAAAAAAAAAACCCTGTTGCACCTCCATTGCCAAGAACCTGGTAGATATTTTAGACAGCGACTCTCACCACTGCAGAATGCAGATAAACACATACCATTTAGCTTCTCTGTCATAATGCTACAGTCAACAAACCTTCCCTGGCAACACTGCCCTGCTAGTTTACAATTCTAAGTCACAATTACAGTACCCCTAATTACTGACTTACCTCTGTGTGTGTGTGTGTGTCTGTGTGTCTGTGTGTGTGTGTGAGACTTTGCACATCGGCCTCTCTGTCTGCAGGAGAATGAGGTCTAAGGTTGTGGTCAGAGGGTAGATGGAGTCCCTTAAAGTCATTACTGCGTGGTTCTCCTCAAGCTATAAAATGTATTTTTGCCAGATGGACCAAAAATAGGACAAAAAGTGTTGAATGAATACTAAAAGAGTTAAAGAAGCACAGGATGAAAAAAAAAAGACTAAATCAATAGAAGATGTAGAAATGCGCTAAGAGAAATAAGGGATGTTGTTTAGTCATTGTCGATGTCTTTCTAAGAAATAGCTTTTGTGTTCTCACTCCATTTTCACTGCCACAACTCCAGAGTTATATTTGGCCTGTGTTGCTCTGCCCCGTCTGTGTGACTGGCCTTTTCCTTCCCAGCCGCGCTCGCTGCTCGACGAGGCTGAACCTAAATGTAATGAGATTAGAGGTGAATAGGTGACTGTCAGCCACACACTCACATCGAAGACACGGGCATGCTGATGTTTAGTGGGTCGTTCGCCGCTTAATCCCAGCTGTCAATTTGAGATATAAAAGATTCGTCGCGGTATGTGATAATTCCTGGTGCATCTGCATCTTCTGCAGGCTGACAACGTGGGTGCCAACACTTCATGGAGGTCGCTGGCTGGTTGAAATATTTCAATCAAAACCGCAAATGTCAAAATCATCCGGATCTCTGGTCGAACAATAAATTTCTCAAATAAACATTCCACTCATCTTGCAAATGTCAAGGTTTAGTATTTTATGAGTGGGAAACTCTGTTGGGTGAGTTTGAAAAGTCAAGAGGATTTGACGATAAATATAGAAGTAGCAGTCTAGATTATATATTTGTTCCTGCATTATGTGATATTAAACAAAGCATCACTCCTCACAGTCGAACATATTTTGTGGTCAAAAGGTCGATGGAAGTTCGTCACTTTTTTTGATCATCAAAAACGAGACAAATAGAATTTGGCAAGTCGAGAAAAGCTGGTTAGAGCATCGAGTCAGTTGGAGCTGCTACGTGACAAAACGAATGGTTTAGAAACAGAAAAACGATATCGAGGAAAAAAAACAAACACGTTAGAGGAAGAAAGTGCCACATTACAACAAATTCAGTGCATAACTGAAAGGAGAGATGGTGATTCAGAGTGATGGTGACAAATCAGTTTTCATGGCTCGGGTCTTGCCTGTGTGTTCACCTTGACCTTTTAATGTATGCCCCCCCCTCTTAATGTTGCCACCCCCGCTGACATTTTGTGCTTCAACACCTACAGAGCCAAAGCTAAAAGTGTTTTTTTTTGTCCTTTTTCTGGATGTAAAAATAGAAACGTGTCTGTGCTATGCGACAAAGATGCTTTCAATTAGGCCCCGACCGATGCACAGTGAGTATGCTGTACACATGCTCGTAAACTCTTATATTACAGACATGCACCGGGTCACACCCATGCATGTAGCGTACACAGAGGCTGCTGATGGCCGGCGCGTTTGAAGGAATCGAGGCCATCGTTGCTGCCAAGAAACTTCTGGCTCTCCCCTGTGCCACTTTCTTCTGAAACCCGAGCTGCAACACTGACATTATCTCTGCGCGAGAAATGCTCGAAAGGAGTAACGGGTGGGGGGGGGGTCGCTGCCGAACAAGCGAAACCGCTACACCTGTGCAACGCGAGAGCGCCGTGCACCTGTTTGATTCCGCCGCCCGGGTCGTGCTCGTTCTTTTCGAACGTTGTTAAAAAAAAAAAATGCCCGTAAAAACCGCCCTCCCGGTGCATCCCAGCCGTAAATATTTCTGTGTGACAGGATTGATAACCTGCAAACTGTGACCTATAGCTTGGCCCACCTCGCATCCAGAAAGCGCCTGGTTTGTAGTTGTGTGGTCGCAACGCGTTAAGCTGTCAGTTGGGAACACATGCCATTCCGAAGAACTCCACAGGACCAGAGGATCTGGTGACAGTGGCTCTTGGCTTACAGATAGTCAATGCTAAAATGAGATACACTTAGTGGGGGACGTGGGAGGGACAGGGGTTGTGTATGTGAGAGGGAGGGGGGGGGCAATGTAGGGCCGTGACGATCACGTGTCAATGAGTTCATGTTTATCACCGCTCACTTCACTCCGGCGTGTTTTTTTTGTTGTTGTTGCTGCTATCTCTGTGGTAAAGGGGGAAAAAAAAAAGGTCAGAATTAGGACACTTACTTCAAAGTGCATTTGATTTCATCCCACTTATACAGTCTGCTGATAGGCTGCATTCACACTCCCTGGAATGCTGTTTTAATGATTTCGTATCGCAGGAAGATGCTTGTGAAGCTTCTATAGGTAAACATCTCTGTAATGGGGCAAGCCATACACGATATATGTTTATGTACTCCCTTTTGGTTGAAGTGAAGAAGAACTGAGAGCGCTGACTTCAATAAATTCTGCATGGATCACTCTCTCCTGCTCTTATGCAGGATTGTTGAAACAGTGTTTCGCTGCTTTCTAACCTTTCCCCGAATTTGATAAATATTTGATTTAGTCCCGTATACCAGTGAGTCCCCTTACGCACATGGTGGAGACCCAAGCGCACACTACACTTCTGGGATCCGAGCTGCCTTTGGGATATTTAACACATTTTCGCGATTGAAGAAACAGTTTTCGGGCTATATGAGCAATGAGGCTGGTGTCAAGCACGCAGTTGTGATTGCTGATGAGGTGAAAGGCTTGGGAATGCATCAGATTAATGAGAAAATATTTTAGAATGTGTCATTTGTTGACACACCAACATTATTGGGACTTTATTGTCCTTACGGTGGCAAAACTGACCCAGTAAAAAGAGAATATAATTTATTTAGATGAAAGTCTGTAGGCAAGCTGTAGTTAGTTATGGTTGAGTTTAGGAGACATCTAAATGGAATGAATGCAAGTCCATGAAGAGTGTGTGTGCGTGTGTGTGTGTGTTCCTGTTTTCTTATCTGTCTGCTGTCCTTGAGCTCGAGCCTGCCAGACAGATCCGGGTAAGCCTGACAGACAGCCCAGACACAGTGAAATTAAATGTTCTTGGATGTGTCTCCTGATAGCATCCAGGTGAATTAACTTTTCTGTTTGTTTTTTTGAATAACTCGTGCCAAACACACAAAGAAAACCGTGTGAAAAATTAGTTCTATGTTCAGTGATGTATGATGGATTGTGTAAAGACCTCCTTCCTGGGTATAAAGTGAATACACTGGTGGATAATGGGGTCATCAATCAATATGGCAGCTTCACTGATAAATCTAAAAGCTCCAAAAGGCGACTGCAGTCAATGAGGTGGCCACTTAGATGCGTGTTTTCTTATCGAAATCCATGAAAACAAACACCCATGTGCAAATCGGCTCAGAACAGTAGCAGTCTAAGGGATGTGATACATGAACCCGATTGCCCTCCAAAAAAAACAGATAGTGCTGTTGAAACGTGTGAAAAATATTTAATGAATTTTCATTACATCAAAGAAATCTTTGGCTTCAGTTCTAAACATGTAGCTACAAGAATAGATGCCTGATCATCCCTGTTTTCTTCAGAAAGTGCGCCCTGTACCCGAAGGTGTTTTCAGAATCGATGTAACTTGGATCTGATGTGCATTGCTCGCTTGCACTCGTCTGACACAGTTTCAAGTCACAGTTGGAACAAATAAAATCTGTTTTCCCGTTGTGACATGCCTCTGGTCAAAGGTCTGGTGAGACCTGTGCACAAAATAGTTTAAATTAGTGGAGCTTTGTTGTCGAGGTTACGATAATAGCCACTTGACCAAAGTTAGAGAAAGACCGCATGACCATAATCGCGATTGAAAGAAACCAACGTTCACAGTCATAAGGAAACAGGAGTCTCCTGTTTTAAGGTTGGACATTATGCTAAACAGCCTTCAGGGGAGGGAAAACCCCAAAGCTTCCCACTCGGACATTTGTGGCTCTATAACAATGGCACATGACTTCTGCCGTCACTCCAGGCGAGTTAAAGTCATAATTATTGAGGTGAGCTCACTTGACAGATTTTCTTTGTGAGGAGGACAGTGGTAGTTGCTTATTTTTGTCATACACATACTTAGTGCTCGGATAGACGGCTGAATCATTTGTTTGGAAGACTATTATGGCCCGGACCTAACATCACATTGCAAATGGACTTTATCTGTGTGTCGGGGTATAGAAATAAAATCTCTTCTAAAGGGTCCATTATAAGACATTATCTTGTCATTTAGAATATGAATCACATCTTATTACATCATAACAATCCCATTACATAATCCTATTTTTAGAAAACTCTGACTTTTAAAATCTCATGTTACTTGTGCTGGTAATGTAGTGGTTGGCCTCCCGCCTCACGTTGAGAATAACACCAGCTGGAGTCTGAGCTGTGCAAAGTTTGCATGTTCTCCGTGTGTGTGTGTGTGTGTGTGTGTGTGTGTGTGTGTGTGTGTGTGTGTGTGTGTGTGTGTGTGTGTGTGTGTGTGTGTGTGTGTGTGTGTGTGTGTGTGTGTGTGTGTGTGTGTGTGTGTGTGTGTGTGTGTGTGTGTGTGTGTGTGTGTGTGTGTGTGTGCGCCCCATGTGCTCCCTTTTCTTTTCACAGTCCAAATACGTGTGTTTAAGGTTAATTGGTGACTCTAAAATTGTGTGTATGTGTGAGTGTGTGTGTGTGACTGTTTGTCCCTCTGTGTTTACTTGGTTGTGGACTGGCATCTCATCCAGGGTGTAACCTGCCTTCGCCGATAGTCAGCTCATATATTGTGACTGTGCCATCGGCTGGCTCGGGTCATCCTTATCAAGACTGGAGATTGATTAAGCGTGTTAAACTAAATGTGTATACATTTAATCGTGTTTATGTGCACGATGAACTTAGAACCTGTACACGGTGTTATGTACCTTATGAAATACTTGCAAGTACTTTTGATACAAACGTCAGACCAAACTGTTGCCATGACACAGCACCGCAGTTTGTTGTTGTTTCTCTACATTAGCCAACAGAACCATTTGATTGTGTGGTTATGACATGAAATTACACAGACGAGTTTTTTTCTTTTCTTTCCTTTTTTTTCTCGATGAATACCAGTAATGGCTTAGAGTTTCGGGAATCAAGCTTGTAACCAGGAGTTCACTGGGTCGAATTCCTCTAGTGACGGGTCACCACTGTTGGTCCCTGAACAAGCCCTCAACCCCCCCCGAGTGCTCAGGTTGTGTCAGGAAAGGCATCCAGAGTAAAACTTTGGCCAAATGCCGACCCCAGAAGGGAGCAGCCAAAACGCATTCTCTCTCACTGGTATGCAACGAAATATAATGTGATGAGATGCAATCAGTAAGTTTCAGTGACGTCTGCTCATTATTGGGTAATCTGTTTGTTAAATCATTTGTTTCTGCAATGTTAAATTATGCAATCCTTAATATCTCTCAACATGCAATAGACAGTCGTGTAAGTTACATATATCAGGGCGATCTGCCATTCATCTGCTCTTTTCTTCCCTTTCCCTTCTTTGCTGTGTCTTTGTGTCCTGTCTTTCAAGCAGTAGTGGCTCCTGTGTACGTTTTTTTTTCTTTTTTTTTTTTTGTGAGCCGGCAGTGAGATGTGAAAGTTATCCACAGCTTTAAGTGATGGGGCACTGAATTTCCTGAACGGATTTTCCAGTAGCTATCAATCCATGTATGTGAAAATCCTTAAATATGGCACAGTAAGGAGATTACACCTAATCCACTTAGGGTTTTTAGATTATTAGCCTAATGTATAGGAAATATACTATATGATCACAACATGAGACATAATGCGATAAGGTCACACATTATATGAGTTAAACTAAAAGAGAGGAGGCCACGTGTTCATGTGCCCTTCGGACCATACGTGGTGCGTACGTAGAAACAAGCACAAAATCTGATGATTAAAAAGAAGGGAAACACACATGGAGCCAAGACGTTTGTAAAATGGACCTCAAATGGTCATTAAATCACCCGCAAAAATTGGTATTAAGAGCTCATGAGAATATTGTTGCTTCTCAGACAATATATTCATTCCTGAGCCTTCGCTCTTCTCCTTGACCTTCTCATGAAATCTAATAGACTCTGTGAAGTGAAAGTAATCACATGTAAATGATTTAAGTGGTCAGAAATAGGCCGATTTCATGCAGAACACGCAGGGAATGTCTTAATCTCACCTATTGCCGGCCCCCCAAACCGCTAATCTCTTTGAAATATCTACTGCTGCCGGAGACTGTGTTTTCTGTGCTAGACGTTACCAACAATTAGCCACGGCTAATTAACAGCTCCCCCAGCCACCGTGTACGATAAAGCGATGAGGCACAGCTCGGCGGCACCGCTTCTCGCAGTTAACACAGTATGCTGTGTCACATTTTTATAAGCAGCCATTAATCACGGATAACCAGCGCGGATTGCAAATCACTTTTCTGGAGCCAGAAACTCAGTTTTATTGCTTGTATCATATTGTAATATTTGCATATACCCTCTGGCGACTGAGTAGGCTACTGGGGTTTAAAGCACTGTGTTAATAGTGAACTGCATAACAGCACAGTGAGCGACCTGTCGGTGAAATGCTACCCAGCTAGAGTGGGTGAGAGGGACTGGAGCTTGGTTCATTATGGGAAAAGTCAAGGGGCCGTTGCTCAGCAGGGTTATTGTCTTGGGCAGCAGTAAAATGTTCCGGTCAAAGTTTGTTTAGTTTTTTTTATTTTTAGAGAAAGGAAATTAGCTTGAGGGAGCGAGATGTGGGGTGAATCATAAAACACAAAGAAGGAGATGTTGCAAAAAAAAAAAAACAAGCGCGCAAGTAGGGTAAAGTCGACAAAGACAATGCGTCAACTTTGAGTCAACTGCAGACAATGTTGGTCTGACTTGTCAGTTTCACATCTTGGCATAGGAACCAATCTGTACGTCTTCAGAATGAACCCCCGAAAGTTAGGCTTTGGAGTACATTTTCTGTGGATTCCCTCCACCCATCAACCATATCAGGAGATACCATTGACAGTTTGACCAATGTGACAATGATTGTGGCATTATCTTACTATAAATCCAAATTTAGACAAGTGGATTATCGTCTTATTTTCCTGGCTGGTTGAGTAAATGCAGTGACGGCAACACAAATCTCTGCAGGGAAGTGAGGATGCATGGCCACCAGCCTCACAGAGGATCTGTAAGTTTAGGACACATCAATTTGTCTCACGTTATGAAGGAAAACTCTGGACAGTTAACTTTCACTTTGTTTACATATTGCTTGCAGTATTTGTATATCCGAAAAATCCGCCACTTATTCTGTTTTGTTCTGTTCAAAAAAATGTGTTGACTGATATTGGCGCCAGCAATCTTGAGTATATTTTAAAAGCAAATGTGGATGGATAGAAACAAGCAGTTAATCCTGTAACTGCCTGAAATATACAAGTCAAATATTTATATGTTAGAGGAGACTGGTATATTTATCAAGAATATTTGAAACAAATACTAGCAATGATGCACACTTCTGTCGAATAAATGCATGGCTCCCAAAAAAATGGAAAGGCTGCTTTGAGTGATATATTTGAAATTTGTTGAAGGTAAAATTAAATATTGGTTTGAATTCTCTTACTGAAGTATATATATACTAAACAAAAGTGAGGCAGAATTACACATGTTTTTATACCACGGGCTATTTGCCGTTAAACCTCAGTCAATACATCAGGAATGGAGACAAATAGTGAGTAGCACACACAAAAGGTCAAACAATAACTGACTTGCACACACATGCACAGCGGTGCATTCAAATATCCTTTGTGGACTTTGGGATTAAAAGAGTCAAGTTTCTGAGTGAGAGCATTCTTTTATACAACTTCAACACAAAATGGCTGCTTTTGCAGCAGCATCACTGTCACTGACCCTTTAATCACTGATTTTGAGCAGAAATTTGTGTTATTCATTCTTTGACTTAAGCCCGAAATTTCATGTTTTCCTAAGGCCACGTTTAGACAACAGCGATCGGCTGAAAACCCCATTGTTTGTGTTTTTTGTGTCGGAAACGTTTTGCGTTAAAATTTTGCATTGTTTAGTTTTCATGTGGGGCCACAAGCCGTTGCTGTGTTTTTAGCATTTGGTCCACTGAGTGTGAAAAAAAAAGTCTCTATGTGATCCAGATGACAGTGCAGTGAATGTGCCGTTACATTTAAGAGTGAACAGCATAAATCTCACTGTGTCACTGTGATGAATGAATCCCTCTTGTGCATGCCCACAACTCCTTGCTACAACCATACTACACATGTGCAGTAGTTCCTGGAAAGTTGTGTTTTCACTGACTCATCGTAGTGTAAACCAGAACCCTAAAGGTGTTTCCGCCTGAAAAGGTTGTGGCGTAAACGGGGCCTCGGTCAGCTTCCTCACTTGTGTTGCGGGTTATTCGCAGTTGATCAGCAGTTGGACGGTTCTGCCAAATTTTAACACTAAGCCCTTGTAGATTCTCTAACAAGGCCGGGCCTGTCTAATACAAGAGCACAACACAAATCCAGCTCCTTTGACTGATCTGCAGTAATCCCCCCCCCCCGCTCACATCACTTCCTCGCTCGCAGATCTCACAGATGTGCAGCACAAGTATTTTAATCGACAGTCATCAAATTACTCCTCAAAACTGCAGGAACATGAATCGCACACGTGTGGGTCGGTGACCCTCTGACCTGCAGCTATGCTCGAAAGTAAAGTTAATTTCTGAACCACATATAGAGCCTCGAAAATATGAAAAGAACATCTGTCTGTTAGAAGAGTGATGAATGACTGTGAATTCCTTTGGTTTTCCAAAAATCACATTCATCATTTGATAAGCAGGTCTATCAGATGTCTTGCCAGGTGTGAGGTAACAAGATTGATGCGAACATTTTGTCTCCCGAGCAGATTGAACAACATTTTAGGGGGTCAAGAGGGAGCATTCAAAAATAGTTTCACACGCTATGTCTTGTCCTGGCTTCAGCAAACTGATGGATCAGCTATAATGTGTTTATCGATAATGCACTGCTTCGTTATGCAGAAGCTGATTCCTCCCAACCCTGTGCTCCTGCTGTAATAGTTAATGGACATGTGCGGGCGAGAAGCGGGGGTGTCTATTTTTGTCAGGAAACGAACTTTTTCACATGTCCTACAATCCAGTGAAAATGTATATCACTGCGGTTTTATAAACAATGAAAATGAGACATGGGGGGATTAACAAAATCCAGGGACCTAACAGTCGATCAATAAATGTAATCAATGGGTGAACCATTTGCATGCGTAATATCTGAATAAATGCATACGCACGCACACAAATGCAAGCCCACTTGCGGTGGTGCCTAGTGAATGGTAATGTTGTGATAATGAGGGTAAAAATGGACTACACCCATGTGAGCGTTTGAGTGGGTGCAGTGCAGCCAGGCTCGCAAAGCAACAATTGACCAGTCTGGTCGGTACCGCGTGAGACTGCGATCAGCAAAACCTTTCTGAGGAAAGAAAGTGCTTCACATATCTTCTTATAATAGCCCTACTTTGCTCTCTTTTAACATTATGAATGAAACGGCAGAAATGCAGTGTAACTCTCTAATAGCTCCTGACCTCTCCCCATCCGTTCACCTTATTCCCTCTCAATCATGCCTCACTCCATCCAGCTTATATCCCCCCCACCCCCTCTGCTCAATTAGTCTCTTTTCCACTCCACTCCAGTGATCCGTCTTTAAACAGATTTGAGTCTTATACTCATTCCCTCCCTCCTTCCCTCTCCGGTTCCCTTGCCTCATGACTCACAGAGGATATTTTTCAGTGTCACAATCAGTCAGAAACCTGGGTAAATATAGATCAGAGGCCTTAAAGAAGTAGTACGTGTGAGTGAGCACATATTATGCCTGCCCTGTGGACACGCCTCGTGACTTCTCCGTGTGCATCGGGAACGTGAAGCAATTTACCTGCCTGAGCGCACGTTCCTTGCCACAGGTCTAAAAAGCGGGCAGGACTTTAATACCTGCCACCTTTCTCACTCTGGCCCTCTGTTCATGAATCTGACCTCATCCCGTCTCAGTTTCAGTCTCGTATCTTTATTATGCTTCTCGTTTGGAGGGAGAGTAAACCAATTCTTTGAATGACTGAAATTAAACATTGCATAACGTGACATATATATCTTACATGAATCTCATAAACTACTCAGATGTCAGAATAAAATGTACTCATTCTTTACTGAAGAATCAAATATGGACATTAAAGATTCTTTAACAACTGAATGGATTTTAGTTAAAGATGCCACCCACACTGATGACTCCACAGAGAGCTCTCCGGAGGGCATGTTTTATGAAGTCTTGACTTGACAGCATAGTTATGGACTTACCTGCATGTGGCGTTTCATCACCACATTAAGATTCATACTCGAACAAGTGGAAAATTTGCAAACAGAAAGAACACCAACGAGGTCAGTAGGAAGTACAGAAAGCTTGTTTTGCCAATGTCAGCGAGGGCTTTAACACTGAATAAGGTTATATTTATAGGAGCTAAAATTTGCTACACTGATTCGTAGACAACAGCAAATGTAATGCTAATGTTGATCTGAGTTTGCTGATTACAAAAATACATGCCGACATGACTTCTACCTGATGTGTAAAAACGGTGGCCAACTGTGGCCAAATAGTCATTTTTAATTGACAATTATAAAATAAGATTTTTTCTAAATTGGACCCCCTACTCCAATTTTTGGCTCACTTCAGAAAGATATTCAATCCATCTATTGTGAAAACCCATACTGCTTAGGAACTGTGCGGATAAACTGCATTCAAATGAAAAATGATGAAGATATTTAACCAGTGGTGTAGAAAAGAGATTGCGTTCGCGGCTTAGGCATTTCAACTCATGCATAAGGAGAGTAGCGGTGACTCAAGGCACTCTGTATGCTGCTGGACAAGCTGGGCTGAGTGTGAGTGGAACTGATTATTCACTGTGGCTGTCATGCACTAAACTATCACTCATTTTAACAAAAAAAGGATGAAAAAAAACACGCCCGTTCAGCTCTTCGGTTTCCTGTGATCCAAATGAACCCTGAAAGCAATTCAAATCACTGCGTTACAATAAGCAACAGAACAAGTCTGAAGACACAAAATGTCAAAGACGACACATGTAGGTCTTCTTATTGGAGACACAGATTGGAAAAGCATTGATTGGCCTAAGTCTGGGTTTCTGTTCAAATGTTCAGATAGTAGAATCCTAACTCGTAGTAGAAAACTCTGAATCCAACCTGCTTTAGTCGATTTTGTGAATCATCTGTGGTGATTGTTTCTTGTTTACCTTTCCATGTCCATCAAGAATGGCAGCAGTGAATAGTCCCATTGCAAAGGCTCCGATCCCGTTGGCGCGCCGATACTTGAGCATTCACTGAAAGTTTGAGCACCCACTGGGGTATAGCTGATCAAAGGGAAAAAAAAAAAATTGAGAATACACTTTTTGAATGATCTGTTGCATTGGCCAAGATTTAAACCCTGGCCTCTCGGTTCACAGGCGAGAATTCCACCAGTGGACCACCACGAATACATCGGTGACATGGATTTCTACAAGGATTTTTTTTTAACCGTGGAGCCTATATATCATGGATTATCAGGACACAAGGAAATCCATTGTAAGATCATAAGTAGTGAGCAACCCTCTACACTCAGAATTATGTGACTTAATGTGATTACTTGGGCACCCACGGGCAAAAATATCAATTGGCGCCTATGTCCCCTGGTAAAGTCAGATACAATCACATTTTGATTTGGTCTTCTAATGCAATTGTTATTCAGTGTTGTGTTTGCAACTTGCTTTTACTTCCAACTGTACTTATTAAACACGTATATATTGCTTTATTAGGTTGTTTGCATGTTTAAAGATTAGATTAGAAGGATTTTCACCATTTGCACGACAATGAACTTGGCTTGACAGAGTGTACCTCAGGACATTGTCAACGTAAGACCGTTTTACAGCTCCTCACTCCAATGTAATCTGACGTTGTGGTTTAATAGTGCAACAAATATTTCTTCCACACAGAGGTTTTCTGAGATGAAAGAAATACACGGGTATTAAAAAAAAATCCCTCTTTCACATTGTAAAACGGCTAACATGCTTTAAAGATGAGCGGATTAATAGTGTTTGAAACTCTCTTCCTGTCATTGTTTTAGGGTCGGCTGGCGCATATGTTTAAAGGATGCATTTTGAACAAATTAAAAACTGCCCATAGCAGTTTGTTCTTGTAAGTGAAGGCCCTGATTCTTTCCATGAAAGTCTTTTGGTTTGGTCCCACCGTCCAAAGACATGCATTTCAGTAGAACTGTTCTCTCTACATAAGTTGTATTTGTGATTGTGATCATGTGTTTGTCCTGTGATGGACTGGAAACCTGTCCTGTCCTTTGTTGGGGGGTGTAATTTCCATGGATCATAAACCAGCGGACGTCTAGTGTGATTCATGCCTTTCAAGATATTTTGGAGGATTACTTCAACAAAGCCTGTTTGAATCAATAATTATCTCAAATGATATGTTGTGTAGATTCACTTGTGAGAAACATGCTCTGTATATAATATACCTTTGTGGGTGGCACAACTGTCTTCCAATAAGGAGGCTTCGGACTTCCCGAATTGTTTAAACTGCCGCTAAAACAATGCAGCTCGGCTGACAAACTCAACAGGCGGCTCGCTTGCTCGTTATAGTCTGGGTTCCTGGTAAATCACAGATTAGATGGTTTATGACATTCTTTGGGGTGTTTTACCCTGAGAAGGGGGCCCCCGCAATTTGCAGGGATTATATGGTGTGCTTTATATTTAGGTATGCACATAAAGAGTATGAGTGAGGGAGAGCAGAGCGTTTGCTGGGCTGTATTAGCACCATGCGAGAGCTAATCCAGCAGCAAGCTGGAAGCAACGGGGCTAAGTGGGAGCAAGTTTCAAAACAAACATGGCCAAAGATCCCAAACCTTCGCTTAATCTACATTCATAGGGTTTAGATTTGGCTCAGGGGCTGAGAGATCAGCCAATCCTCAAGTGTCACCGAACAAGTCACTTATACCATTCACCAGGAGCTCAAACTGACCCTTTGTCCTCCCTGCTGAATTAAAAGGGCCCGGTGACATGCTATACGGATAAAACGGAACGGAAAATGTACCTTTTTTTTTATAGTAAAACTACAAACATGAAGGTTGCTGTTAAATCTATGTACAAAGCGCCAAAGACAACATACCCGTGTGCGAAGGTAAAAGGTCTTGTGATGACAGATTGAAAAACGTTCCTAGGATAATGGATATTAGTGTTACAACTGTCAAGTGATGAAATGAAACTCAACTTTTACATTTGCACAAGACACAACCTGTGTTGATATCAGTGTCCATGGTACGGTTAAGACACAGAATGCCTGAGCCCTTGTTTTTTAATCAAGGCCATTTGCTTGTGTTACTTTTCGATAAGTGGATTGATTTTGATGCAGGAAATTTGCTTTGTATACTACGATAATGAGCATGGGGCCCAATTTACACAAAACCCATCGTTTTGTTTGTGTTTTTTGTTTTCGAAAAGAAAGTTTTGCATTCAGAAGCGTTTTGCCAACAATCAACAGAAACACACAAAAAAACACCAGAACTGGGCTGTAGTTTGCATGCCAGGCCATTCGTTGGTGCTGTACTCCTTGTAATACAACCAGCCCTGCATGCACGCAGCGGAGAGTACCATTTAAACATTCCAACTTATTTAAAGTGTCTTTTATGGTTGTATAGATCCGCACAGTACCTGGTGTATGTAAGAAATGTGTCTCTGCGTGATCCAGGTGACGGTGTAGTGAAGGAACACTTTGTTGGAAGAGTACTCTGAAACTCATGTATCACTACTCTTGGATCTGGCGTTATTGCCAGTCTTAACCCATGCGTGCAGGAGAGCTGTTTGATATGACCGTATTGCGTGCGTTTAACAAAAGCGTTGTGTAGACGAACAGCCAAAACTTGATGTTAGTTTAGCATTTACACCTGAAAGTGAATGCTGAACAGATGTCAAACCACCGCAGGGCACTATAAAATAATGTGACCAAAGTGAGATTAGGGAGCTTTTGATATAAACTGTGTTCTTATGAGAGGAGATGGTCCGACACACATTCCTACCCTATCTTTCACCAAGCTGTTGCTTGAGCCGAGATATCGCTCAGCTTAATAATTGCATAACTGTTTTAACTCGGTCTCAAAGTTTCCATCCTAAACCCCCCCCCCAAAAAAACCTTTCCTGTTTTAAAACCAAATCTTAAAGACGTGCCAAACAAACTTCACTTCACTGAAGTTGCACTAGTTTGAAGTCTTTTTTTTTTTTAACCTATTAAATTCCCTATATAGTCACCGATGAAATTATTGCACACTGCTTCAAAGTGCCATTTTATTCATTAGGCTGAATATCTGCCTCTCTGTCGTTCCTTATGTTCTTGCTTAATTTTCTTTCAGATTATACGACATTCTGTAGATGTCCTTATTAGATGTGTAAATATCAGCTTTCTGCACAACCCCCCCCCCCCCCCCCCCCCCCCCAAAAAAAAAAAACATGGAAAACTGCTGCCTTGTTAAATCTCTGGGAAACACAGCATTCAAAACACAGCAACCTTTTTCTTATTTTATATAAAATCAATATGATTTCAAAATAAATATGCATTACTGTTTTTACATAGACACAGAAAACATGTTAATAGTGAGGAAGAGACAAAGCAAACTAATAAAAAGGGCTCTAAGACTGATGGCAGAAACAATGCAGATTGTTATCCAAATTTAAAATAGTGATGGTGGTGGCGATGTGGTAGTGTACAGTATGTCGAGCTGCTAGCAGTAGTTTATTCGTATTTGCATCTTGCACAACGGACAAAACACAGGTCCGCTACTTATTTAAATACTTAAATACAGCCTACTAACACCCATACACAGATGTGCACATCAGCAAAAGTGGGTGAAAATACACACACACACACACAGACAGCCACAGACGCACACACACACACACAGACGCACACAAGTTACATTTCTACACAGCACCCACACCCTTTGATGAGAGGGGTTAAAAAAGAGGAGATGTCATTAGTACGTCAGTACTAATGATCCATTTAGGGAATGTCAACAAATTAGATGTTTTTTTTCTTGTTTTTTTGTTTGTTTCATAGAAAAGCACAGAGAGCCTCCATGCTGAGAGGAGCCATCAGTGACCTTACACATCGGGGGACTACAGGACAGCCACAGGTACATAACACTGCATACATAAATAGACCAAATTAAATATGGGTATATTGGCTATATTGATGACCAGTATCCCTTTAATAGTATATGGCACTCCGGAGCTTCCTCTGATTGCGGTCGTGACACAGAGTCAGTCCACATCTGTCCTGAAATGTCCTCAGAGGAAAGGAGACGACATCACTGGGTGACAGGCTCCAAATGTCCATCGACTGTCCCCGTTGTCCTGCTGTCCTCGCCCAGAAACAGTTCATCCATCATTTTTTTTGAAAGGAGAGTACACCCATGTCCTCTTCAGGCTCACCCGCTGTTTTAGCAGTTAAATATAGCTCAGATTTGAGAGGTTTTGCATGTTATGATTGACACACAACCACAGTACACTCTTATCCAGTGAAGTAATTGCATACATACATTGACAATAAGACTACACCTGCATTGCAAGCCTGTTAGAAATGCAAAACCACATGGCGGCTATTTTGCTTTTAGTCAAATGATGGGTTTAGTTATTTGTATCTGTAGCAGCATAACAACTCTGTACTCTTTTTTTTTTTTTTTTTTTTTTTGTCATGGTCTATATACACACAGATTTACAGTGGGAGGAAACTTCAGTCTTTCTTTTTGTTCTCTCTCAGTCAGTCCAAGGGGAATGCTTTCCACAGAAAAGAAGAGCTTACGGTTCAAAGGTCAAAGTGCTGTGCTGTGAAAATATCTCTACAATAGTTCTTCATCTTGTACATCTGGTGCTCCCACCTCTCTCATCTTGGCTTGTCACATCTAGATGAGAAGAACAGAAAAATTGGTATTTAGTGCAGTAGGTCTCCATCTGATTGGCCAAATATGTTGTACTGTACATACTATATATTAATGTACAGTGCATGGAAACGTAAGTTATTGCAGCTTCGTTGGTCTTCTTCCATGTGTAACAATAGAATTGAAATGTATTGAAAAGCACTAATACAGGCAGCATTCAACCTCCATAGAAAGGGAATCAGGATCAGACTCCATAGCTGCTCAATCTTCCACTGTTTACAAGCTATTTGCTAACTGGGTCAGTCTGTTCCTTTGTACGAGGCAGGTAAAAGTACAGAGGATTTTTTTTTTCTTGTTTTTTTCCTGAAACACTAGTCTTCTGTGGTTGCGCTGATAAGATTGTTAGCGCGAAACAAAACATGAGCTAAAAGACATTAAAATGCACAATATGAACCACAGGTTTGATTCTTTGTCCTTTGTCAGTCTGATGTTAATGACATATTGGTTAAAATACAAAAAAAAAATTGTTTTGGTTACTTTTTTATTTCTTGAAGAAGTATTGAAAGTTTGCAATTTTATTAAAACCACTTGTGATCTGTTTTTTTTTTTTTTTTTTTTATCAGAATTGCCATTGAGTTGATTTACACCAAATAACCTCACATCTAGCCCACTTTTATGAACGTCGTCTTCTGGAAACCTTAACTGAACTTCTATCCTTCTGGGATCCAGCCCATTGACTTGTGACCTCTGTAGGGAACCTGTATCCACAGACATCTCTCCATATTACTTTAAAATACAACAGGAAGTGGTAGAGTAGACCAAACAGGGAATCCTTGACTTCAATGATAAATATTGTTGTATGGGAATGGCTGGAAACCGAACTCAAACGCAGCTATAGAAACTTCAATATCTCTTTCTCAGCTCACCTCAGTGTGTGTGGGTGTGTGCATGTTTAAGATTCACATTCTGCATCATTGTAATGTGTTTCTTCCATGACACCCACAAACACGTCCTTCACTTTTTATAGTTTTTGTCTGTGCAGTCTAAAAATGTCCATGCTTTTTCTTTTTTCTTTTTTATGTTCAGACCTCACCACTGGGCCAGCCTCAGTTTGCAGAGGCGTTGTTACGCAAGTATTTTTGGCTTTGAGAGACATCGGAATTCTTGGACACTAGTCGGAACGTTCAGATTTGTAGTGGTTTATTGTGGTTTTCCAGTGAATATGTTATCAATTTGGAGCAGAAGACATACAAAGATTTATTAGTAAAAGAAACGAGGGGAGAAAGGGGCCGTGACGGCAGTCTCCTGTGTGACACTGGATATACGTACTGTATGCTCAGTGATCAAACTGTTAACAAGCTACATTATGATGAGCTTTGAGTTAGTTGTGTTATTACAAGTGCAACTAAGGGGTTTAAACTGCAAACTCAAATTATTTTTGGCACCAAAACCAGTTTGTCAGATCTACCAGCAGCACTTACTTGCAGGTCCTTTCGTTGAGCTCGAGCAGGCGTTCTTTACAGTATTCGTCTGTGTGTTTGCACGAGCACCGGCAGGTCGCCGGATCCTGTACAAACAAACGCTTTCTCCTCTCTGAGCAGTGATCACAACATGGCTCACAAACACTGGACAGACAGAGAGACAGACAGAGATGGGAGGAAGAGGGAGAGGCGGATTATCACAGTGTACTATTGCCATCCATAAGCAAGGTCGACCTCAGGTCAGCCCTTTGATATGCTGCGGTTTGCTTCTCCGAGCCACTGCCAAGCTGCCCTGCATGTGACACTTGGGTTGTATTGCACATGGGTTTGCACAAAAATTCAAGCAGTAAAATTACCCGCCACACACACCCCCCGTCCCTCCCTTCTCGATTGGAGAACTCGCAAATGTCCTGTATGCGTTAGACATGCAGTGAATGAAGCTTTTGACCAGTTCATGCAAAACAAAGCAGCATATAGTGGCATTGAACTACACACGCTCTGCTTTCACTCCTACAAACAGCCAGCGCTTGATAAAGAAGACTCGAGGGTCTGTTTGGTGCACCGTAAAGAAAAACTTCATTTTATTGAGTGAAAACTGAAGACTACGTTTCCCCACAGAGAGACATGAGATTAAAAACATGGTTGGAAGATGGTCTAAATTACATTTCTTAGCAGAGACGAAGGCTACGATACTCCACTGACATCTCGAAATACAAATTACAAATGTACATACAGTCAGGAATCTGTTCACAGTATGAGCACTGAAGAAACATGAGATCATCTTCATATTAGTGTTGATCAAATGATTCTTTTCTCTCTCTCATGGTTTCAGAGACAAGAGTAGGCAAACAAAGAAACAAAAACAGTACTTGCTAAACAAAAGCAATAGATAGCCATCACTTTTTCTCTTCACATTACAAAATAAGTACCAGCATTAGGCACAAGACATCAAAAAACCAGTTTGTAAAGATGAAAAGAACAAAAAAGGGGAGAGGGAGACGGGTACGAGACACAGCAAAGCGGCACAGACTCAACACTGAACACAGGAGCGTGATTACGATCCTGCTGATCCCAGCACAGATACCAGAAGAGTACAAGACAGTCTGCAATGCCATGCTGGTGGATCTGTGATCTGCTACAGGAGAAGGTTCAGGTTGCACTCTGGAGCTGATTTAAAGTCAGTATTTTCCAGCTGAACATGCCCATTATAAATCACGAAAGTAGATACCGGACATGATGTTAGAAGCAAGTCGAACCTCAGGTTTCTACCGTGTCTTATCTTTAACATTGCTGTATCTCATCCCACACATTGGTCCAGGCTTATCCATAGAGAGCCACATTCTTCGAAACATTGTGCTGGTTAGCTTGGGACAAGATTAAATGGAGATTTCAAGGTTTTGAGATGGGTTATGGTTCGTTTCTTGCGAGGTAGGATATGATCATGTCTGCTGTACTTCCCCGGTTATCAGTGTTATGTAAAGTTTTGCTTGAAGCGACGTTTCCACAACAGGTTAAGAAACAGGGCAGCGGGGACACGGAAGAGCATTGCTGACGAGACATAGTTAGGACATTACATGGGAAGCAGCATGCTAATTGGTGTGGCTGACGGGCAAAATTGAATGGTACACGTTTAAAAGGGGCAAAAAAGCTCCTCCCAAATAAGCTTGACTATGAGAAGCGCAACACTCAGGTGCAGGTAGGTGGAGAAGGCGGAGCTGACATACGCATCGTGAATTGTTTTGTCACGGTTTTTCTTTCGTTTTCTCTTTTGGCCTTTGCCCTTGCCTTTCCTGGATTTTCTGCAAGAGAGACAGGACAACAACGCAGAGAGATTCCTGAGAGATGGACTCATGTGTTCAGATCTGAAACTGGTGTAAATTATTTGACAGGTTGTTTTTTTTTTTTAATCATGTGGATAAGTCAAAGAACCAAGCACATAATCACTTTTCTGACAGTTTATTGCCGTTTGTCGCAAATTGCTTCCAACCAACTTGCTTGGAACTTATATCTTACATATTTTAAATCAGACAATCAGTGTCTGAAGACTTCACCTCAGTTAGGGGACGATGCCAATCTAAACTCTCGAAAAAGCCGACTCAACGAACATGATCTTTTTCGAAGGTGACGCAATTGAAATGTATTCTGCTTTGTGAAGACGCATCTAAAATGCTATGTCGTCTCCTATAAAGTCTGTAGTTTATGCATGTGATTAAAAAATAAAAAATAAAAAATCTCATGTTTTGTGAAAAGGTCTATCTATTGTCCATCTTGCCTTCAAAAGACATGAAGTTCAACGACCCTGCAGAGAGAGAAAGCAGGTGACGATTTGAGAAAACCTCATGTCGGGTAGAAATTTGGGCAGTCACAAGGACAATATGCTCAGACTGCATCTTTCAGAATATGTAGGTCAGCTCTTTTGCGCTGATTCAATGTGTTTCCGACCACGACACAATAAGAGCGCACCGGTGTGTGATTACGAAGCGTGCACGTGGTTTCCCAGGTGCAGGGTGGATTTTAGTGAACATTTTGCCATGTCTTACATTACAACATTTTGGAAAAAATTTAAAATAAATCAATGATTATGTTTCTCTCTCCACATTTATATTCACAATACAATCATATATTTGTCTCTTATTTTGTTAATGGCCATTCCTTTTCTCTAATAAAGTGACTGCACCTTTGAGCTCATTTCACTTCTCGCTACTCCATTATTCAGTCGTACATTTTTTTCATTTATTCACCAATGTCTCGCTCTTCAAAACCAAATTATTGCAGACGGATGTTATTTTGCCTTTGATAGAACGTACCCTCTGAGTTTACAGCCATGCTCGCAGCTCTGGGAGGTTTTACTTCAGCACAGAAGTGCCTCGAAGTTTTGTTATACAGCAAATGTTGAGCGATAAATACAACTGAATCTAGAAGGTTTGTTAGTTTTGCTAATTTTCAGTCATGCGTTGATGATGCTGCTAAATGGAAAGTTAAGGAATCAAACCGATGCAAATCATCTGCAGATCATGATTCGATCCAGGGTTTGAATACCTACCCTTTAACTGAGGGCACCTCTGTCTGTCTGTCCTATCTTTTTCTCTCCTTCTGTCCCCTAACCGGAACAGCAGAAAACTGCCACCTCTGACTCTGGTTCTGCAATGGTTTCTTGTAACACCATTCTACAATGTTCTTTTAAATAAAGAGATAAATAAATGGCTGTTGTGTAAGAACAATTTTACTATTTTTAAGTGACAATGGAGTTTCCCTGTGGATGCTGACAGGCGACTAGTTGCGCAACCTCTTAGATGACTCTCTGACGATAAAAGGAAAATGCGTCAAGCATCAGAAACAGAAGTTGAATGACCTGAAGACCATTACTTTGTCGAAGCAAAACAACAAAGCCGGACTCATAAACAGTTATGGCAGGGTTAAAGAGACAGTCTTAAAGCTACCCTACATATATATATATATATATATATATATATGACGGACAACCTGGCATAAAACCAAAAACACAAACCTACTGCAACCCGGCAGTGGAAAAATATTAACAGCTATTCACAGAAAGAAGATTAAAGCATTTTAGTGACCCTTAGCACACTGACATCTGTAGCCCGTGAAGGGAGGATCACTCGAGAAAGGATCATAAACACAAAAGTTTAACGTCTTCAAAAACACTGTTATCTATATCATAGCAGGCAGAAACAGAAGTAATAGACGTTAAGTGGGATGTAAACGTTAAAGCAGGGCGGGGAGGAATGTAAAGGGGAGGAAACGTGTAAAGGACAGGTGTGGAAAGGCCATGGCCCTCAACAAATGTCACTATTTCACTTTAGTGAGATTAATTGACATTGTCCATGTTTATCACCTTACAGCTGCAGAATAATTTGTGCACACTATAAGATGTTCTCATGTGGCCTTTCCGCTGTTGTTTTAATGAAATATTGCTATTCGTGGCGTGTTTTAGTGTGCATGTTTGTTTTATCTGTGTGAGAGAAAGAGGAGAGATTAAAGGGAAGCAAATCAGTTTAAAAGAGCCTATAGTATAATGTCGTAAAGGCTGGGAAGTGCAGATGACTGAGAGTGAGTTTTTTTTTTTCTTTTTCTTTACAAAGCAAAACAGGAAAAGATCAAATCTCATGTGCCCATTGTTTCCCTCCAAATACCCAATTCCCATGCAGAAAGAAGGCTGTACTCACTTTTCTTTCTGTTCTTTCACTTCTTTCTTTAACCTGAAAGGCAGGAACACAACAACAAATTAGATCACGGCGTGGGATTGTTCCTGGTAAACAGATATATAGATATATCGAGACCATAAGACTCCATCAGCATGTGGTTGCACATGTCGGTCTTCTCAAATCGCCGTACGGCATCCACCTTACTATAAACTGTGATAAAAGGGACTTTCACTTTCAAATACCTCGCTAAGTAAGGGAAACCACTGAGTTGGGACGCGCGCACACACACACACACACACACACGCATACACACACACGCACACGCACACAGGGTCTGATTCATGTCCATGTGACAACGCTTGCTGATAACAGTGTGAAGCAATAAATTCATTGGCACAGAGTTGTGGCAAGAGTTTAGCCAAAAGTGTTAGGAAACAATGTTTCCTTACAGGAGGTCACGGACTCGCAGCCAATTTTCTCCTGGACGGACTGATGAAACAACGCCACCAGAATACGTCTGAGTATCTACTTCATACGTCCATTATCTGACACACGGAGATCTCTTTGAGGTCCACTAGTCTTAGGTGGTACTCAATATCGCCATGGCCCACTGCAAAGCTATTACTGTTTGAACAAAGTACAAATTATTAAATCTACGATGCTTTAAGCTTTTCATGAAAACAATTAAAGTTTTAAGATCATTTAAAAGCTATACAATGAAGCAAATAGTTTGTTGTGTTCAGGCTGCTGATGAGGGCTTCTATTGATATTTTTCATGTAATTATCTGTGTCTAGTGTTCACTCTGCATCATGAAATTATCTATCGAAGTCAAAAATTCTAAACTACGTTGAATGGACTGATAAAAGCCTTTAAAAATAGTTTACAGGTGTCCTAAAGATTTATGGCTACAACCACACGGTGACATATTGTGTCATCACTGCAGTAAGTCAGCAGTAAGTTCAGCATGAAACCTCCGCTGGGTCAGAGGTTTGACGGGGCAACGGGAGAGGCCTCATTCCAGTAAAACTTTTAAAAGTTGGGAGCAGCGATCTCAAACGGGCAACGCAAAGTGACGGCGGTGCCACTCGGCCCCGAGCCACAATGGCAAAGTTTGTTTTCTCTTTTGATTTGACTGAAACGTGGGAGGAGGATGCATGTCTGTTCAGTCATGTCACACAACTCAAAAAAGCTGCTTTCATATTAACTGTGAATAAGGAAAAAAAAAGTGTAGATTTATGAGGAAACTAGATGGGCTCAAAGAAATGGACTGTGTGTGTATATGATGATGATGATGACGATGATCATGACACTTGTTTTGGTTTTAGGCACAATCTAATTCTGCAGTTTTTTTAGTGACTGAAAGCTCAGTGACTGAAACTATCAAGCTTGTAACCAATATGAGACCGAAAATAATTTAAGAACAAACTGTAACAGGAGTTAATCACGAACAGAAGAGACACAAATTAGCACATGATGGATAAATCAGTACCCACTGATCCTTTATGTATAAAAATAGGATGAAGAAAAAGACAAAAAAATCACCCCATCTCTACAAGAGGCCGTACGAAAAATGCACCAGACTTATCTCAGCCAGCTAAGGCGATCCCTACATATTTCCAGAGATGTTCCCTGTATGTCGCTGGAGGAAAAAAAACAACTGAATATCAGGGTCCTGCATTTTCCAACAAATGTATCTGCTTCACCTAAGTGCTGCGATGGAATGAGGATAAATTTAAACAACATGGAGGGCGTCTGCCGCGATGCGTCTGAACCTGCTCCAGCCTCGATACCATCGCCTTGAGTGAATGAAGTGAAAGATAAAATATAGTTTTACCTGATATGCATCCGCTGAATGTGTCGGGGGGCAAACTCTAAACAATAACTTCACATGGCTTGCTTGGCCAGCCTCTGCTCTGCTACACAATGGAGCAATGATTTGTAGTGGTGCGTGCGTGTGCATGTGCGTTCAGGGTTTCTTACCTACACTCGCATGCGCTGTGTTCTGTGAAGCTCATGAAAATGTCATTCTGTTGCCTTTGGGGTTTTATTCTTTTTATCTGCAACAAAAAGAAGAGAGATTGTTACCAGTCAGTCAATGCGTTCGATGTACAAAAGGCAGATACATATTAATCCCAAAGTAGACAGGCCAGGCTCAGTGGAAGGTCAGATCTTTCAAATATGTTAATGTGTAAACTTCCAGATAGAATCCAAAGTTCTGTTTTTTTGGTATTTACACGAGAGGAAGACAAATCTACTTTACGGCTAAAGCGTAAACACCTATGTGTCAAACTTTAGATAATGTAGGAGTTTCTGAAAAGCTCTGTGATTTTCTGCTCTGCCCGTTGCATGATTAGACGGCTCCAGAGTGTCCAGCCAATCAAGAGCTGGGCGGTACCAAGTCTTGATAGGCCGAAAACCTACTACTTTAGTTCAGCATGTGAAGGTAGTGAGGAGCGAGATGGAAAATAACAAGGATCGCTTCGTCGTAAGATGCTAAATGTGAAATGCTTCAAGTCGCAGACTTGTTGAATGCTTCGTGCTTTGATATTGAACCGAAATTAAAAATGTTTACCACATTTTCGAATGAAAGAAGCGGCAACGAAAAGAGAGATAAATGCAGTCTCGAAAAGCAGAAGTTTGCTTTTTCAAAAAAGATTTCACCTGTAAAGGTGGTAAGGAGATATATGCAAAGCTTGTCATTTGGGGAAAAGGTGACAATGAAAACTGAGCTCTTCATTTGAGGACATGGTTCCTTTTAGCCTAAAGGTCGCACCTAAGCAGGCTTTCAGCAATGTGTACTTGGACCGATTTGAAGGGCTTCTATGCCAAGTCCTTTGAAAGCTCTGCGCCACTCAGAAGGGACACTTAAGCGGCCTGTGCGGCCTGTGCGGCCTGCCCGCGTGACATTTGACCAAAAATAATTCTTTTAAAATACACGGACATTGTCTGGCTGAATAAAGAGTTTCAAATTATCGACCAGTCTAGGGAACAAATCACCCGAGGGTTCAATGTTCCTGCCGCAAACAGCGCTTCTGACCTCCATCGTAATGTTATAGCTGGACGTTGGCATGCACTGCAGCATCTCGTCATTGCAGCAGCCGGCGCAGCGCGTCAGCACCACGCAGGAAGGGATGAAGATGTGTTCCACCTCCTCCGGATACTCCTGTAGAATTTCTACCAGCAGCTCTCGAGGCTTACACAAACTCTTGTTGTAGACCTCCATTAAAGGGATCACTGTGTGACAGAAGGACATTGGACCAGATTAGAAAAAAACGCACCGTAACCCGCCAAGCTGTCAAGAAACAAAACAGAGTTGTACATGCACATTTTCACTTCTAGTTCTGGATTAGCTTGTATAAGTCTGCCTTCTGATTACATGCTTAAATTCCCACTGTGATTATCAACTACTCTTTCTATACATCCACATTCGCCCCGTCAGCTGTGTCACCCCACTGTTGCAATTCTGCTTGAACAGAGTCTTACAATAAGTGCTTCCCCTCACTTAGCCTTTGCTGGAGTTCTGCTCTTGAGAAAGATATTAGCACACAGACTAACAACACCTCCCAAACATCACTCAAAGCCTTTAGAGAGCCTAAAACAATCCCAGACGGACGGGCCTCTGGGACGCCAAATCAAACATACCAGGCCTGAACAATATCACCTAGTGCAGCTTCTGATTGTCCAAATTAGATTGGCCAATGCTGAGGTTGTGCAAAAATGAAATTGTAGGCCAAGAGGGTGACATTCCTTTCTATAAAAGGGGTCTGGTCACCATAACATTCCCCCAGCTAAACCTCAATGAAAAGGAATGCTGCTCAGGGTGAACATGTCCAACGAATGAGATTTAAGGGTGAAACTGGTTTCGTGTACTGGGAAAAAAAGAAGAAGAAAAAAAGAGTGAGGGTATTCTGAAGGGGTTAAATCTCTGCAGGGTCAAGCTCCAATGTTGCCCACTAGGAGGCGATAATTTTCCTTTAATGTCAAGGTGAAATTTGAACCAGCCATTTCTGTTTTGGCTGCAGGCCAACCAGGGAGCCCAAGGCAGACTGTATTCCCACGGTGCCCTGTGGGACACCTACCGTCATGTGGACCTCTTTCTGTTTCCTTAGGTATGTGGGCACTCTAGAAGAAGAGGGGGGGGGGGGGGGGGGGGGGGAGAAGCATGCCATTAGTTACAGTAGATTGTGCAAGAACTTTTTTTTTTTTTTCTTTTTTTTTTTTAAGACCCTGGCAATGCCCTTTACTTATCCACAGTTGTGCAAAAGATATGTTTGCATTTTGACAATACTGTTGACCACTGCCACAATATGAAAACCCACACTAAGCATCTAATCTCGGGTTGGCTGACGCAGCAGTGTGGTGGACAATAACAGTCAAATCTTCATACTCCTCTTGTAATAGCTTTCAAGAGTCTGATCTCTATCACACTCCCAAGAAATGCTATTGAATGGAAAATAGTTCAGCTGTTATAGACATAACTTGTTTAAAGCGTGTCTATTATCCTCGTTATCACGTTCTGTATTAAAAAAAAAAAAAAAAAAAAAAAAAAGCTAATATATGATTGGAAAGTTCCTATAAAACTGAAATATAAAGTACCACATCAAAATCTTGTAAGCCTAAAACAAACGCTGTGTTGGTTTTTTTGTTCCTGGAACGTGCGCCTCCTCCGCCACTAGGCAACCCGGTATAATCACCGCCGCTATTAAACCCGGTAAAAGCTCCCAGCCTGTTACTTTCCCTCACAGGGGGTAGCTGTCAGAGCCGGCCCTGTAGCTGTCACCACACCAGTCGAGCCACAAAGGATTTTTTTTTTTTTTTTTGGCAACTTTCCCCTCGTTACGCACCGCGGTTTTTCACGCACGTACGCACGCGGAGCGGCGCTCACTGTTGCGTTTCCACATGGGAGCGCGCGCGCGCGCGACTCGCGCAATATCTGGACGGTGTTGCATGAGATCCTGCTCCTGCGGGAAACGGCACAAGAGAGGGAGCCTGCGTCCAGAGGAGAGCTCAGAAACTCAACTCGATTCTTTAATGAAAAGTTTAAAAAAAAGAAAATGGCTGGGTGCTGCTGTGTAGTCTCCTCCCCCTTTTTGGTGGCGTGAGAGGGGACCGAGAGACCCCAGGCTCTCTCCAAAACACTCAATACTGTATTATTAATGGCAGGGTGTCAAGCTGCGAACACCGGGTCTTTAAGTAAGTGATGATATGTCGACTGATATTCAGCAGCAAGAGACATCATCCCGACACTTCCCAGCGTCGATTGGCTGAGTTGGCTGTCATTAAAGCCACCACTTGCTTAAATAAACACTTTAGTTGACTTCAGGAAGGGGGTTCGGATCGTATAAGATGCTTCAAAGAAGGACTGTGGCTGCCTAAAACACTAACACTTCATTTAAGGTGACAGCGTTGCGTGGTGGAAATAATCACACAGAAAGTCCAACCATGTTGCGGGAATAATACGCAGCGTCCCTTCTGAGAAGTCTTTTTTTTTTTCCTACCTTGAAACCTTTGCTCGAAGCTATACGGCGCTTGATTAATGATTATTAGGAAAACGATTTACAACGCGCTCTCAAAAAGCCATTAAAATGCTCCACTCCGTCCGAGTAACACAGTGTATGAGTGTTATGTTTTGTTCTGAAAATGAAGGTTGAAGTAAAGTTTTGAACGTGTCCCTCCGCTAATTGAAGCGAGGAGGCGAACCTGCTTTAATGTCCTAATTCAGAATTGAGCCGCTGCGCCTTTAATATCTCCAAGGTGGTTTTGGAGCAGGCCTGAAATCACCCAGCGTCAAACTTCACAACATCTAAATAAATTATATCTAAAAAAAAAAATCCTTACACATGACGCGCTTTTTGCGTAATAATCGCACCAAACACGAGCGTGTGCGTCCAGGTTTATGTGGTGTCAGCTCTGCTGAATGAGCTTTTAAATCTCCCTGAAGCCACGAAACATTTCAGCTTGTTTAAACACGAGCTGTGTGACCTACCAGGGGAAAGACAAGGACAAGCTACACATTAATGACCACTGACTAGATTTCGCAAATGGAGATCGATTCATGCCTTTTTTTTTTGGTCTTTTTTTTTTTTTTACTCTCTGGTCCAGTTTGCTCTCCGTGTATACACTCACCTTGACAGCTGACAGCGTCAAAAATAATAGTGTCAAACTGTCAATAATGTTCATGTTGTTGGAAGTCCAATCCAAATACAGGCGACGTTTTAAAATTCAACAGGCCAATGTGGCGATTTGTTCTCAAACATGAAGTTTAACAAGCAAAACAAAAAAACCCAAAACAAAACAAAACAAAAAAAAAACAAAAACAAGTGGACCGGCTAAAACTTCTCGGAGTAAGGGGCCGGGGGTTGTAACGGCAAATCCATGCTGGTCCCAAGGTTTGGAGCATACAATCCTTTGTGGATTAACTTCCTTCTCAACTGTTGCCAATTATTTTTAAGATATCCAGAAACACGAGAATCCAAGATGCACAACGTC
The DNA here is from genome assembly GCF_963383615.2 of Lipophrys pholis. Classification (NCBI taxonomy): domain Eukaryota; kingdom Metazoa; phylum Chordata; class Actinopteri; order Blenniiformes; family Blenniidae; genus Lipophrys; species Lipophrys pholis. The sequence goes on from NC_137649.1 coordinate 16,611,128, forward strand.
TCACATTGTTCCGCAGCAGACTTTTATTCTCTTGCAAGGGAATAGCAATCCACATTACAATAATCCCATGCTTGTTGAGCCAGTCGTCTCCAAGTGTCTGTCCATTTGAAACTTGCACCCTGCTCCTATGTGCAACTTGACCAGGATGACGTTCAGTTGGGGGGAAAAAAAAAAGAAGAGGGAGGGAAGAAGAAAAAACGCGCTGACAGATGATCGTCCCAACGAAACTTTGTGTGTTGAATTGCTCGGGCTGTTTTAATGTCAGTGCGCACGAAGCGGGTCAGCTCTCTGCGTTAACACAGGACGCGTCCTCCTCGGTCTCTCGGTGTCTCCATACTGTGACCGTGGAAGCGAGCGTCGGACTGGCAGCCGCGGTCCGGGGACGTGGATGATTGGTGGACTATTACAGCAAGGTAGGTGTGTCCTGAGTGGGCTGATATACAGCCGCTGTGCGCACCTCTCCAGTCGCTTTTTCACAAGTGCCGAGTTCAGGAGTGCAGTCTGCTCAAGTCTCTTACAAATTTCCTCTTATGGGAGAAACAAAAGTAGGGAATTTGAGATGTGTTACAACTGATGATGTACTATTTAATTTTTTTTGGGGGGGGGGGGGGGGGTCATTTCCACCATCCACTTGTCATGTTGTTGCTCCAAACGCTCCACCTTGTACGCATTTTCTATTAGTAAACGAGGGTGATTACAGCCTTACCTAATAGTTAATGGCCTAATTTCCACTGCAAATTAAGTTTGATTAATTTAAGTCGGAAATGACTGACGGACGCGCAAATATTACAAACGCCCTCGGATGCGTCTTGTGTGTCCGCTCAATTTCCTTCGCTGTGCTTGTTGCCGAATACGTTTTTATTAAAAAAAAAAAAAAAAAAAAAGGTCAAACGTGTATTTGCTAAGATCCGCGACACACTCTCTCATTTCCAGTTCCAGCTGGTGATACCGGGGCAAACACTTTCCAGTCTCGTGGCTATTCGGGGGGCCGAGCTCCAAATATCCCCCATTTCCATGAAAGAGGAAACCCGTGATGTGTGTGTGTGTGTATGTGTGTGTGTGTGTGTGTGTGTGTGTGTGTGTGTGTGTGTGTGTGTGTGTGTGTGTGTGTGTGTGTGTGTCCGGACACGTAGGCGTGTGACGCCGCCGTCTGTGATGTGCCGCACGCCGCCGGTCAGGAGGTGTTAACGCATCTCCGTCACTGAATGCGCGCCTGCACGCACGCACGCCCGCACGCACCACGCTGCTTTGTGGAAAGTGGGAGTCTGCGCGCGCTTCGTGACTTCCTCCGCGTCGCGTCGGATCATCAGAGAATGGATATTCTGTGTAATGTCCAGCTCAGCAGAAGCCACCTGGTCGGCCGAGGATGACCGCAGGCTCTTTTACCCCCTCAGAGCAACAGCTGAGACAGCACGATATATATGTGTGTGTGTGTATATATATATATATATATATATATATATATATATATATATATATATATATCAAAGTCATTAATAGAAAATTAGAAAGAGGGGAGAGACTGTCCTCTCTGACAGCAGTTTTATCACAGTTGTGTTTCGGTATACATCAGGATGAATAAGATACAGATCATATCTTTTTAACTTAGGAGAGCTAACTTGGAATAACTGTGTGCAACAGCTAAAATCTCCAAATCCCATGTCATTGCTGGAAGTTCCACCTGTAGATCAATATGATCGCTGCTGGAAACTTGAGTCATGTAGATTTATAGCTTTACACAGTCATAATTTTTGATCCTACAGTTTTTTTTTTATTATTTTCTTTTTTTTTTAGAATTTTTTAGTTTCTATTGTTATATTGGAGGGACAATTATCTATCTTTTTTTTTTTTTTTTTTAGGTAAGGGTGCTGCAGACACTGCACCACACCAATCCCCCACGTTGTGATTTGTGTCTATGGCTGGTACATATGAGCTGAGGACAAAAACAGGTTGTGACAAATTCTCTTTTTCTGTGCAGTTTTTTAAAGATATCTAATTGAAAATACAAAGAAAGCAGGTGATGATCGCAAGACCGGCCAAATGAATGTCATTGTCGGGTGTGTGTGTGGGGGCAATAAACAGATAAATGATTGTATTTTTGGAGGGTCCACCTCTCTGAAAGTGAAAGTTAACAAGAAAGAAACCGATTTAATTTCTATCAAAGGCAGATAACATTAACTTATTTAGATGTATTGGAAACTGATGATACTGTACCCTCAGTACTGTAGTTTAGAGTATAGTGAAATAAGTGCATAGCTACTTCAACAAGCATTTAGAGTTTTTGATTGATTGCTGTGGAAATATGACATCCAGTGACATGATTCTAAAGATATATATTCTTAACTTGACTAAGATTAACCCCTAAATAATAGAAAGAATAACACTTGTACAGTATGTACCAACTGTGTTGGCCCAATAAGTACTGGTTGTGAACTTCAAACAGCATCATAGCAATTGTCAGGGTTTTTTTTAGACACTCTTTGAGCCGTCATCTCTATAATCTTTGCACATGATATAATTTGTACTGCCATCACTGCTCTGCCTGATAGCTTCATATAGTGGTGATGCCCTCTCCTGGACCAAAAGCCCACTGCAGCAGAGGAAATCACGTCTACATCCAGATCACCCACGGATTGCTAGACTCTAAGGAAATGGAAAGAACCGATAAGCCTGTAATGACATGAGGTGGCAGCTATGGGCCTGGCGTGCTCGCTACAACTCATGCCGTGTGGGCACATCCAGTGGTTTGAAAGAAACAGAAGAAGAAAAAAAAAAAAAAAAGCTGAGGGAGACACTGAGACTGCACAGTGGAGAGAACCGAGGCATGAGGAAGCATGAAAGCAGAGAAGCAGAGTGAGTGATGTATCCAGAAGAAAGACATCTTTTAGGAAGACGGGGGATTCAGCTGTCGTGTAACTGGAGCAGTGCAGAGAGGAGTTCCTTCGGCCTGCTCCATCGTTAAATTGAAGAAAAACACTTGGGTTCATTAGCAGTGTCACCAATCTCCCGTTTCTGCTGACTCAGAGTGTGTGCGTTCTCCTCTGTGTGTGTGCACACGCACACACACAGAGGAGAACGCACACACTCTGAGTGCGTTCTCCTCTGTGTGTGTGCGTGTGTGTGCACAGACATGAGGGCAAGGTTACAGTGGACGACAGTACATGTGTGTGCATTTGTGCTGACTCCAGGCACACACACACGTATCTAAACACACGCTTTAATGAAAGTTTTTTTTTTTTTCTTTCTCCCTAAAAGTACAATAAACAGTCTCCCCTGCATCGCGCTGCCTGCTGACGCACATTCGCGAGCACTATCGCGCTCGCAGGACACCAGGGTGATTCCTCTCCACGGGGACAGTAAAGTGTGTTCCGATACCTCGGCGCACTCGCCGTGAGCAGCTGCTTCGGTCGGGAAACGAGACGGAAGAATAATTGTTGTGGCTGTTTACAGTGTCGTCGAAAGTCATGTTGTCTTAAACCGGCCTGTGTTTGAACCTTTTTTTCCATCACGCCATGAGCAATCACAGGCTGATTTCATGCAGCGGCACGAGTACTTTTCCATAGACGTCCTAGACGGAGCGGCGGGGCTCGGCTGGAGGTGTGCTGCTTGTCACTTTTATTGAGTAACTAAACACGACTGCTTTGTCTTCTGTGAAGACTTTAGTGCAGAATTATGAGTTTGTTCATTTCTAAAGTGTTGATGTCTCGTCCCCCCCCGTCCCCCCCCCCCCACCCCCCAAAAAACCAAACTGGGATTGATGCATATCTTGTTTAGAGAAATGTTATAATTAAAAAAAAGAAAGAAAGAAAGATTATAACAATTTAAATAAAATTTCAGTTGAAATCTGAAGGATACAAATGTACTTTCTTAATCTATCTTCCTCGTCCACAATGACGGCTAACATTGGGCAAAATCCTAGATACAACCAGGAAACCTTAGCGGGGCTGTTGGTTGATGGTGTCACCAGATGATTCATGCTGCAACACAAACTCATTCAGAGCGGTGAGACGCTGGTTCAGATCCCGGGCTGCTTTAACATTGGACAGGACACGGACAGACTCACATTCACACTTAGTGGTAATTTAGCATCGACAGTTAGTCTCAAAGGCGTGTGTTTATTGTATTTGGAGAAAAAGTCGTGCATGTGCAGGGAAAACAAAAGGTTTACTGAGATCGGATTTCAAACTGGGAATATTTATTTGTGAATATAACCGTTACCGCCTCATGACAAAATCTATAAAAAAATCTTATTATTTATTGATATTATTCATAAATGTCTCACTCTTAGAGCTTTTAAATATGATCCTTCAGATCTTTGTTTTACTGCTTTACCCTTGAATACTTGCACAGTAATTAAAAATGTTTGCCTTCCGGTGCTCCGGACACTATTGAATGGACTTCTTCTGTGGACAGAACAGTGTCTTTGAGTGTGTGTGAGCATGTGCGAATGAAAGTCACATTGTTTAAATGTCTAATGTAACAAGAGGCATTCTATTACCAAAGACCCTAATGGCCGACTGCCACGGCTGCCTCTTTTATCACCTGGCGCCAAATTACACATTCTTTCATTCGGTTCCCTCTCCTCCTTTCCATCTTGTCCACTCCCTTTTTAGTCCCGGACTGAGTGTCTGCCTCTTGGCGAGCGTCCGCGGGAGCATAATCTGCCGCGAAGTTTGTGGAAGGGAGTGATTCGCACTGCAAGGTGCTTCTGTCTGGGTTATCACTGCTGACCTCTCCGCCAACCTTTTATAAATTATTCAGGAACTAACCTTCACTGACTGCCCCGATAATGTGCTCGGATAACATCGGCTGTTTAGCGCCGTGTGACTCGGTGCTTGAGCTCACCGAAGCGCGACTGGATGTCTGCAACAGTGGCGTGCACACGCAAACGGGCCCGTCTCTCAGATTAGGCTTGAGAAGAAAGGCGGAAAAAACGCCGGCAACGTTCTGATACGTGTGATTCACCGAAATGTTGCAGGTACGAGAATGCTGGTGGGAATTTCCCCGCAAAGTCTGTTTCCTATCAGAGAAGACGCCGTTTGGAGCTTCATGTCAGGGCGACCCAATTGTTAACCGGTTGGGACCCTTTTAACGACGGTCGCTGGTTTGTCGAAATCTTCACCGCGCGTCACTCCCGCCTCGCTCGCCTCTCGTTTCCTGTCCGTCTCTTCCATGTGGAGTGGCCGCAACACGCCAAGAAAGTGCATCTCTCCCGTCTTATGAAATGCCATGTTCCCCTTTTGCTCACAGAAGACCGACGACTTCACTCGCAGCTGAGTTCGCTCGCATAAAGTGTCGTGATTGTTGACCCTGCCCAGCTGTGCGGAGCGTGCCGCACAAACGCAGCACACGTCCAGCCAGCCTCCGTTTCCCTTCGTCCTCTCACGAGGATGGGTCGGTAAGTAAAAGCTTTTAGCTCAAGTAAGAGCCACAGTTCAAGTGCTTCAACCAGCTCTTCCTCCTCCCCTCTTGCATGTTCTATTCCTTTTTATTTTTTTATTTTACACGGAGGACAGTATAGCTCACTCCCATCTATTTTTTTTTTTTTCTCCCTCTCTTGTCTTCAAGTTGATCCCCTTCGGTCAGTTCCAGTAAGTGTGTACTTCGCAGTCAGAGAGTTCAAAGAGTTCAGAAGCCAATTTGGTCAGAGGAGAGTGAGAAAAAAAAACAAACCCGAAAAGAAAGAGTGAGAATGAAGAGAATATAACTTCCTTTCACCCGACCAAAGGCTGGCCCTGTCAACATTGATCATGTTCGAATGTGCCGGGACCAGAGCTGTAGGAACGCATATTGAGTAAGTCACAAAACACACACACACACACACACACACACACACACACACACACACACACACACACACACACACAAAAGGCTCATTTATTTCTGCCCACAGGGTATTTTCTCATCCTCAGTCTGAACTTCAGTGTGCAGGCTTTCTTGCAGAGTTTTTTTTTTTTTTTTGAGTGAGTGGAACTGTAGAGGAGATAACCCACAGAGCAGTCTTCATGGGGACGTTGGCCTCAGTCCTCAGTCCTCAGCTCTCTTCCAAATCTTTGTCTTAAATGCTTTAGGACCAAAATGCTTTTTGTCATTGTTATGAGGGCAAGTGCAAATAGTTTCTAAACTCTCATTTTGGGTTTCAGAGTTGTGGGACGGGCCTCATCGGGGTGCAGCCGACAGCTTCAGGGGCACAGCGGGGGAACAATGGAGGTCAGGAGAATGACTTCTCAACATTGCTTTTTCATTTTGTGTTTTTTAGACGAAATCATGATAAAATGGTGAAACTGATGGTTAGTAGAAACATTGTTAACTTCTGATGACACGTTACAAGGACAAATTAAAAGAATGAAATGAGCTTCGGTGCAAAGTTGTAACAGTCACGACCTGATAGTTCATATGACTTGACCACTATGAGAAAAGTTATGTTTTTATGTTGTTTGCAGATCAGAACAGAGCGGCCATTAACAATAACATGACCCAATGTGAAGAACATAAAGAAATCCAGCATTCAACCAAAAAATGACCTCATGGAGTGTACAAACCGTGCGCAGTGTGAGAGTTGGTTGAAGCCCAGTGAGATCTGCATTGCCCTTGCACACTTTTATTTAATTCCTCTGCTCTCTGGATGGCACCCCTGGCGGGCACCACGTAGCAGTTAACAACAAATAGTTGAGGTAGACGTTTGGGTGTGTTGGCTGATGTAACAACACAATGCGAGCCTGAAATCAAAATGCAGAGCAGGTTACTGAGATCCGTTAAGCTCACCTTTCTTTTTTCTTTTTTTTTAACTACACACCCTCAGTTTTCTTTCTTTTTTTTTTTTTTTTTAACAGCTTTGCCTCAAGTCATAAAAAAACTTTTGAACTATTTTTCCACCTGCAGTCCTCCAGCAACTACTACTCCAATCACATGAGGTAATCAGTGTTGATCAGTGGATATTTAAGTCGTGGGACAAGAAACAAAACTTTATATTCACTTTATATTCACGTCCTACTAACCTATTTTTGTAGCTCTATGATCACCACAGTTGGTTAACTATTCTCTGCCCTTGTTCGAACATTGTGGCCTGTTTGTTGATTGTTCGCCAGCTCTTTAGCTATTAAAAGGTCGACTGTGTTTGTCCAGTTTTTGACTCTGCAGTTAGTTCTGTAGGTTTTTCTAAAGTTTATTTTCTGAGAGGGAACTACATAACCTCGAGTGAGTTAGAAGAGTTGGTCATCCTATAATTGTTTCCGACTCCAGTGACCTTTGGCAAAACACAGAAACCGACGTCTCTCCCAATTGTGTGCGAGCTCCTTGCATGAAGGGGCCTGTGATTGTGAGTGTGTGCATGAATGGGTGAATGTGACCGACCATCTAAAACGCTTTGAGAAGCCCAGTGAGGTGAAACGGCAAAACCAAAACGTAACACAAATGCATAAGCTGACTCTAAGGAGCGAATTTTGTTTGTGTTACACGTAGCTAATATTTCAGTTCTTAATGTTCAGGAGACAACTGCCGCCCTGACTAAAGAGAACTAATCGGAGTTGTTGGAAGGAGACGGGAAGCAAACGCTTGTCTTCGTTTGTTGAGCTAAGCAAGACTAATCTCGTTGTTTAACATATCTGCAAGTCACATCCATGACTTTGTCTCGCTGTCTAAACAGTAGAAGAGTGCAATTCCCTATTGAAGCCACAAAGCAAAATCTTATCCGGACCCAAATGTCAAGCCTTTAAATGAATGGTATTTGCTGTAGATGTTTCAAGAGCTTTTATCTCTTGCTGGTACATCTCCCAGGTGTGTTTGGGAACTCCGGGTTTGAGTCACTTTCCTCACACACACACACGCACACTGTCTTATCTGTGTGTATCTTTCATTGTGGGCCTGTCACAACTCTCCCATCCGGCCTGTTGATGGCCACACAGGCGCTCTCATAAGCACAAATACAAACACACGCCGGTTACTTATCAGAACGGCCCATTCCTCACCAACATTGACCTGCGACCTCCGGTTCTGACCTCAGGTTAATTAGGGCATTGTGGAGCTCAGACAAATGGGAGCAGATTTCACACACAAATAGACATTCGACGCTTTAAACCTCTAAATCAAATGGAGTGTCACTAAATACTTCCCACCATGTAAAAAGTGACCATCGTGTGCAATTTGCCAGAATATTCTGTTTCTTGCAAAAGAGCCCGTTTAAAGTTTTCAATCGTAGGAAACTGCTTCTAAGAATGATCAAGTTGCTTGTTTCATGCTAGACTATTGTGTCCAAGAACTTATTATTCCGATAACTGTGATAAATGGTCTTAAAATTGGTTGGTGTTGTTAATGACGGCAGCAATCTTCATATTTTCCATATAGCATGTCCAGCTGTTTGACAGTTTCCCTCATAAACGGTTAAGAATGAATAAAGAATAGAGCTTTTCTCCACGAAACTTTCACCTCGTGTCTACATTAAACTTTTCTATTTTAATGGCCTGCTGTGAGTTTGAGAAGGGCTTTGTTTGATTTGATGAAATCTGCACAAGTCACAGGTTCAAATCCCACAACTGACAGGTCACCACTGTGGGTCTCTGAGCCCCTCCGACCCTCAGCCGCTCCCTGCGGCAGAAATAGGATGGGTTATGTGGAAATTCTTTCAGAATATTTGAGTTTGTAGTTTCGCATTGTGGAGGGCTTGAGCCGATCCCAATTTGGCTGAAATGCGGGATGCCCTCAGGAGAGGTTACCAATCCATCACAGGGCGGAGACTGAGACTAAGACAACCACAAACACACTTATTCACACCAATGTTTAATTTGGAGATACCAATTAACCTCAAATGTATGTTTTTGGACACTGGGAGGAAACCCATGGAAACACCAAACTGATCCGTCATCCAGCTTAGGGCTGCAACGGGACTGGAGTCAAAGGTGGGGGACATCTTAAATGGGTTGCCAGGCTCTTCATAAGTCAGCATTAAAAAAAAAAAAATACACCACACTTCTGCAAAAAAACAATGACATAAAAATCAAAAGACACCAAAAGCAGAAAAACAACTAAACAAGTACAGACATCAGAACAATTACTTGTACATCTGTCTCTGAAAAAAAGACACTTTCTCACTGCAAATAAAACTCCCATAAGCCCACGGCCTCTGAACATATGTGGGCCTGCCTGTGAGAGCTGGAACCTCGTTGTCCCAGTTGCTGGTGGTACTGGAAGAGGTCAGCAAAAAGCCACAAACACAACCGTCTTCAATACCAAGTTGGTCTGTCTAGTGTAATTATTTCTCAAAAACAAATTAAAATCCCACGATATCATTCCATTTACCAGTTATGGTGTTTATATGAACCGCCTTTCTTCTGATGAAACTTTCCATGACAACCTTTTGTGAGAAACTTCACACGTACGAGTTTCTATCCGCTGACTGACAGACAACATTCCATTTTCGTATTATCTTTTCAGACGCTATTGAAAATACTGAACATCTCACCACTTCAAGTTTCCTCTCAGCTTGACATTTTCTCATTCTGAATTTCAAGATGTGATATTTGCTTGATGTTCAAACCACACGGCGAGCACTGTAAAGCCCTCTCTCGGTGAACTCACTCCTCAAGTATTTACACCCTTGACATCAAAAGGGCCAAACCCTATAAAATGCAACACACTTGTTCAATTGCATCATAAACGTCTCGATTCATAAGCAGCCTCTGTAAACTTCTCAGTGTTATGATGCCACACCTAAAGCAATGTGAAACCCAATGTTCACAACTAGTGGGAAGTCGCATTATACAGGGACGTGTCTCTGTGAATGTTGCCGAAAACATGTTTACACTGCGCTCAACAGGTGAGGTAGATTTCCAGCTTGTCAAAGGCATGGAAATTAACCCGCAAGGAAAAGGAGGAAGGTAGAATACTTACCACCCGCCCCACTCCTCCCCCTGGTGAAAGCTATTCACCGCATTCCTGAGCACAAGCGTGTGAGATTAGAATACACAGAAATTCAAGGTGAGCTTCCAACACAATCTCATGCACGCCCACATTCACATAATGTATAGGCGCATATACTGTAAAACCAGAATGGCAGTCCAAAGAGCAAAGCTTCAGACACTATGTCGCACAGAGTGATGCACTTGGGCACTTTTCAAAAACACATTCCCACACATTTAACAAATGCATGAAACTCCAAAATTCAAACCCGCTTTCCTCGACACAAAATGTTGTACAGAGTTATGATATTAATGATAATATACCACCTTTCGCTCCAAGCCTTCAACCATAATCACAGTGTGCGGACTTCCTGCCGTTAGGACGGCCGATGCCGCTTCATAAGGGAGTGCCCTGCATTTAACAATGAACATGTCATCACAAAACACCACTTTTTGTTTTGTTTGTTTTTTTATTGCCGAATGTAACGAGTCCTTCAATGTGAGTTTGTTGGTGTTGTGAAGTGACGTTCGACCTAATTTATGAGAGGAAAAGTACAGGCTGGCTGGTGTTTGCTGGCTGGTGTGCGTACTGAGCGTTCAGATTCATGAGAAACTCGTCATGCATGTTCACAAGCACATGCTGTAAAAATTTCCTCTGGAATACCCACATATAAACGTTTTCAGGGACTTTTACTTTAGACAGGAAGATTTCTGTGTCACCTCTGCTGCATCGGAATCTGTGAATACTTGAACTCACAGATGATTTGATCACGGGACTCGATGTTTCCGTCCCTCGTGTTGCACCACTCCTGATTCCATGGGGAATTGTTGGAACATGCTGTTATAGGCTTTAACCGCAGGACACATCATTCAGTTGTCTACCTCAGCATCATCAGGTGTTTCGAACTTTTATTACAATACACCCTCTGCTGAGGGAGGCCCTCCTCAGGATGATCAGACCTGGGAGTGTGTCCTGTGGTTGACTGTTCAATTTAGCAGCCCAGCTTGTGTCACCCCTTTTCACCCACAGCCAGTGACTGGACCTTTCAGCAGCATCGGCCAGCCCTTTGAGTGCTCCCCTGATTCCCCTGATTCCGATGTTGAGCAGGCTACAAAACCCCTGCACCCCACCTCCACTGGGCGCACCTTTATTTTCCAGCCTCTGTCCTGTGCCTCAGCTGCCTGGATGGAGTACCTCAGCATCTTACGCTCGAAAGCTTCCTCAACTGCCTCCTCCCGGGGTACTGTCAGCTCAAAGATGTAGGCTCGCGGCGAGGACTTGGACCAGAGGAAAAGGTTTGGCCGCAAGGTGCTCATTGCAATCTCCGTGGAAAAGAAGAGTTTCCGGTCCAAATCCACTGGCATCTGCCAATCCCTGGCTGCATTCCGTGGAGATAAATCAGGGATTGAGATGTAAACCTCGGCTTGTCCCCCTCCACAACAAATGATGGTGGGTGTTGATGCGTGGCCTGGTTTTTTGGGGGTAGGGTATCGATCGATACCCTCTTGCACTCAGCGAAGCATCTGAGGATGTGGTTGTGTCTCCACGTGTACCTGCCTTGAATAAATGAATCTTAATTTCATATAATCCGGCTTACTTTATTTTGACCTTTTATACAACTTGCTGATTGTATAATATTCTTTTAGTTTGATTTGTGTGCTCTTTTTTGTTTTTGTTTTCAAAGACTGTGTGGTGGAAATCTTCCAAAGACCAAAACTTTGCCAAATAGTTCCTTGCTGCAACATGTTTGAATCAATTTAGCTGATTAAAAAACCACACTCGCTCAATTGCGGCTCATCCCTGCAACATGTACGCTGGAAGTATGCCACTTTTTTTAAAGTTTTTCTTCCTGCAGATCAGAGGCTTCACTTCAACAGTTGCGCTAGAGGAGTCGTAATTTCACTTGTCTTGTCTCACACTTTTTGGCTCTTTTGGAGGATGACACGCCTCGCCGGGTGACCCTGGCGGGGATAACAGCTTAGTGGGTGGGTAAGGAAAACGATGACACAGGAAGTGGGAAGTATTTCTCGTTCGACATCATTTAACAGCAAAAACATCTCTGTTTACACTTTTGGCAAATCCTCGTCGTCATTGCAACGAAATCATCACACCGTTGTTTCCTGGAAATTCACGCCTTCCACCTTGTAATCATTACTGATAAAAAAATAAATAAAATAAAAAATCCCCTAAAGACAATTCGGTAATTCTGTAATTGGTAATTTAATTAGAAACGTATTTAACCGACTAAAATTCACTGATTTCCCCGGAGCTGAGGAACTACTAAAGCCAATGTACTGACCAATGGATGAAAACTATGTAAGACACAGTACTAAGTTCTACAGCAGATACTCAAAATTCACAAACAAAACTGAAAATACGATCAAGAAAACATCATTTAGTTACCATTTAGTGTTTAACAACTGCAAACTGGGATTATAATAGAACATTTTGGTGTCATTCACTCAATCATTAATAGATGGGTTTTTTACGTATGATCCCCACATTTTCTGCTGCTGCAACCAAACTTGTGTTTTCTGGTTTCCCCCCAATGAAGGCCTACCTTACATTTTATAATTCCTTGTTATGGATAGATTCGTCCTCTAGGAAAACTAAAGTAGAAGAATAAACCAGATGCTCTACTACTCCAGGTCCCTGTGGTCCTTATCCATTGGCTTTTACATCTCCCCCTCGGTTCTCCATCCATTTAAACTCCATCCCGTGTGGAGCACCTCCATTACGCTCACTGAAGCTTAATCTTAAACGTATTTTTCAATTACACGTTGACCTACTTTGAAAAAGAAAAAGAACAATTGCCACCATATTCATCGGGGGCAAAGGTCGAGATCACCTACAGAAAAGTTGCCTCTGGAGCTGGTGGGGATGACGCATGTTGCTTCAGGCCACTTCAGCGGAGTAGACGCCTGCTGAGAGAGGAAGCGAAAGAAACACGATCGCCACCAACACCTCTTCTGAAACCCTGGGACCAAGAAGAATGGGAGGGTGAAATATTGTCATGTTTTCTGCTTTTCCAGGGAAGAATAAAGAGGAGATTTGTTATTCTTGCAGTCCACTGCATTTGGGAAATTATTGTTTGGGACCGAGGAATAGAAAACACCAGTGTTTCTGATGGTGAAAGGTTAAAAAAGTTCAAACTCCAAAATACAAAAATAACCAGCGTGGTTTGTGTTCATGTTGGGAACACTTGTGGTATTGCCACTACTGCCAACAATGTTGCATTGAAAACTCCCTTGTGCCTAAATATTACATACAAAGAAATGCATAACACATTTTATAAATATCTTTTACCAACTTTCTCAAATCGTGTTTCAAATCTGTTGAAATATGTCAAATCAAACTAAAGTGTTGCCATTCTTTATGTGCAGAGGACTGCAGACCGAATATCTGCATCCAGTTTGCACACGATGGTGTGATTGAACGCAGAGGAACTTCGCTCTGGATGTCTACCTCCTTTCAGGTGGCCAGATTGCCTCGTCTTTGTTAGCACTGTTTGTTTCGCTGTGACTGAATCCACAGACTGGCAGTGAAACCCAACACTCACTTGGGGGGGAAAAAAAAAATCCTTTCCCAAAACTCTGGCTTGATTTTTTTTTTTTTTTTTTTTACGAGGTGCAGTGTCACACTAGGTGGGCCCACTCACTGGGGAGTCTGCAAAAACCTGACACTGAACACGGCAAAACGAGCCCATGCCACTTAAATTTACTCAGAGAAATTAAGAGGTGGTGTTTTTCCAGAGCAGGATGCCCGGGTTTTAATACGATGGATGTAAATCAAGGCAGAGAAAAGAGGCAAGGAGGGAAAGTGGAGTGGATCAGACAGCGCTGACCTCTGTTCATGAGGGAGGGTTATTTATGTGAACGAGGTGAGAGATCAGGCTGGGGTTATAGAGAGGCTGATTTCTGGTGTTGACAAGAAACTTTGACATTTTTCTTTAAAAGTGGAATTCGCCAATGAATGAGAGACGTAGTTTTGCAGCTTCCCTTGTGCATTTCGGTTTCTCTGATGTTTTGCTGAACTCAGACATGTGAATGTGATACATTAACAGTGTGGATTTTCTTTATTGAGTCCATTAACACGTCATTGTGACATGAACTGGAAATATCATCATCTTTCATTGAAAACATTTTCAATTCACATTTGTCCCTGATGCGCTTCATGTTGGTGTCGTGAGAATAGCCTCTGTTCACTTCTGGGCTTGGGAGCCTTTCTGTGTTTTCATGTTCTCCCTGTGTGTGGGGCTTTTCTTCCACTACTCTGTGCTTCCTCTCACAGCCCAAAAAAACATGCATTTGAGGGTAATTGGTGTCTCTAAATTGGCCGTAGGTGTGAATGAGAGTGTTTGTTATTGTATGTCTGGCTCTCACCCATGGTAAGCTGGGATTGGCTTCATCCTTCTGCCAGTCTACGTTGGACAAAGCGATGTAAAAGATGAATAGACGGGTTTTCCCATTTACGTGTTCTACTAGTGGCTTGGTCTCATCTTGTACCTCCTTTACTCAATCCATCTCATTTACCGGCCTCCGTGTCATTTTACTTTCACGCGCCATATGTGATTCTATCTGTCCATCACTCAAACACCCAGTCGGCCTTTTTATATCCTTTAAAATCGCTTATTGTCCTCAGTTTGTTCATCTGGCTGCCAGACACGAATCAATATATGAACTCATGTTCTCTCCCGCCACCTCTTTCGACGGCTGTAAATCTGAATGAGCTGTCTTATCTGCTGTGTATACTGGCCGTCTCTGGTTTGCCCAGGCCGAGTTTTAATGAGGACACAGACACTCTCGCCGGCTCTGTGTGGTCTGCTCACAGACTTAACGATATAACACTGCACTCAATAAACCTCGGGAGGCCATATGATCATCCCACAGCAGAGACACTCCGGAGTAGACGCTGAATGGCGCGAAGCTCTGTGAATCAGATAAATCAGCAGAAACATCTGACCCCGCTTTCATTACAACATTTTGGATGAGGGAAAGGCAGTCGTCTGTGTATGTGGTCTCTGAACCGCTGATGTACGCTGTTGGGAGGAGAGAGGACCGCCGCGGTTCAGGTTCATCAGCCGGTGTAAACACCTTTTCCCACCACAGTCGCGGTGAAGGCCAACAGCAACAAGGCTGCGAACTCTTCTTCCAGAAATACAGCGAGCTGTGAGCTCCAAATGCATTGGTGCAGATAGAGCGAGAAATGTATGAGTCTAACTGTGGTTTTAATAAAAGATATGATTATGAATGACGTCGCAAACCAAAGAAACCGACAAACCTGGAAACTTGCTCGTCAAATCTTAGTCACTGTATATAAACAGGAAGTCATGAATGTTGGAAATTATTAACGTCAATGGGAAATGTAGCTCTTTTTTAAACTGCACTCTGGTACACCGTTGCAATATAGTATTAGGATTTTATTAATTTAATATTGATTCATTGCCTTACTAATCTGACTAATTCTCTGTTACTTTGACATTTTGGGGTACTACAGTATGAATCAGTAAGTCAGCGAGGATAGCTGAGGATAGTTTTTCACAGAAGTTTTCGCAAGGAGTTGGCAGAAAAATCAGGATAGATTTCTCTTGTGTTTCCAGTAAATGAGCCAGACGCTGCCATTGAACAGGCCGCAAGAGTGGAGTTCCCAGAGTGTCTCCTCTTTTTTCATTCGTCATATTGGATATGAATAGGCTAATATATACTGAATGCAGTTGTGTATAGATTTGTAGGTGTAGAGTGGAAAACCTGCCACTGTACAGACATAAGTCTCCTCTTGATTATGTTCATTAAACCATCAAGAGACTGGTTAGTTTTAAACTACTAATGGCGTGTTGTTGCAATAGTAATGGGATGATCTCTGTGTTATTACTGGGATGAGACCAGATTCTTTAGCCTGGTGAAGATGGTGCCCACCATGGTGTCTTTGTGGTGGATAACTGCTCTCATAAGAAACACACATCCTGGGAACTCCACAGTTGCATGATTACAGTTCCCATAAAGGTTGAGATATTTTAGAAGATGCTATTAAAAACAGCACCCATGATTAATATAAGTATGGCCCATTGTGACAGAGAGGATTTTCCAAACACGACTGACCTACAACACATACAACATATTTACCTCCTTCTTATACATTCTCATTTAGAGTAGGTGTGTGATTTTGACTCTGGGCTTAATCCACGATACACCTTTGAGGCACGCGGATTGAATTCAAACCCGGTTTTTGTTACCGTGAAGCCTCGTTGAAAAAAATCCGTCCAGTGTGCACTGCCAGAGATGCACTATTATCATTCGAATAAAGATCCTATTAATGGCGCTTTTATTTTGGAGGATTTCTGACACACCTGCATGTGAAGGATGTTTGATACTAAAATAAAAAAAATCTTTGCATCTTCGTCTTCACTTGTAAATTTCCACGTGCATCCAGTCAGGACTGGATGATAAATACAAGCACCTGCAACCTTCCGCACATGTGGCCGTCATGTGCTGGGAGGCAATGAAAATCTTATTTACTACCCTATTAAATTCATTCATACATTTGGGTGATGGGAAGCAGCATTTTTAAGTACTTACAGATGACAATCTGGGTGCTTTAGTTTGGTCGTAGACCACAAAAAGGCACCGAATAACTCTAACCTAGAATGAAAACCAGTAGACACGAGAAGAGTGGTAGGTGTAATAAAATGCACAAGTGTTTCCTGAACATGAGGTTGGTAGTTAAATGAGGCTTTTCATTCGTGACTTTTCACATTATTTTTGTATCTAAAGTTGGAATTCAGCCTTCCACGGAAGCTGCTGCCGCTCCACGTCGAGGTTTCTTTGAAGATGACCCACATTCTACACATGGCTGAGGACACAGCAGGCGAAAGCACTACTTTCTGACCCTGCACTTCTCTGACCCGAAGGTGACCTCTGCCTCAGTATAAAAAGAGACCCCCTTCAGTGAACACTATTAACTGAAATAGTGCCCACTAACTCACCGGTCAGTGACCACCACTCATAACGGCGGTCAGTGCACGGACCCAGTCTCACACAACACAAATAAACCTCATCCCATGGATTAGGAAGTGCTCACACACAGCCTCACCGACGATCAGCCTGATGCAGTTGATGGATGCCTGTTTTTCTCTTTGGTGGTAGTTCAAGATAGAGAAACTCGGCGTGTTATTTTTACCACTGTGACAAGCATCTATAGTAAGCCACAGAAGTTCCTCTTTGACTTCTTTATGTGTAACTACACAGGAGAGTGTGAAATGCCAGGCTGAGGTTTCAAGCTTTGGTTTCCCTCAAAACGCAAAGTAAACCTTTGCCTCCACAGGGAACTTGCACTCTTACCAAAAAGATAAAATGTCAGCCACAGCAAAAGAACCACGTTGGACTAGAAAGAACCAACTGAAGCATGAGACTGTTAAGACAGAAACTCTAGAATTTAACTTAACTCTCCCAAAATGGAAAATGTCGACTCGTTTGAAGCATGTTAGTTTGCTTTTGTGATACAATTCCATCCCAAATAATGTAAAACTAAAATCAGTTACTATATAATTGACAAATATATTTGCAGTTACTTGTCAAACATGAGAAGTAACTGCCTTTGAATTTTGGTGACAGTAATTGTTCAAATGACTGCCAATGATACAAAAACAAACTCATAAAAAACTCATCTTGTAATATTACAACTTTCTGTGGTAGGAATCTTGACGAATAACCATTTGTCTTGGTGCTATCTATCACAGAATTTTCTGTCTGAATAAGACAAGAATCTGAGTGTTTGCAAGTGGACTCGGAAGTCCAAGGAAGTAAAAAGGCACAAAAGCAGTCTGGGGAAACTTGCAGGGTTGTGCGTGAGCGCGTGTGTGTGTGTGTGTGTGTGTGTCGGTGTCTTTGTGTCTGCGTGTGTGTGTGTGTGTGGTTTTGCTTGCCTGCACTTCTAAACGGGCCCGATGGGGCCAGGTAGGGATGTGAGGAACAGTTGTTGACACAAAGGTCTGCACTTTTTGTCACCCACAGGAAGGCTGCGTGCTAAAACTTGCATGTCATGTAGACAGACGACAGGCTTGACAAGATTGTGAGCATATGGCCCAACTGTGTGCACAATTTGTACCCGTACAAGGCGCAGTGGGCCCCCTGGAGACGGAGTGCTTGATTAGTTTTTCTTTCTCGGGCCTCCTTGCTCGCTTCTTCCAGCAGCTTAATAGAGAACATTGTGTCGCTTCGACGAACAGATCATTTGTTATCATCTGCTTTCCCCCTTAACAAACTCCGTTTTCAGACTGGGCTACATGAAGCTACTGATTTAAACATTTGGCCTTTTCTTATGGCGTGCAAGCTTTCCAGAGTTCCATATTTAAAAAAAGAAAACATTCTCCATATGAACAGTTTATAAGATAACAAGCAGATTGATGGGCTGTTTACTTACAGTTTTATCTACCCTCACATATTCTCCAACTCTGAATTTGTGGACTAAGCATTTATATTTAGTCTGTGTTTTTCTGTAATGGACGATCGGCTGTTGCAAGGGCAGATTTCAACCCATTTTTAATCTTCTTTTTTTTTTTTTTTTTATTCGGTACACAAACAAATGGCAGCAAAAAGCTTCCTCCGAAGGGAGGAAATCTCTAACTATGTTGACTTTGAGAGCATGCCAGTTTCAATAGCGTAAAAGCGAGGGGTACCCAAATGAAAAGGCAAGCAGAAAGCCTCAGAGAGAACATTGACAGCTCTCTCGGTCGCTCTCGCTATCTGGATCTTTCTGTCTCTCTCTCCCACCTCGCTGGTTTTGGAGAAAGTCAATATTGACCCTCAGTCATAAAGCAGGGTCTCAGATCTAATGTAATTTACTGTGCACAGTAAAATCCGGAGATGTGAGGGAGAGAAGCCCTCACCAACAAGCAGACGCACACAGGGGTTTATACGTATGCGGCCGTGTTGGAAAGATTCTCTTATGGTTCGGGAGAAAAAGGGCTGCAACGTGTTAAAGGTGTGAGGGAAAGAAAGGATAAACGTTGTACAGACAGAGGGATAGGAGAGGACAATAAAACAGAGCCAGGCGTTAAAGGCTTGGTACGTAAGGAGGTTTGGCGGGGATGGACAAAGAGAAAGGGCAGCGCAAGAGAGTGGTGCTGGAGGGCAGTGAACGGGAAGAAAGGGGGCAAGTCAGGAGGGGTAAGAGGAGGCTCAGGGTGGCAGTATTGAAACTCCACAGGAGTTTGGGAACCAGTGAACCTTGATCTACCCTCCCTCCTCTCCTCTGCTGCCCCTCTCCATCAATGTGAGGAAAGCCTCCTGTCGTGCTGGCAATATGCTTCCCATGAGTTTTAACATGTGGCCCGTTAACCCTCTCTGCAACACCCCACACTGTTAGTACTTTATGGAGTTGGCGTGGAAAAGAAAAATGATAATTTGCAGCGTGCCAATTAAAGTTTAGTGAAGGAGAAGCTCATGAACATCAGAGTAGTCACGTGTGCAGGTATCTCTGCACCCTTCATGGTCCTGTTGCTCTTATTATCCTGCTACACCGACGTCACAGTGAGAATGAAGGAAGCGGTTGCACCAATAACCAACTAAACCCGGGTCCTGTTGGTGCAGTTTTTCTTGTTATTTTAATGGTACGATGTATTATGGACATAATATTGCTGTGCTTATTACACACAAAGGTTTCCCATTCTAATGTAAAAAGCTCTCACTCATCTGTGTCATTTACAACTGTCGAAGTCTTAGTGCTTTTGAGAGACTGCAGGATGAGATAAAAGTAGGATTTGCATGGGCCTTTGAAAGGCAGGTCTCCTGTGAGCATTTCTGACCGTGGCATATTGGGCGCATACCTCAACTGACGAGAGGCTCACCAGACGTGAGCTGTCACACAGGCACAGTTTGTTTGTCAGGCTGGCAGTCGACAGGACTGAGCTAAAACATTTTCAACTATTCGGGGTGAATAGATGTCATGTCTGGCTCATTAGGTAAAGGATAGAGGGCACTATGATTTCATTCAATAATAAGTCTTTACTATACACTTTAGTGCTTTAATCTATATTGCTCAGATTGCTTGAATAGGGCACAATAAGTACACTTAGAACTGCAACAGTGTGAACAGAGATATTGATTCATGAATTAAATGTAAGGGCAGTTGTTATATTGAGGCTTGAAATAAAAAAAAATATGTAGGAATTTAACCAAAATGTAGATATGCTTTTCAATTTGATCAAATGTTTAACATTTGGCAAATTTTGGGGGGGATAAATTTCACATTACATCTCGATCAAGAATCTACCAAAACATGTTTTTCAGTTTTACCAGGTGGATTTTCACTATTCTGACACTGAACTTCTCAAAAACACATGCCACCCTTTTATTCTTTATCTTTTGGCCTTATATTCAGGGGTTGGAGTTGCCATGTCTTCCTCCAGGGGCCCTTCCTCATGCAACCTGATCAATCTGGAGATATAAAGGCCTTGATCAGGATCCCACAGTTATCACGAGCTCGCTTCCCTAACCCCTGAGCCCATCACAAGCCACTCCTAGACAATATGCAAGTACCTGTTTAACGTCTTACCAAAATCATTATGAATCCAGAGAGGAGGAGGGAGGGAAGGAGAAGAATAACACCCCTTGTAAAAAAGAGTCAATTCAAAGACGAGCATCATGCAAGACTTTTACAGATCAAATATAACATTGATAGTTTATACATTTATTCTACCAGCGATCTCGTTCACAGATGCTGCTGCAGCGCGAAGGCGTCATGATGTAAGAATCTTCTCTGATTCGTCTCTGATTCTCCATATTGAAACTTTCTTGCCGTTTCATCTTGATCTTTCCTTTAGCTGCGGTGAGTACGAAGGGGGCCGACGTGGAGTGTGTTTTGTCTGAGCTGGCCACCTTATCAGCCTCCTCTTGTGCCGTTGCCCCTGACGACACATCCCACCTGGACCGGGGCCAGCACCCCATTAAAGAGATCAAAGCTTAGCAAAGTGGATGAAGCGCTCTCTTTCTGTCCCTCTTATTCACATGTGTTTATACCCGATGTGTCCCCCCCCCCCCGCTGTATTTCATAAGAACTATATTTTTACCCACCATTGAGGAGGTTTAATGGAGGGGCAGCAGACAGTGGCGGAAATGATGCTGCAGACGCCTCAGTACTGAAGACTGGGGTATCGTGCTGTGTGTGCAGACCCTGTTGAAAGAATTATCAGTGACAGATTGTAGATCTGGTTGGCTTCAAGGGCGATGAGGCCTCCCACACTGTGCTCTTAATGTTTGTAGAGATTGGGACATAAAATTCGGACATATTTTCTTCTTTAATGCAGATGCTAATTACTCCGAACTGTCAGCTCTTGCTTAGTGGGCAGTATTTTGAAGACAAAGTGATCTTTCTACTCCGGAGGAACACCCACAGCCACTCTTCATATTTACAGATGTTTGACTTCGCCCAAAAAAGAAAAAGAAAGTCACTGTGTCTGTTTGTGCTAGTTACAAATATAAATTGTTAAAAAATAAATCAATGACACGGATGACCTGGTAACACAAATAGAAACTATCGGTCTCTGTCTCTCTGCTCTGTTTGCGGTGTTTTAAAGAACAGTAGTGTGATTGTGAGGCTTTCTTGGATGCTCCCCGTCTCTGTTTCCAGTATATGAGTGGAAAGTGGAAGCGGGGGCAGTTAGTGAAAGTTTTCCCAAAGCTAACTCCCTCAGTGTGAGGGGTAATATACAGTAATACAAGTAAGAAAAGACGCGTCATCCTTGTCTGTGCTTTTATAGTTAACGCAAGAGAAGAAAAGGGGCCGTTGTAAATGCCCTCCATCAAGTTTACCTCATTGAATAGCACATAAATCGACAGGGAGTTATCTCCCGAACATTCCTCAACTGTTATTCAGAGATATGAAGTGAGCAACTTTCTGGCTGCGGTCTGACAAGCCCCTTCTTTCTAAAAATGCTGACGTAAAGAGGTGAGCAAATATATCACACCTTTATAGTGATGAGTGCTACTTCACCAGCTGACAGGGCAAAGATCACCAAGTACATGTTTCTTAAAAGGGTTGCCTAATCTCATCCATTAAAAGTTAAGCTCAAACAGGTTATGGTTTTGCACCACAGTTTATTGGCTCAATATAATTAGTCTTTACTACATTTGTGTTGTATTGAGTGAATGAGGGGTGAAGAAGGGAGCACAGGCAGGGTGGTCTGGATGACACAACTCTCAGGAGTAATCAGGGATGTAGCTTGGTAGACGGGAAAGGTCTGCAGTACCGTAGTGAGACTGTGTCTTATGGTTAGACAGGACAGTTGACAGGAGCCTGAACTGAACGTGGCAGAGCTGTTGATGATGAGGTGGTTTGGTCTCGTTATGTAGGAGAGACAATAGCTATGTAGGGAAGAGGATATGAAAGATAAAGTGGAAGGCCTAAACCAACAAATGAGTGGGGCTGCTTTAAGATTCGCCTCATCACTTTGGTTCAGGTAAAACTATCACTAAAAAGCAAAATCATTCATGGAAGTATATCCACTTTGTAGGGAAGAGGATATGAAAGATAAAGTGGAAGGCCAAAACCAACAAATTTGTATTTTTTTTGTTGATGTTTTTTTCACAGACAGCCTGTATGATGCCTATATGTTTCTGTCAGTACAGCCAGACTGAGGACTGGACATGTGGTAAAAACTCAGAATATACAAAACGATCATTACAGTCTGTCAGTATTCATGGACACATGAACATTTTGGAAATATCTCCATTCGGAGAATTAGTGTTTGGCTGCGCATTTCAAAGTCAAACTAATTCTGTAGAACAATATTTGCTTGAAGGAAGATGATGTAACTTGGAAAAGAAACCATTGTTGTTTCCAAATATAGTAAAAAAAAAAAAAAAGAATAATGAGACAGCATCAAAGATGATTTGCAGAAAGAACCAGGTGCTCTTGCCTTTGGCTTTCAAAAGGCCATTATGCAGCTCTTGTACTTCCTTCAGAACATATTAAACTGCAGCGTTGGAGTCATTCAGTCTGTAAAGAAAATCCTGGATGTACGGCTTCATACTTCATTAAGCTTTTCAAGTCACCAAAGTGATTCAAGGAGGATCTGAACGTACTGTAAACGTTTACATTACAGTATTTAGTCTCAGTCCAAACACATTTAATGGAATTTCGGCAAATTTTATTACATATACTTTAGTTTTTTAGCTGTAAATAACTGTATACATTTATTTAGTTTTTATTCATAAGGAACCTTTGTCAGCGTCTCAGACCGACTTTTTGTGGAGATTTTGCTCCTAATATGTCAACTTATGACTCTTGGTTTCTAACAGGCCAATGAAGCAGTTTGCAAATACTGTTGTCCTTTACGGAGGACTCACACAAAACCTAAACATAACATAAGCAAAGCTTTTATGTGACGATGAATAAAACCATCACCTTGTATGAAAAATTTTTTTTTTCCAATTAGGCATTCACAAAATAGTGACTAAAACGGCCAGTAGGTGTGGCATGAGCGTGTAGTGTGTGTGTCTCTCTCTGTGTTTGTCCTGTGATGGTCTGGCGACCTGTACAATGTGTATTCTGCTGTCACTATCGTCGGCTGGGATTGGTTTCACTGCCCTGCTACTCGAAGATTTACGAAGTGGGACGGATGACCAGTGATTCGCCTGTTGTTTTAGGCAATTTAATAAAACGGCTTGTTAGCTTGTATTTGTTACAGTGCTGCACGGGACGCCAAGATTGTCCTGTGACACAGGCTAAAGTAAGATGCAACTCGGTAACGCGTCTCGTGAGAGATATACGCTTCTGAGTTGTACAGCCTGTCGTCACATCTCATAGTAAAGTGTGTTGCAGTCGCAGCGGGCAAACACACTTTTCAGTAGGTTTTCATCAATTTAAATCCGTTTCAATTGGACTGCTTTATCATAACACTGTCTCAAACCAACTACCTGCTTTAAAAGAAAGAGAAAACCATCTTTATGGGCGCTCATCCCTGTGTTAGTCCACTTCTACTAGAACCCAGAACAGGTGCAGTGAAGTTTGTGTGGGAGAGGAATGTGCAGATGTATCTGTGTGTATTCTGCAGTATCAACAAATGACTTCAAGAGGGGGAGATTTGTTGCATTATTTGTTACTGGTCTTCTGAAGAGGTGGCCTGATTCTGACTCCGGCTCACATCTGTCCACTAAAATATCTGTTTCTTGTTATTAGTGAACCAAACAAACTGTGCTGCTCATGCCAGAGGAAAACAGTGCTTTTCCACTCTAATAACTTAAGCAAAAGTCCACCAATTTTCAAGTGGGTGAGTCCTAATTGACCGAAGTTGGACTTATTTATACGTATTTTACCTAAAGGAAAAGCAGCTTTAGAATTGTCTGCTATGGAATGATGTTCAAAGCATAACCATTTATGTTTTCTTCACAGATCACAATGTAAGAAAATGAGGGCATATGCTTGGACCATTTCTAATTTCTGAAAGTTTGATTATCAAATTGCATTAGTCACATTAAAATAAAATTAAAAGTAAACAGAATGCAACCTTCTGGTTTCCATTGTTGGTATTTGTATACAAGGTGCATCGGGTTAATTGGAATCCCAGTTGCACCAGGAGGTGCATTCGACATGAAAACAAAACAAGTCAAAGCTACAACTTGTAATCTGCACTGCAAGGTGGAAAGAAGGGGTAGGATTAATTTACCAGAGATTATTTTCTCAGGGTAAAGTTTTGTACATAACCAAACAATATTGATGTTATGGAATTTACTGCTGGTTTGTACTCAGGGAAAACCAGTTCTGCTAATTGAGCTGCAGGCTTTCACACAATATTTTGTGATACTTGAGTGATATATATTAACTTATTGAACTGTAATCCCTTCCTCTTTTTAATAATCTAACAAAGAAAATTGATGTGCATGCGTGTATGTGTGTGTGTGTGCGGCGCAGGAGGGTGATGCAGGGATTTTCAATTATTTTGTTGATTTATTTTCTGATATATTAAACACACATTTTATATTCTTGTTTTTTGCTGTTTCAGAATAATGAAAGATTTTTCAAAAAAGTGATTTGTGATGAAAAAACATTATTAGTTATGATGTTATGAGACAAACCTTCAAATGCCTTCAGGGCTCATAAATAAATAAATAAATAAATAAATAAATAAATAAATAAATAAATAAATACTGTCCCGCAGACTGCGACAGGCTGATTACAACAACGCATTCACAATGCGGTGAATTTATGGGACATTGGAACCTTTTCAAGATTATTCATTATGCATCATATAGAAGGTACAATTAATGTATAAATGCATTAATTATTGTACAAATGGCAAAGCTTCTTGTAATGACTTTACTGTGGCATTGCCGGTAAAGAATAGGCACTATTGCATACATGGTTTGTTGATTTTACTTTCTCGTGGACTTCTGCCAGCTTTGGATAGAGAATTATCATTTAACAAAACTGTTATCAGTGGGACGAAAATAAGAGCAGCCGATTTGCCTTTTTTGCAGGTGTGCAGGTCCAAACATGGCCGTAGAATATCACATTTCTCCAATAAATGTTTTCATCCAAACATGTCCTTGAGACTTATTTCCATTTAAAATTAGATATGAATTACATAAACCTTATCGTCACTGGCATTCTTTTCCAGCAGGGTTTACTTTAAAGGCATTTGGATACTCTCTCCAGCATCGTGCAGAAGAGGGAGTTTTTTTGGATAAGCTGCTTGCTTGAGGGAGCCTGGCGAAGGATCTGAGGAGTGTGACTTGTGTCAAACCCGGGTAAGCAGGAATCACTGCAGAGAGTTCTCCCTGTTTCAATATTCTGCAGGAGGCAATGCAGATAATAGTCCAAAGAGAGGAGTGGGGGGGGGGGGGGGGGTGATCCTGAACAATCAGTGAACCCAAACACTGCACGCATAAACACACCTGCACAGAAGTGAATGAGTGGGGCTGCTTTAACATTCGCCTCATCACTTTGGTTCAGGTAGAACGATCACTAAAAAGCAAAATCATTCATGGAAGTATATCCATTTTAAGATATTTAATCAGTTTCTATAGTAAACTCACAGGGTTCCTGTTGGATGGGAGTAGTTCACTGGCTAAAGTTACTGGCAGGTCCTCCGGAAAACACCAGCAAAATCCATTTTCCAATTACAGTAAATCTTGTCATCACTCTTCTCATGTACCAATGTGGCACTGACTGTAAGCCACCTCTGCTTCTGGCATAGGAGACAACCACAGGAGGACAGAGGAGAATTCTGAGCCTTTCTGCTCTTTCACTTTGAATAGAAAGAGCCGTGGCAGTGTCGGGATACAATCCTATTGGCATTGGCAACTCTACTCAGTTTCAAGAGAACAATTGAATTATGTTGTGGCCACTGAAAGAGTATTTGTAGTATTTGTTCGAGACAATGACCCAATTTCAAACTGCTGGGAAAAGTCTACGAAATTAGCAAAACAAAGATCTGTTTATGCACATAAAAAAAAAAGCCAAAAAAAACCCAAAACAGGAACACATTATTGTGGTGGCCAGAGAGCTTGAAGTCAATGACCACGTAACCCTGGTATCCGTCGGTTTGAGCACAGCTGGTGACATGAGCTGCCACGAAATGATTTGGCAGCGGATTTTACAACACCCAGCTGAAACGTCACTTTCATTTATCACAGACAGTTGCGAAATTGTAACGATGGTGTATGAACTCATGAGCGTGCAGTCCAGTTCCACCTGAGCCGCCCTGCCAGGGCCAAGAACAACTAAAGATAGCCTCTTTTTCACTTTGGACGGTATTTTGAGCTGGCAAACGGCCCGCAGCATCTCTCTCAGTGTTTTCTCTTACCTTTATTCATCCAGAGAAGCTAGCTGATACATGTGGTTTTTCACCAAACTCCGCCGCCGTGCTCGTACATGTATTTCTCACTGAGAGTAGAAAGCAGGACAGCTGGGCTTTAGAAATTGATCTCACTGATCTCACATTGCCAGCTACGGTTGGAAGTTAGAAATTTATCCTGTGAGAAGTCTACAGTCTTGTAGGTGTCAGTCTTTTAGTCATTTCTCGTCACTTTCTGGTAGAGAAACACCTTTTCGTCTCTGGTTTTTGCTCACGGTGCAGCCATTGGTGGTGAATGTCTGCTTAAAACTATTAAATTTTTTTTTTATCAAAATCATTTCTATTGAGAATTAAACTTGACAATATTGGGTACTATACATAAATACTTGGCTGCAAGTATGCACAGCTTGCAGAAATCATTTATTGGACACTCCTGATGTTTTGCTCTGTATTTTGCCTTGTTTCCTGTCTGTGTTTCCCTAAAGGCCGTTCCCCACTCTGCCTTTAGGACTCTTATAGGTTTATTACTAACTATAATGTATTCCACTTACTTGGGTAGTAAGTTTGACTTCACATTGTCTCTCTCCAATGAGCCGACAAATTCGGGATACAAGAATAACAGTGATATAATGTATGTTATCTACGCGCACCAGTCGTACCTTCAGGAAACAAAATGAATCAAGTTGTATCTGTGTCCATGGAAAATCTCTGTAGAGAATAGAAGTATGCAGATTGTGAACTTCGTCCAGCATTTTCCTTCTTTGGGCATCTGCAAACTATTGTTTTTGGTGCAACAGAATCACTTTAATCACCTCAACATTTATTTTTGCTGCAATTCTCTTGGCTGTAGCCGTAGCTCATAGCAGCAATCATTCTGAGCGCTGTGGTTGAGACATCTGTGGTGAAACTTCTGAGTGTCACAAGATTATCTCAGGCTGTCTGTGTTTGAGCACCCCCCCCCCCCCCCCCCCTCACTCCACAACAAAAGGCCATAGATTTCAAGGCACAGTCAAAGAAATGGCTGCTATTGCCGATCTATAATCTGAGACAGGCACAGTTGGACTGCGTATTGCCCCGTAAGGCACAGATCCTTCATGGTGACTTTGTTTTGGGGTTTCATGTTGTGTCATGTTGTCTGATCTTGGATCCACTCCTGTTGCTTCTGATCTATCATGTTTATCCCTGGCTCATGACGCGCGTCAGCGTTATGTCATAGGGGTTTTAACAGGTACTGGTCATATCTTTTTTGTTTCTGTACTATCATATCTTTGTCCTATAATCTCGTGGTCTGCTCAGCTCTTGTTCATCTTTTTGTTTTTCAATCAGCTCATTTGATCTCTTTGTTCCTGATGGGGGTTATGGGGTTTTATGCTATTGTCTCTATTGTTATAACAGGGGTCTTGTTGTTCTGCCTTTCTTCTATCTCACTCGATTACCTTCCTTTGTGTTGTCATGTCTACTTTCTCTTTGTGCGTATGCTCTTCTCTAAAAGTTTGGGATATTCAGCTTTGGGGTGAAACTTCAGGATGAACCTAAATTGCATTATAATCTTCAAAGGTGAACTTAGTGTGACGTTTTCTAAACTTTTGGATGCACATGTCCCAACTGTTCAATATTTCAGTACTTCACAACTTGTTGTTTTGTAACAAGGAACTTAACAGCGAAATTTGATATATGAATCCACACTGGACGAGTGATCAGTGGGCCTCAGAGCTTTTCTCTGATGAAAGTCGATTCACATTGAGCAGAAATGATGGCTGCCAACGACATTGGAGATGTCAAGGAGAGCGCTATGCATCAGCCACTGTTGTCACCAGACTTAACTTTGGTGGTGTTACGGAGTGGACAGGTGTGTCTAGTCAATACAGAACTGCCCCACACTTTGTGAATGGTACATTGACAAGCCTATACTACCTGAACAGCATCATTAATTCAGTCATTGTGTCCCTGCATAAACAACACAGGATTAATTTCTTCTCCGTGGACGACAATGCTCCAGCTCATGAAGGTGACTGGTATCATTAGGGAACATCTGCTGGAGATTGGGGCACCTCAAATAGAGGGACCTGCACTTTCTCCGGACCTGAATCTCAGAGAGAACCTCTGGGATCAGATGAGATGCCGTGTAGAAGCCCCTAACCCTGTAACCCAGAACCTCAATGACCTGATGGCCGTCCTTCAAGAAGAGTGGGACGCCTCAGCAGACAATAAGTCCACTTGTGAACAGGATGAGACATCGTTGTCAAGATGTAATTGATGCTCAATATCAGTAAATTCTTTGAGATAAGTAAATCACCATTGCATGCTTCTACTTATATACCTTACTTTCTTGATATAATGTCACTATGGCATGAACTCTTTAATTTCTCCATAAATTTCACTCCAAAGCCAAACACCCCTGACTTTTTATGAGTAGTTTTAAGTCTCTGTGCCTTGTCCTTGTCAGCCTATTAGTTTTTTTCTTGAGATCAGTGCCTTTACTGTCTTGCTCCTCTCTGAGATCTATGCTGCACCTTGTGTCCGGATGCTATTGGTTTGTGTGGTGTTTGAAGTTTCTTTTAGTTGGAGTTATCCTTAATTTCACTCCAAATCAAGATTGCATTTTTTTTCAACATCTGTCTGCCCTAAGGTGTTTCATCCCTGGACATGTACTACTTCATCAAGATTCCCACACATAAACTTTAATTAATGACAGCTGATATGACGCACTGCTAATCCTGCCTGTACAGAAGAAACTGCAGGTTAAAAGCTTTGAACATAATTGTTGCCAAAGTTTTGAGTCAATGTATTTTAATAAATCCGCAGAAATTGTCAACATGATTCTTTATATTATGATTTATTTATTTTTTGACTGACATGTGGAGTTGGTTCACAGTTAAAAAGGACCATGTATATGATAAGGTGCAATATTGATCGCTTGTGAAAACTCAGAATTTGAAATACATCGTTACACGTCAGCCACAGATGAGAAACAGTGCTCCTTCTGTGTGTGATATTCTTATCCAGACATTGAAAATTGTTCTGCCTCTTGGGCACAGCAAGGACAAGTTGTGAACACAAGACTGGATCATCATGGGCTTGTAAACTGAGAGGGTGAACGTGTTCGCACAGTTTTCTATTCATACATCCAGCAGCAGCAGACACAGAGCGGCATTCACTTGGTGTCATCTATGTGTCCATCTGGTGAGAGGAAGTCGGATATTGACTCTATTTTTAACCCTGTATTCGTCTCCACCAATGGTGGCTTGTCACTGTATCGATGCTGCAGCAGCCCGTTCCTAAACGTGTGAGTTGCTTAGTGATGTTGCAGGCAAGAATCCCAAACAATGAAAGTTCTACCAAACCGGTAAAAACTGAAGAATCTGAGTGACTGAAATGTTGATTGTCGCAGCAATGCCAAGTTTGTGGATGTTGACCATTGTTACTTTCATAAATTTAGAAATGCTTTTTTTCCCCCTGTGTTCTATGTTGCCCAAACCTGGAGTTTTGCTTTAATCCTGCATGATTGCAGGGCAGTTAATTTCTTGGATGGAGATCTTTCTGCGCTCTCTGATGTCTTTGCAGAGTATGCTATCACCCCATGACCCACTCGGTACTGCTGTTAGTAGTTTTAAGATTTTAGTACTCGTTAAAGAACATCAGGGTCTGGCCTGACGCTACCTTACAGAAATGTTGAGTTGATTTGACCTGGCGTGAACCTCTGGCTAAAATCTTAGGGTTCGGGTTAGAAAACAGCAGTTTTCCACAGTTTAGTTACTAGAAGTTGGGCTTCTTTTTACGCTCACTCCTAAAGACCCTCAAGATCAGCAAATGAGCAATCTCCCCCCTGTCTCAGAGCACGGGGGAGTGAGGAAGAATCAAAGAGGGGAGGAGAGGAATGTTCGATGGAGTGAGGCAGTTCAGTAGTCGCACTCTGTGGGTTAATTACCCTACTGACAGACTGATTACGAAGAGTGACAGAAGACGGGGATCTGGCAGCAGCTGTACTTTTTAACCTTCAAGGAGTGTGTGTGTGTGTGTGTGTGTGTGTGTGTGTGTGTGTGTGTGTGTGTGTGTGTGTGTGTGTGTGTGTGTGTGTGTGTGTGTGTGTGTGTGTGTGTGTGTGTGTGTGTGTGTGTGTGTGTGTGTGTGTGTGTGAGGCCATTATGTAAACAATACATGTTTTAACAGTGAAGGATGTGAGCATTTTCAGTCCTCTGGAGAGGTACATCATTTCCTCTCTGAAGGCAGTGTTACCCTTTCTATCTTGTGTGTGTGTGGGTGTGTGTGTGTGTGTGGGGGGGGGACGGGACACCTGGAGTTTGAATGAAGTGTTTAGGACGTCTGTATCTGTATACTTTTCAGTTTCAGGGTCAGTGCAAAGGTCCCTCATGCCACAGCAGTTTGAAAACAAACACATCAACAGGCACACAATCATTTCCTTGTCAGAGGGGTTCTGGCTTTGGTCACATGAGTTCGATAATTATCGTTACTGTGTGCAAAACATACATTTATGTGAAACTGAAGAGGATAACTCACTTTTAGGTTCAAATGTGCTGACTGATATTCATCGCAGCACACCCAGATGAGTGAAACAAGCTGCCTGATCTCACACGTTCAGCCCGCCACACAGATGTGTCTCTTGGTGATAGTTACAGCACAGCTGTTTTTTTTTATTTACTTAATGGTTCATTTGGTACACAAAAGACACACATCATGTGTCTGACCGCTGTGACGGTGTCCACTGTCTTTGCTTGCGTACATGTGGAATTAGTTGCATTTTGTAATCATACCGACATAATCAACCAACCAATAAGGGAGTAACGAACATCTGCACCCAACTTCTTTCAAGACTGACGTTCACTTCTGCTGCACGCATCCATTCAGGGCCACTGCCCTGCACAACCTCACTGACCCCCTCCTCACTGCACATCTTCGGGGCAGCGAGGCGAAGTGACGGGCCGAGAGACGAAAGACGGAAGTGAAAGAAAAAGGAGGCTGTCTAAGTAGCTTAAGTGTTTTTTGTCTTCATCTGTTGGGGGATCAAAGCTGGGTCCTGCTATAAGGGCCATCTCTCACATAAGGAGGATTAGTGTGAGACAAACGCAGCTCTGACTCTGACCCTCTCTGGCTCCCACAGGAGTGAGGAGGAGGAGGAGGAGGAGGAGGGGCGGTTTCCCATACCGGCCAGCACAGGTGGGCAGCTTACATATACAGGAGGCTAAACGACACCTCATTAGGGGAATATGCTGTAAAAGATCTTGGAATGGGCTGCATAAAGGATAAAATGTCTCCGTGCAAACTTAGAGACCTTTTTTTTTTTTTTTTTTTTTTTAATCCCTGTTGAGCCAGAAAGTTCAGCAAAGGCAACTCCAGACTTGTTCAGGTAAAAAGTTGAACAAGTACACTGGGACCACTGCTTGTTGTTATACATTCCCATCACTCACTGTAGAGCTAAAGCTTTCCTTAGATATAAAATTCAAGGATATGTTTTTACCAGAATCCAAAAATTCAACATAATGGAGACACTGTGACCCATTCAGATGAAGTGGTGAACCCCCTTTTCATGCCTGTATTATGTTGTCCTATTTATTATCTAACTAAAATAGTGCCGCAGCTGCCTGCACCACCTGATCAGCACCTCCAACAGGTGACTTTGACATCGGCGCCACAATACAAACCATTACAGGGGAGAACTTAATGCACAGTGTATTACTATTCATGTGTATCGGTGTGTACTTGTGAGGCTTTCGTAACAGAAGTGATTGACAGATGCTGTAAATAGTTTTCATCATTGGAGCGGCTCAGGCATCGTGACATTTCCATGGTCCGTGTCTCTCGCCGTGCTCAAACAATGGGTCACGGGACTGATCATGCACTCTGATGGGGGGGGGGGGTTACTGGTACCATATGTTGATAAAATACCACATGTTGATCAAAATGATGTCCCTGCGATGCAGCTGGAGCCAAGATGACCAGTGCATGGCAGAGCAGCTGTAAATATAGCATACAGAGTGTCACACAGGGACATCCAGCTTAACTGGGTCATTTGATTTGAACAGCATGAATCCCCAGATGGATGTTGTTTACAAGACATGGATCGATCTAAAATCTCATGTTGTTAGTTAAACAAAGGAAAGTATACATACTGACATCAAATGTAGAGCGTGTGTGAAGGATGCTCTGATTTTTTTATTTTATTTTTTTCCATTTCAAACTTGAACTTTGAGTCAAGCTGTCATTCTTGGAAATATTCTCATCAGTTCTTCATTTTGAGATTGAGAAACTAAGATATGATAATCCACACAAAGGTTGTGAGGAACTGAAGCTGCTCCCAGCTGAATGAGTGAAGGGTGAGTACACACTGGGCAGGCGGCCAGTCTATTAGAGGGCAAATACAGAGACACAGACAGTAACACACTCATATTCACGAGGAGTGAACGAGTGGAGAAAACTGGAGTTTCTAAAGAAAACACATTTAAAAGAAAAACTTGAAATCCCCACGCAGAAAGGCTCTTTGCCCAAACAACGACTCAAAGTTGCCACATTCTCGTGAATGGGCAAGAGTGCTAACCACAATATGACTTTGCAGTTCTGGTTAAAATATATGTTAAACCAAGCAGTTGAGGTTTTGTAATCCTGACCAGCTACAGTTATTATAGGTACAACGGTTATTCCCAACTAAATGTTCACCAAGAATCTGAATGGTCACGTTTCCCCACTCAGCTAAAAAATACTTTTCTCACAAGCCTTTTAAAGTGTTTCACAAAGATTAAAAACTACAATAAACAATGGTATGTTTTTGTTTCTTTTTAAAACAGCATTAACAGAAATTGCCACAGAACAGTTATAGAAACTTCGAAGAATTACCTTAAAGATAAAATATACTGGCTGGCCTAAGCTGGGTTTTGCAACATGAGAATAATTACGTTTAAGAAAACACCCGAGAGTAAAGGCAGCAAATCACTGATGTGTGCACACAACCCTCCGCACACTGGAGCAGTGTTGTTTCCAGGCTTGTAGTTGCCTGTGCCGGGTCAACACACATTTCTCTCTGAGGTGACCAGCAGACGGGCTGACATGTTCAGAGCTGTTTCACTTTGTTTCCTTTTTATACACAAACAACGTCCCACTGTCATCACTCCATCCTTCAAATACCAAAGGGCCCCCTTAAGAGTGCGGTCCCGGCTCTGGCCTCCAGTCAGGCCCCACGAGTTCTCTCCTGGAAAGCACGTCCCCCAAGGACGGAGCTTTTAGTCGGTGCAAGCTCAGGGGGTTTTCCTCTCTCTGGGTTTCCTATGAGCAACCATATGTCAAGAATAACATAATATACCCAAACACACTTTGTTGGATGGAAATGAGTGTAATTTGCTGATCTGACCGATAGTGCTACCTTCTCAGAGGGTTTTTTTTTTTGCTTCTTTGCAGCACGACTCCATAAAGTCATTGCCCACTTTCTCCCTCTTGCCTTGTGACATTAGGATTGCATTACAGTCTGACTGACAAAGCAACACACCCTTCCTGATAGTGTTTTACAACGGGTAGTCAATCTCTCACCCTGTAAACCTGCCGGCCTGTGTCAGTGAGCGTTAGATGGAGTTTTTCTTACAGGTTATCACTCTCACAGCTGTTTTTTTTTTTCTTGTTCTCCGGCTGTAATTTAAGCTACTCTGCGATGATAATGGATTTAACAGGTTCCCTTTAACAGCACTCTAACCAGATGTGCTCAGCAGCCTCAGGACAGCGGCTAAGTATCGCGTCTTAATTTCAACTGAGGTGGTCCCAACGTTTTCAACCAGGTGAAGCTCACCTGGAGGTCCTTAACGTCGGTCTTATTTCCTCATAACTTTGCAGATTTGTAACACAGCTCCTAGTTAGGGAAAGTCTTTAGCCTCTTCTAATGCTTTCAGCTCTTAACTCAAGAGCACACGCAATCACTAAAACCTCCGATTCCTCACCCCTTTTACACAAATCCCTTTTTTTTTCAACTGCAGCAGTTAGATGAAGCCTCAGGTATCAAGTTGAACACCCCCTGAATGGTATCAGCTCCGTTGTCAGTTCTTATCATTCCCAGAGATATGGACTAATAGTTGGATCAGGAGGCAGTTATCAGCCGGTATGTGGGAGACTACCAGTGATAGGTGGACCAGCCCTTTGAAAACACGCTGACAATGATGTGCTTTAGTTGCTTCAGCTAAATTTTACTCGATGTGGTCTAGAAAATAAATAAATAAAATTGGAAAAATAGCAAAAATGTAATTTGAAAGAATCCAAAATTGTCACTGCGTTTTAGTCATCACAATATAGAGTTGAGCTCTACTGAAGCTTGTACGCTGATATGTATATATTTAGCCTTTTACAAAGGCAAATGCAATATATTGATGATGCTGTAAGCTTTATTTCCAAAGAAATTGGTCAGTCCTCTTATCAATGTAGGCGATAACCCCTTTTCCTGAACATGTCTGTGAGTTTCCAGTAAAGCACTTGTTGATTTGTTGCATGCCGCTGTTCTTTCCCAATCGTGAATTAGCTCTATTTATAGTCCTTATGATGCTATCAAACACACCCACAGGCTAGGATTTATAACAAGATCCCTGTAATCACATGACTAGTTAATTTATGGCCTCTCTGGATCCTGACATGACGTATTTTTTGAAAGATAATATTTCAAGGTTAATGATCAGTTCTGTCTAGAATCGTAAGAAAGCTCTTCCTTTTAGCTTTAACTTAAATGACCACAAAGCTGAAATTTCTCCACCACCCCCCCTAACTTTTCCCAGATGTGAAAGCCAAGAGAGAAAGAGGGTGTGGATGGAGTAGGTGCAGTATTAAGATGGGAAAGTAGTGTTGAAAAGAAAGAGTGGAGCGGTGGGAGAATATGGTGGGACTAAGTAAGGAGGGGAAATGAGCTGTCACTGTCTCTGAGGGTGAGTCAGGTGGGGGGCCAGAGGTGAGAGAAATGGGGGTCTGTGCTGTCTGGGTGGTGGGACCGCAGGGACTGACAGAAATATTAGGACGAGCATCTGACAGGAAATAAATACAGCGTGGGCAGTATCGCCAAGAGGCAGCCAGCCCGACATTGCTGAAAAGTACAATAAAGTGTGTTGTGTGTGGGTTAAGAAAACTTTTCATAGGGGGCTGCACCGGAGAGTTTGTGACCTTTGCACCCAGACTGAAAGTAAATAAGTTTACCTCATCCCGAGGAAACAATAAAACCCTGATTTCTTTTTTTAGGTTTCTTCATTATTTTATGAGCGATGACGTCATTTTATAACTCCACATAAACCTTGAATTAGAAAGCGTTCTTAAAATAAACTGACAATTTTTCTTCTGGCCTTGCTTGCTGAGGTTTTTTTTGGGTTGATTTCTCTGTGTGATTTGTGTTCTTGTTGTGTCTGGATTTGTTGTGATGTGCCGATTGACGGAGCATGAAAGCGGCTCTGGTCGTGGGTCGTCCGTCCTCGCTGTCATTTGTTTCCAGGATATCTGAGAGCGCAAGAATGAGAGGCATGGGGAGCCAAAAAGAGAGAGGGCCGATGACTTGAAAGAATTCTCCTCTTATATGTCATTGTCAAGAGTTTTCAGCCGAAGCGTCCCCGGGACCCCCGAGCAACGCAAACAAACAACTGAAACACGCCGCGGCTCTGCTTCCGACGCCGTCGAGGCACAACATGAAGGAGCATTTTTCTCATTCTGCCGAAGACATGACTTATGTGGCGTCCTTTTCACTCCACAGCTCCTTCTCCAGGCACAGTGTTGACTTGCTTTTCAGCAATTCTCCGTCGAACAGTGAGTAATGGAAAGAGGGGAAAACATACCAACAATCACAGAATTATGTTGACTTAGCTTCAGACGGGGAAGCTGAAACACTATCGCGCTGGCTTTAATGTCTGGACATAAAAATTGAAGCCTCTTTGTAGATTCAGACTAATTAGGCGTATTGCCTTGATGTGGTTTTGACATTCCCGAATGACTCTCCCATAATGGCTGTGCTAATGCTTCCTGGCCAGGAGATCAGGATATCGCTCACACAATTTGTAATACTTCCTGACTGCTAAAAACACAAACCGCAGAGACGTGTGCGACGAGCAACTCACAAGAAATTAATGTAAAAGGAAATATCTTTAACTCAAGAGAAATTATGAGTCAGTTTTAACCAGCGCAATGTGAGTCGGATTAACGGTTAGACATGTGTCTTTTACCATGCTTTTTGTATTTCATTGGTTGGTTTCATAGTGGGTGTCAGTTTGCTGTCCTTTAGACCTTTGATTGTTTTGATTGGAGGTATTTTACTATTTATCGCCGTGCTGCAGAAGTCTAACTATCCACCCCGATTTTTGATTATAATCAACTTTTCAAACGTGCAGAAGTGTGTTCACGGACAGCTTGTGAACATGGTTGCTTTTCTGATGATAGAGGCATTTTAACTTTTCTTCCAATAACTTCAGAAACTCATGTTTTGTCACATTCAGGATGAGAAAACCTTCTAAATAGATCTTTGTAAACCTTTTTAACAGAAACAAATGTATTGCCCAAGAGTGAGATTATCACCAAGGTCAGTGAGAAAGTTCACACGCACATTAAAAATCAGACCATCGGCAGATTTTTATAAGTACTCTCGAAGATGGTTAAAGTAAACGGCCTAGTGTGCTATGCTTTATCAGATAACACTGGTTATCTGATCCTGAGAAAACTGGATGAACACGCCTCGATTTCTCAACCATGATTGATGTCCTTGCGTATGTTATCTGATTTATTTCATTGTTTTACATCTCTGCTTGTGTAAAAAAAAAAACTAGACTAGAAAACGATGCAGTCACAACACAAGCTGATGTTAAATGACATAACATACAGCAAGAGAAAGTTGACAGAGCCACCTGGTGACAAAAGTTAGTTGTTAAATGAAATTAAAAACGTTACCGTTTAGACCAGGGTTGTCAAACATACAGTGCAAGTTGATCTCAAGTGGACTGGGCCAGCAAATAATAGCATTATAATCTAAATCGGTGTCTTTTTTTATTAAGATATCCATCATTGTACAATGCATGTGAAACCTGAAATTTGAATAAAAGAACTGCAATGTCAACATTATTATACCAGAATTCACTCAGTTCACTATTTACACATTTGCTTTACAACTTCCAGAGCAAAGTAGATTTTTTATTAAACCATTTACATCTTCAAAGGCAAAAAAAACTAAACATTTGGCCACATGTTGCTGATTGAAATTGTCTTTGATATAGACACATTTCTACATCTGTGTAATAATCCTGGTCGCCAGAACTGACTCACCACATAATACAAATTGAACTGGAAAGAAAAGAATTTCTAAGTAACCCTGTGTGCCCCTGGTGGTCAAATAAATATATTGCAGCTCATGTCATAATTTCTCACGGCTGGCAAATATCGTGTTGCGGGCTGATTATCGTCCATGGGCCGTATGTTTGACACCCCTTGCTCAGACCATGGATCTCTGCATGTGTTGAAAATAACATGTCACTGCATACATACTCTAAAAGTAATCTGATAATGGATGAAAGGATGTCAAGTACTGTTTCTGAAGAGAGTTTCTGAAGATGTAAACGCATGAAATTATTACAAGAATCTGAACGTTCAGGAGTTTTAAGTTGAACTCTTTTAGCACATTGACAGGATTTGGGTGAATCACCCAATCAAGGGAGGTTGGAGCAAATCTTTTGAGAAACTGACCAGACATCTAGCTGTGAGTCCTAAATGTGAACTTCAAGGTGAACAATGCTAAAGTAATTAACAAATTTATGAAATAGATCATGAATATGTGAACCAAATATAAGTATGTGGTTCAATCCCTAAATTACTCCTCAAGGTGTGGAGGTGGGTTGCGTGGCCGCTGCCGGTGTATTGGTGACTGACTGTAACAGTACATCAACATGACCTGGGATCGATTTTCGGCCAGTACCATTGTGTGTTGAGTTTGCGTCTCCTCACTGTGCCTGCATGGGTTCTCACCATTTACTGCTTCTTATGGTGTTCGGTGACTCATATTTGTCTGATTTGGAAATGGACGTGTAAGTGGTGTGGTGTGTCCTGCCCGCCCTTGAGCCGACGCTCTTAAGACATTACAGTATCATCATAACTGTCAACATGCCCTTTCAGATATTCAACAGCTTCCAGAGCATTCATAAAGTTCCTTGTTACTTGATCAGGCAATATTAAGAAATATAAACTCCCAAATTAGTTTTGACATTGTAAATTAAGACGGAACACAAACTGGACACATGAGTGCAAATTTATTAAACTCCACATGTGTTTTGGGAACTGAACAGAGCTCTGTGATTTAAAGAGGTCAAGCAGTCACTGCTGCGCAACAGCCAGAAAGTTGGACGAACATCCGTGAAAATATATGATCCGTTCTATACCATGCAGACAAAACATGCCCTCAGTATGTTTCAAGAAGCATGGAAGTTAAACTGGCGTTTAAGAAAATACCCTGCAACAGCCAAAGGGAGCATGTGCCGAATAATCAGCATTATCTCTAGCTATCAAAAAAGTAATATTGTTCTTTCTGTTTTTTGAAAAAATTGTGACCACCGTGCCTTTCTGAAAAAGAGGTAATTTAATTTCCAGCAGGGCCCCAGTCCACAGAGGCATGGCGCGCTTGGAGCAGATTCACCAGAATCCCCCGTCCGGGCGAAAAGATCACAGACGTACGCATGCTGTTTGACGTCCATGTTTAAAAGCTGATTGTGAAGGCTGAGCCCCTAGACATGTGCCCTGAGGTCCCCCTAAATTTTTACTATGTCCCAAACCGATATAATAATACAGATTTAATACAACATAAACATCCTTGCGTGCATGTCTTAATAAGTCAATGGGGATACAGGTTATTGTGATTTTCATTATCCTTCAGTTCACTGTTGGGATTCAGCCATATCTTGTGAATGAGGTAAGAACATTAGACCCCTTGTGTGGGACAAAAGATAACTGTCGCTGTAGTGCTCCTAACTGGACGTTGTATGGGCTATATAAACATATTACAAGTGTTTCGGCTATTATACAATTTCAGTTTGATGAAGTGAACTGTTCTGTTTGAGTGTACCTGGAAAAGCTCAGTTTAAGAACAATAATCTGACCAACAAACAGCTCTTACAAAACATGGACTCCTGGGGTGTTTGGCTTGATTGGCAGTCCGGGTGATTGCAGTCTGGCAGAAGTCCCAGTGAAACGTTCAGAGTCCAGTTTCGGATACTGTATATGGTCAGGTTAGAGGTTGCGTGGGACTTCGACATAGTGCTCGGATTGACAGCTTTTTGTTGAATTCTCAGCAGGACGATGCAGAAACAGCAAATAGAGTCCGACGTCTGACAGGAATTATTTGCTGTTCGTGCCGAATGCGACCAAAAACAGAGCGGCCGAGGCCGATATTTTACATCTGGGCTCATTTTCATTAACACTGCAAATAGCTGGTCGACAACTCGGGTCATTGCAAGGGCTGATTGAATTGAATTGAACTGAATTAAATTGAATGTACGGACTTCGTAGCTCAAGAAGCTTCATGCGGAAGATTTATGAACACTGCAGTGAAGTCCTTATATTTGAACTGATATGTAATATTTGACAAAAGCATCCATCCATTTATTCGATGCTGCTTCATCTGTTTTAGGACTGTGGTGGGCCGACTTTGGGCTCATGCAGGGGACGTGTGGACAGGCTGTCAATCACAGGACGAAAACAAAGAAAACCTACACATGCACGGAGACAACACGCAGCTGCCACACAGACATTTAAATCACGATTCAATGTTCCATCGTAAACAACCCACTAAAACGTACAAATAAAGTCACTTGTGCTTCAAACCCTGGTGGAAAGATTTGGTTTTGTGCAGAATAAGCAGCCAAAAAATGCCATGTTCCACCAAAGAACGCCGTAGGAGCCTTCACTTACTTGTGAAAGACCTGCAAATGTTTTGACAGTGCATGAGTTAATGATGCCGGACTATCCTATTACCAGTGGCATGCAAGCTCTATACCCCCTGTCAGCGGATGGTTCACTGCTTCAGGCTAAGCAGATATTACTTCAGGGAAAAGAATCTCCTCCAGCAGGCTGGTAATACTGTCTGTGTCCTCAGAGACTGTTGTCTGCATTCAGGATTTGAACAGCAGCGTTCACAGCCCAGGGCGCAAGAGTTTAACATCATTTTCTCGATGATGACAACAGTATGTCTTCTTTGTAAGTGTGGCCATTTGAGTTAAAGATATAGCATATCTGTTCCACATTACACCCGTACCTGCCAAGGTTCACCCTCCGACTCACTCATTCCGCATACAGGTTCAATAATCAGAGCCACATTTCTGCTGCAGGGAGTAATTTTTTTTATTTTTTTATTTTTTTACTTCAAATATAAGAGGTCCACTTACTGACCATACTGTCAAATTGCACGGGACAAATTTAAACGTGTAATAATGAGCAGGGCTTGAATCATAAGTGCTCTGTGATGGACTGTCAAGTCTCTTCGGGAAACGTTTGACAACCTGGGAAATCGACTTGGTTTTTATGGTGTTGAAGGACGAGTGAATCAGTAACACTTAGTAAAAAAAATATGTAGCAGTTAGCTCTATTGGCATTGGAATTCCAAACTGGCCTGTGGCGGTGGCCAAAGTAGCAACATAAATATAGCATGGACCTCAATAAATTGTGGGGAGAATCCATTCTATGCTGGATCATGACAGAATTCTCCATCTATTTTTTTCAGTAATTAACTGCATTCATGGAAAATGTGCCCACTATCAAGCCAACTCAAGAAAAATCAATGTATTTATAGACGTACACAAATACAAGCGTCTTGTTTCTGCCTTTATTAGTGTCACGGTCTTTGGTGTGGCTTTCATTTAAAGTCGAGCTCTGCACGCAGCCGAGACGCGGCTGCTTTTTGAACGTTCAAAGTGACCTTCCTCTGATCAAATATCTGCAGATTTCCTGGGGATCAGCAGAAGATGAGCTCCGGTAGTGACCAAATCACACAGAACACTTAAAACTAGCAACAGATAGATCTCTTTAACGTCTACCAGGTGGTGTGGTGCGTACCAGCAGGGCTCCTCACTTACCGTGGAAAAATGTTCCCTTCATATATAATCCATACTACAGGCAGTTGCTCCCCTGTTTGGTTGGTTTAATTGTAAATGTAAATAATAAGTGCTGTATCAGAATGTAGATCCTCCGCTTAAATGTAAGTCATCTCACGTGAATATAAAGAGAATAATGCATTGGTCTGCCAGTTGTGCGTTTGTGTGTGTTTTTTTAATGTTGCTTCATGAACAGTAATCCCTTGTTGATTGAGACACGTCGTCCATATGATTTCACAATGTCGTCTTTCAAATCAGGTTGAATCCTTTTTAAATGGCCTGCGTCCTTTAAAAGACTGATAATTGTCACGTGCCACATATTGTTTTTGGATTTGACACATTTCAAAGTATAGAATCATGAAAAATAAAACAACTTTTTTTCAGTTTTGAACACAAAATGAGGCATTCGTAACTTATCGGAGGACAGGATTTAAGCGCAGTAGAGGGAGAGTTTGGTGAGGAATTGAGAGTGATGAAGCTGAGATGGTTTGTTCGTGTGTGTAGGAGAGATGGCAACTTCGTAGGAACGAGGATGATGAGGATGAAGCTGCAGGACACGAGGGGAAGATGCAGTGATGTAGGACTTATGAACGGCGCAAGTTCTAAGTTTTACTTTTCAGCACAATTAAACAGAATAAGAACTCTAAACAGACTTCATTTAAAATCCTATTGCTTTGCTCAATGGTGCAGTTTTCTGTTGATATACTTTATGAAGTAAATATTTGTTTGTAAAATGATTGGCAAATGAACAAAGGCATTAATGAGATTAACAAGAACAGCAGAAGTAATATAGTATAATAATACTATACTATATTATAATAATACAAAAAAAAAAATGGATGGAATTAACTTTCTTTATGATCTACGGGTCTCAACACAGTTTACATGAGGATATACACCCATCAACTCGCACATCATTGAAGGCTGCTTGTACATCATCAGTAAGTTGGAATTGAATGTCTTGCTCAAGGAGACTTTGACACATGGACAGGTTGGGGGATAAAACCACCATTACTGGGCTTGAAAGACAATCCACTTCAAACTTGGCCCACAGAGGCACCACAAGAATATATTTCTACTGTCAATTATTAGCATTACTACTACATATAATTATGATTGTAAAGCTGTGCAAATATTAGATACTTGTGAAATAGTGAAAAGGACCGTGATTACCCTCACCAGGATGACGTCCCAGGCCTGTCTGTCTCCTCTCACCAACAGCTGTGGGGTCAAAAACATAGAAGATCAAATGAAACACAAATGTAAGATACATGAGGGTCCGGGCTCTTTGATGCTTTTGTGTTTTCTTTTTCTTCTTCTTCCTCTTCACGAGCATATGGGGAGACTCTGACAACAGGGTGTTTATCTGACACAAAGAGTCCTAAATCAGCTGAGAGGACATTGTGTTTGTTCTCCTGGCGTTTCACTGTGTTGCTCTGTTTTCTCTCTGTTCACTCCTGTCTTTAATCCTTTCCTCTTTCCCCGCCATCGAAGCCCACGAAGGTCCCTTGTGAGCTCCTTGGTGCTTGGGATTATTGTACTTACCACAACAAAGAGAAAAGATCCCACATTTGTAAATGGGCTCCTGCCAGTTGGACAGGTTCTTTTAAAACAAGCATTTCGGCGAGGGAAAGACTGCACAGCCAACAGCGTGGGACGAGGGCACAACATGTGTTCCAGTCAAACCTTATTAGATTTTCGCTTTTCAGTCAGTCCCTCTGATGCAAGTCCTCTGTGTGTATTTACAGATGCTGATGATCTTTTTAAATGTGATTCTTATGAGCTGTTGGGGGATTCAATAATCATAACAATGATTTGCTTCCAGGTTCTTTCCTCGGACACTGTTTTGTTTTGCGGCTTTCTTTTATGGGAGTTGATGCATCCTTTCTAAGTCAGCCAGATGTTAAAGTCTAAACTTTTGTCAGAGCAAACTGCTACCAAACAGAAAACTATTTAGTTTTCCATCAGAATTTTATCAGAGAAAATGTGCAAATCAGCCTACGTCTATAACAAAGACACGTGATAGGTCTTCAATGGATACACAATAAATGAGGTTGGTAACAGAAGAAGAGAAGTGCCCGTACGCAGAGCAGAGAAGGGCGATTTGGTCTGGAGTCAGAGCCAGTACAAGAACTCACAGAACAGTCCAGCTCTAATCACAAATATACAACATACGTAAAAACAGCCAGATTTGTTTTATAAATTTAAACCATCTGGAGGACAGTTTGGAAACTTCCATTCAAATGCGTCAATCCAAAACTAATTTCCAACACTGAACACAATGTGAGTGTTACGATTGAAGTAACAAAAAAAATTAATAAAAAATAATGACCCATGGGATAAAGAAACAAAACAGCCTTAAATAAATACTTCTTCAAATCAATTCAAGCTATGTCCAAAGTTTGACTCAATCCAAATACAATGCAATATCCGTCTACTACATGTACCGCAAACAGCAACCTAGTGACACGTGTTGGACATCTGTCTGTCTTCTCTGCCACTTGATGCTGTTCGGGGTTGCAGGGTGCTGGAACTCATCCCAGCTGACTCTGGGTGAAAGCAGGATACACCCCGGTCAGGCCACAGGCCAAACACTGAGAAACAGACAGGCACACTCATACTCACTCCTTGGGACTTGGGATCAGAGCGTTGCGGGTTCGATTCTCACAGCCGGCGGGTTATCACTGTGGACCCCTGAGCACCACTCCTCCTCTGACCCGCTCTCCGAGTGCCGTAATGGCAGCTCACCGCGCTTAGTCTCTAGGAAGGCTCACATGTGGACAATAGGGCAAGTTGTGGCTCAGTTGGGCGAGTGGTCATCTCTCTATTGGAAGGTTGTAAGTTC
Organism: Lipophrys pholis; assembly: GCF_963383615.2. Taxonomy (NCBI): domain Eukaryota; kingdom Metazoa; phylum Chordata; class Actinopteri; order Blenniiformes; family Blenniidae; genus Lipophrys; species Lipophrys pholis. Next base: position 16,655,739 of record NC_137649.1, read on the forward strand.
AAGTCCCTATCTCCCCCCTGTCCACTTGTCGAAGTGTCCTTGAGCAAGACACTCACCCCCAACCTGCTCCCATTGGATGGATTGAGCGCCTCACATGACAGCCACATTCATTGTTTACAAGATATTCCCTCTGGGATTAATAATTCTATTCTATTCTATTCTATTCTATTCCACCAAAGCATTTTCTACCATTAAAATGTGAAGAAGTAGTACAAATATAATGGTCGTCTGTTATTTTTACTGCACTCAGGATTTTTGCTGATGAAATCCTCTGGTGGTTCGTGTTACTTAATGCAATTTGTAATCAGATATTCCTGCGTAACTGACAAGAGAGACACTTCATGATTCTTCTCTGCATGGGCAGTCGTTACACAACAATTTTGCGCTGATCAAACAAATATTTCATAAATTTGACCACGGGACCACTGTTCTTTTCCCCGGGGGACGCTCTCAGCCAGGGTTGCAAGAAACCAAAAGATTTGATAAAGACTCGACTGGCATGTGTTCCAAAGTCGAAGAGCAGAGTGCCAAGAACATTTTCTCGTATGATTTCTGGGGAATGCTTTCAGACCTGTGCTGTGGTTTTCAGTCAACTCAAAGGTTAACAGGAAGACTGCCACAACTAATGTTTGAGTCAAGTCACATCATGAAAATGTATTTGTGTCGGATGACTTTCCTCCAGGGAAAGTAAATGGAATTTCATCTCTTAAATTGCCTCATACCTCCTTTGGTAATCGGTTTTCAAATAATCTCATCATATAAGAGACTTTTATTGACATCCGAATCATGAAACCAAAGGAATTATTTATGCGTACGGCCAGCGAACAGGTTGCTACTGCAGTAAAAATACACACGCTGCTCTTTTTAGAAAGTCATTATTGGACGTGAATGGAAAGAATTAAACATGTGAGTGTCCTGCTACTTGATGACAAAGCGGCAGACTACTTGGAAAAAGTAGCTCTTCCTTTCTGACTGCTCTTGGTCCAATGTTTGCCAGCGATGGAATTTTACTGGAGAGTTTGCCTTGTGCTTGACTGCGCAGTCCTTATACATACGGGTGAATGGGAGATGGAAGGACTTCAGCATTACTTCTTTTCAGCGTCCACTCTTTTGTTGCATCATGTCCCTTTGTTTGATTGAATGTCTCCTCATTAAGCACGATGCATAAAGACTGAAGAAAACTCTTGACTGTTTGCAGTTCACTGTATGACTTCTTGTCACTGGGGCAAGGCAGACTGAGGGCAGCGGGAGGCAGAGGGAGGGCGAGCGGGTAGGGTTTTTACATTCTCATTCAGTAGATAAGATGTATTGGGCCTGGTGTAAAAATACAACAAAAAGGGCTGTAGTAAAAATAAGAAAAAAAGCCAGTCTCAAGTTGTTTTCATGAATGACCCCTAGCTGGGAAAGGAAGAGAAGAAGGGGTGGAGGTCATGTTAACCATCAGGGAAACCACATAACATGTTTCAGTAGTGGGAGAGAAGTTGTTAGGGCAAAAAAAACAACAACAACAAAAAAACCCATATCAAGTGCTTCTTTTTTATTGCACTTATAAAGAACATATGGTATCGTGTTGGGTCATTATAATCTTTTGGTGTCATTTTACAAATAAATCTTTAAAGATTCACAGATAAACACTTTCAAAATTACATAATGATGTCTGAAAGCGGCATGAGCCTATTGGGGAACATGTGTCTTTGTTGTGTTGATAACAGCCACTTCAATATGTTGTTGGTTTTTTTTTTTATTACTCAAGGTCTGGCTGACAGGCTGCTGCAGAGAAACATTAAGGAGAAGGTTGGAGGCGGTTTCAGTGAGAGTGAGAGGAGCAGCGCTTCACCTGGCAATCACCACTGCCCCCTGCTGGGCTCCACCTGTCTGAAATCCAGTTTCTCTCTCTGAGCCTCTTCCATCCAGCCACTATGAAGCTTCATCCCATCTGGTGTATGTGTGGTGGAATGATTTTTGGACTGTGGAAGGAAATCCGAGTGATGTGGAAAAACCCCACACATGCACAGGAGGAACGTGCAAACTCCACACAAGTATGGATCTTCTCACTATACGAGGTGAGAGTGCCAACCACTGCACCACCGTGCATCGCTCCGAGCTTTGCATGTGACTCGATAAGAGAGTAGGAGACAGACTAATGACAATATCAACTTTTAAAGAAACTGCAATCTCATTATGTTTAATGTTTTACGAACGATAGGAGACAGTGACGTGGAAGCCAGTTTACTCGTTGTTGAAATAAGCGAGTTTATGTGATTCAGGCATGTTTGCTGAAAAGCAAGCCGGGGTAATACCATAAACTGTTTGATTTCACAATGCAGCTTGACCTGAATTTCTCACCTACACAAAGAGGGCAAGAATGTAGAGGCCATGCTGAGATAAGAATGGCTGTGGTGAAATGTGCAGTGAGGAAATAAGAGACATTGCATGCCAGCCGTCTGCGCACAAAGTCTGATGGGGAACTTCAGAAATATCAGACCATAAATATACTTGTTGAAGAGAAGTCATAGCGAGGCCAAGGGAGTTACCTGCAAACACACACAAAGGAAACATGGGATTTTATATCTAATAGATTAATAAATCTATGAATAAAAGAACTTTCATACCGTTGCAATTACACTCTGAATTTCCCTTCAATTCTACCAGGCTTTTCAATGTCCTTGAGCTGATTGTTTTGGTTTTACTGTGTACGATCTCTAATGTTTTGGTTGACTCTGAAGCATCTCACCAGTAGACAGCTCCTCCAACAACAAGCCCCCTTTCTGGCAAACAAAGAAGTCCACAGTACTAAAAAAAAAATGTTGTTTGCATTTCAAGATCATTTTCAGCCAAATGAAATACTTTGCACACAAAAGCACACAAACCACAACCAATGTTTTTTGTTTTGTTTTGTGAGATCTGCTATCCACGAGTAAAAGTGAGTTACTGCAGCCCTAAACTGAATAGGTCAGAGTGAATATAACATGATATTGCTGGAGAAATATCTAATAAGATGTGGTGTGGCAGGTCCTGTTCCAGCAATAGTCACCCCATAAGTCACATGACCACCTGTAGACAGCCTTTTTAGTGAAAACGACCGCAGTTGAGGGGAAACCATCTGGTCTACGTGAGAATGCCACTGCTGCAGGGCGTCATAGCAACGCACACAACAAGGAAGTTAAGAGCAGCAGCAGCCATGGTGAGAACCTAGTCTGAGTTGCGCTACACTCATCTGCCCAGAATGACATACCCTTGTATCATATTAAAACATCCTCATATGCATCACTCGTTTACGCATTCAATCATTGTGATTCTTCCATTCTGAACAGATGAGAGTAGGAGAAATTGCAATTCCGAGATCTGTCTTCAACACAAGGCATTGATAATGATGGAAAATGAATTGATGTCCGTTCGCCTCAGACACCACCCCCCCCCCCCCCCCCCCCCCCCCCCCGCGCTCTAACTGACTTTTAGGTTGTTAGCCATTGGGGGGTGTGGGGGTGACCCTGTTCAAGGTCAGACAAACACAACTCACCCAAAGGAGATTGGACCTCAGGAGGTCCAGTGCCAAACTAAAACAAAAACGTCATCCCAGCAGGAAGAAGAATGCAAGAAGATGGTGCGAAGGACTTTGAGTGGAGCACTCAGGAGCCAAAGAACACAGGCTGAGCAACACATACACACAATCGGTGTGTATATGAGAAAGACAATGTGTGTGTTGTGTGTCAGTGTATGTTTGTGTTGTGCGTGAGACCCGAAAGGAATTTTTTTTTTCTTTTTTTATTTGTGGAATTTGTAGTAAGTAGTAGTTAAAGCTGACTTGCTGACTTTAAGGTAATTCCTCAGGAAATCGGCGTAAGCTAGTGCACCTGGAAACCATGAAAACACGTATGTGTGTGTCTGTGTGCGATCTTGTATTTGTCTTTATTTTTGTTGGGCCACCAAGTGTGAACACAGTACTACTAAGAGATTGAGAAAGAGAGGGCGAGGATAGAGGCTGGGGCTCTCAGTAAGCCAAGTGTATGACAAATGGGGATAAGAGCCTCCTTTTAAAGAGCAGCGGTGGTGGTGACGCTAGTGCTGCTTAGCACGTACACCCAAGTGAGTGGCTCCAGGAAGGGCAGTGAGTGAGAGGGCTGAGAAAGAAGAGGTAGGGAGAGGGGGAGTTTGTTGATACTCAGATGGATAAATATTCCTCGTACTTGCACGAAAGCTTTACCCCACATCAGGAACGACTGCCTATGCAGACTTTGATCACTGCTCCCTGGTCAATAAAGTCTGTTTCTTCACCCCATTTTACTGCTATCGGAGCCTTAAACTGAACTAATTCCCTTGAAATAGGCCAATTGTGTTCAGTTGACTTCTTTGGATGCAGCAAGCTTAACAAGTTAATCAGCCAGGAAAGCCTCTTAGTGACAGCTTTGCCTTAATTGCATACCAGACCGTGATGATCAGTTTGGATGCAGCAAATCCACAGATTCATTGTGCATGAGAATCAAGTATTATGGGGAAAACTTGCGGAGCTCACCTAAGGAAATCCAGGGAAACAGCAAGTTAGAAGAAATTGATACTACAAGTGCCATGTTAAAAACTTACTGCTCAGATCCCACGGTATTGCTATGATGACCCTGTCCCAGGTCTTCTTTTGTTTAAACTCTTCAGCAGAAGCTATCGCCAGGGGCCCTTTAGTGTCCACCAAAACATTAGAAGCAAAACAAACGGAGCAGTGTGACAATAAAAAGGGGAATGCAGTGGGGTGGGTTGGATTTGTTTTTGTGAGATGTGACCGTGCCCACTCATCCTCGCTCCGGTCTCATCTCATCTGCTCACGCCATGCTGTGTTTCAGCAGTTTATCCAGGAAAGCAGGGGTGAAGATGCTAACCTTTTCCACACAGCAATAACTTCCCACCATGACATCGAACCAACATTGCTTCAGGGTCCCTCAGCGCTCGCTGTGAAAATGTCAGACAAGCTCTTTTCATCTCAGGGAAATCCTATCTGATTTACTCACCCCCTCTTCCTTAGCTGAGGGTCCTGTTTGCACAGGGCCATGTTTCATTTGAATATCAAAGCCGGCGAGGAGGTGGCCAGACACTTTAAATGACATTTTTTTGGGGCTTCTCTCGAGGAATGTGACCGCTTAAGTGTCCTCGACGGAGGGACCTGATCACTGAGACAATGCGTCCTTTGTGGCAGCAGACTGACCGTAATCTCTATTTATCTACTCTCCGCTCAGGGGATGAGATGAGCACATTTGCGTCCCACAGCGCAGCTTCGCTCGACTTCTCAGTTTCGGTGGCATTTGAGAAATTGTTCACATTTTTGCTCACGAAACCAAGGAACCGTGATGGCAAACATGCTTGTAACGTGTCTTTCCTGCCCTCACTTTGTTGTGTTCACAGCTCGTGCTGAGCCGACTGTGAAGGGAACACACGAGGCAGTCCCAGAAATATTTAGTATCAAAGGTGCCCTGCAGAGTTTTCTCTCAAACAAATAAAAGCTATGTTTATGTCCAGTGTTACTTTCCGAATTTGCAGCGTCTTCCCTCCAGGTTTGAATGCATTTACTGTCTCATAAAACATTTACAAGCCAAATTTCCTTTTAATGTCTCTTGGCAGACCGTTGAATAACTTGGCACCATCTCCCACAACTGCACCTGCTAATAATGTGTAGAGGGGGGGGGGGGGGGGGGGGGGGGGGGGCAATTGTAACAGTTAACTTTTCCACAGCACAAAATGCCCCAAAAAATGCAAACACCATTGAGGAATCTGCTGTTCGGAATGGATTCAAATATGTGCAACTGACTCTCCTGCTGTCTGCATTGTGTTTGAAGATTCAAGCTGTTTGTGTCTTTGGATTCTTCTCACATGAATCAGACACTGAGACTGAAGCTCTCGTCACTTTCCTCAGCAACAAGCAGACAGTACAGCAAAAACAGAAAACATACAAGGCCCATCCAACAAGGCAAGCATCCACCCTTTATCTATAATCTATATCTAACATCAGAGCGCAAGGCACTGGAGCTGATCCAAGCTGACAATATGAGAAGGCTATACAGAGAGACGGTGAATCACGTACACTCACCATGTTGTGGACAGAAAAGACCCACATATACACACATTCATGCACACACACAGGGTGTAAAAGTATGTAAAAGTTGTAGGCAGGTGTGGGAAATTTCTGCAAAGTGATTTTTTAAAATTCATTTCAGGTCTTGAAGGATTCTTCATAACTGGTTATTATGGTAAATAGGCAATATTTAAAATGTTAACTTCGATCCTTGCTGCTGCCTTCTTTATTGCGGTTGTTTGTCACACAACATTGTTATTGCAGATGTGGCTCAGGTGGTCGTCCTCCAACCTCAGTGTTGGTGGTTTACAGCTTGTCTGTAATTAGAAACACATCAGATCACACTGAAAAGACAACCAAGGAGAGATTAATTATTTTAATTTCCCTGTCTGGGTCTGTTATGTTGCTCGTCCAGCTATAGAGCAACGCAAGGAAGCATGTTTGCGCAGTCTCTCTCTCTCTCTCTCTCTCTCTCTCTCTCTCTCTCTCTCTCTCTCTCTCTCTCTCTCTCTCTCTCTCTCTCTCTCTCTCTCTCTCTCTCTCTCTGCAGAAACTGCACCTTCACATAAAATGTCTTCAATCTTTCTTTCACTCAAGCAGATAAAGCCAAGTGATAATTCTTGAAAAAACAGCAAACATAAACATGACAAGTGGACAATAGCATAGTGTTCCCTTGATAGCACTATCCAACATCAAACACTTCATCTTCCTCTTTATCTGTGCATGAAAAGTCTACCTGTATCTTGTGCTTTCTGTTGGAAGAGCTTGGCGTGTCCCTACAATGCTCCTCGGTTCCTCTCATACTTTAATCTCATGAGGCTGGCATGAATAGGAGTTTGTACCATGACCCTGTTTCTGAAAATCCAAACAAGAGCAACACAAGGATGAAAATATCTTTAGGATCCAAAGATGCTTGCGGTGTTACACAGTTGGAGGCTGAGAGAGCTATTTCCCCTGCACGGGCATGCTATGTTTTGATCTTCGTTGTAGATTAAATTGTTTCACTTATAACAGTGATCTCATTAGGGTTTTATGTTTTTTATGTGAATCTGTATTTAAAGTGTTTTCATAGCATGCAGCTTAGATCATAAAAAGCCCTAGGGTTAGGGTTAAGGGTTAAGCAAGGGTTAATGACCCTTTGTAATATATAAATATGACATATGACATATGCATTATTTTTTTTCCACGTCTAAGAGACCTGGGAATTGTATAGAAACTTTACTTGCCCCTAAAAAAGGAAATGTGTGGTATCAAAATTCTGTGTGCAATACAACTACTTCGCTTTTACTTTGAAGGTGGCAGCTTTATTTTTCCAGTGTTTATTCTGGTGGGGGAACCTCTACCCATCTCTTACCTGTGGAAGGATTTCAATTAGAATGACAATAATCATATTTATAACATGTAAATAAATACAAAAACTTGTATTGTGAAAATGAAATAAACATCTACGGGTCAGTCCTACGCACCAATGACGTCACTTGTATATTCTCGCGAGAACAACCACACCGGAAGCGACGGAGTGGGAAGAAGGTCAAGAAGTAAACATGGCGTCCTGCGGCATGTTGAGGTCTCTCTGGACCTCCTTCTCTGGATTAAAACTCGCTGCTCCAGGCAGCAACACGGCTGCTCTGCAGAGATTAAATGTCCCCTACTTGTCTGCCTTCGTTGGTCAGAGCAGAGGAATCCGTCAAGGTGAGAAGTTCGCTTTAAAGCGTTGCAGCGTGTTGACGTAGAGACGCTTCAGAAGCCCCCCCTGTCTTTTCTGCGCTCCTATAATTTTGTTTTTAACTTTGGGACCTTTGCTAAACCAGGGCTGAATAGAGGGGAGCCCAGAAAACTATTTGAGGAAGATAAATAAGAGCCGTAATAGACGTCTTCCTCTGGAGACTGGAGTCAGTCAGCTACTGATAACACGACGAGCTCCATTACTTGCAGATGGTTCGGGTTATGAATATGAATAAAATATTAAATGAAGTAGATTATTAACTGAACCACAGATTGTAACAATATTGCTACAGTCGCGGCAAATACCATCAGTCTCACTTCTGTACCTCTTCCCCACGTGTTTTGGATGTCTCTGTTACTGTCTCGCTGTCAGACCTCTTACATTTTATGAGGCCACGAAATAACTTCCTAATATGATTATTAAAGCTTTTATTATTGATTTGAATCATGAGTTGGAACATCGTATACATTTAACACTTTCAGATCAGACATCATTCAATTTAATCTCAACTGCAGGCATTTGTTCTAATGTGTCTTATCAAACGTGCATAATAAATGTCCAGGGTAGCACCTCCTGTATTGACCAGCTAAAATACTCTTTTTCTGAATAGAAGTTGAAGGTGCTAATGCTATTTCATGTCCTTTTTATTTCCACAGTTGTGGAACACCAAGATGGTAAAACAGTAACTGTAAGTAAAAAAAACTGCAATGACTTAAAACATTAAGATTGTTTTCTTTTTTCATCTAATTTTTATATCTGATTACCCGCCAGTGTTTTTATATGCAATACTACTGTTACACCTGAATCTGTATTTACTGTTTTACTTCTGTATCTGTATTTACTTCATCAGAGTAACTGTTTGGATGTCAATCTTCTGTCAGGTTGAAGGGAAAATCATGGAAGTTCCAGAAGGACCACAGCCTCCCAATCCTGCAGCCAAATGTCCGATTTACAGATGGAACCTGCAGAACAAATACACCTACACGGTAAGTGAGGTGGCCGGTGACCAAATCTTTCTGCATTGTTATTCAATAAAGTGTTGAGCGCGATTACATTGGCCGGTTTTTTTCTTTCTCGTTCACAGGACGTCCTGTTGCTCAGTCAGTTCATCCGATCAGATGGGGGGATGCTGCCGAGGAGAATCACCGGCCTCTGTCGAGAGGAGCATCGCAAGATCTGCGCCTGTGTGCAGATGGCTCACAGAGCAGGTCAGGATCTGGTGAATGTGATCCCTGCTTTAGCTCAGTGTGGCTTGAAATTATTTAAATGCATCAAGTTTATTTAACCAAAATTTAACCGCCGGGATTTTGTCTGTCCAAAATAAAAGACGGGAAAATCTCTTTGTTCGCGGTTCAGAATCTGTGGTCCCGCGTGTTTCAGTGGGATCGTTTCTTGATCGGGGCTTCTCGCAGTTCATACGTCCATCCACAGATAGAGGACATCTTTCGAGAGTGCCGCATATTCTCAACTTGGACCTCACTACACTGAGCAGTGCTGCGATGAGCCGATGTGACAAACAATAAAAGTACAGCAGAAAATGCCATGGCGATCAAAGTAACAGCAGCAAAATTAAAGTTAGTGGATTTCCAAGTAGGTTGAAAGCTCCACTACGTCCGAATCGCCACTCTGTGTCCCACGTACATAAATATTACAAGAACACTTTGATTTGGTCTTTGATCCATTTATTTATTTCATGATAGCACCGGTGATGTTTATAGATGATGTCCAGATGTTCTTGTGCACTGCAGCACGTCATAGCGGCGCTCACCTCTGATTTAGTGGAGAACGACACTGCAAAGTTTTCCAAAAGTTTGAAGAAAGATGTTTTTGTCCAATAACTTTGATTTTTATAACTGATAATAAATGCTTTGTTATGCTTATATCGTTATGCACCTCCAGTATTTGCTTCACTTTAAACCTTTTTGCACGTAAGTTAATGATGAATAGTTGTTTGTGAATATGTCCATTTCTCGTCTGTGTTCAAGGTTTGCTCCCCGACCACAGACCCAATCTTCCTGAAGGCCACGTACCAAAGAAGCCCAAACCACAACTCAACAGGTGACGCATATGCTTTTTTTTTTTTTTTTTAATCAAATATCCGTCTTGCTGCCCAGTGCAGGACAAATTATTATTAAACCTTTTCTTTCTGTTTGCATATTAAACAGATACCTGACCCGTTGGTCCATCAAGTCTGTAAAACCCATCTACAAAAAAGGGTTGAAGTGGTGTAAGAATCGAATGGATGTCGGCGACCCGATTCTCAAGAACAATGTGTCTTACGGGGTGAGGCCCATAAACTTCAAACAATGAAGAACAGAACGCCTCGAATGTCGGCGACAACTGGAGGACAGTGGGTGGGCTTATTATTCAAGGATGCAGTGAAGGTTTCATGCCGAGCTGGGAAAAAAGCCTGAAAAGTTTGAATCCATCTGTATTTATTTCCATTCTTGTTTATGGAACTGCGTCACACTTAAATGAATCAGACTCGGCCCCTCCCCGAACATCTAGTCTGATTACTGGTTCTCGAAACAGACCCTTGAAGTGAACTTTGCTTACAATTGAATGGGAACAACAACTGGGTCAGTGTGACAGCTTCAAAGTAGGAGGTATGGTGACCATGTATAAGCAAGACAACACAGCTCTGCAAATAAAAGTGTGTCTGTTTATTCTGCCTCTCAACGTGTTTACTGTGAAGAAAAACGCTCTTGAATTGTTACTGAAGGGAACAAAAAGCCGATGGACACAAAGCATTGTGAATTTGTTCGAAGGTTTGACGTGCGGGTGTAGGACACCCTGGCATGTCGGCATGCGGAGATTGGAATTGAACCTGCAACCTTATGATTGGGGGATGACCGCTCCACCAATCGAGCCTCGCCGCCCAAACAAGTCTTGTTCACAGTTGGAAAGGCAAACTCAAGTTCTTGATGCCATTGCCGATGTAGACGTATCCGTGCTGCAGTGTCATTGGCACGTGGAAGAAGGTCAGTCCGGGCCACAGCAGGCTGCGGATTACACACACCTGGCCGGCATTTTCAAACTGAAGACTCCACGATCCTAAACACAAATGGAGGACTCCAGCAGTTAATGTTGAGTGCAGGAGGTCGGCCATCACAGTAGGTGTCTGTTCACCTGTTCTTTTTTTCACCTTTTCACTCGTTAGAAACGGTCAAGTGACACATTAATAAATCACCGCTTTGTGCTTTTGATTTCCTCCAGTCTAACTTGTTTCTCAACAGAAATGACAAAATCTGAATTGGTTACAATAACAAAATTATCACATGAAATTAAAATTCTTATTTATGATGCAAATGCACTGTAGACATTGTAATATACGACACGCAGGGTCTGCTGCAGGAGGAGAAACGGGCAGAAATCCCAAGCTGAAAACTGCTTCTTGGAGGAGAGCCCAGGGTCTCTGGGGAAAGCACCTGTCTTTTTGGGGGAGCTGCATTATACCCAGATTAAACAATGTTAACGCTCAATTCTTATCGGTAGAAACACGCGATTCAGCTGCAGCAGTGTGAGGCACTGAAGCAGATGTGTGCGGTCTGCCGGAGCGATGACACCGCCACCGTCCACGCCAGGTCAGAACGCACACAAAAGAGATACACATGTGGAAGCGTTCCTAAAGCCGGCATCTGTTGCGTGTTTGGTCAGTGGTGCTGAAGTATTTTGTTCTGCCTCTCCGCTCCTTCACACATACATTTACATGCAGGAACCTTCGCTAGATACTTTCACTCTGGTCTGGAAAACATCCAGCTCCAAACCTCACCGACTCACTGAACATGACTACGCATGGCCAAGCTCACATTCATCTTTTCAATGTATTCAGTCGAATTCTCCTATATGTGAGATGAACCCACAGCCTCCAAAGCCACATTGGCACACTGATGTATTTCATAAATGGTAATTATTGAAGGTCACAATAACAATCTCAATGAGAAAGAAAGAAATTGGGTTTATTTTCTGCTCTGCTGTGAGGTTTTGTTTTTGTTGATCTTATTGAGTTGTTTCAATTCGAGTGATCCCATTTCTGATTTGGTTGTCATTGTTAGTTTTTCCAATTAGTAAACTATCTTTTGTTTGGGGGGGGGGGGGGGGGGGGGGGGGCTGTTAAATAGATGCCTCAGTGACTTTTGAGTCGCCACTGATTGTGCACGAGAGGTGGGAAATCAAGTAAATACTTCATCACTGCACTTTAATAGGAGCTTTCGCCATTAAAATTAATATTCTGATCACTTTTTATTTAGAAAAGAATCCACTCGACAACACACAGAGGATACTTGAAGTTGTAATAGAACTGGAGAGTAAATGTCCTTAGTGTCAGTACATTTCAGAGCCTGTCCTATGTTTACTTACGACAGTCGGTATGCACACTTTTATCCTTTTTTTTAATTGAGCAAGTATCCTTACTTTTACTTTAACACATTACCTATATCACTACCTCTGTTTTGCAATAATAAAAAAAAATCATATATTGTTTGGGTATGTGCTCAAAGGCAGTCTGAGTAAACTAAACGTGGACTAAATGCACTAAAAGAACCTACTTGGCTGCTCTCTTTTACAGGCGTCGACATATAGCAAGTCATTATAATTTTCCCTGTGGGCTTGGCCAGTTTTTATGAAAAATATCATTCCTGCTGCAACTGGGATTCAAACCTGGCCCCCCCACACTGAAGGTCACTACCTGACCCATACACTGCGGTGTGCAAACGTCGTCAGACTGTATGTGTGTGAAGTCCAAGTTCTGCCAGATTTAGACTTGTTTTAAATCCTCAAACATTTTACCTCCGGAATATTTTCTATGAGGTAAAATGTCTTTTACGAGTCCAATTGTTTACAAATCCTTAATTTACAAAGATACTAGAAAGAACCGGTTTCACCTTCAGGGACGTCGTCACTCAGTGCGTCCAGGAAGTCCCTCGCTGGGTTTCGTTCCCCCAACTCCACGATGGACTTCTTCTTGAGCTTCCTCGGTTCGCTGAAGTGGATGAAATTGTCGAACTTCTTGGCCTCAGATTCAGAAAGGCCTGAGAAGAATTTCAAGTCGACATAGACGTGCTCACAGCGGTTAGACTATACACAAGCTTGCATATGTCTCATCTAGATGTAATGAAGTATTTCATTAAATACGTGTCAAATACATCCACTTTACATTGTAAATATCCCTACATAATGTGAGACAGATGCATGAACCATAGGGTATATAGTCACCACTGAAGCTGCGGTTGATGTGGACAAGGTCCTGTGGAGTTCTTATGAAGGCGCCACGAGGTACCACAGACACTTCTTCATCGATCTGGTGGACTGACACTGCCAACCGCTTTTCCTCATTCACATTGCTCTGCAACCAATAACCGTATCTCAGCGCTGCACTGGTGAAGTGAGGCTCAGGAATGAAACACTTTCTGTGATTGCATAAGGCACATTATTAGGAAAGGGTCTTTACTTTAGTCTCCATGTACCATACTTCTTATGTCGGTCTGATCTTAATCTCTGACAGAATGACACAAATTCACAGATCTCTCACCACTGCCTCTGTCGCGTCCACTCCAACCTGATCATACACAAATGAAGGGTCTCCTGTGAAGTGGCCTTTTGCAGCTTTGGCCACTTCATTGGTCATGGCCTCTGTCGCTGGAGGGAGCAGGAACCAGTCCATGCAGTTAAAGCTGGAGGTGATGCACATAAGGACAACACGTTAAATAAATAAACAAACAAACATATCACTACTGTAATGGACCACTTCTGGCTGTCACACCTGTAAAGATACTTTTTGTCTTTCAACTCATCTTCTCCCCTCCCCTGGGCAATAAAGTAATCCTCCTTTATTCCCAGTATTTTACCCCAGAACAGGACCCGCTCAAACTTGTAGTTTTTCCTCAGGATCACGAATGAGGTCTGCATGGCGGCTTTTTGTTCGCCGGTTAAAACAGATCCACTACCGGCAACGAATTCCATGGCAGAACAGAAGTGGGTTGAGTCCATTGTGTGAGAAGTCAAAGCAGCAAACGATCCAACAAAGTAGAAAACAAACAACTAATTTAACAACATTCCCGTCCGATCGCTACACTGGTTACTACCGACAACAAGCCTCGTTGCTATGGCAACTGAAAACGTCCTTCAAGATATTACATTTACAAGTGACGTACGTTTTACAGCAAAAGCAAGCGATGAAAAACTAAAATTACTTAATTTTATTGTCAAAGCTGTTTACCTATATTAAAGAAAAAAGAAAAACAAGAGACTGACGTCACGACGCAACAACGTGTGCGCGCTCCTGATGGTGTTATGACGAGTTCTGTCCGGTGCTGAGAATTGTACCCCCCTAGAATCAGGATGTCAAACATTCACTGTGTTTTGCATGAGAAGGTTTCAATCAAATTAGCCTCAGATTTAAATTGCAGTCATTTCCGGTGGTAATTGGTTGGTTTTGCAAAAACAGAGATGTTTTCATCACGTATACTCTGCGTGACAACAAAGAAAAACTTTAATGGTAATATGGCATTATATATTACCTGTTCATACCACTCAATAAAAACTGGGATGTACAGTATGTGACCCCCTGAACTATATTGTGTTTGATACCCCGCCTCTAGTATTGACATATCAACATATCATCAACACCTTCGCCCACGACTACAGGATGACCATATATTGAATTGCAACAAAGAAGTGATAGTCAAAGATCCCTGGCTTTTTTTTTTTTAAGATGCCTCATTTGTATTGATAGAAATCTACTTAGCGCCATGTAACAGAATCAAACAAGCTATCGCCTTAACAAAAGACACAATATCAGATAGTCTTCTCAGACGTTACTCAACAAACCATATGATCAGTGGGGACAAAATAACTTAAAAAAAAAAAAAGAAATACATATCAGCTCTATTTCTAGTCTTACTGTACAAATGAATTAAGATATGCAACATGATTAATGATGATCTTCTCAGGGAGGCCTGAGACAAGGTTTCCACAGTTACATACACTGCAAGTACTAAACCACTGTAGCCCATAGGAGTTGACTCAGACGTGCTGTACAAATACAGCAGCTGAAACATACATTTTAAAACCAACACATTCAGTGATGCACATTCAGCGGCGATGAGCTGTCCTTACTTTGACAGTACTTGCTGATTCAAGTCTTTTAGTGAGTTTGCAAGCCATGTGGCGGTGCAGTAATTTGCATTCTCACTCCATAACATATTCCCCCGTGCATGTGTGGGTTTTCCTTGGTTTGCCTGCACAGTCCAAAAACACGTTTTAGAGGTTAATGTATGACTGAAATATCAATGTCGCATGAACGTAATTATAGGCATCTGTGTTGGCTCTCTACATTGCGCCTTCACCAAAACTTTACCTTGGATCGGCTCTAGATCCTCGCAACCACGAGTTCAGTAAAGTCGCATAAAGCAATTATTGAATGTAATTTGTGAAACTTTTTTTTTTCACATTTTTGTTCCACACAACATGCAAAACCTAAAGGAAGAACTCAAACCCTGGACTTGAACAAGCGATCACTTGCTGGAAGGTAAAAGTTGTCGCCGCCACTCCAAAGTGTCTGGAAGATAAAGTAGTGTAGCATCTGACAGACTTTTTAAATAACAGTATACAGGAAACCTTTTTGTATTAACAACACGATGTGTGTTTTCTGTTTAGTGTTCACTAAAGTTCACAGATACCTGTGTATTGTGAGAAGCTATGTTTGAAGTACATTGTTTTCTCCTGACAAACTCACAATCAGACGATATTTTTACTAAACTGTTCCTCAGATGTCTTTATGACATGTCTGTTACCAATTTGTGTACAAATCGGCTGCATTCTGTCTGCAAATGTTGAAACGACTCCGCCTCCATCCAAGCTTGCCTCCTTGATCTGATGACATTTATTACCAATCATTTTCTCCCTATTAAATATTAATGAACACGCAGAACTCACAACTGCTGAGATAAGGTATCTCTGAGCAGAGTGGAAGCAAATCGTGTTTCAAACAACCTAAACAAGCATTAGTTGTTTGGTTTATCCTGGCTCAGGTCCAAAAAGCCTTAGACTGAATACACAGTATGAAGCTGGTTTATGTTACGCTAAAAAAAAAAAACCTGACTGGCTTCCGTCCAACACATGATTTGGGGGCGTCTGCTTGTGAGTGGCTAATCCTGTGCAAGATGATTTTATCTTTCAACACTGCTTATTTGAGCCATGTGACTTATGTGCAGCTGTTCCTGAGCTGGAAGCATAAAGGGCACCCCTACCCCCAAAAAATAAAATAAAAAAAAGTCTCTTCTACTCTTGTTATTTCATTACCTTTGTGTCCTCCATTGCATGAAGTCATTGTCTGCTAAGTCAGCATTTTTTTTCCACACATGCAATGATGGCGTTGGGCATCCAATTTCTTCTTTAAGAGATTTACAGAAATGTGTATAAATTTGTGATAAAGAGTAAAAGTCTGCAATCTTATCTTATTGAAATTTGATCTACTGGTCACTCACTCAATACTTTATCTCGACTCTATAGAGTTTCTACTAATGAGATATTCACTGCTGCATTTAACTTAAATGATGTGAAACAGCAGCAGTGACACTTTTAGTTTCATTTCCCATGAAATCTACGCATACAAGAAATTGATATGAATTAAGCGTGGGAAAGGTGGACTCCATGGCTACCAATGAAAACAAACAGAGGGATTGCACTTGTAAACAAACATAAACATGACCAAAAATGGGTTGAAAACTCTAGAAACAACAGTTTAAAGACCCAATTGTAGAAGATTCCCGTTGAAAACTGCAATCGCGGCGCACACGGGCACGTTTTAATTATTCCTAATTCCCATTCATTCCCATGCTTGTCTATTCCCATGTCACACAGCATTTCCAGGGCTCTGTGTGTTGGCTGTAATCGTCCAAACAAAGGGGCCTCGGTCCGGAGTCACATGCTTCATCAGCAGCAGTGATTTCAGCTGCCTGGCCCGCTGCCCTTCTGGCTAATATAGTCCACCAGGAGAAAACGGGGAGAGAAGTGGGGTGACTTTTCTAAAGAGCGGAGAACACACAAGGACAGCCTTCACCAGCCCACCTACTCACCCACAGACAAACACACTTTGAGCTTGTGCCTCAGGATGGCACCTCATTAGAGTTGGCAGTCTGGGTGGAAGTTTTGGACTTGCAGAGTGACGCACACACACACGCCACTCCGGTGCCGCGCGGCAATTGGCCGGGGAGGAAGTAAGACTTTCGACTGAAGCGGTCTGTTTCTGTCCTTGTCCCGCTGCTCTGGGAAACTCACTTCCCAGGCGACCAGCGTTGCCATGGCACTAATCCTGGCGGACAAAAGCGAGGAGTGCCACAGAACACGATGCTGCCACGGGCTTCCATTGGTTGGCATAATCCCACGCGATGCAGCCATTGGTCAGCCGCGTGTTTATACACAAATGAGAGCAGTCAGAGGTCGCAGCCATCGATCTTGGTGGTGACATGAAGGAAATTTGACCTCAAAACCTCAGAGTTTCTTAAATGGGTTTAATTCTTATTTGATACACATACATATCCGCACATACGCACCGGAACACAGTGTCTCCTTCTTAAGTTCATTGGCCTGGGAGTGCACAATTAAGTGAACACTGAGAGCGAGGCAGTGAATTGACTAAATAATAGCGTCTGTGCTTTACAAAAGCACTGACAACAACAATACCAAGAATGTGTTGAGGGCACCCAGTTCAGTGGTTTGCACAAAAACAGAGTCAGAGAAGTTTTGGATTATCAGTGGATAAATATTTTTAATCTAGAAAAGGCCGTTCTGCGCATGCTCGTAATACCTTACGAGCTAAATCGCTGAAAATTTCACAAAAGACCAAGAGTCTCCTTGAATTTCAACGTCTGCTTTTGTTTACGTTGCTGCTCAAGCTCTTCAATTTTAGATTTTTTAAGAAAGAGGCTGACCTATCAGTATTACTGTACCTGGAATAATCGTATGTTTGAGATAATTCAGGATATCATCAGAATGTGTCGTACCTCAAAGTGAAGCGAACGAACGTAAAAGAAAGTTATTCCTGCAGCACGCAGCAGACTGCAAAGAATGCATTTCCAATGTTGAGTTAAAAAAAGACCATGTTTACTTGGGCTTGAACTGGGCTTTTGTCTTGTGAACAATGTTGTTTTCCTTGCAATTTAAACTAATTTGTACTAATATACGGAGCTCATTTCCAGCACACTTTTGGGTGGTTGTTGAAAAACATATAAATGATGTATCTCATGGAAATAAACCATTGTGTACGGATTTAAAAAAAAAAAACCCAACAACAACCGATTTTTCTTTTGGCTTTGAACACTATAACAATAAGAAAGGTGTGTTTGCATTAATGTGGTCAAGTGTGGAGGTCTTTTTTTTTTTTTTTTTTTTTTTTTTTGCAAAACCACACGTCTGTGCGAAGAACCGAGGGAGATATTTGAAGATGAAATGTCCCAAACCGCTCCCGGTTCACATGCAATTGTGTCAAACCTTGGAACGAGACTTTCACACACCCATAAATACAAGTAAAGAGCCCCGTGGGCTGGAGCGGAGACAGTGAATTTGTGGTGTGTTTAACGTCGGGTCAAAGTTTGGTGTGTGGTTTTGGAAAGCTGTGCACTCTCGTTTTGGCTGCTGTTGCCGCTGGACAGAGTTGATTCCCAGGCTCCTCACATCGACATTACTTACGCTACTCAGAACTAACAGAAGACAAGCCTCTCCAGCAGGGATCAGGCACTACACGCACACACGCACACACGCACACGCACACACACACACACACACACACACACACACACACACACACACACACACACACACACACACACACACACACACACACACGCGGAGCACAGCCAGCATATCAGGTGTCTAATGTCAATCTCTTCATCTATTTTTCCAGCTCATCATTGGAGCTGCACGAGGATATCTGCAAGTTATTAGCGCCCCCGCATCCCGAACCCTGCCCAGCTTTCTCATGTGACTTTGTTGAGGTATGTCTGCTCGGGTCTGTTTCCAAACGTCTTTGCGTGGAAGTCATGCAGCGAGCGTTTTTGCCTGATTATTACACTTTCAACGGCGAAATGGGTCATATAATGGGTTGCATTTGCACTGTTTGCATACGCAAGATCATGTTGCTCTGTGAACTTTGTTGCCTCTAAACGATTTGCGCGATAAAATAGCACTTGAGAATGAGCAAACAAGTACGTCTGGTGCACTTTGTGTTTGTTGGATGTCAAAGGTGACACAGAGTCACTAATGTTTGTGTAAAAATATGCCTTTGCAATATGAATATTTCGTCAGTACTGTTGTTCATTAATCCATCCACCTTAAGGTATATGGTTTATACCACTTCAGGGGCAACTGGTTTCCACTGATCGCCCTTGAGATGTTTCTGCAGCTTAATTATAGTTCATCTGTGGTGAATTCAAATGATGGGACATGATTGAGAAAGGCACACACCCTTCTATATGAGATCCCACAGTTGACGGTGGATGTCAGGACACAAGTCAAGCATGAAGTCAAAGGAATTGTCTCCAGGTACTAATCTCAGGAAGGATACAGAAAACGTTTGCTTTGAAGGTCCAAATGAACATGGCGACCTCTATCATGTGTAAATGAAGGAAGTTGTGAACTGTGAGTGATTGGAGGAGAAGGGCCTGAGTCAGGGAACCAAGAGTCGCTCTGTTAAAGTTCCAGCCTCCTTCTGTGGCGAGACGAGAATCTTCTGGAAGGACAACTAGCGTACCACCAATCAAGCTCGTAAGGTAGAATAGCAGGTCAGAAGCCACTCATAAGTAAAAAGCACATGGCAGCCTGTCAGGAGTTTGCCAGAATGCACCCGAAGGACTGTCAGACCGTGAGAAACTAAATTCTCTAGTTTGATGAGAAAAAGATCGAAGTGTTTGGTGTGAACGCCAGACGTCACGTTTGGAGGAAACCAGCTCCCGCTCACCATCTGGCCAATACCGTCCATACAGTGAAGCATGGTGGTGGCAGCATCATGCTGTGGGGAGTTTTTTTTTCAAGAGCAGAGAGACTAGTCCGGATAGAGGAAAAGATGAATGCAGCAATCTACAGAGACCTCCTGGGTGAAAACCTGCTCCAGAGCACTCTTGACCTCAGACTGAGACGGCAGTTCATCTTTCAGCAGGACAACGATCCGCAGCACAGAGCCAAGGTATCTGTGAATGTCCTCGAGTGGAAACTGCCTCAAGATAGGCGTGCCAAACCTGTGGCATCATATTCCAAAAGACTTGAGATGTGCATTTCTGATGAAGATACTGCCGGTGCACCACCTGCGATGAACTTTGCTGCGCGTGAGTCGTCACCGGTGGAGGACAGAGAACAAGTGCAAGCAATAGCAAAGTAATCATGGGAAAACCTGATGTGGACCAAATCACTGGGTCCAGAGCCAGAGATGGAGGAATCTCAGCTCGAGTCACGGGATGAAGAGGTTTGTTTAAGGTCTATCAGCAGGTTCATGTCCAGTAATACTTTGATAAGAGTCTGGAGACACAGGTGACATTCAGCTGAAAGAAATAATCGACGTTGTCAGTCAGACTCGTGAGTCTCGTGGAGCAGGCGATGTCATTTCACATACCGAGTTACCAAACTTAAAAATTGACGAGGTCAGCGTCAGTGGAAGTGAAGTTCAGGCTTATGTCGAACCAATTATGTCCGTCGACAGTGAGACCACTGAAGGTGACAAGGTTGATGTCAGAAAGTTGAGCAGTCTGCACAAGACAGTTTGGAAATTGTGTGGAAAATTCTTCCCACTGTTAGACTGCAACGTCTTTTAACATTTTACGATATACGACGAAGTGATTTGCAGAACAAGCATGAATTGCATGTCATTTAAATGCTGGGATGCACATGATCCTTAGAATAAGTTTGTTATTGTTCTGGAAACTACTGCAAGGGATCAGAAATACTCTGAACACAGTTTACCATCCAAGAACGCAAGTTAAAGCTGCATCTTGCAAAGAAGGAAGCAGATGTAAACACAATCATAACAGGCCTTCTCAGGGCGAAAACATAAACTTTATTGAATTCGGGTTACTGTCGTCATACGGCTGACGTAAAGCTGCTGCTATCCTAGATGTGTCAGCTGAGCACTCCATTACCCAGATTTAACAACGGTGAGAACCACTGAAGCACCCTAAAGGTCCTTTATTCGACAACAGTGCGGCTTCTGAACTGAGGCAGCGACCATGGAGAGAAAGACTAAAAGGTCGAGAGAAGGAGGAAAGGAGACGGCGCTGAGGGGTCAGGTGAGAAAAGCGGAGCTGCTGGAAATGTCACCCACAAAACTCACTCATGCCAATGTCAGAATCAGTTAGAAATCCTCAGCGGGACACTGCCTTTAACCCCTTTGTAGCAGCTTCACAAACATTCCAGCAGTTACTCGTCACCAATGCAGCTCAACACTGCCCCCTAACGACAACACACGTTTATTGAAGACTAAAACTGAGAGCTTCACTTCGTTCACCACTCTGTTGGTGTCAAACGTGGCCAAAACTGACCAACACGAGGGTTCAATAGTGACATTGCAAAGTGTGAAAATTACAAAAAAAAAACTCTTCGCCGGTCAGGAAAACTGTATATTTATGTAATGAGCAATGAAAACATGCAGGTTGAAAGCTGCAAAACATGTTCTGCCTGCAAAGTAATGGCTAATATAAACTCTGAATACGAAATTTGAGATTGCACCTTTTTTCAAAATAAAGTTAAGGTTGTAAAAGGTTTAGTAAAGTGAGTTCAACGAGAAGATTTTTCAAATGTAGTCATATTTCTCCATACCGATAAAAAAGAAAGAAAAAAAAAGGATTTATCATTATCATTAGTTAAAATAGAAAGAAAAACTTATATATCAGCTGAGATGAAATGTTAGTGGATGCACGTTGTCCCATGTTCCACTCCTTTTAACGACGTTTGTGTTCACGATGAAGAATCGACGTTTGTTTTACCAGACACTGAACAGGTTTTATTGAAGTATTTAGTTTCTTGACAAAAGCAAAACAAAACAAGTACAAATGATGTAATTACATTTAATACAAGTAGATTTTTGACCTTTAAAAAAACATTCCTTCTTAAATGGTCCATAAGCAGATTGTGACTTCATAGCACAATGGGGGGGGGGGGGGGGGGGGGGGGGGGGGGGGGATGCATGTAAAAAAAAAAAGAAGAAGAAGAAAGTTTTGGTTGCAAAATCCCCATACACTTATTAAAGTAGCCACTTTAGGATCATTTGAGTAAAAACAAGTGTAATATAAAAAGTGCAGTATCAAATGATTCCCTTGGAAGGTGCTATTGCATTGAAAAAGACATAGGTGAGAGATTGAATGCCCCTCTTTGGTATTTGTAATTATTGTGTGCAGTAAATCAATGACAGTTTTCCTTAAGAGCACGGGGAAAGGTTTTGATCATTCTATGAGGGGTATTTAAGATGCAAATATTTGACAGCGTCTTGTCCATGCTGCTCCAGTACATAATAAATACAATTCCTATTACTGTTCTATTTTGTATAAAGCCCTTCAAAATGCACAGACCTGTAACATTAACTTGCTCTATATTTCAAAGCAGGAAGTAAAAAAAAAAAAAAAAAAAGTAAAGTTGGTCTGTAGAAGCCTCAGTGAATTTGGACCTGAGAGAAGAGGTGGTTTACAGTCAGGAAGGAACCATGAGAGCTTTGAGTCAGTTTTGTATTCAAGCCTCTGATGAGCTGTCCTCCACTGGGCTGGAGCTCCAGGCGGAGCTGTGGGTCGGGCTGCCCTCCGTGGAGCCGTAGGACTGCTGAGCTTTCGCCCCCTGGGTGTTGCTTACCGGTGATTTGGGATTAAGCACCCTGGGAAGGTAAACCTGGAAGTAAACAGCAGAGCTGTTGTGAGTGCCGACTCTGCAGATTATTTACGTCCCTTTGTGACATCTTTAATGCTGCAAACACGCACTGACAAACACTGGCTCGTCAATACTTAGTTAATCACTAACGTAAGAAGGATGACCGGCTGGACAATTGAATGTACAGTGAGGTCACGCCTGTCTTGAGTGTGTCTGATCTTTATTTATGCTGAGGAAGAAGAAGTACAGTACCTTGGTGTTTTCCTCCACTCCCTCCACTTGATCCTCGTCCTTCTCTTTGACCTGACAGAGAAAACAAGCAATGTGAAGGATGGCATAAAGGCAACCGTGTGTTCACGCACAAAAACAAAAGAAACACTGACCTCATAGTTGTGTGGACTGAGGTACTTAAAATGTCCGAAGCAGGTGTAGCTGATACAGACGAAGACGGTCAAACACAGGACCACAAGAGTGAAAAGAGATGTGGAAGTCCAGAAACCTGAAACAACGAAACACACATTGGTTTCAAAGTTCTTTACATAACTCTAGAAAATATATTTACTTCACAACCTGAATACAAAATCTATGTCTATTAGTGTAACAGCAGTATTTGATTTCGAGCTGTATTTTATACGAGGCGTCCTTATTTAGTCATTTTTATTGACTTCAATACAACACCAGGTTTAGATCACCTCGGCAAGCTTTATGTCGATATCTTGCCTAATCCTAACTTTGATCTAGGATAGAATAGAATAGAAAAAAATTGAATACTCGCCATTCGACTGGCAAAACACAAATTTGAACAAAATTTGTTCGAAATACCGTTAAAAAAAATCTAAACATGTCTTCACCTCTAAATTGAATGAATTTCATTATAGGACAAATAGACACATCTCCAGATTTCGATTCCTATAACAGCAGTAAATAATTGCCCACACGCCAATCCAGTTCCTAACCTGCTCTGAGGACAGAGAAGAAGTAAAGCCATATTAGACAGATGATGGGTGCAGCCAGAGCTTGGTTGACGGCTCCCAGGTGGACCTGGCGGTCCAGGCGGGCGGGCAGGTAAGCAAAGTACAGGTTGTGTCTGTCCACCAGGTGCTTCAGCAGCATGTACAGGAGACCTGGGAGAGCCACAAAACGGTTCAGGACCTCAACGTGGAAGCAACGTCTTATAGAACTGAGATGCAAAGAAAGTAAACCATCCAATAGAATAAACGGAGAAAAGTGTGTGTGTGTGTGTGTGTTCTCACCAAAAGGCACAATTATAGGGCAAATGATGCTGTAAGCCATGATGACCGTAAACACACAGAGACTCCAGCCGTACATGGCTCCATATTCAAACTCGTAGGCCTGGTTCTGTTAACAGAGGCCCGAACACGTCGTAAATATCAAGTCAAGACTTTGAAAGCAAAGAAAACATTTCAGTGCGTTGAGTTCACAAGAAGGGAAGTATTCATCAGTGTCGTCAGAAGGACATCAGTATGTTCCTAAATCAATAACTTAAGGCACTTTTGAACTGAAATTATTTTTGTTTTGTGCCCAAGTCAACTCTTAATGGCAACTGCCCTTTGTTTTAACGTTTTTCATAATCTTAGTCGCCTTGTTTTATCATATTTCCTTCACTTCCTTGTAAAAGTGCTTGTGTCTGAATGGTGCAATATAAACAAATTTGCCTTGCCATGCCTCAAATAACATTGACAGAAAAACAGGACAAAGCATTTATGACTGAGCAGGGCAGTTTATAGCAGTTCACAAACCTGTTTGACATATTTTCTTTCGGCTGCAGAGCGAGCGCACGTCATGCGAATGGTGTACAGCAGTAAACCCGGCAGGCGCAGCAGCTCCATCCCGGAGCCCACCAGGGCCGCTGCTATCACATAGTTGACAAAAAAAGCCCCTTGGTCGGGTAGAAACACACACCTGGTGCCAGGAAAGTGGGGAAAACGTGGAGGGGGGACAATAAAGGAATTAGTGGGATCATAGCAGAAACGTGCGGATGCTTTGATTTTTTGTGATGTTGTGTTCGTCAGACATTAAGTTCAACATTAAAACATAAAAAATAAGATCTAATTCTAGAATAATGAATTAAATATGGGTCAAACATTGGATCATTAAAACTTTGAAAGTGTAGAACATGAGCCTAAAAATACTCTGGTGTGCACTTTATGGTGTTTTTCTTTTTTTTTTTTACTAGATTCAGAAGCAATAAAAAGAAGCATTACTTACTCAAACCGCAGTTTTCCACCTGTGAGAAACTCTTTATCGAACAGCCATCGGAAAAACACTGCAAGACTAACCAGGGAAAAACACACAATTAAGAGAGTTTATGCCAAGGCGTCCTTCACCCAGCATCATTTCACTGAGGATTAATATTTGTTTCCGTTAACTGACGATCACAATTTCGCTTATTTTCACTTTTTATTTTGCAGGATAAAACCTCTGGAAGAAAAAAAACTAAACATTTTATATTAAGTTCCCATTTTATTTTCAGTATGACTGGATTAAGAATTCACTTGGAGTCTGAGAACAATGTTGCTTGTTGATACCTGGTGAGTCCCAGGGAGGGGAGGATGAGCACCATGAAGAGCAGGAAGAAGTACAGCTTCCGCATCATGCTCAGCTGCTCTCTGGACCTGAAACAAAACACAGCAAGTGAACTAAGGATGAGCTCGGGTGACAGAAACCAGTGTGTGTGTGTGTGTGTGTGTGTCTGCGTCTCTGCTACCTGCTCCAGTGGGCCTCTCCCAGGGTGGAGTAGTACACTATTGTGGGTAGCAAGGCAGAAAAGGACCACAGCAGCAGAGTGGGGAAGAACTGACTGACGATGGGGCTCTGGGGGCAAAAACAAAAACGCCGTCAACGTTCTCGGCTCTGAAAAGCCAAAACCCCGTGACGGTCGTGTGTGGCTGCATGTGCGCGTCTCACGTTGAGATAGGCGATGGGCTTCGTCACGTTAAACTTGTCCATGGTGCTGATGATGATGGTGGGAGTTGTGAGGAAGGTGAGCAGGATAAAAAGGAGGATGTTGATCAAGATGTAGCGTAAATACCAGAGAATACCCCGCACTGAAAGATTGTCCCTATGAGGTGGACAAATAAAGAAACACAGAAGCAGAACAAATGAGTTGGGGGGGGGGGGGTGTCCACAGGAATATGTAATGAATAAACCAGTTAGGTATCATGACATTACTGTGCTATGTTGCACTCAATAACTTGCTCCAATAACTTTAAGCACTCGCTTAAACCTTCCCCATGTGCCGATGCCACACAACAAGGGACTGTATTGTCTGTACCAGCGATTCCCAAACTATTTCTACTGAGCCCTTCTTTTAAAAATACCAACATTTCCAGCCCCCAAGCTAACATTTCAACATTACTTTCAAGATTTAGTCTAAAAACCGCTTCTCAGCAAAAACACAAGCGAGTGTGGACTTTAACAGGGCAGGTTTTTACTGTGGAAATGATCATTGAGCTGCGACCCTCCCCATGCAAAGGCTCCGAACCCCCACTAGGGGGCGCTTCCCCCACTTTGGGAATCACTGGTCTGAAGTACAGTATATGTGGTAAATGACTTAAAATAGGTGTGTGTGTGTGTGTGTGTGTGTGTGTGTGTGTGTGTGTGTGTGTGTGTGTGTGTGTGTGTGTGTGTGTGTGTGTGTGTGTGTGTGTGTGTGTGTGTGTGTGTGTGTGTGTGTGAACAAGATTTGGTCACTAAAAGCTTTTTCACAATAAGAGGCTTGATAAGCAGAGCCTCATCTTCTAATTGGGGGTTTTCTTTTCATTTCATTATTGTATTTAATAATATGAATTCTGTTCTCTGTTCTGTTCGTCATCCGGCTTCGGTTTAACGTCATATGAATCATTCATTTTTACAAAAACAAAAGTTAAGCACCATGCGATTCCAATAAAATCACTGTGCAGGAGTTGAACTCTCATCTGGTCACGTGACGCATTCAGTTGGGGCAAAGGGCTGTCAGACCTTACCAGAACACGTTTTTGGGATGCGGCGCAACACTGACGCGCCACTTGTTCACTTTCAGAGCTTTGCTGTTGGATGAGGGCTGGCGTTCCCTCCCACAACACCAGCCTGTGCCTCCACAGTCCAGTGCGTTGAAGTCTTTCAGAATGCTGCGGGCGGGTGAAAGCAAGCAGCGAGCTATGTTCATTAATCAGCATTTGACACGAGACGTCACTTCTGTCGATAAACAAATTCACGAGGCACCAATAAACATCAGAGACAAGAGTTCAGCTCAGGCCAGAGCACCAACGGTAACTTCCTCTGGAGCTTTCTGACTCTTGTCGCAACACAACACTGTATTGATTTTTACAAAACCACGCCATTAAAGTGATACTCACAACTTGGCCATAGCCTCGTTCTGTAAAGTGACAAACGCAATCCCCAGCGGGTTCAGCGGCACCAGTTCCACCTGCCGCCTCACCTCCACCAGCAGCTCTTTTTCCTGAGTACTGTAGTACTCTATGGCGTCAACCTGACGGGACACAAGACTCACAATGTTTCCTCTGTATCCCGCCTCCAACACACCCCACACAACCGATGCCAACGTTTTCCACATGTTGCATGGACGAAGGGACGGAGACGAAACGCATTCAGGCGCTTTACCTTAAACTTTCACTGCGCTCACACTCACCCTCGCACAGTTGCTGCAGCAACACATGTGGCCACACAAGCGTGGGCTGATCAGGTCGCGCTCCCCAGTTTTCTCCAGGATACGCTCGTAGTAGCGCAGGTTTTTCCCAGCTCGTATCCTGGTTAGGGAAGAAGAATAAAGCAACGCGCGGAGGTTGGTTGGATTTGAGAAAAGCCAGATTAATGCAGTTTTTTTTACCATGAGAACAAGTGTGCAAAAGCTTTTGTGACTTCACAGTGATAGTCACAATAGAGTAAATGTGAACATAATAAATACTAGATGCTCAGTTTCTGTTTGTCCGTTTACATGTACTTCAGGGTATTTTATAGCAGAACCTACAAAGTAATTTTCAGGGATGCATCATCACTATTTAGCAGCTCTATGGGTTGTTAACTGGAAAACAAAGTCCCTTTCACGGACAATGAAACATTACGCCATCATTTTTGATTTCTTACCTTTCCTTGTCAAGCTGCATTAGTTTAGAGACGTCATAAGCCAAAGTCACAGCGCAAACTTGACAGGATGGATATGCTTCTCTGGACAAAAAAAAGAAACAAAAAAAAAACCCAATGAGGAACTGAGGAGGTCCCAAATGTTTATGAATAAACCGAAACAAAAAGTCTCTGTAACCACTTCCATACAAACATACATAAGAGGTCACTTTTACTCACGTAAAATGGGTCTTTACTTCTTCCTCTGTCGCTGTTCTAGGAACTGAAGATACAAACAGGGTGTTTCTGGCCTAGGATGAATATAAAAAAAAAAAAACAAACACATAATTTGTTGGTTTATTCTCAATCATTGTGTGAATCGAAATAACAGCGTCTTGAACCCGTTAGGAGAACAAAATAACATCTAATAACACGCAGTCACGTAGTTCTGAGGGACTCACCGTCTCCCTGCACATCTCTTTCACTTGCGACGTGTGATGTCGCAGCAGCACCACAGTCAGGCCCAGGTAGATGACGGCAAACACTGTGTGCAGCCACAACACGTTGTTCCTGAGAGCAAAGTGAGGAATGAACATCTCGTTTCACCCAGTCGTCCTCTACATGTGGTTTTTCTGCGTCACACTTACCCTTTTTGAAGATTCCCAATAGTTGTCTGTCCAAAACGCTGAGGATCATTTGCTGAAAATCAATGAAGAACTATGAAGAGCATAGTGGCGGTTTTTAAGTTAATATTCAGGTGAGACTGACAAGACCACCAGCGTTTCCTTTTGAGAACAAGCAAGCATTCAGCTGATCCACTCTGTCAGTAGAGTTTTTATTAAACCTTTAGGGAAGTAGCAATCTGGGGATGATGCTGGCAATTTCTTTTCAGTTTTTTTACTTAATTTTTTGAGATCCCATTAACTATATTCTAGGTGAACTTGTCAAACAAGCCACTTTTCTTGTATGTTTCTTTAAATTCACGTAAGGTGAGTTTGGATGCATCCGTAGCAGCAGTGTTGTTAAGCTCGTATACATTGTGGACTCCATCAATACCACATATACTCTATGTCTCCCCTGTTAACAAATAAGACACACTTGCACCTATTCACCTTAATTCAGCTCGTTCATAACCCTGTGGGTCAACACTCACACACAAAGCGTTCAAATGTTTAATAGAAGCTGTCGAAATCAAGTTTTTTTTTTTAAATATTTCATGATGTTGCTTTAGACCCATGTTATGTTCAAAACAATGCTGATCTTATAACCATGGAACACTTCAACTTAACTGTGTATTATATCCTTGTTTAGTAGTAAAAAAAAAACCCAAAACATTTATGAGCAGAGACTTGAAGCCTTTTCAATTAAATTCCGAACCCATTCTCTTAAAAGAGGTGCGACTTATTGACAGAACGTTTCCAGCTCTCAGGGTTTACCTGACTTGTGTCATTGCTGAACTTTAACTATACTGTGTAAAGCAATGTCTCCCTGTTGTTGTTTGTTTTCTTTTTTTTCTGCTCGTGACAGGATGCAGGATGTGGTGTAAAACCTACTCAACAGGTCTCCGGTCAGGTTGACAGGCAATATGATTGCGAGGGAGGTGATGGTGATAATCACCAGCAGGACGATCAGATGCCGCTGGAAGGACAGGTAGTGAACAGCATCCATGCCGCATCTGGCTTTTATCTGCTCGTCACTGAGACACAAACAGTGAAATGTACTTTTACACGTTTCACTGCAGTGCACTGTCTGTATGAAGAATCATGATGAAGGGCATGCAAACACTTACTTCATTCTGATGATATAGGGCAGCCAAGAGCAGAATCCCTGACACAAAAAAAAAAGTTTCTTATTATAAAAGCAGTAAAAACGACGTGTCTCTGAAAGCACTGTGGTAAAAAACTCAACAGCTCTTTTTTGTCACGTACTGATTCGTGCTCAGTCTCATCCACGCTGGACGACATCCGTCCGAAGCGGCGGTGCATCGACTCGGTGAACCTAACGAACACAGTTTAAAGAGGACGTTGAACGGATGAATATACGTCAAAAATCGCACCGTCATTCTGTAAAGCTAAAAGGTTTCAGCACTGAATGGTTATGTGAAGCTGTGAACCGACCCCTCATTGTCTGCAACCAGAGCCAGACGCCCATAATCCCAGAACTTCTTCCTGATGATAGAGAACAGGATCAGCAGCACCTGTAGGTAATGTGAAACACTCTTTTGTCCTCATTTCGCCTTCAGAAATCATGAAGCACACATCCACTGAATAGAGTGTTTCTGAGTTGGAGACAGAAAAATAACCGCCGTCACAAGACTTCTTAATCTGTCACTTGATCCGGGGTAAGATCCGGGGTAAGATCCGATCCCGGCTGAAAGGAACTCACCAGGAAGACGCAGAAGTCGAGTAGCAGGACGAGTGGCACGCCACCAAAATCAAGTCCCGTTAATACCGTGCTCTGCTTTGGGCTATAGCAGCTGCTGTTGTCTGAGAAGTCAGTACTATTTGTGACCAGCAGAGGCCACTGCTCCCACAACGGGGACGACATGACTGGAGTGGGCCCAGCAGTGTGTCTGCAGGGGGAGAAAGCAACACGTGAGAAATGACCTCCTGATGAGAAAAACAAAAAACAAAACAGCAGAGCTGAGGGGGATGATGACTCCAAGATGTCAAATTTATATATCTATATCTATATCTATCTATATATATATATATATATATATATATATATATATATATATATATATCTGTACAATCTGATCTCAATTGAGCATAGGCATTGAGCTGATAATACAGACAACTTCAAAGGTTTCCGTTAGTTTCAGATAAAAAAAAAGCTGCAGGTATGTATTTTTACGTTACCTTACCCTCAATATAGCTTCGATGCTACTGCATGGATCAACTTTAGATTAATTGAGAAAATTCATTCCCTTGAAGGGCTGCAATCAACATTGGCCTCATCCGAAATCATGCCAAAATCAATACCTTCTGTCGACAATATAAGAAATGTAGGCAAGGCAAGGCAAGGCAAGGCAAGGCAAGGCACGGCAAGGCAGGGCAGGGCAGGGCAGGGCAGGGCAGGGCAGGGCAGGGCAGGGCAGGGCAGGGCAGGGCAAGGCAAGGCAAGGCAAGGCAAGGCAAGGCAAATACAGAAAAGCTTAACAAAGACATAAGAACTATATAAATAAAAGAAATACATCATAAAAGTTTTAAAAACAGCACAAAAAGATGAGTAAATAAGGTAAGAGATTCATTATGATACATTTAATAAAGTAAATCCATTGTTTATTTAATGATTTAAAAGAAGTGACTATGTCAGCAGGTATTCAGGAAGTTTGTTCCACAGGTGAGGAGCACAGGAACTAAAAGCTGCTTCACCGTGTTTGTTTCTGACTCTAGGATCACTGAGTAAACCTCTTCCTGAGGACCTCAGAGGTCTGGAGGTTTTATATTCTACAAGTAAATCTGAGATGGATTTAAGCCCGAGACCATTCAAAGCTTTATAGACTAGAAGTAAAATTTTGAAGTCAATCCTTTGACACACAAAGTTAAATTTGGGACGTGATTGTCAGAGAGACGGCTGCAGAGCAGAAGACAGACCCAAGCAACATATGACAATGCCTCCAACAGGAACAGAAAGCACAAAAGCGTGTGTAGTGATTTTCCTGACCAGCGTCGCTTTAAATATGTGGCAATGGGATTTAGTTAGGAAACACGGCCTAAAAACTTATGCAACAAGTAGCTGTTGACATTTTTCTTTTTTTTTAACAAGTTAAGCACAAACAAATGCTGGATTATTTCTCTGTTGTAACAACGCTTCTTGGCAAATAAAATCTTCCAGAACAGGAAATCGTTTTTCCTTCCAACCTTCAATTGGTGCTTACATTTGTGGGATGTGCAGCAGAACCAAGTGGGTTTCTCCTTATGAAAAAATTGCAAAATCTTCTCTGTCAATTTGAAACTTCTTCTTCTCCTTCCTCCGCTGTTGCTATCAAATATTGGGTTGTTTTGTGACGCATGAGGATCTTCCACAAGTTACTTCTGCTCCTGTTTGTCAATTGGATAAACTGGTGATATTGTGAATGTGTCTTGTTTCTTCACACAAAAGTCAACAACAAAATCTCATAGGGCGCTAAAAAATAGTATTTGCGTTTATTGGCTGTAACCTACATACTCATGCCACAAATGCAGGTTACTGACATTCAAAAATGAAATATTCTTTCACTGGTATTGCCAAAGAACATTGTTACAACAAAGAAATAAAATAATACAATAAAAAAATTTAAAAAACTCCCTTTGGGAAAGTTTTGATCAATTTTATCAGTGCACTGATCAATTAGTCCGAAAATCATCAGTGTGAAATCTCCAGCAGGCTGCACCAGTGGAGGAAAGTGCTTGCAGTTTTTCATGGCACATGATCGACGTCTCAGAGGCTTTTGGATTTTTAAAAACAACATTTTATTTTCTGCTGCATCGAGATTATTAATGGCAAATTTCACTGATTAGCATACTTCAAATCGGCTGTGAGAATCGATTGGTGTTTTTGTTTTTATTTTGAAGGGCCCTTCTGTGCTTTTTTTCCCCCTTTATCTCACATTATATCGTTCCAGTGTTTTATGCCTCCCGTCACTGGAAAAGCCCATTTTTCATATCGGAGCTGCCAGAACTGAATCTGTTCACCACTTCATACTTTGTTAGGTAGTTTGCTTTTAACCACTGAGTTACATTTTGGTTCAATGACCAGTTGATTTGTAGATACAATCAGAATGTCCACAAAGAAGCACGGCTAAAATCAAACATTACATTGTTCTATATTGGTTGTTTTGTTGTTTCGTGTAGTCGGCTCTATTGGGGCCTTTTGTTGGGGAATTTGCATTTTCTCCTTGTGGATGTGTGACTTTAGTCCATGTACTCCAGCTTCCTCCAACAATCCAAAGACATGCTGGTTGGATTATATATAACCCTTAACCCTTCACACAGATCTATGCATTATTTCGTGTCATTCACCAATATAGTATCATTACACTTCTTCTGGGTCTTAACTGAGATCTAAAACCTGTTTGAGTGCAGTAGAAGGGGGGGGACTATGACTGCAATAGAGAGATAAAAGTTACGGCATCACTTTGACCGAGCAGAGCTAACATAAGAATCATGTGGTTCACGTTATGTGTGACTCCTTCCTTTCCTGAACTTGCATGCGAAGTTACACAGCTGCGTGAGAAGATATGGACATTTTGCGGCTAAAACACTGACTTAACGATGATCAGTGTAGATTTCAAACAGAATAGTGTCCCCCTGTGTTATAATGAAGAATGTGAGACATCCGATCAATGTTAATTACGAATCAGCATGCGGCTGCATCGGTCTCTGCAGCGGCTGAAGGCTCATGTGGGAGGTTGTAACACCCTTTTAAAATGCCTTTCCAAACTAGATGCAACTGAATGCATTTTATCTTTTATCATCCGATCTTAGCCTTGTGACAACAGGGGGAGGAAAATTATACGGGGGCGTATGCATCGAGTGAAGTAAGAAGAAAAGTAAAGCCTATTGCAAAAGAATCCTCTCATCTGATGAGTGATGATAACGTATATTTGCACAAATTTCAACCCAACGCAAAAAAAAACCCATCAGTGCATACAAGAGAACATATAGACCACTAACTATCAGAGGTAGCAGACCTAGATTTACTGACTTATTAATGTGTTAACGGTTTAGTTTTCTTCAAAGTCATGTTTTGTGAATTACAGTCATTGCAGTAAGCATTTCAAAATGTGCCTTCTTGTGACTGTTTACTTGGTTTAAGATGTACAATTACAATCATTATTGACTTTGTGTGATGTCAATTTAGAATTCTTCGTTGGATTTTTACCCCCCGTTTCTTTAATGGCATGAGCTGCAATGGCAGAGCTTCTAGGATTGTCCAGACTTGCAGTCACATTTGTCAAAGAAATTAAGAAGAAAAAAAAAAACAAGCTGTATTTCTTAACCTTGTTTTTTTTGTATTTTCTTCATAACAGAAAGGTTTCTCTGCTTTTCTCTCGCCCCTCACAAGTTTCTCAGACATGCCAAAATGTTGCTCCGTTTCTGTTTCCTGGTACGTATTTTAAAAACTGGAGTTTAAACTCTGCAGTGTAGCTTTTGCACTTTGCTGACAGTTTGCTTGTTTGCACTCGAGCCGAGGTTTTTATGAGGTACTTCAGTGGCATTCTGTTGTCATAAAGTGTCATCTATTGGTCCTAGATGGAATGTACGGATATACCTCGATATAGATAGATTTCATGCAATTTGAGTTAATAGTTTTAAAATACATACATACATACATACATACATACAAACATATATATAAATAAATACATGCAGACAGAAACATATTGCCAAACGTAACCAAATGCAAAAATCTGATGTACTGTTGCCTTGGCTACCAAGATTTGTTTTTCCTTTAGAGCCCCTCTGATTGCCTTTGAGAAAGGCTGCAGACCCTCCCTCCGATCCCTGGTTTGCCAAAAAAAAAATGACGATCAGCACACCCAATCTAACCAACATACAAAAAACTGTACCTTTCAAAACAAAAGATATGGCCTGTTTCCAAAGTCTGCTTTTTATTGTAACGTATTATGATGGTACTTTTCAAACGGTGCAAATCTAAATTTGACAGGATCACAGCAGTAATCCCAGGTTCAGAAACACTGCATTGGTGCACTTTCTACAAGCCATATATGTTTCTACACAGTGATTTCTGTGTGATTACGAAGACTACTGCGTTTGTTGTTTTATTAAGAAGATTTATTGGGACAGTCACATTTAGTGGAAAGAGGTTTAAAGATGATTGAAGGAAGCTCCACTGCAACACTGATTTGATTCCCTGTTACAAGGGAAACAAACTGTGGTCAAATATAGTCAAGTCAAAGTACGTTTGCATTGTTAATAGCCACCAGCATTTGATTCAATTATCTGTAAAAACTATATTATATAGATACAAAATATAAGCTTTGACTACAAGAGTGCAGATCGAAAGTGTAGATACAATTGAAATTGTGAGTGCACTTAAATCACTTAGACATGAGTAAAACTAAACAGTCAATACAATACTAATAAATCTACAAGTACTAATCAAGTTTTAGTAATTAAGAGTATTTCTACCTGTTATTTGTAGGAGTTTGCACTCTTCCCTTATTGTAAATTTGTGGGAAAAAGTGAGTGTATGTGATTGCCTGTCTCCATGTGTGCCCTAAATTGGATAAAGCCGTATCGTACATGGATGGATGGACGGTAATTCAGTCCTTCTTGGTAATTAATGGTAAACAATGCAGTCACTGTGACAGCTCTCGGAGAATTTCTTTTTTGTCATAACTCTTTTGAGTTTAAGAAAAAGGCCTCAAACTCATACACACTTTTCCTTACCTGAGTCAGTGGGCTTGTGCCACTGCCTGATCACCTATTCACTACACCAGCGGTGTCAAACCCATTTTTAATAAGTAGCCCAAAATCACCTCAGTTGAGCAAGACTGATAAAATATTATCATAACATCCTTTAAATCCAAACATTAAAGTAAAAATATATATATATTTTTTGTGTTGTGGTGCATAGTATATGTCTATATTTTTGCAATACCAAACAATTACCATCAAATTTTACTACAATCTCAACGTGAAGTCAATTTTAATGAAAAATTCTGATGCAAAATACAGTGAAATGTAAAAAAAAACCCCACTTCTATAACTGTTGCATTACACGTTTTTACAAACTCACTCTGACAGCATGACTTTGAGGCGAGTTTGATAGCATCAAGTTAGACGTCTTTAATGGCAGCATCACCGATACCTCACCTCGGGTCTCAGTGTTGTGTTGTACCTGCTACTCTTAAGAAAGTACTTTTAAATGTTTTGGTAAATATTTACAATTTGCTTGGTGGTTTGGCCCAATTGGGGCCTAGTGTGGGTCAGTTTTGGCCCACGGGCCTTATGTTTGACAGCCCTGCACTACAGAATCTATAAAATCATCTTTGGCAGTATTTTTATTTAATTTTTTTACTTTTTTAAAATGATTTAACAGAATCAGAGAGAATGATGTGGATCATACTGAATCGAAGTGTGTGTGTGCGTGTGTGCGTGTCTGTGTGTGTGTGTGTGTCCCAGACTGGTTACATATAATAAACACACAGCCCTCTCGCGCCCCACCTATCCTGAAATAGACGCAGTGAGTCACGCGCCAGGCGACACATTTCAATTTTCATAACTTTTTTTTTTTTTTTAAGAACTTTTTCCTGCTGATGTCGACATTAAAATGAATGAAGGGCAAAATCCTAAACTCGGCAAACACCACAGTGACAGTGAGATCTGTCATTTTTCAGAGCAGCTTGCGGGCATTCCTCTTCCCGTGAAGCTTTTCTTTCTCTCACAGCTGTGACAACTTCGTGACATTTACAAACACGCACCGAGCGACGTCTTTAACAAATTCCTACTCTGATTGCGTTAAACCGGAAGAATCGAGCCGCTCAAGTTACACATACAGACGTGTTTTTTTTTCTTTCTTTCTTTCTTTCCGTGAAATAAATAAATATCCTTACCACTTTTCACGTCTCCGAGTTAGGTTAACATCCACTCGGTTTAGTTATCTTCAAAGGCAAATAAACTTCGCTTCCATGCGTGTCTGCGCTCCTTGAACCGCCCAACCTATAACTTTGGTACTTTTCCTCCACCAGTAAACTAACTTCTCCAGTAAATACTCAAGCATGACGGAGCCTCCGGTTCCTCGTCTGCGCATGCGCTCGCGAAACTGAAAGCTTCTGCTGCCCCGGGGCTGATCCACCGCTGTGGATGGAAGAAAGAGACTAGTCATGAAAAAAATAAGAAAACATAGGAGGGAATCACTAATACTTTCACTTATGTATGCTCCTTTTGTTCCCATTCAGTCTGCTTTTATATTAAGAGATATAACATGTACAGTTTCTTGGACTTGTTGCTCATACATTGCTGTATATGTCACACTCATTTTTGTCATGTTATGGTATGATGGTACAATTTTATATTGTCCTTGTAGTTGTATTTTATTCCGTCAGTTGATTTATGTAATATTTTGTAAATTTGTGTTAAGTTTCACCTGATTGGATAAAGGTAAAATAAAATAGGTGTAATTTACATGAAACATGATCTAAATCTGTCATGGAAATGCAGGAATTCTGAATGATATTTACTATGCTCGTGATGAGAAGCGTACAAGTTGAAGGAATATCCATCCATCCATTGAATTTTATCAAATTTCAGAGGAGTAAATACTAGCTGCTAAAATTCAATTGGAGCAAGTGACAAGCAGGATTAATCCATCTGTGTTGACAATCTAGTCAGTGGATGTTGCATGCTGAACAGATTCTAAAAACTACAGAGTGAATTCTATGACTTTCAATATTGCTCAATATACAGTAAATAATAGTGATGCTTTTTTATGTTTCAGCTCTTCCGTCTTGGCTTTTCTGGCTCTCAGGTGCTGTGATTTCCTATCATACTATAGTACTGTCTGTGTCACAGGGGTGTGTGTCGAGGCAACAGGAATGGTTGTTATCTTCTCCCCAGGCTGTAGCATCCTGTTTAGTCAGATTTTACAAAGTGAAAAGGATGTGAACTCAGATCCACTCACTGATTGAAGACTCTTCAAATTGGTCATTTGAGAAAAATATAAGCCTGTAAATATAAATATCGAGCCTGATATAAAATAAAAACAATATATATAATTTTGAACAAAATTTGATAGTTTGCGTACTGTTATGGCTGACAAATGTTTGAATACAATACATTTCAGTGAATGATAATAATGATAATAATAATTATAATCATCATCATTATGATGAATGTGTACATAATTTCCAATGAATAAAGTCTACACCTTAAAATGTCAAAAAGCCTTTTATAACCGATCCACATAACTTTTCAAATGTATCTCTCAAAGCAAACAAAAAGTCAAAATGCCAAGAAGTTTTATACAACATTAAAATAACTCAAATATTTATGTG
Organism: Lipophrys pholis; assembly: GCF_963383615.2. Taxonomy (NCBI): domain Eukaryota; kingdom Metazoa; phylum Chordata; class Actinopteri; order Blenniiformes; family Blenniidae; genus Lipophrys; species Lipophrys pholis. The sequence continues at coordinate 16,693,449 of NC_137649.1, forward strand.
TTAAAATATAAAAATAACAAATGCATGTCCTTCGTAAAAAAAAAAGAACAAAAAAAGATCTTTTGTACATCCTTTATGCTATGCACCATTGGATTTAGTCCTGATGACATTTGTAATTATCTGAACAAACCTAATTATGAATTATGATTTATTTTTCATCGTATTTATTGGAAGAGGTTTGCAACATATGCGACACTTGTCCTTATTTACAGTCACTGTGGTGCTAATTCGTTCGCATCTCTTTTTATGTCCTTTTAATTATGCAATAACAAAAACAAATTATGAAAAATTGTGTTGAAATCCTCCCATCTATGCATTTTCTATCTCGCTTTATCCAGTACAGGACTGTGGGTTGCTGGAGCTGGTCCTAGTTCACTTTGCTTTAACGCAGCACACCAGTGAGGGTTGATATGCAAATTCCACCAAACCAAAACCAAACTAGAGACATTCTCACTGTGAGGTGAGAGCGCTAAATTAAACTTTGAAAAGCAACTTTTTTTTTACCCCCGCATGATGACAAGGAGATTTTCTCTTTTAATAAACTACACAAAAGCCTTATTTTATAATCTCAAGAAAACAAACACAGGAAAACAGACACAGTACTTTGCATTTATCCGTGTTTGTTCTTTATAATAAAGACCGAAAGCGTGTGCTTTTTGAGACGTTAACACGAGTTTCTCTTTCACATTAAGATGGAATGAATTAAAAGAAGATATGGCAGAATGGTGGCGAGAAAACACTTGTGTCCTGCAGCTCTGGCTACATTCCTCTCGCTGAACGCACCCAAAGACGTCAGCTGCACTGACTGTCATGCATAGAAAACCTGCTTGGTGTGACTTCAAACTACTGCTCAGCCCTTTGTGACCGCTCCCAACTCGTTTGACTGGTGATTGGGCAGCGTTGTACCTCGCTGGATTTAAAAAAAAATAAAACTTTGGGGGGGAAAAAAAAGAATTAGCATAACATCAGACATAGTGTGTTGAATGTGGATCGTTCCACATTTGAGACATCACATGAGATGTGTTGTGGTGGTTTGTAGGACAGAGCATCGCTAACCAATGTCACGGGCTCCTATCAGATGTGCCAGTGGTCAAATTAACGAATCCAATGCAATTAGTCATTCTATTTACTGTGAGATTCGGTGGCAGCTCAGAGCATGCCTCCCTCTCTTCCTCCTTCACTCTCTATTTTCTCTAGTTTTCCATTATGGGATTTTCTGTTTATCTGTTGTGGTCTTGACTGCTCATTTCTGCATCCCATGTCTTGCTGTGTGTATTTGTGTGCGTTTCTTGTCTCTGTGTGAATGTGTACACACACAGAGGTAACTGTTGTCAGTGTGTGTGTGTGTGTGTGTGTGTGTGTGTACGCACCAACATCCCTCTGCCTGTGTGTGTGTGTGTAGTGACTGTTCATGCCTCACTGTGGGACGCGTTGATTAGTGCTCACTGCAGCTCAGCTCCCAGCTGTCCTTGCGGCTGGCCGCTGATTGAAACCAATCAGGCCTGCGATGGCCCCATCGCGGTGACCCCTCACCCCTCCCACCCCCGGCCTAATCACCTGCTGATTGGCCCACGCAGGGCCCCCTCCCGTTGGCACGGAAGGTTAATTTGACCGGCGGATGAAGGCTCCAGGAGGGAATAGGAACGTGCGCTGGGTGATATTGCATGGATATAGCCCACCTGTCAATCAGAGCCACTTAAAGAGGAGCAGCGAGGGAAACACTGACAACCAGGGAGGAAGAGACACCAGGATGGTTAGAGAGGAAAGGAGGGAAGGTTCCAAGAAGTGCCTTTAACACATTTTACTAACACTTCAGTTTACTTTGGGAAGCAGCTTTGTTTTGTGGCATTAAAAGTGTGCTCAATCACTTGTGGTAATAGAATCAGCTCGCGAGACTAAAGATGTGCCTGAAAGATCCTGAAGGAGTATCTGGAGTGCTCTTTTGTACCAAGAAACACAATTGTTGACTTTTTCTGTTGTTCTTGTATTTTTATTCAAAGGAGTTCATTATTATCATCACACATAATTATTAAATCTTATGTACTTTTGTTTAAATACTCTCAATAATCATCATATAATGAAAGAAGTAAATATAAGAATCCTACCTTGCCTGTAAATTGGATGAAAATTTATAATCTTGATCAGGGGTTTCAAACATCAGGCCCGTGGACCAAAACCGGCCCACAAGCGGCTCCAATCCAGACCAAGCAAATTGTACAAATTTCAAAGAAGCATCAACTTTGTAGCACTATTTTCTTAACAGTAGTGGACATACAGTAACACAACACTGAGACCTGAGCTACGATATCAATGATGCTGCCCTGAAAGCCAGCTTCCACTTGCAATGGCTGTAGGAGACGTTTTCCTGACATTTCAATGGATTTCGTACCAGAAAGTATCATTAGAATTGTCTTTGTGTTGAAATTGTAACAATTTCTGGTACTGATTGATTGGTTTTGAGAAAATAGAGATATTTCCGTCACATATAATCTGCACCACAACAAAGAGAAGTATAACAATTTGAATTTAAAGGTTATTATGGTACTAATTTACTGGTCAAGATGAGATTGGTCCATTAATTGTTGTATGGAGTGCATTTAATGTATTTTATGCATTTCTTACAAGTTACTGCTACTTTAGCACTGTTACTAGTTAGACGGACAGGATGTGAATTAATTTTTCCTGGTCATGTGACAATTCTGAGCCTTTTCTGTACTTTCTGGTTACTGTATGTTATACGCGGTGTTATGCAGACGTTTCTCCAGGGGGTGGCAGTATTGTATTCAATGTGGGGAGTTCCATTCATTATAATATAGTCTATAAATAGTGTAGGTTCTATAACTCTGGTATGTTTTGAAACTTTCAAGGTTTAGATACCATTGCAATTTACACATATGCATGCCATATATTATTATTCTGGCCCTTGTTGAACCTAGAAAGAGCAAACTGAGTTTTGTGAGCCTCCAGCTGCTTCTCATGAACTCTATCAGTAGCCTTACTTTTCTGGAAGTGTTGCCACAAACTGACAAGCATCAACAACTCTAACAAGTTGAAGATTTATAGTCAAACTTTTGAGGAACTTACCTGCAGGAGCAGAACACTGATTTACATTTGTGAGCTTTGGAAAACAAAACACTTTGCTGAGGGCTTACTGTGATTACCATTTACAGTTAAAGAATTGTATGTGTAATCAACAAAGTGGTACTGGCAGTCTTCCTCAGACACATCCTTCCACCTTCAACAATTTGACATCACACACCTTCCCCCTACAGTGGTCCGACTCGCCTCAGCCATGTCAGTCCATAGATTTCCTCCTATCGTGTGCGTGCGCGCGTGTGTGTGTGTGTGTGTGTGTGTGTGTGTGTGTGTGTGTGTGTGTGTGTGTGTGTGTGTGTGTGTGTGTGTGTGTGTGTGTGTGTGTGTTTTGTGGCAGGTTCTTCACTCTCCTAGTCTCTGGTGGGCAGAATAATGTTGCCAGATTACCATATCATTACCATATCATTTCCATGTCATTATCTTTCTGCTGCCTGTGACACATTTGTGTGTGTGTGTGTGTGTGTGTGTGTGTGTGTGTGTGTGTAGCTCAGACACAGAAACAGTTGAAGATCTGATGCAAAGTTCAGACACACACACACACGCACACACACACACACACACACACACACACACACACACACACACACACACACACACACACACACACACACACACACACACACACACACACACACACACACACACACACACACACACACGCCCCCTCCCACAGGAATACACACATCCCTCTGACATGCTCCCTCTGTTTTCCACTGTCAGTCTATCTCTCTATCTTTGTCCCACACCCATGTAAGCGCGTCATAATTCTCAATAATCTGCCATTCATAATCCTTGTTTGCATATTTGTTTGTGTTAATCTAAATGCCAATTATTGCTAACCTGTTGGCGCAAGGGGCACAAAATACACCCCAAAGTAGCTCACCCTGGAGAGATGAATGGGCCGTGTACACAGAGTGAGAAGTCACTTTCAAACGGCTCTTTGCTAATTGAGTGACACATCATGTTCAGACCACATCTCGTCTTTAACGACTGTTGAAGTTGAAGCTGGTGATACGATTTGCAGATTGACAGCGAACAAGGATGCACATGTTTATTTTCACCTCGTAAATATGAACATGTTGACGCTTGCGTACTCCACTGTGTGCGGACTGGTAAGTCATAAATGAATTGATGATATATGATTAAACAAAAGAAAAACTAAACATTGTTAGATTCAAAATTTGACTGGATAAACAAAATCTAATTGAATCTTTATTTTGCACCAGAATGCATAAAATCCTGTTTTTGACCGTTAGGTCGATGTGAATCAATGCACTACACATAGGAAATGTGTGATTTGCTGATGTGGTTAACCGGCTCATGTTTATTTGCCTTGTCAGATTATCCGCGGACTAAGTAATCAAATCAAAATTCATTGGAACAAGACACCATGAAGTATTTTGTCCTCAGAAATGAATGTTCTGGAAGTGCTGCCACCCTGAGCACAGTACGACGAACACACACTTTGGATGAATGATAATTTGACATCTTTTGTACACAGCCAGAGATGCTGCGGTAATGAAGAACAGAACGCCCTCCCCCTGTAAAACAGTCAGTCAGCCATTCTGGCTCCAGTTTTCACCCCACAAAGTCAGCCATTTTGGGGTCCGCCGATGCCAGAAAGAGCCCATTTAGCGAGGGGAGCATGTTTGGGGTCGTGCCCTTGTTTACACGGGGAGCCAGAGCTGATGGTTTTAAAATGGCGTCCAGATGGTGACAGAGGCTTGATTGCAGCTGAGGGGGCTTCTGTGTCCCGCCCACTCCTGCTGTCCAGCTACTTTCGCTCAAGCTGCATCTCTCTATCTGCTCCCTCGTCCTCTTATCATCAAGCTACCACTCCTGTTTTATCACTCCATCCTCTGTCCAACAGTGCTCACAGCTATTATTGTGTGGCTCCTCTGTGGATGCGCCTCTGCACTCGTCTTTATGTTTATCTCTGTCACTGTTTCACTACCTCTGTGCCCCCCCCCCCCTTTTCTTCCTTTTACCCCTTTTCCCACTCAAAGAATCTTTTGCTTCTCGACAACACACACACACACACACACACACACACACACACACACACCTGCAGGTGATGCATACGCAGCAGCATGTGTAGCCTACATTATCTGTGTTGTGATGGATTGGATAACCCGTTGTTAAATTACAGGGCCGACGGCCCCCACCCCCGCTTCCCTCCCAAAGCTCGAGCTTAAATAAGAGTAAAAAGAGTAAAAAGAGGAGATACATAGTTTGATGAATGGAGAGAGAGGGAGAGCAGGTGGAGAGAAGTGTCAGTCTCAGGCTCTCTCTGTGCTTGATCACTTCAGAAAGACCAGAAAAGATAGATGACGGAGGAGAGGGACGGGTGGGGGAAAATTGAAAAGTAAGGAAGGAGAAGATTGGGGTGAGAGATGTAAAAGTGGGAGGAAGGCTCATTGGGAGTGCGTGATAGAAAAGGGTGGGGGTGGGGGTGGAATGAGAGGGCGGGATGCAGTAGATACAGATGTTGTGATTGTGTTTTTGTCAGTGTGAAATATGATTAGTGTTCCCTCTCATTAGGGAGCTGATCACCCTCATGCTTTGCCACACACACACACACACGCACACACACACACTGGGAAGGCCGAGCCTCTAAATGGGTAAGCACGAGCGCTCCGTGAGGTTTTCAGTTTGACCTGTACGTGTTTGCAAGTCTGCATTTTGCACATTTGAACTTGTGACGGGTCTTGTTTTGGTGTCTCCGTGTGGGTGCACAAGCGATTTTTTATTTTTTTTTTGCCTTTTCTCACGTGTTTACGCTGACAAGTGTACCTCCTCTCCCCCGTCGTGGTAGTCGGTAAGTGATTCCACAGGCTGTTGGCAGAGCTCCAGCTCAGCTCAGAGCGAGAGAGAGAGAGAGAGAGAGAGAGAGAGAGGGAAAGGAGTGAAAGGAAGGGAAGGGCAAGGAGGAACGAGCAAACAGAAGCGAGAGCAAGAGGGAGGGAGGAAGACAGAGAGGAAGAGAGACAGAGAGAGGGAGGCAGCAACTGTGTAATTAGTGGCAGGTTTTTGCAGCCCTCTGCTTCTGTTTAATTAAAAACTGAAAGAGGGAAAGAGGAAACAAGGAAGAAGAGATATTCTGCAAGAGAGAGAGAGAGAGAGAGAGAGAGAGAGAGAGAGAGAGAGAGAGAGAGAGAGTTTTGCATGGTTATTCTGTTTTTGCCAGGAGCAGGTGCGAGGCTGGCACTGGGAGAGATGCCCAATAGCTCCAGGCGTCATCCACCAGGCTTCTGGGAAGAATAGTTAAAGAGATGAACTCCACCTACAGTTTGATTCATTCAAAAAGTGAATTAATAGTGAATTTGTTGTCTTTCTCTCTTACTGAATGATGCACATGGCTGCCTGTTATGTAGTGTAGCAATAGTGACAGGGCTGATGTGTGATAATGAATGTGATGGTGGATGAGGCATTTGATTTTTTTTTCTTTCTTCTTCTTCTTTTTCTCCTTCTCCTTATCCTGCAGTTGTGTATCAGGGCGATGATGACTCAGCAATATTGGCAGCAGTCGAGGTGCTGATGAAGAGTTCTCTCTGTCTTCTCTAACCCAAGGCTATGGATCCATATTGCTGAGCTCGCTCTTTCTCTTCCACAACAAACTCCTTCTTTTGTCTCTTTCGTCCACCTCAACCTCACCGCTAACTTTTCTCCACTGTCGTTTGTCTCTTGCTTCTTGAGGACGACTGCCTCCTTTTTTTTCCCCCCCTCACCCGTTCCTCAATTTCACATTTGTCCTCTTCTCCCACTGCATCTCCCTTTATCTCTCCTCCCTCTGGTGCTCCACATATAGAGGAGCTTTCGCTATCTAGATTGTTTTGTCACGCACTGTTTTCTCACTTTCACACAGTCTTCACCTTAATGAAACACAGGGACAGAAGCTGCTGCAGCGTTGCTTTCCCAGACACATGCTGACGAGGAAATTGATTTTTCACATCCACTTTTTTTTTTCTTTTTTCTTTTTTTAAAAAGAAAAATTCCATTCAATCTGTGGCCACATGGGGGCAGCACAACGAGCTGTAAACACGCGTCTCACATGTTATCACCAGATACAGTTTATTCAGTTAATGTGTCCCTGTGCTGACCCGGCATGAATCTGTATTATTATTGATTTAAGGTAAAGCTGCACCAGTCTGACAGATATGAGTCCAGTTGTCACAAGCTGTATGGCTCCATTTTGGTCTCCACCACCTCGCGAGGGAAAGACGCAAAGTCCTTCATCGGTTGGGTTAGGTGAGAATTTATTGCTTTTTAAGAAGGTAAAATTTTGTTTTGTTTTGTTGTTGTGCTTCCTGGTCAGGAGGACATAAGTAGGTAGTAATAGGCTCGGAGAAAAAAAACAGAAGTGGCAAGTTGGACTAGAGTATCTTTTCTTAAGACAAAGTTTCACTTTTACTACTAGACTTGTGTAACAATATCAGAACTGATCACTGTTTCAGCCGCCATGAGTTTGATTCAGAGTTTTTCTGAAACGATCATGGTCAAAGTATTAGAGTCAGTTGGTAGTGTGGTCGTCTATCAATCAGAAGTTTGATTCCTCGTCGCTCTCTGTTCACATGTCAAGGCGTCCTTGGGCAAGACCTTTAAGCCGTTGAGTGGTCGTCTTTCAATTGGAAGGTTGCAGGTTCCAGTTCCCATCTCTCCTACATGTCGAGGTGACCTTCATCAAGAGTCTGAACTCGAACTGCTCCCATTGGATGGACTGAGCGCCTTGTATGGCAGCCGCCTCCATTGCTATGGGGGCAGTGGTGGCCCAGAGGTGGGCTTGGACGTTCGCAGGTTTGAATCCCACAACTGTTGGCTCCTGAGCAAGACCCTTGAACCCTCACCAGCTCCCCAGAGCAATGTAAAGTAGCTGCTTCACAAATGCAGAAAAAAAAAGGTAAGATTAATATGATTATTTAAGTTTATTAGTTTAGTTAGTATTAATACTGAAGCCACAGATGTTTTAAGAGAAAGACCAATTACATTGATAATGGTTGAATATCTGGACTTCCTTTTGCCGTTTCAAATGTAAAATTTAGAAGTCTTTAATGTTAAGTCATGCCAGGATTCCCTTATGTTTTGCTGAGTTATGTCAAGTTACTTTTTTTACATTTGTGTAAATAAATGTACATATTTGTGTACATATGTCGATATGTGTATCTGACCACGACCAGAAAATGCCTGTGATGTTAAAGGTAAAAAGTAACTTAGATTTTTGTACTTTCCTTACTTTTAGATAATTAAAATGAGAAAAGTTGAGTGAAATATTTTACAGTACTCCTACTTAAGAAAAGAACGTGAGTACTTTGGCAATTTCTGAACTTTAATAACAACTAATTAACTCAAATGTGCGCTACCAGCTGAGCACCAACTAACTTCAACCCTAACTCTTTTCTGGTGCTATTTATTTCTTCAAATAACTTTTTCTAGAATTACATATAGTTTTTCTGTTTATCTGAATTATTAAGATAAGCTATTATCTTGAAAAAAAAAAGGCATATGTTTTATAGAACTTACACACAAATTAAGTTACAGATACATATTTCATGTTTTGTAAAAACAAAAGTACTCAAGTTGACTTTGTGCAGAGCCTAATGATATATATTACTAGGTTAACACAAGTAAGTTGACCAAAGTAATCATTATATTGTTTCATTAAAATCATTTATCATTAACCTTGACAATTTAGAATTATTGAACCCGCTGACCTGTCCTGATGTTATACATGAACATTTAGCAGAAACACTACCTTTCGCTGTGAACACCTGTCTTTGTACACATATTGCAGACACTCTGAGGTTTCAGCATTGTAAGGTGCTTTTCAGAGGCTTTGACTCCACTGTAGTCCTGCTGCTGAATCACAAACCTCCACGTCACTTCAAACACAAACTCAGTCACCTGGCAAACAGGAACATTTTCAACTCATCGCACAGTCGATTAACATCACATCCAGTTGTCACCGTTGGACTACAAAGGATTTCCGCCGTACGAAAAGACAAAGTGACAATTGTGTCTCACCATCTGCAAAGTTCATACATCATCTTTGAGGTTAAGATGAGGTCAAAACTGTTTTGCCCGATTCAGTAATTTTAAATGTGAGTTGGATTAAGTTACTGATGGATTCTGTGTTTCCGTATATACAAAGGCACTAAAGGACCGTTTCCTTTGAGAAGGGAAGTTCCAATGATCATTAATTTACTCATGCTGATGTATTTGTCTGTGTTTTATAGTCGAGAGTATGTTTGTGGTTCCTTTGGAAATTCAGACTCGGGGAGCTGCAGAGTACAACCAGTCTTGAGCTGCTGGCAATGGATTATTACTGCATGTTCACTGCCTGAGAGTGATACAGCTCACACACACACACACACACACACACACACACACACACACACACACACACACACACACACACACACACACACACACACACACACACACACACACACACACACACACACACACACACACACACTCACACACACACACACAGAGCTCTGAGCAGCACTTTTTTATCCATTCCTCCACTGTCTCTACCTCCTCCCGTTTTTTCTCACGGTTTGTTGAATGCATTTTTTTCTACAGTACATCCTTTTTTTTTTTTTTTTTGCAAAATGCCTTTTCAGTCTGTCTCTGTCCCACTCTTTCACTCTCTTTGGCTTTTTTCCCTTTCATCTTTTGCTAAGTCTCCCTTGTCTTGAGGAGTAAATGAGAGTGAGATGAACCAACATTTGGTCCGGCAGGAAAATAAAGACAGGAGGAAATAGAAATTGGTGGTGTTGTTGAGGGGGTGCGGGGGTGGGAGGGTGAGTGGGGGGGTTAGGGAGCGGAATAGAGGTGGAGGGGAAGAAGAGGGGAGCCGGGGAGTGAAGAGCAGCTGCCAAAGCCAGTCAGTTGGAGGAGAGTGAGGAGCAGGGAGATAAGGAGACAGCCAGAGAGTGGGAGCTAGCAGGCACCAGAAAGAAAGACACTGATACCCTCTCTCTTTCTCTCCCTCACACCCCACCATCACGACCACCTCCTCCTCCGCCGCCTCCTCCTCCTTTTCTCCCTCCTCCCTTCCTCCCTCCACTCCCAGCCTTCTCTCCTCCTTTGTGCAGTGTCTCAACGGAGCTGCGTTTGAGTGGCAGGCCGTCACAGATCAGCTAGCAGCTAAAGCAGAGGGCTCTGTGTGTGTGTGTGTGTGTGTGTGTGTGTGTGTGTGTGTGTGTGTGTGTGTGTGTGTGTGTGTGTGTGTGTGTGTGTGTGTGTGTGTGTGTGTGTGTGTGTGTGTGTGTGTGTGTGTGTGTGTTAGCCAAAGCAGGGGGCTGCCAGCCCAGAGCGAACAGATCAGGGGAGAGTCTAAGTGGGTTTATCAGTGCCGCCGAGAGCCAACACACACACACACACACACACACACACACGGACTTACATACATGCACACACGTACACATGCACTCACATGTCATAAACTTGAACACATAACTGTCTCACACACAGAGAGAAAGTAAAGAAACAAAAGAAGTAGGGAGTAAATGACACATTCAGTCAGATTTAGGTACATGTGCACGCACGCACGCACACACGCGCACACACACACACACGCGCACACACACGCGCACACACACGCACTAGAGAGAAAGGGGTATTAGACCCAACCAAAGCAAACCTGTGAGCGTGAAAGCGCCTTACTGCCTGCCTGCTAGCAAGAGATGTGACTGGATTCTTAAGCAGCCAGCTAGAGAGTGAGGGCTGCTAAATACACACATACACACACACACACACACACACACACACACACACACACACACACACACACACACACACACACACACACACACACACACACACACACACACACACACACACACACACACAGCCTATATCTGGGTTCATACGAATGCTAGTGCTACATTCCTCTTGTAGTCCGGTGCCTGGGAGCCCCACCATGCATGTTGAGGTAACGATTAGGTGTGTCTCTGCAGTTCGCGCTGTGATTTCCCAGGGTGTAATATCTTTATTTTGATCACATCTATTGACTTTTTTTTGTGGGGGGGGTTATTTTTAAGCCAGTGACTTTTTTTTTTTTTATTGGACAGTGTAAAGGGAACAGGGTGTGAAAGTGGGACGTCAGAAGTACAATGTTTGCTTTTAGCTCAGCACATGCAAGGACATACTGACTGAGGCAATTTGTCAGATATTAGAGCAGCTAAAAGAGCCAAATGCACTGCACTTTAAATTTGCTCCGATCAATATTTTTAGATTTACAACAGATGAAATGACATAGAGTGGAATGAATGAAAGTTAAAGTGAAAAGGGGCAGCACGCAGCCCTGATGCCATAGAGATTTATCACCTAACTTTGCAGGTCAGCTCAGTTCTTTGGAGCACTTTAGCTCCCCTTGGCTCATTATTTTGGTTTTAAGGCCCACGACTTTAACAGCCTGGTTCTGCCTTACTGCACTCATTTACACACGCAGTTTACTGCTACCTGCCGGCAGACAACGAGTTGTGACTGTGTTTCTTCGCCACACTGTATATCTGCCTTCTAGGTGATAGTTACTATCACAGTATAGTGAGTTGTTCTTTGTGCCCCCCGTAATTGTAAAAACAAAACAAAACTGCTATTTTAGGTAAAAAAAAAAACAAGGATTAAGTATTGATGCTGCAGCAAGTTCGTGCTCCATTACTGAGTGATTGTTAATCACCGTAGCACTGTGGTGGAGTTTCTTTATGACCCTTGAAGACTTGTATGATTCTTGTTTTTCCTAGTTGTGTTGAGTGAGTTTTTTTTAATACACACTGCATATATGTGATTGAATATATGCCAAAGTTTATTTTTTAATTACCATCTGTTGAGCTCTCGCTACAGCCTTAACCCACAACCCATAAAGCCAATAACGAGCAATTATATTTGTTTCGAAATTGTTTTTTTTTTTTTTTTTTCCATATATGTAATGTCTGCGCAGTTGATATGTTCATTAAAATGCATGTGTGTATGTGTATTTGCTTGGCCATGTGTGAACCCTCTCCGCAGAGCGCCTCGCTCAGCGTACTGTGTGATAGCTCTTTGTGTAGCAATGGAACAAGCAGGCCTAATTACGTCTTTAAGTGTGTAATTAGAAGCAAGTTAAATTGGTGGTTTGCATACACAGCGCACTCCTGACTCGAAAACACAAATCATGTCTGACATTATGCCTCACACGGCTATTTAGTGCAGACATGACAGGTGATACGGGAACATGCACGAACTTGGGAGTTTCTAGACCAGATTCAGAGAGGGACTTAGACACATTTGTATTAGTGAAATTATAATATAAGCCATCTTTAACTTTAACAAATTTCCAAATGCAGTAGTTATTAGCTCTAGTACTGTACTGGAGAAAATGTGGTTTTGCTGTATTTGCTATCACAACAAAGGTAAAATTTGCACAGAAGCTGACATGATATCCGATTTTTATTTAATATGAACAATGTGCAAACAAAACTGAGACAATAAACATGCAACTGCAACTACCCCAAGCTGTCGGGTTTGCATGTGTTTAAAGATGTATTAAAATAATATCCAGCAGACTCTATCCAGCCACTGTTGGTCTCACGACAGCCATCGTTGACACTCCAGATAGCAAGGCTCGCTATCAATATAGGCTAAATGGTGAGTTGTGTTGCTGCTGGCTGGAGAGACCTGTTAATCGATGCACTGGTGTTTGCATCTCTCTGGGATCCTGAAAATACAATCTTCTGTTCACTATTAGTGTACTCACTGTTGTTATTATTGTGCCTTATTGATTTCTAACTCAATTTTCCAAAAAAAGGAAACCAGCCTTGACTAACTGACCAGCTGTTAAAAACAGGATCTTCAGTCTCAGACTGTAATATATTGAATAGAGTATGTACTTAATACATGATATGCGGTGATCTAGCAAGGATTTTATTTAATCTATCAAGTTGCTGTAATAATGACTTATTAAGATAAAATGTTGAAATATAGAAAAAGTGCCACAAAGAATGCATTTGTCAACAGGCCGTGCTGAAAGTTTAAGAACATAAGTTTTACTGCAGTTTTTAGAATATTCCACAAATTGTTGAAAACAACTGCAGTTTATTATGTTCGGATTTTTAAACGTTTGGCTCTGTTGTACCAATGTTGATTGCTAATTACTAAACATATCAGTGTTGTTTGGCTCACAATAAGCTAAGTCTTGTTCATGACGTTAACTTTTCTCACCAAATAATTTCTTCTCAGTGTGACCTCTAACAAGCTACACAAGTCTTTCATTTGAAACGTTCACAACAATACCACCAAAACATGCCGACATAGCCTACTATTATAAACGGTCTGTTATTGTTTGTTTAGTCGTTATTTCTTAAGGTACAATTTTGGAAATCATGAATGGGATATTTACATAAATGTAAGGATGAGAAGGGTGGGATGGTGAGAAGTACTGTCACAACCAATCGGTACTCTTGGGGGTGGGTCTTAGATGCAGCATTTTAAAGCCTTTGAGTAGCTTGTTAACATCTGACTGAAGCACCTGAAGGCCTCCTATCCTCCATTATTATCACTATTTATTGCACATTTAACCGGCACAGTTGAGTATCTGGGAATCTTATCCAGCGTGTTCGTCTTGTTTCAGAATCTTACATGCATTGATTAGCAAACAATTGTAATATAGAGATATTTCTCCACTGACCCAGCAAACCGCTAATTTCAACTGTACATAGTGGGCGCCTGAATAGCATGGGATATATTTACACGTGTCTTCAAAATATTGTGTAATCCAGTAAAGTAGTGCTGAACTGGAATGACATTTCTGTTGTGAAACATGAAACATGCCAAAATCCGGTGCAGATACCGACCACCTTACAACACCCCAAAGAAAATCTATCTTTAGTTTGGACCTATACAGCGTTATGATCGTGGTTCTGGACTCTGAGGTAACGTTTTTCTAACAAGCGTGATGAAATTTCAATGCCCTGACAATGGTAAAACTTTTTGATTTTGAACACATAAAGTGCTACTCAGCTGTTTAAAAGCACCTTATCTGTTGTAATTGTTGGCGGTAAACCAAATTATATTGCATTTTTGTTTATATTGCATTCTTTTCAGAATAAAAATGCACAATATAGCAAAGAAAAAATGTGAGTTGTTGCCCAGGACTAAATATATAGTAGGATAAATCATGAAAACGTACTTAGCCGGAATTATTCATGACAGAAAACTCATAGATGTGATGATGAGGGAACCAAAAGTGCAACAATCCACAACTTTTGTATTGAAACCTGCTGATTAGATGGGGTGGGGTGTTGAAACACAGTGTTGAGACAATGAATCCAGAAAAGCCTGATCGAGCACCAAAACTGAGCACAGCAGTTTTTACAGACGTGATCGTGCCAATGGGGTATGAGTTCTTTCATTTACATTACCCATACACATAAATTCATGCTCAAATCCTCTCCAAGACTCACACACAAGCACATCAAGGAGATACAGACGAAGGGAGGCAGAAGAGAGGAGAGAAGGGAGATAGAGAGATTGACAGGGCAGGCCTTCAGCCTCTCTCCTGTCCACAGAAGGGCTGTTTGTTTAGAAGAAATGACACGTGCTGCCGAGGAGGAAATGATCTGCTTGGCCCCATGTAAGATCCTCCCTGGCATTGAGACCACTGCACTCAGCTCTTTTTCTCTCCGCCAACCGCCCCCCTCCCCCCCCCCTGCCCCCCCCCCCCCACCCCCACCCCCCCCCCACGTCCCTTTCTTCCCTTCATCTTCTCAGCTCTCCATCCATCGCTCGTCTGTCACGGCAGGAGTGCAGCCAATCCATCACGGGTCGGAGCTGGGCGAGCTGTTGGGGTGCGCGCGTGCATGCATGTGAGTGTGAATTACTGAATATGTGAGTCTGAGAGGTGTTTGTGTATCAAACCCGCACTGTAATGTGCACAACAAGTCCATTTTATGTTTGCATTCGGGCGTTCGTGCCTAGAAACACACGCGTGCGCACACACGCACCTTTCCTGGCTCTTTCACCTTTAATAAACAGTGTGATGTGTGTGTGTGTGTGTGTGTGTGTGTGTGTGTGTGTGTGTGTGTGTGTGTGTGTGTGTGTGTGTGTGTGTGTGTGTGTGTGTGTGTGTGTGTGTGTGTGTGTGTGTGTGTGTGTGTGTGTGTGAAACCGAGGAAGTGGATTGGCCCTGCCTTCCCGGTGCTCTGCTGACAGATTGCTGGACCATGGCGGGCTGTGAAGAACCACACCATGCCGAGATAGAGACTTATGATGAAATATGAAATTATGTAGTGGGGGCATGTGTGCGGCAGGGCTTGGCTGTGCACACACGCATACATGCACACACTCACCCACACACACTCACACATACACACATACAACAGCACACCTAATCAAACTGTTGCTATATTCAACTAAGAGTCTCCCACTGTGTCATTATGATCTGGTGGTCGCAACAATCCGGTATTACTGATAGCGTGTTGTTTTATTTACATAATACATCTCCTTTAGGCCCCTGATGTGGTCTCTGTAAAACCACTTTGGATTTATGAGGCCATTTTCACGCTTGTTACCACAGGAAATATGAGTGTCTATCAGCATGTGTTAGAGAGGAAAAGAGTGAGAGTGGTAGCTACGAGCGGCACTGACAGCTTCACAAACACTCTGCACACATACAGTACACACACACACACACACACACACACACACACACACACACACACACACACACACACACACACACACACACACACACACACACACACACACACACACACACACACACACACACACACACACACACACACCCACACCCACACCCACACACACACACACACAGGTCGCTGTGCTTTGTTTTCTTGTGACAGTGAATTGCGGCTGTGTGCTGAAAGCCAAATTCAGACTCATAAAACACGTCAGACCTGGAGCTGTACAGAGGGTCACGTGCACATATGTCTGTCCGCGTGTGTTAGTCTGTGTAAATATATGTTGCAGGTTAAACGTTGAGTAGGTCCTCTGAGCTGCGGAGCCATCAGGGGACTCTGGGATCAAGCTAAGCCCAGCAGGGAGCTCTTGGCCAGGCATCAGTATGCACCACCACAGCCTCTTTGCTCTGGCTTTCATCAGTCTACTGTGTGTTTGTGTGTGAGTGCTGGTAAATACCTAAGCACAGATCCTTTGAGTGCGACCATAATTATTTGATGTAAAAAGAATTACAGGGTCCCCCCCCTTAATGTTCCTATGAATCTGCAGCTGTATGAAAGGCTCTTTAACTCTGAGCACTGTGTGGCCGTTACTGTGATCAAGGTTGAATGAGGAAAAGTGAAGCTCCTTTTCCAGATTTGTGATGGTATTAGGTGGTCAGCTGAGAGTCGTCAGAGTATCCACTGACACAAATCCTGTTAAACATTTCATACAAGCTTGTGTAGCTTTCTCAAAATAATCCGGACAGGAGTGTGAAATGTAGGAGAGGTGAACAAGTTTAACTTGAGGTTAAGGCTTTATTTTGTGCCAACATGTGTGAGACGCATGCACACAGGCACACACACACACACAAAATCTAATTAAAACAAATACGATTTATTTAGGGAACTGCTTATGAATGCTGTAATGTACATAATGATATAATAAAATCCTACATTGTGGTCTTAAGAAGGTTCAGTATAAAACAATAATGTTTTCTACTTCATCAATATTAATCTAATATACAAGTTTTTTGGGGGGGGGAATACTAAGAAATGCAAATTATATATAAAGCAGGATAGAATAATATCTATTTTATATGAATAGGCAATAGTTTTGATTATACACTATAATATTCCACTTTTATATGTGCAAATAAGCTCTGTGATTTCAGGTGATTTCTCTTCAGCTTATGTGACAACATTATGTCAGCAAAGCAATATATTGTTTTTGTGCATCAGTACAAATAAAAAAGTTCTTCAGTGTCATACATGTACACATTCTTTTTTTATTATTCACTGTAAAGTTATAATGAAATATTCACTGAGACAGTGCAAATGCGTAACACAGCAAGTTAGAGACCTGCTGGTACTGCCAGTCAGGGAAGAATGTAAAGTCCCCACAGAACCTCAAACTTACCAAAACAGTGGAACTTTGAAAAGTTGAAGCATTCTTCTAATAAATGAAATTACAGATGTGAAATTGGCCTGGAGGTGTGACTGTTTCAAGTGTCAACAATGAGAAAAATGAGAGGGATTGACAAAAATCCTGTTTTTCAGACTGAAACTCGAGCCAGTTTATTTCAGAGATGTCTGATGTTCATTTGTATTTTCTTAATCAACGGATTTTGCAGAATAATCCAAGATGTGCAGGTTTTATTTTTATGTGCCATGCCTCAAATCACAACAAGACAACCGAAATGAAAATGAAATAGAGCTTGTATCATTCACAGAGGAAACACACAGAAGCAGAAACCTTGTAAATCAAAAGCAATTTCAGTATCGATGGCTCATGTTTCAATAAAAATCAATGGTGCTTGCCTTGTGTCAGGCAGGGTCAACTCTCCAATTCAATTTCCTCCTGAGGTAGAGCTGCACGGACAGAGGTTATAGGGATATCTGCGCGTGTGTGCATGCGTACGTGTGCTATATCTGTGGTTTCTAACATAAGAGCTCCAATAAAGCTTCAAGCTGAGGGCTTTTCTTTTTTTTTTAAGGGCAATTTAGATCACTGTACATTGCTGCTACTTTATATGTCTTAACTGTTAAATTCTGAGAAGTCTGAAAAAACAAAACTTTGTGCAGCTGATGCATTTATCAAAATGTGATTCTGTATAAATGAATCACAGACTTTAACTAATCATGTGTGGAGTTCCTTTATGCAGAAACTGTCAACATTTGACATAAAATCACAAGTCTGAGTGCAAACACACACAAATAGAAACAAAAGCCCAATTTCAAAAGACATTATGAGGTTCTCCATGTAATTTGTATTAATCACATTAGCACTGTAGTCATAATGGAATCCACATTGTCTTTTATGATATCATACCCTTCTATCTTAAATAGGCAATGACGATGCTGACTAAAAAGTGTTGCCCATTGCTCATTCTAAAAAGCAGCAATGTGCTTCGTCAGACCAAATGTGCTCCACACAGGAGGATGTGTACAGTAAGTTTCTTTAAACCTTGTATGGCCATCCAATATTGTCGTGCATAAAGACAGGGCTTCTCAACTTTTTTGACCTCGGGGCCCAATTTTCCCAGTGCAAAGTGGCCCCAGGCTCATTTAAATATTTTAAAATTATAACAACTCACGTTGCTACAAGAACCAATATAAAGGCTCAAGTCGTTATTAACAACAACAAAAATCAGAAACCAGAAAATATTTTGATTTAAATATTCAAAACACTGAAGACAATTTCTGATCAATAAAATGCTGCTCAAAAACCAGCAGCAGTGCAACGTTTGTGGCCTCAGTGGAAGAGAAAAGCTTATTATGGTTTATTCTTTCCAAAAGCTAATGCTGACACGTTTGATCGTTTCTGCATGTGTAGCTTATTTTCCTTTTCTCTTGAAATAATCCAACCAACTGTGGACGTTCGGTTTTGAGATGCCACAGGAGTTTTGAAGGCTTCAGTGGTTCGCTCGCGTGTGTTAAACCCACTCAACCCACGGGGCTCTCGGCTCTGCCTCGCTGCCTCCCTTCACAAAGCCCAACTTAAGAAAGTCAGGGTTGTACTTGCAGACATACTTTCAGGAGGGGGTGGCATCACTTTCATCTTCTTTTTTCCGTTTTCGAAATTTCTCCATCACTTCAGTCAAAAGTTAAAAAAAAAATCTGGCTTCTTCTTCTGCTGATTATTGGAGCGTGTTCAACAACTGAATGACACGTCACTGCCCCAAGTGGTGGGAAGCGGCATTGTGGTCTTGCGGCGACAGGAGCAGAACTGAAATTTAGTAGTTAGCAAGGATGGGATTCTTAAGTGAGAATCACTTAAGAGACATGTTGACAACCCTAAAAATGTCAAGTCTGGGCCTGCCGGTCTTTCTGTTTGGAGTTTCCATGTTCTTCCTGTGCATAGTACTTGTGTGAGACTGTGTCTCTGAGATTGCCCTTTGATGGACTAGGTCCAGGATCTAACGTGCCTTTATCCATTGTAACCAGGAGTCTGCCGCAGCATCTGCAAGCCTTATTTGAATAAAGCAGCATAGGAGATGGACGGATGATATATAAAGGAGGACAAAGGCCATATCATATCATAACATATCATATCATATCATATCATATCATATCATATCATATCATATCATTAAGTCTCATATGTACTGACTTTAACCAAACAGTAATTGCATCTAAAACCAGCCAAACTGGGATTTCACTAGATTTCACAACTGCTGATGCTAATCACCTGCTGTACTATTTAGATGCGAGGATGTCTTCGTCTGACGTGGTTATAGATTTAGAAACATTTTATATGAGGATGTGTGGTTCTGTCACCGGTTCAGGTCAGTTTTGTTTATGCAACATCATAAATTAATTCAATCTCTGGAACAAAATAAACTGAGTAGTTGTTGCACAATCCAATTAATTTTTTTTTGTTTTACATGTACATTTGTAACTTTGCACTGTTCTTTGATGGTATTTTTGTTTTTAGCTCGTCATTTTAGCCATGTATTGGCGAGCACGATAATAGAGAAAGTTCACATCAAGAATTTACCTTTTCTTCAATACTGATACCATCAGAGGTTTTTCTGCTTGTCAATGATGAAACGATACTTGACACGGTTTTGAAAAAGGGCAGATTAAGTGATCACAGTTCAGCTGAGTTAGAAATCCATAGCAGTAAGGACTAAAAAGCCCTTCTTAGATGCTAGTGAGTCCTGCTTTTCCCAGAAAATTACGGCCGTGCCCTGCACAATTTCGCACTCGCTTAATGTGAAATTCATAGCCTTTACTCTGTCCTCTTTAATTAAATGTAAGATTTTCGGAATTAATTTCTCCACGCTTACAGAAATTGGCAAATGTTTTCGGCCGTCCCTGGCCTCACTCGCACAAACCCGGGGCGTGCGGTGTTTTCAGGCTTTATATTCACATACAAAATACATCAGAGATGAAATATAGCCCTTCAAAAAGAAGGCAGAAGATCACCTCCCACCTCCAGTCATAGGCCCTTCTCTCACTTCCACACACGCACACACACACGTATACACTTTTCACTGGCTACGTGCTGATTGGATGCGGGCAGGGGTTTGCAAACAGAACTGCTTGTGATGGGAACTACACTGAGCGGCAGAGAGATGAGAGGAGCCCCTGCAGTGCCGAGGATTGGTCCACAGCCCTTCATACTCCTAACGATGAAAACATCAAAAACACAGAAGAGAGGACACAGACAGCACGCGTCCTGATGCACACATAAAGAAATACTGTCAATGGCCTCCGGGCTGGCTGGGTTTTATGTCTACCTTGTAAACTGGCCGCACATCTCCCCGCTCGTATGAGCATCGAGTTTATGAATGTGGAGGTGCTTTACGAGAAAAAAAAGTGCAAGGAAGAAAAAGGAGGGGAGCAAAGGGAGTGTGGTTCAGTGACCCCAAACAATCCTATTCCATTCAGATTGTGCTGCTATTTCCCAGCTGATCTATGCCATCTGGCTGTGGATCTGAATTTTGGCACCTCATCCGTGTGGAATGCCCCGACACACGGCTCAGCTCGCAGTGAAATGAAGGGAAAATGAAAATGAAATGAGCTGAGCTTCCCTCCTGATCCTGGTCTCAGCTCTGTCCTCCGCTCAATCTCATCACCTCCCCTCCCTCCCCTCTGTATCATCATCCTCCTCCTCCATCCTTCCACCTCCCTCACCCTCCTCCTCCTCCTCCTCCTCCCCTTCTCCCTCCCGCCACCCCTGGGTAATCAGTGTGCTCTCTCATTCTGTGGCACACGGAGACACATTGATCTGGCAGCGTGCACTCGCCGACACGCACCTACACACACACAAACACAAATACCAGGATTGTCTCACGTACGCACACACATACATTGATCTGGCCCGCAGGTCAAGTTCAATAGGAACAGCCAAGCGGCCCTCCGCCCCCCCCGTTTTTTTTTTTAACTGACTAGCTCTGCAGTAAACTGCAAGGAGCTCTCACTCCTTAACATCCTCTTTCCCGCACACACACGTACAAACACAAACACATACACACTCTTTTGTTTTGTACACTTGCCGGCTTCGGCACCTGAATCTGACAATAGAAAAACCCAACGCAAAATAAATGAAGTCACACATGGCTGCAGGATGAAATGCCACTCTCAAGCATCCTCCAATTGCAGCACCATCACCACCCATTAAAAACAATGTGTTCGTTTATATTAGAGGGTTTAAACTTTGTAAGATATTTTGATTACGTTTAAACAGGATTTAAAATACGGTTTCATGAATGAAAATGTACAAATAAAATCGAGCAAAACAGCAAAGCTCCCTGGTTGCGTGCCCGCTCTGCTTGCTCCTGTTTGTACACATCAGACGAAACATGACATTCATTTCTGTACAAATAAGTGTGAATTTTCCTGTGAGATCCAGCTGGCAGAGACCCACAAATACATGCATCCTACAACCAGAGACACCGAGGAAAACATGCAGAGAAAGACACAGAGTCGGAGAGACTCTCACAACCCACCGGAGGCACATAAGCCAACATGTCAGTAAGCAAAAGCATGCTGGGATTGTTTGGGAGGGGGAATCCCACTTGACTGAAATCTCTCTTTTCCTCTCTTTCTCTAATTTTCTTTCACTCTTTTATGATGCTGGAGTAATTTATCCCTCAGAGAGAGAGCGAGACAGACAGACGGACATACAGCGAGGGAGAGAGGCAGC
This sequence comes from Lipophrys pholis, assembly GCF_963383615.2. Taxonomy (NCBI): domain Eukaryota; kingdom Metazoa; phylum Chordata; class Actinopteri; order Blenniiformes; family Blenniidae; genus Lipophrys; species Lipophrys pholis. The sequence continues at coordinate 16,715,358 of NC_137649.1, forward strand.
GGGAGAGAGTCCCACATTTGGCACTGCACTTTGATTTAGCGAAGCAAATTTAATTTTGTTTGCTTTATGCAAAAAAGCGGCGTCGGCCTCGACTTCTGTTGATTTCCACTGGAGGCAGAAACATCGCTAATGGGAGCTAGCGCCGCACTCACCACAGCTACAGGGCTACGACACTAACTGAATTAGCCTCATGCATATATTTAATACCGACCTGCTACACAAATTAGCCTAGTGGTATGTAGCCTAGCACCTCTCCAGTGAGGCTTTGAGATCTGAGCTGCAAATTAATTGGCTAGGTTGCCTCCAAGAGTAGCTCCTCTGTTTTTCCTCCACCCTGAATTATGCTTTTCAATTGCTGAAACATATTTGATATGCACGGGGTGGAGGGAGGGGTGTTGTAAAAGCAGCGTAGCCTCACAAAAGCATCGTTTGCTTTCATTCCTTCACTTTTGTGCATCTGTCACTCGTTTAATCAGCGCAGTTATGTAATTGTGTACGAGTCTCAACGTATACAATTAGCTTGTTATGCACCGGAAAACAGGGATGATGTTCCCCCAAACATTTCTTTTGGGTATGTTCTGCTCTCATTTGATGTTTTGTTTGAAGGTGAATTTGTCTGTTCATTAGGCGTCACGTAAAGTCGACATGCCGAGAGACACTTTAATCAACTTGAACACATCTGTATCCCATGGTAACCAGCAACTGGAAGTACTGGGAGACTGCTCTTGTGACGACCCAGAAAAACTGCAGAGTAAAGATATGTTTAGAGACAGTGAGGCAGGAGAGAGAAAATCTCGAGGAGGCAAAGGAAAAGAGATACTCTGCCGTGTGTTAGAGACAGAAAACAAGTAAGAGAACAAGACAGAGATTAGTTTGATTACCACGCTGAGAACAACCATTATTGCTCCCCGAGGTCTCTGCTCTATCCATCTTGGTTCGATCTCAGGACATACATCTTGGCTGAGTTTCAGGACAGGATCTTTAAATGCAGGCATGGCTTAAGTCACGCCTCGCGCCATCTCTTATCAGGCGGGTGGTCATTTTCTGTTACACGCTGACCTTGACCTCGACCTTGTAAAAGCTTAACGACGGTTTTTATAGCACTTTAATTAATTTTAGCTCGGGAAGCACACAAATATGTCAATACTCTATTCATTTGTGAACAGGAAGTGCTGTCCAAGTGATTTTAGGGGACAACGATGTGACATGAAGGACTAAAGAAAAACTTTCTGTTGCGTTTTTTATTTATTTATTTATTTTACTTTATCAATATGAGATTAGATTTTTGTCTTTTGAATTTTGCTTTAGTTTAACTTTAAATGTAGTATATTCACAGTAGCACAGTGGTGAAGTCTGGTGGAGTCTACAACATCGACATACCATTTCACAAAAACAAGAACTCATTATCAACTTTATCCTGTCTTTACGTCTAGGTGGGAGAATATATTTTGAAAGGGGCTGTATGACAATCTAGGACTGTTATTGAGGTTCAAGTCATACATTCAATTCAATTCTGCTCTATGTTCATACATTTCTTTAATAAAGAGCTGCACATGCTTTGATAAGCTGCTATTCATGCGCTGCATCAGGAATGTTCTGCACGTTTTACACACTAATGGTAATTAAAGGTGCAACCCTTTAATATGTTCTCCACGAACACAGCCTGTAAGATCGGAAAAAAATGTCACTATCTTGTCGGGAAAAAAAAACTTTACATTATCTATTCTTTCTTAATTTACCCTTAAATCTACATTTTGGCCAGATTACGACTATTAACTTCAATGATGAAAAAAGTAAAAACAAGGTAAAACTACACTGAGAAGCATGATTTATAAGCGGTGAAAGAAATGTTGCCCATTTTTTTAATTTCATTTAAAGTTTTTTTTTTTTTTTATTTCTTCATGCAATACTTTTTAAAAACCTCAGTATAAGTAGACACAAATAAATGGCACCTACATTTACTGGATATCACATCACATCCCGTACCCTATGATACATTAGTTTATTAAAACAATTGATTTGTTATGTAACTATTATTAAATTACAATTCTTAGTTTTAGAGAAACCAGAAAAATACAGACGTGACCATATATGGCAAAGGGTGTGAAATGACATTTGCATTTGCCAGTCCATCACAGGCAAACACAACAGAAACAGTCAGATACTCACATTCATACCTTTATGGTCGGAAACTAAACTGCAGCACATATTTGTAGATTATAGCAGGATTGAGGCAGAACACATGTACAGAGGACATGCAAACTTCTCATGGAAAAATCCCCCCAATCTTGCTGTTGGGCGACAGTGCTAATAACGACGCCTCTATTCTGCCCTGTAATTCATCATACTGCTAATATATTTGAAAATACCAAACGACTTGATCAACCGGAGTCTTCATGCTAAATCTCATCCCATTTCCCTTCCCGTTCTCCTTGTACTGTTCTGCATAGCTCCCAATCCATTCATCCCCACAACAGCAGAACTCACCTTCGCCCCCCCCTGCTCGCATGTGTAATTGACCAATTTAGTAACTAGTGTTTGCACCTGTGTATCATCAGTGTGGCCAACTGATCCTCGTGCTCACTGTTTTGAAGAGACAATGCCGTCCACATGTAACCGAGAGACTTTTCGTGATGAAGGCTGTGCCAAATGTGGTCAATTGTGTGTTGTGTATCCTTTTTGAGGGAGAGGAAAGGTGTGAATTTGGAGTCTGCCATGTGAATGAAAAATGGGAAATGTGCTTGTATTTTTGGAGAACTGGTTTCGAGGGTTTGGGAGAGAGCTGTCAGGTTTTTGTTGGCGTGCGTCCAGCTGAGGTGTCAACATGTAAAACAAGTCAGGGGGAAACTGCATAACGGCAGCAGCAGTGCAATAAGTAGTTTTTTTTTGTCCATCAAATATACGCTCAATGTGAACAGAGCACCCGATGTGATATTTGAAGAAACATGAAAACAATCTTCATGAGATTAGACTTGACAAAAGACAACGGACATGACGGCTATGACAAAGTTATCATCTCTCAGTGAGAAAACAAATCAGCGTGTACACCAAAATGTCAAACTATTCCTACTTGACTTGCCCTCATCAATTGTATCAATTCGGTCCTGTCTGAAATCTGCCCTCCATGATTAAAGGAAACAGATACCCATTTAAGAAAGAGGAAAATCCTTGCACTGCGAGAAATTAGCTGATAGGAATATAGAACAGCTTTTCTGTGCTGTTGTCTGTCTATAGCTGCATTGATCTGTATTGGTAATTGATACACAGACATGTGGCCGTGAGATCAATTTGAACAGTCATGTCCGGCCTCCATTAGGGTGTAAAACGGTCAATCACGCATGTCAGCACTTCGTCTATAAGCCATTCTCCGCTTTGCGGTGAAGAAACAGAAATTACTATTTCTTGCCCTTTGCACATATTGTCATACACACTCAGTAAACATATTTATGAGAGCTTTACCCACTCTGCTCATCTGCATCGACGAATCCAGATTTATGTCCTGAGTCTTCCTACTGGACAGACTGTATACCCAGAAGAATAAAACCACATACATATGTCGCTGCTGAAGGCCCACACAGCGCTCATTCCTATCGACTGCACTCACGTGCTAACCCATTGTGTGTCCATTTGCATGGATAGCTGTAGATTTATCTGTACTGTAGGCCACAGTGCAGACTTGTGTATGGACATGTATGGAGATTTACTCCGGTTTTAACCTCGGGGTTAGCCATCAGTATTGATTGGAACAGATTTAGCCCAATTTTAATCCCTGCTTGGCCCAAGACTATCGATCAGGGCGCTGAGCTTTCAAGTGGGTTTAACGACCTACCTGGCCCTTCTCCTGTCCCTCACTCCCCTTCTTCTGAGACAGACTTTTTTTCTGCTTGAGAAGGAAAGGGAGAGGTTCGTTATCACAGCCCAAAGCAGAAGTGACATGAGGCGTTAAGCACGTATCCACAGGCTCGCTCACTCCGCCTCTCAAACGGAGCTCTCCAGCTCCGCACCATTACAGCGGGGTGTGACAAGTAGCTGCCAGTAAAATATGACTGCACTCATGCTTCTCCTATCTTGAGTTTGTGTAGGACATTATAAAGCAGGAGACGAGATGAATCTGTGCACCTCGACAGCAATGTCACGGTAAAAATACCTGCCGGTGAATTATGACCACTCAGCTAGAGGTAGGAGCGTCCCTTTATGTCTTTATGGGTTCTCTGAAGACAGTTATATGGGACAACATGGGAAGTCTTATAGGAGCCCTGGTGCCTTGGGACTTGGGGAGTGTTGTGAATTTATAGTTCTACACAATGGTCACCAGTGTGATTGGTCCAGCAGAGTGACGCTGCACAGGGAGACCAGAGTTTCGGGGGGATTTTAGTATTTATGCATGTGTACTTCTGTGCATTTTTGCCACTTCTATACAGAAATATAAATCTGAGTGTATGTCTGCATTTTTTTTTTTTTGTCTGCTTGTGTCATTGTGTGTGTGTGTGTGTGTGTGTGTGTGTGTGTGTGTGTGTGTGTGTGTGTGTGTGTGTGTGTGTGTGCGTGCACGAGATAGTTACTGGGCTTGGCGTTTCTCCTCCATTTGTCCTCCCAGAGGCAGATCAGGCGAAGGGGAAATAAATTGGAGAAAGAGAATAAATCAATGCTAAACTGAGCACCAGTGAGACCTCCTAACCCTGACACTGTCACTCACTCACACACACACACACACACACACACACACACACACACACACACACACACACACACACACACACACACACACACACACACACACACACACACACACACACACACACACACACACACACACACACACACACACACACACACACACACACACACACACACACACACACACACACGTTATGTTTTCATGCCTTGTTGGTACATTACATAGATATATGTACCTTCATTTACTCAGCTGTGCCTGCCACTCCACTAACTCGGACTCCTACCGTAACCCTGATAGAACCCTAATCTTAGAGAACATTTTCAAAATGAATGATTTGCTTGATGAGAGCCTCATTTTTTTTCTATATATCTCCCTGCTGTGACATGAATTGCCAAAACGGTGTCCCCACACCGGTATATAAAAAAAAAGGCACTGTAAGCCAGACGTACACACAAATACAGTGAAACTGATGTTTATGGCCACATGGAAGCTTCAGTCACACAAACAGAGGAGAAAGTAGCTGGTTTGCCGGGTAATGTCTGCAGCAGTGTTTAATGTAGGAATTGTTTAACGCGACATCTTAGTATTTCTCTTACCTTCATGCAAAGCTCAAGCTGCTGAACATTTTTATTTTTGTTTCTTTAGCAACGATGATATACTATATACTATTCCATTGCCTTCTATTCCGAGCCCCAGCTTACCTTCAATAGTTTGACTTTTAGTGAGTTTAGCTTCTTTACATGACCTCATATCTCAAAAAAAGAATCAACCTATGATAAACCTCAGCGTCCATCTTTTACTTTTTTACTTGCTATGGATGCTTATTGGCTATAATCTGTTATATTTGTTATTATTAAGAAAATAGATATTTACATTTTTGAGAAATATCCTTTATGTCAACATGAAAATGTAAATTGCATAAAATAGTGAACCTGATAGTTAGCAACAGTTCTTTGTTTGTTTTGACAAACACACCAACAGTTTCACTCGGTTCATTACTTGAAATAGCCCGTGGCTCACATATTAAAACTTTCTCTGAGGTATCTATTCAGCACTGTAACTTCAGATGAAGCATTACTTTCATCTCCAACTTTTAAAAACGACAGTCACAATACTGTTTTCTCTACTCAACTGACAGTCCAGCGATTTTTTCCAACTAGATTCAACCTTCATCTCTTTTTTTAATTGGCTCTCAAGTGATTTCACGATCATGTAGCAGTACTCGATACATCTAAAATCATTTCAGTGCTTCAACTAACAATTACATTTTCCTTTCAGCATACCTGATTGAAGGCGTTTTAGGGCTACAATTTCAAATGTGGTCGGCATACTTTCGCTTTAGGCTTTTGTGGTGTGTCTTTAGGTTTGCCTCTGTCTTCACTGCAATTGTCATTTTGTTGGAATAACTCGGTGTGCCAGTGACTCTGATGAAACCAGCTGGATATGTTGTCATTGCAAAACTACCAGGCTCCCTGAACTCGCTAAGCAGTTCTTTACAGAGACAAACTGCACTGTACTGAGCTGAAGCTGCATAGTTGAGGCTACAGATGGAGTCGAGCACCGGCGGTTGGGGGCCAGAGGGAGTGTATAGATTGGGATTATGGGGGTGCGCTGGGGAAAGGCTCTTCACTGTGTTTTCTATTCAACCTAAGTCCTCTAAGGCCTCCTCATCTCTTCTGAGAGCAGCAAGCTGAGATCTGATCTAATGCCGAGTGCCACATGTGAGTGTGTGCAAGTGAGAGAGACACACAACACTTTGATGAGAGCCTGCTGGGGATAGGAGTGTGTACGGGTAATGAAAGAGTCCAGAGTCTCTGTGTGTGTGTGTGTGTGTGTGTGTGTGTGTGTGTGTGTGTGTGTGTGTGTGTGTGTGTGTGTGTGTGTGTGTGTGTGTGTGTGTGTGTGTGCGTGCGCGTGTGTTTAGTTGTAATGAATTACACTAGGACTTATATATTTTTGTGTGCGTGCACTCTCCCTCATCTCTGAAGGGTTGCTTGGGGTATTCTGTGCAGGTTTTGCTCGGGGGGGGGGGGGGGGCAGTGTGGGGTGGGGTGGGGTGGGGGTGGGGGTTCTCGGGGTCTCGCATTCAGATGTAATTAGCCCAGACAATGGCCTGGTTAAAGCTGGAATCCTCCGAGCCCCCTCTTCCTTTGATTGTGTGGGCCAGCTGTGGAGGAATGGCCATTATCTCCCTGTGTCCGGCAGTATAAAGAAGCCCCCCCCTGCCCCAGTTACCCCTGTGTTAAGAGTTCCCACAGGGGGAGGGACATGGGCCGGTCACATATTGGTCTGGAGAAAGTGAACGCGGCCAGGCTTGCTCACAAACACACCCTCGTGGAAATGGTCTCACCTCGCACTTGAACCGTTTTTCCCAAAGCGCCGTGGAGGAGCTGGTGCCACTGTTTACACAAGAGCAAAAAAAAAAATCAACAACACCAAAGATGCTTTTCAAATCTGGTTTTGAGGCAAACCTACATTGAAGAGGTTATTTTTCAAGTTCAGAAGTGCCACACAATCCACGTCTGAATTCATAAAAAGCCACAGGTGTCTTTATTCCACATGTGTCTCTGTGTGTGTTTGTTTTCACTCTGTGTGTGCGTGTGTGTGTGTGTGTGTGTGTTTCAATCATAAATATCTCATACAGAGTTCTGCCTGCGCACAGGGACACTTAGGCCCATTAGATTTGCAAAGAAATTGAATCTTTACAGCTCTGGGGCCACATAATTACTGTTAATTTAACGCTCAGAATCTCCATCATTAACTCACTCTTGAATACAGACAGGGAAGTAGAAACAGTATGTGTGTGAAACCGCTGCCTGTGTTGACAGCAAATCCAGCCCTTTGACTGAATTAACAGCGACCTCTTCGTCTTGTAAGAACAGGACTCGCATCGTTTATGCGTTATTAAGTCCTGTAATTGGGCGGCCAGTAGTTTGCATATTAGTCTATTAGGGTAATATGTTTTGCTTCTCTCAACACACGGCTTGCCAGAGCCCCTGGCGACACATTTGGTAATTCTCCGAATTACACTCTAATCATAAGCCAGTGTTCTTTCGATCTCTTATCACTCAATGTGTGTCAGTTTATGTCCATGCATCCTCAGCTTGATTAGTCAAAGGATTCGCTGATGAACTTACCAACTCCTATCTGTCATTTTATTGCGCTGGGCTCTTTCATAAACTATTTTGTCTTCATGTGTTTGGAGTTTAGCTTTCAATTTCAGTCTGAATGCAAGTATTATGCCCATGTTTTGGTTATAATACTTGTTTGAAGGTGAAACTTGGTTATTTTATATCCTTTGAGGTTCCTTTAACCTCATAATAGCTGTGATTTTTTTTTTTTTTTACTGCCAGTGTCCCACTTTGAACCAATAAAATCACATCTCCTAAATACCATGGGTTGCCAAAGTAGGTCCAGGGACTCCCCCAGGGGTGGAAGAGGGTTTCAGGGGGACTCAGCAGAATGAAGAATAGTTTAATCTCAATATTGTTGCATTAATTTAAGGACAGGACGAGCAGATTCTGCAAAATCTGTGTTTAGATGAACTTTCTCTCAACTTACCGTCAGTGATACTGAAATGATGGAAAATGTTCAAACTAGTGAAATAAAAGTTTCCCCCGTGATTAAACCTCCTTTTACTGAACCCGTTTTTGGGCATATGACCTTATTTGGTAAGTTCATCAATTCTCCCTGTTTCTTTTAAAGTAATGCTCTTTGATTGAATAACTTGTTATTGCTGCTGCTGTTATGTGTTACCAAGGAGCTTAAATATTATTGATTTATGCACATAGGTCGGTTGAGATAATCATACACTACGACAAATCATGCCTAAGCAGAACACGAGTGCAAGTTTTCAAACATGTGCCCCTTTTTCATGAAAACTGCACAATTTAGTAGAACTGTCCAAATCAATAGCATGTAGCCAATCTTTTTGACCAAGTCAAGTGAGAACTGCATCCAGTTAAGGAACTTTTTAACCTAAAGATCATTGAATGTTGGTGATTTTGGTCTGTATGATGCCATGTGTGAAAATCACAAAAGGGTGTTTTTTACCCTGACTTTAGATTGCTGAATGTCATATGAAGGGTTCAGTAAAAGTGTCCGTTTGTTATCAACAAATGCATGAAGCAATGACAATATGCGAGAATGCTTAGATCAAATTTAATAACCTATTAAACTTTATGTATTCATTTAGATAGAACATGTGCTGCGAGGGCTAAAAGTGCCGAGTAAGAGGGTCTAATCCAGCCCACAGAACGAAAAGAAACTGCTCAGAAGACACAATCGGAATGGTTTTTATATAATATTTACTGCTGCTTCTAATGTACGGTATTTACTGGGGTTTGCATTAGGTGTATCAGACATAACATAAGCCTGAGGCTTGAGCCGATAGATGAGTGATGGAGCGGTGAAAGCCACCTATCACACTGATGAAGTAGCATTATTATTAAAGATGAGTGTGAGCCTGTTAAAATATACTGGACGCTGCAAAATGCCACAAATGAAGGACAATTCAATGTATTTTGCACCAGGAGACATAGCCGGAAATACTACGTCGTTAAAACAGCACTTAAATTTATTTCTAATGTTCATACCACCCACAGGATTTTGGAAAGGCCAAGTATCACTGTGCAATATACCGAAATCATAATACCGAGGCGCAGTTTGTTTTGGATCATTTCTACCTATTAGTTCCTAATTTTATTTCTTTCGTGTCGCTGTTGAGCTATTACAATGAAATTGTTTTTGATTTGCATTCCATAGTGAAATCCGAATTTCGACAAAATCTTATGTATGTGTTGTCCAAAAATGTATATTCAACTTTTATTTTTGCACCATTTCACTGGTCAAGACCACATTGATCTGTGTGTGGCCCCTGGACTACAATGTTTGTAACACCATGGTGTAAAACAACACTTAGGAATCTATTCCACAGTATAACATAAATATAAGGGGAGAATGTAAACATTTTGTGGAGAAAAGGGGAATGTAAAATGGAATAATAGTCAAGTTCTTCTAACTGGAATAAGGAAATGTTACATATTTAGCTGCATGGTTTGGAGTGAGAAACACGTGCCATTACTTTTGTTTCCCCCTCATCTTTGTTGAAACTTTAGAATTCAAGACCTGCTGTTTTAGTTGGACGTTTGGGAGAAAATGAGCGCCTCGCGTGCCTCTGTGGGTGCATCCAACTCAAAGTTTACCCAACAAGCAGGTGGAAGGGGGCACGGCGGGCGCAGAGCAGGCTAAAGACTCCATTCTTGCAGCCTCCTCTCTTTGGCCTCGACTTGCCCTCTTCGCTCGCCCCCCATTATTTGTCCTGGCGGCCGAGCGCACGGCCCCAATGAGCCCTTTTGGAAGGGAGCGAAAAGAAGGGAGCGGATTGCAGCTGTGACGTGGGCGTCGTTGTTCCATTCACCGCGTTCTCCATGGCAACGGGGCAAGAAGCTGGAAGCACGCAGCCCCTCTCCAGCGTCCTGAGGGCAAAGAGGCAGCTGGAAGTTTCTCCTCACCACCACTGCTCCCTGCTTCATGGCGCACCACAGCCTCCAAATGTTCAACTTTGCAATTGAAGAACCAAAATAAGATTAAGGTTTTTGTCACTTAATGGCATTGAAACCCCTAAATATCTTAATTTTCCACTACAAAAATCACCCTTCTAACGCAATTAAATTTAGTGGGTAAATTGATTTTTGCAAGTAACTTTTACGCAGCGTTTTTGGCGCACGAACACATACTCGTGACCCAGTGACCTACATCAAGGTTAATAAACTGCTTTAACCAAAAAGAAATCTCATTTTCCGTTTTGTATAGTAAAGCTTCTTCTGTTTACTCTCGGCAGCCAGATTTCTCCCTCCACTTTGTACTCTCGCATGCTGCAGGACTGCGAGCATTGTTGGGCAGAGTGATTGGGGTTTCTGTACAATCTCCCGTGACCAATGAGCGGGGTGCTGTCAGGGGTAACCACATCTGTCAACCGTTCTTGGCCAATAAAGAGCGGAGCGAGGCGGACCACAGGTGCGCGCCTCTGCGTCCCCTTGGCACAGCGCCCGGGAGATGCTGGAGAGAGACGCCTAGCTGCCCCGTGGCGCAAAAGAGTTACTGTCAAAACAGCTTCCTTTTAACTCCAGCTATCACTCTGGCTCCGATAGTTATGGCGACCGCAACGTCCAACCACTACAGCGTCCTCACCACCCCCAGCAGCGCGCCGCCGCCGCACTCGGAGTCCGGGAGCATGCAGCAGGCGGCTGCGTACAGGGACGCGCACACCCTGCTCCAGAACGACTACGGCACGTTACCGGGCGCTGGGCATCCGCTCAGCCACGCGCACCAGTGGATCACGGCGCTGTCTCACGGTGACAGCGGAGCGCAGTGGCCATCCAGTCCCCTCGGAGAGCAGGACGTGAAGCCCGTGCTGCATGACAGTGACCGAGAGGAGCTGCAGAACTCCAGCAGTCTGCAGCAGCAGCAGCAGCAGCAGCCGCAGCAGCAGCAGCAGCAACAGCGACACCCTCACCTCGCGCACCAGCAGGCGCATCACGACGGCAGAGCATGGCGCACCAGCACGGCCACCACGCACATCTCCGCCATGGCGACGTCTGAGGGCCAGAGTCTGGTGTACTCCCAGTCCGGCTTCGGACTGATGCCGGGGGGAGATCAAGGGGGGATGCACCACCACCCCCTGCGGGACGAGGACCACCACAGCCACAGCCCGCACCTCAGTGAGCACGGAGGCGGCCCGGGGGCCCACCAGCAGTCTCTCTCACACCACCACCAGCACGGGGGCCACCAGGACCAGTCGGACGAGGACACGCCGACCTCCGACGAGTTGGAGCAGTTCGCTAAGCAGTTCAAGCAGCGGCGGATCAAGCTGGGCTTCACGCAGGCGGACGTGGGTCTGGCTCTCGGGACGCTGTACGGGAACGTGTTTTCTCAGACCACCATTTGCAGGTTCGAGGCGCTTCAGCTCAGCTTCAAAAACATGTGCAAACTCAAGCCGCTGTTGAACAAGTGGCTGGAGGAGGCGGACTCCACCTCGGGGAGTCCCACCAGCCTGGATAAAATCGCGGCACAGGGGAGGAAAAGGAAAAAGAGAACCTCCATCGAGGTGGGCGTCAAAGGCGCTCTGGAGAGCCATTTTCTCAAATGTCCAAAACCCGGAGCGGCGGAGATCAACTCCCTGGCGGACAGCTTGCAGCTGGAGAAGGAGGTGGTGAGGGTTTGGTTTTGTAACCGGCGGCAGAAGGAGAAGAGGATGACACCCGTTGGGGGACAAATAGCGGGGGGAGAGGACATGTACGGGGACACTCCACCGCACCACGGAGGACAGACTCCGGTGCAGTGACCCCACTTTCATCCATCCACAGCGACACACGGACTCGGTTTCCTTTACTTCTCTGTGCTGCTGCGCTCAGAACTGGACCCCGGCCAGTTGACATGTTGGACCCACACACACACACACACACACACACACACACACACACACACACACACACACACACACACACACACACACACACACACACACACACACACACACACACACACACACACACACACACAGTGGGGACACACTGGAGCGCTACAAATACTCATAGCTGTGCGCAGAGGCTGCGTGTGCAAACCAAAAAAATAACAAAAGAAGAAAGAAAGAAAAATAAACTGCGACGCTTTTCTACACCTTCGATCCAGGTGTGTCATTATGTAACGTTGTCATTAACGGAAGGCAGAGTGTGATGTGGACGGGAGCTGTCCACCGGGGGGAAACATCAAAACAAGCTCGGGGCAGGATGATTTAGTCGCAGTCAGTGTGGGTAAATAAACGCCATCTTTCCGTCATAACAAAAGCAACAGGGGTTCTTCACAGCTTGTAGCAAGACCGGGCTGAAATGGCAGACACCTGCGGAACAATGTCAAAATCCAACCAATACCAGCCTAATTATTATTATTATTATTATTATTATTATCATTATTATTATTATTATTATTATTATTATTATTATTATTATTATTATTATTATTGTTATTGTTGTTATTGTTGTTATTATGTTTAGAGAAGGCTGGGTGGAAAACACCCAACCAAATAGATTCAAATATATGTATTTATATTATATTAAATAAAGCAAAGAAGATTACCAATTTATTGAAAAAAGCCTTTAATATATCGATATGAATTATGGCAATTTAAATCCAATATAATAATAATAATAATGATGATAATAATAATAATAATAATAATAATAATAATAATAATAATAATAATAATAATAATAATGTGTTGTACTGCGGGAGACTGCGTGTTGGTTGACTTTAATGCTTTCCTTTCTGTGCAGACATTTCTGTGCGCCTGTTTACAGTGTGTTTTTTGCTGTTTGTTATTTCTGTACTTTTCCAAAATGCTGTGATGAGAAAGACCGAGACTGTCCGGCTGGAAACACTCAAAGCAATCCAGCCCATCTTGCCTTCCTTTCCTATAGAAGTAAAAAAGGATAACAATAATATAAATAATGATGACAGACACTGAATCTATCCTGGTACCAGCTCTGGCCACTCTGGTGGCCACACTACTACTTCTACTACTGCTGTATGAGTAATTCATTCACGGAGAAGACGATCTGTGGGATGTATTTCCATTCGTTTTTGTATTGCTTCGTTTGTTTGTATGTTCGTTCAGTTTTCTCTGTCAGTCTGTGCCAAAGCACAAACACAAGACACGTGTTTTTGTGCCACTTAAATCCTGTGAATAATAATGATCTGATCTAATCTGATCTGATGGTGGAGGTTTTGTGTGGGGAAATCCACGGGTTGGAGAATCATTTTTCTGACTAAATCCTGAAGAAAATATAGAAACACAGAAGCTCAAATCCAGTTGAGGTACATGATTCTACTTGAATGCACTTGGGGCTTTATTTTTTTCCTTTCTTTTCATTTCAATAACTATGAGTCCCAGTCAAAATCACTTTTTCAATGCTGTTTTTTTTTTTTTTTTTAATTCACAGCAATATTTAACACGATGTTCGGCAATACATTTTCTTTATTTATTCTCCTGTAATTCGCCCTGAATTAAAAAAAAATAAAATCTATTTATCGTAATCCTGACTGCACGTCATGCAATCCTCAAACTGAATTTGAGTTTCTGTGGTGGAAGGAAAACAAAAAAAAAAATCAAAACCAAAACAAAAAAAGCATTGACCTGAAATCTGTGATCAAACGAAGAGGGGAAAAAGAAATCAACGATTGCACAATTTCTATATGCTTTTTGTCATTAAATCGTATTTGTTTTATAAAATACTGCACTCCTGCACGTTTATTGAGCTCTTGGTTAAAAAACAAATGGCGTAACACTGACAGCAAGCTATTTTATTTGATTATTTATGTGCGCGGCCTTGCATTATAATCATGACTTTTATGAATTTCTGTAAAATGTCCTTCAGCTGCTGTGGTTAAGTGTTTACGAGCGATGCTCAGAGCAAGGGCCTGGAACTCAAATTCGAGGCAACAAATAATGTTATGACAAGAATCAGTGTGAAAACTAATAGACACTCATGGGGAAAATGTGATTTGAAATGTTCAAAGAGCTGAAAAACATACACGATAAGTGTGCAGAACACGAGTTGATAAATTAAGGGAAGCAAATCACCTTGAGTCGGACCTAGTCCCTACATGCCATAATAGAAATAATTGCGATCCCAGCCAGATGTAGCGTTTTGGTGCTGTGGAAAACAATGTCATCAGCTGCAGAATCAAAAGAAAGTATGTGTGGATACGTGCACACATTTGGAATACTTGAAATTAAATTGTAGGTTTTTGTCAGTCAGTATGTTTGGATCTAAAAAGATGTTCTGTTATCAGCGAGATATATTTCTACTCTGCACCAGTAGGAAAAGTGTTTGTAACTCCTCATCCTGTCTTGGGTTTGTTTACCTGAAGTCTGACACACGATCTGTTTTATTGCAGCCGAGCTGAGCGCCATGGTGGACGCTCCCAAAGCGGCCCGCTGGCGCCCCCTCGTGGTCACAAATAGACATTTAGCTGTGAGTCAAGCGACACACATATTTCTCTTCTTTTACTTTCTTTTCTTTGATGTGATTTCGTGATTTCATTTTTTACTCTCTGCTCTTACATTTCTTGACTGCTTTTCTTGTTTGTTTTTTTATCAGTTTCATTGTCATTTTCTGCTTTTATCTCCTTTTAATTTCTTTTTTCTATTTCATGATCATCTATTCCTCTTTGATTTTGTCCTTTTCTCTCCCCCTTGTCCCTTCACATTCTTCTCTTTCTTTTCTGTTCTATTCTACTTTTCCCCCCTTTGTTAATTTCCTTTACATATTTTTTGGTGATGCTCTTAAACAGTTTTCAATTATACAACTACAACCTTTCCTCTTATTTATTTATTAATTGGATTTCTGAATCCAATGCATCATAATATTTCAGTTTAAGTGTCTATAAAAAAAAAAACAAAACATGTAATCTGGTCTGAATCAAAAGAAAAACAAAAGCAAAATGGTATTTATTTGATGGTGGCTGTTATTTTTGGTAGATTTCAAACGTGTTGTTTTGGAAAATTTCCTTAATGTACAAAAAACATTTTCTCAAATATATTTGGATAGTTAACTAAAAAATGTCCAAACTATTTTTTGAATAAACAAATAATCAAAACATGGCAAACTGTCTGAGCTTGCAGAGGTGGGGACCTGAAATAATGTATTTTGGTCGTTGACAACGTTGATCCTCTTATATGAAGCTTTTGATAAGGTCGCACGTGGTTATATCATTTATATGGTATCAAATGACACATTTATGGAACTAAAATTCTATAATTGCAGCATTGAAATGATTAAAAAATGTCCGACTTTGTTTCATCAAGAAGCAGAAATGCAGAAAACAGGAGGATGGATAAATATTGGTGTGCGTGAGTGTGTGTGTGTGTGTGTGTGTGTGTGTGTGTGTGTGTGTGTGTGTGTGTGTGTGTGTGTGTGTGTGTGTGTGTGTGTGTGTGTGTCAGGTCTGAACCCACCTCTCTGGAGGACCCTGTTGCCTGGATTCTGTCCTATCAGCGGGCGGCCATCTGCCCTCCTCGCGGCCCTGATGCTCCTACAGGCATCCTCTGCATTATTCATATCTTTACACACATACACACTCGCACACACTTCTCGCTGCACACGATGTCCTACCTCACACAACATGCACACACACACACACACACACACACACACACACACACACACACACACACACACACACACACACACACACACACACACACACACACACACACACACACACACACACACACACACACACACACACACTCAGCTGCTACGTCTGACACTGTACGCCATCTCTGGCTGACGCTCTGGTGTCATTGTCGCTTCTCGATTGTCTCCCCCGTCTTGTGTGGAAAGGATCTTCCCAGGGATTTTGCACAATGGCCTCAGAGAAGCGACCAGCCAAATCCATCAAATATCATGCGTCTGCCTCACCACTATTTGTCTCTTTGCATTTCCGTGCCCTTCTCTCACCCAAACCCGTGCCCCCCATCTCCACAGTGGCGCTCCCACAACTTGTCTTTTATCTCCCTCTGCCCTCCTTTTTTCACTCCCTTCCTCCAGAGCGCCAACACCAGCACAAAGAAAAGGGCAGAGAGCTAATCCTCCAGCATTGTTGGGTGGGCTTAGCATTGTCGTATGGTAGCATGCACAGAGGGAGAGGGATTATGAGATGGATATATACCAGAGTATACCCACCTAAACGTCTGCAAGAGATTCACCTTTTATTTCACCCCAGACCGAGTCATTTTACATCTATTTCATCACTTAACAGTGCAAATAATAAGCAAAACAAACCCAGGAGAAAATATCACAGCTATATTTAATGAAATATTATATTATATCCATTTTCATACAGCCTTTTTTATCTCTATTTATGATACATTCATGAGATTCTTCTTTTTTTTTTTTTTTAAACCTTTAAGAACATTTTCTTTTTAAGTCATGTTCATGTAATATTTTGCCTTTTTTTTTACCCCCCCAAGGCTTTCTTATGTACAGTCCAATGAGATTCCACAAGTGTATCAGCACACACAACACCAAAAGACAATGCAATATGGCTTCTACGGACTACAAGTGGAAGTGGCGATGGGACAGTGATACATGGTGGTGGGGCTGAACCGTCACCCCACTGAAACTGCAGCTTGCTGAGACACACGGAGACAGATGGAGACTTGTTCAGCGGCGAGTGAGAGGAAGAGATTTAGCGGTCAGTTTGGTCTTTCAGCTTCAACTTGACTTGCAGAATAAAACCCTCTCAGGATCTTTTTTTTGACGAACATACCAAGTACCGAACCGACGGCAAACTGTTGTAACACGTCGACACCAGGACGCCGTTACTAGCTCACAAATTCTTATCGATTTCTCAGAAAAAAACCCAAAAAAAACAATGGAGGCACATGCAATTACAGTAATGAGAGGTGGCATGAGAATATGCAGATGTTTCAGTGTCGTGTGTCCGAAGAGAATCTACGATATTGCGCGAATACACAGATCAGGAAATTCGTTTTTTGACAGTATTTTGCAGCCGCGGGACAAAACGCATGT
This sequence comes from Lipophrys pholis, assembly GCF_963383615.2. Lineage (NCBI taxonomy): Eukaryota > Metazoa > Chordata > Actinopteri > Blenniiformes > Blenniidae > Lipophrys > Lipophrys pholis. The sequence continues at coordinate 16,732,632 of NC_137649.1, forward strand.
AAACAGAAGAAGAAAGTACAACGTGATCCACGGTATGTCCTCCATTCAAGCACATCCACCATTGAAATCAATAAATAGAAGGACAATAAATAAATAAATAAATAAATACAAACCTATAAAAAAAACATAAGTCATACGCTGGCACAAGTAGAAAGTAAACGGTTCGGTTTCCATAAGGCGAAATCTGACAACTGATGAGCGAAGGCAACAGCATGCAGGCCAGGGAGTTTAAGACACAGAAAGAAAATTTCCACTTCCTCTTTTTTTCCTCGGTTCCTCGCCGAATGTTCCAAGTTCAACCGTGACATTAAACGCCCAGCAAGGTTTTCGCTGCGCGCCGTCTCGCTCCCGAAGGCAGGCTCCCGTACGAGTTCAGCCGAACGTGTTGAGGACGAGACTTTGTTCGGCGGAGAACCTGGAGTGCTTCGTGTGGTTGAAGGGGCCGGGGTGGAGGGAGTTGTCGGTGTGACGGCCGGGGGGGGGGGGGGAGATGAGCGACATCGCCAAGCACAAACACGTCTACTGCTACATGTCACTGCTACAAAATCCAACTCGGTGTCACAAGTGCAACATCTTGACAGGTGGAGTGAGGCTGACGACATCACAACGTGCTTCGGTTGGAGTTTGGGCCACTTTTTTTTTTATCAAGTGGGGGATTTTAATTCTTACTGCTCACAACTACACTACGCCGTGTTTGTTTGATTTTTTTTTATTATACTACAGTACTTATTGTTTGAGAAAGGGTCTATTTGATACGAGTAAGTAGAATGAAACGCTTTCTATTGACAGTGTTTCTGAATGAAAACTGCTTTTTGTTTCACATTCAAAGAAATCTTTCCACCTGTACGTCCAGATCATTGGAATTATCTTGTGAGCACAAAATATCGGTTTTCACTCAGGATCAGGGAGCTTCAGCATCTCTTCTCAGTAACGTCAGAGGAAATAGTGCATACTGGTGAAATTAGACTTTAGGCTTTTTCTCACCAAACTACTCTGTGACAATTCCTATATTACTTCAAACATAAAGTCATTCAAGTAAAAACCCCTATGGTGTCAACTCCCTCGCTGAACAATGAAGTTATTACACTTTGTGTGAGGAAAGTTTAAGGTGGGAATCCTCACCGCTGTGGCATAATCCACACACACAGGCATGCATATGTTCCTCTGCCCTGCTTGCAGGTTCCAAAACGCCAAATGTTGTCCGTGCGTGCATTTGCTGATCGACAAATACACATAAAGCCGGCGCCGTGACGTCACCATGAAATCAAAGGGTGAACAAAAGCTCTGCCCTCTTATTGCTTGAACATTTCCAGTATGAAGAGCGATGTCAGTCACAAATACAATGTGCCTGACAGCTACCCATCTTTGTACGGTGGATTTGGCCGGAGGCACCGACAAACAAACTGCATCAAAACTTAAATGGGCCAGCGAAGAAATATAGTTAAGATAATCCACAGCAAGTCGTAAAGGGAGAGTTCTGTGGGCACGTACCAGCCATGCACGTTCAGTCCGACTAGCCTACGTCTACATGATTGTTAGACTCGCGCTCAATTGCTTGAATGCACAATTTTAAAAGGTCTTTTTTTTTTTTACCTAAAGCTACTGTCCTTTTATTTCATCCAAGCAACTCAGCAGCCTGATTATGTTTGTCGTCACTCTGAAATCATAAGGTGGGGTTTATTTCTCTACTTTTTGGTAAAACTATTGTCTTCGAAAGACAAAACAAAGTGCTCGTGGAAGGTTAGGGTTTGTCATCCGTTGTCCACTTGCAGAGTCTCGCCGTGTGGACAGCAGGAATCACTGTCAGATCACTGTTGTGTGGATCGATACGCTATGAGGCGTCCTCCTGCAGCAGAGTGGGTTTTCATGGAGACTAATACAAGACAGCTTGTGTCCAAACTAAAACACACACATACCGACAGTATTTACATCATAGGACAGATGGTTGTATTATTCCAGGCTATCTATACTATTTATACCTATATATAATCAAATATTCTATCTATTATATTTGAGATTTTTTAATCAGATTCCCGTATCTATTTACACCGAGTTGAATCATCCGCATGAATCCTGTACAGGTCCTGTTGATAGAAGGCGTTAAGGGCTCAGTGAGTCGAAGCACACACACACACACACACACACACACACACACACACACACACACACACACACACACACACACACACAGCGGGGCGGTGCCGGGTGCTACGAGGGACAAACAAGGGGCACGCACACACATGGTTGTCATGGTTACGGCGAAGGGACAACAGACCGCGGGGCTGCGACTGCAGACGATGTCGAGCACGTGGAGGAGTTTCTCGGCAGCGGCGTCATTTACTCCTGGATTGAATTCCTCTACTTCAGGGTTTATGTCCTGTTCCTGCGTCGTTCTACTCTCCGCCTGATTTCCTCATTCTTTCTCTCTCTCTCTCTCTCTCTCTCTCTCTCTTCCTGCTGCAATCTTTCCTCCACTACAGTTTTGCATGTTTCGCCCTCCGCGTCCTCACTGAGTCCGCCGGCACAGGCACCACCAGAAACACCCCCCCCCCCCCCGGGGTTCTTTCTTCTGTCCTCAGAGGTAGGCGCCGTGTGCAGCAGGTTGGGAAGCAGCTCCCCCCCCCACCCTGCGCTGTGCCTAAAATGTGGTGTGTACTCTTAAGTGTACGCGTTGTCAACACTTGAGCTGGTCTATCTCGGAGCACTCCGTGTCCATGTCAGAGTCGTACAGCGAGTGGCCCGTCGGGTCGCTGACCGGCGACGGCGGGTCCGGCGGCGTGTGAGCGCGCGGGGTGTGCGGCGTGTGCGGGTGCGTGTCGTCGTCGTCGTCGTCGTCGTCGTCCTGGAAAGTGTCCGTGCGGGAGTACAGGCCCAGGTCGGGGAGCTTGGACGGCGAGTCGACGGACTCGGTGGTGTCGCTGTAGCGGAAGTCCTCCAGGTCCACAAACCATTCGGGCCAGAATCGCCGGCGGATGCGCTCACAGTACATGGCCAAGTTGATCAGCTCACCTGAGGAAGATGAACAGCTTGATCGCAACTGATTTACAACTCCTGGATCTGGTTATTGGTTCACAATGTGAGAGGGGAGAATCATCAGTTTTATTGGCTACGAGCTGAAAAATCTTTTTCTTTTGTTTTCCTTCTGTACAATTTGTTCCTACATTCTGCATAATCCTTGTTTTAAATAGCAGATTATATTGCTATATGCTATCCATAGCAAGTTTTAAAACCCTTCCAGTTCATCCAGAAGTCCAACGTCAATGCGCTCATCTTGTTAACACAAAGACAGCATTTAGAAACCACATCTGTTTTCACCAGTATAGAGGAGCTATAATCTAAGAAATTAGACACAATTACTTTTTTTGAATTATATTCTATTTTTTTCCACTCATAATGGGTAAAATTAAAAGTTTCAATCCTCTTTTAAATATTGTGATCAATATGGCTTTCAATGACAAAACCAGGAAACATGTCTCATCTAAGTATTTTCATATTTTGAAAAACTATTTTAGATTTGTATTCTTTTTAAAGCCAATATCATAAAGAAGGAAACAAAAACGCTTCTAATATTTCATTTTAGTTTTATCAGATCAAAGATATGAGTTTTACAAAACTTTTCTATTGTATTCCGATCATGAAATTCACACATAAGATTTTCATATTTGTATATGGAAAAGCTCCCTATAAGGGACTATTATGTTGGTCCAGGGTAGGACAAAAACAAACGCTGCTCTGGAGAGGGGCGACAATGAGCCCACCGGGTTGACGTTGATGACATGAATGCTATTCTGTGAGGGTGACTGTAAAAACATGCATGCTGAAGGCTGCAACATTACTTCACTGTATTCTGCACCAGAAAGCATTTAAAAAAATAAAATAATGGCATATAGAAATTGCACAGTTTTCTTGAAAATGTGCAACTTTGTGAAGAAATTCAATGTGAACTTTTTCCATAATAGAATCATATATCTTTGCTCTAAAAAGGGGAAACTTCAAAAGTTGTCCAGAAATGTGTATCTCAAAGGCTTTTATGCTTCTATTTTACTGGTACAGCCCAATAGAGATGAAATGTTGTTGTCTGTGGATTAAAATGAGTTTAACACTCCTTCCACTGTTTTGTTCTTTTTAATTGGGAGTCTCATCACAACATATCACTAAAAGAAATAGAGCTCACTGATTCCTTAATTTGAGGGCCTCAAGCGTCTCTGGAGCACAAAGAATCAACACTCAAAACGGACCTATTTTTGTTTTATACATATAAAACATATTTGTTATAAATCCATGAATTGATTCTGCAGTAACTGTTTTTTTTCTAAATCGTTATTATTGCACCAACAGGAGTTATGAGGTGAAACGTTTGTGGATTTTCTATAGAAAACCCTAAAGCTAAAATGGAACGTCATGGTTTGTGACATAATATAGTCATTCAGCAGACTCCACTCTCGATGAACCCACCTTTGATTAGCTGCTCCGGCCGGGACCCTGGTAGAGTCCACATAGCAGGAGCCAGGTGACTGAACACTGCAGCGTCTACGGTGGAAAGCCTGGAGCCCATCAGGTACTTCTTATCCCCTTAAACAGCAGCAACAACAAGAGAATCATCAGAACACTACAAAAAAATACAAACATTATTCTCATGTTACTCCTCTGACTCATTAAGCGACAAACTGCAGTTCTGCCTTTCACCACTGGAGGTCAATGTTGATCCATTTGTTTCTGCGACTACTCACTCTTGTCAATTACAATCCTCAAGGTTCTCGTTGAACACTTATTTTAGTTGGATGATAAATCCATATATCAACACATGAATAGAGCCAGGGTTTCTCAGTGCCACAGAGGAATTCATAAGAGTAGACAGAGGGGCTCAGTTGCGACATGAATGACATAAATCAAATCAAATAGAGAAAAAAAAAAAAAAAGCTCAGATAATTAAATTGCATCACTCCTGTGAAGTCTGCGGTGCGGTGGCTGTAAAGTTGCTTCACAGCATGAATGCGCCTGCATCAATTTCTCCCACAAAGGGCAACTGGTGACTCTAAATTGGCTGTTGGTGTAACCATGTGTGGGTGATTGTCCATCTCTTTGTGTCGGTCCTGCACCAAGGCCTGTCCTGAGTTTTATTCCCCTTTCACCCTGTGTCTGCTGCGATAGCCCCCCCCCCCCCCCCCCCCCCCCCCCCCCGCACCCTGCTGCCCAAGATAATAAAGGAGGCATAGAAAAGATGATGAATGGACGGTTCGGTGAATGAATATTTTCAACCTGCCACAAGACGACGGCCACAAAACACAAACAGCCTCACCGAGCAGAGTGGCGAGGGTACGCATGTCCTTCTCCATCAGGGTGTAAACCTCCTCCCTGGAGAAGCGCCCGATCCCGTGCCCGTACATTTCTCTCTTGACGATTCCGCCGGTCAGGTGACTCAGGATCCACTTGAGCAGGTCGCTCAGTGGTCCGCTCACCGACAGCATCTTCTGCGTCTCCTCCAGGTTGTCCACCCACTGACAGTAAGCTATTGTCCTGCGGCACAACGACAGACGCACGGATATCAACCTCACCCGTGACGACAGTTCGTGTGCCTTTCGCTCAGAAGAAAAAGCACGACAGGAGGGGAAAATAACATTTCAGCATGACACTAAAAGCACGAAACGATTAGTTATTGTTATTTGTGGGGAAAAATAAGCAACAGCGTTCATTCTGAAACCCATGATACTCTTTAGTGGTATGTGGAGAAAAACAGTACAAAGCTTAGAATGAAAGTAAATGTTTGGGAGGAGCGAGGCCTGCTATCAATATTGCTGCTGATGTGTAGAGTTTGGCTCGAGCCACCAAAGAGTATCAATAAATATTTATCATATCAAGCATTAAGTATGCCTCCACATCAGAGCTGTCATTTTAGTTTAGAGGCCGCATACACACCAATTTCAACTCGAGTGAGCCAGACCAGTACAATAGTGCCATAATAACCTCTACAATTTAAACTTGCAAGTTGTTCTTTGTTGTGGTGCAGAGGACATGTGATAAAGATATCTCAAATTTTGAGAACAACTGGGACAAATCATCAGTTTAAAAAAGTGTAATTAGAATCTGTTTGTTGCTTTTTGCTCGTGTTTCCCGCCCGACCTAATCCAGGGTTTGAATCCCTCTGCGCAAAGTGTTTTCCTTCCACCTCTGCCAATGTTTTGGTGGGTTTTTCTCTGTAAAACACAACCTCTGTGGTCTGAACTAAACTTTCTGCTCATTGTTGTGAAGCAATTGTTTTCAACATATTGCTGGAGCACCTAATGTCGTCTTCACACTCCTTCCTTTTCATTTTGCACCTGATGAAGTCGCTGACATTGTAAACAGTCGAGTTCCGGGACCATAAAACTACATGAGCATTTGTGTCGCTCACCAGTAGAAGTGCTCCTCCACCATCTTGGTAACGGCGCGCGACACGGCCATCTCCTGCACGGTGAGGCTCTTGTTGAGGCTCACGCCCAGCCTCTCCTCCAGGAAGTCGATGATGAACTCGGTGCCGCACACCTGCTCTTGGTTGTACTCGATCCACGGCATCTTTCCCTGCGACGAAAGCTTCCCATCAAAGTAGTTCTGCGGGGAGAGGAAACGATAAAAGGAAGACGTTCAATAAGCAACCGGACACTTGGAAAGATGAATATCTTTATAATAAAACTCGGTAAAAGCAACAACAGCAGAGCATTTAAATGAAACATTTTTTAATGTTTGATATAAACTTTGTCTGACAGAGGGAAATGGTGTTAAAGTGTAATTGATTTAAACTTGATATAAACAGAGTGCACTGCAGCCGCTCAGTGCAGAGAGCACCGTCAACCATCAGGTCTGCCTCAGTCTTACCTGGTAGGGCAGGTCCACCATACGGAGGTAGGTCTCCAGCTTAAGGCAGAAAGGGGACAGGGACGGAGCACCAGATTTGGGCCGGGAGAACTGATGGAGTATGATGGCATCTTTAGAGTCCAGCTCTTCCTCCTTTCTGTGTGGGACAGAGCTGCATGTCAGGAAGAATCAGACTGTGGTGGGTCAGTGTGTGCCGTCACTATGTAACAGGGAGTTTGAGCTCAAATCCCGTTCGCAGGATCTCGTCGAGTGCAAACCACTGAACGTGAAATGTGCGTCTCAAAACACAAAGAAAAAAACTATTATTACAGTTTATGCAGAAAAACTAAACTTGAACCTTGTTGTACTGTGTTTTATTCTACCTTATCGGGGAGAACTTTTATTGTGTAAAGTGCTATATAAATATCACTTCCTTCATTACACAAATACTTGGTGACGTTTTGTGTTGTTGAAACATGTCAGAGGCTCAAGACAAGCAAATACTGTATGTGTGTCTGTGTGTTACCAATGATATGGCTGTTTGATCATTTTATGTTTACCTGATGGTTTCGAAGAAACAAACAAAACCCCAAAACAAACAGTCGATCAATGAACAAAGGAGTGAGATTTAGAATGAAGGTGGAAGATAAAAAAATCCTTTGTTTTAACAACATCAAACTAAAACAACCCTCACGGTCGTGACCGACAATACATGAAGGTAAATATTCACTGAACCTTCACCCAGAGTCGCTTCCTACCAGAATATGATGTGGTGAGTCACTTTAGCGCAGGAGGCGTCAATCTCTCTGTAACCGAGAGCGACTTCAAGTGTACAGAGTAACAAAGAAAGACTTCTGCTGTGACGATAAACTTTCATATATGTCAAGTGGTTTGACAGTAATTAGCAGAGATTTCTGAGGCGGAAAACAGATACCTCAAGTTTATTTGTGTTCATTTCCAAACGTCAGTGAAGAATTACTCATTAATTTGTTTAAAATCACACCCAGCAACTGTTTAAAAGGCTCTTGTTTAATTGTGTGCAAATGGAAAATAATTAACTTTCATTTGTTTCTGAAGAATATACACACATACAGCTATGAAAATCTCCATTATACCTCAAGACTCCAAAGTCAGTATAAATATACACTTTTATCTTGTCAATTATACAATCAACGCTTTTTTTGGGTAAGAAAACTGATAAAATCCACCACTTCTGCTTCCTCTACTTCTCTCTAAATAGGCTTTATCCCCTGTTAAAGTCTACCTGTACTACACGGAGTGCTTTTGTCCTACAATAGTAGCAGGGTCTATTTGGCTGCTTGATTTTCACACAGAAAGTCATTGCAATTTCAACTGCGGACTTGAATAGTTTTTGTGCCTTTAATGCCACAGACCAGGTCCCCCACATTCAAATGACAAATACAAGCCATGATCACTTTGCAGAAATTTCTAGGAAGTCAATCCACATTTTGAAGCCATGTTGTTTGTGTTGACCACTACTTATACAACATGCCCTGTGGGATAATTAGTGGGTTACCTCTGCTCTTGTGTCTGACCTCAAATTAATAAGTGTCAGGAGCTGACAAACTGAACCGTGTATCACACAAGACTGTTTAAACCTCTTCACATAACGACACAAAAGAGAAAAACTCTGACAAGCACTACAGTGACCCACCACTGCAATCTACCTTACAAGAGAATATAGTGCAATTTGGTTCCTTTTTCATTTAATCATTCATGTCCCCCCAGATTAATTAATATAAGGATTTATTGAATTTGTTTATTTGAACGGGACAGAGCACAATAATGTGCAATCCATGTCATCACGAGGTTACTGTAAATATGCCGGATTAAGCACAAGGCTAATTCTTTAAGAATTTCTAATTAATTATCATTTTGAGGCAATCGATTTACTGTGCGATTGAAATGAACAATTCTATAAAATGGAAGACGGAGGAAACGATAGTTGTTGTGGTGGAAGATAATAGAGTAGATATCAAGAAGATAGAAGAAGATATATAGAATTAGAGGTGGACAGAGGCATGGAGAGAGTTCAGCTCATCTATCATATGAATCACTGAATTAATCCATTCACTGGCCGCGAGAGACCGTCAGCCCAGGGCCTGTCATCCCAACTGCAGCGTCAAAACAATGAGGCATCTCCTTGGAGAGATGCTCGTGCACTCACGTGGCTGACAGTGGCGAAACCGGGCCACTCTTATTGGACCGCCACGGGCCTGCAAGTGGCAACAACCTCACGTGAGCGGACGAGGGGGAGCTGTCCACTGTGTGCGGTGCTGAACGGTGAAAACAACAGCAGAGGAGCTGTCCGTGCCAGGGTGGTGCTGAAGTGCCCGCTGCCTCACACGGAGGCAACGAGAATAACGTGAAGTACACGTTGTCCTTTCATAGAAACACCACTGAAGTGTTGGAATGACAGAGAGATGCGGGATTTCACAGAGGCGCTTCAGTCTTCAGTTTGAATGAATATTTCACCAGCCATATTTCCGCCTTGAGCTTGTAAAAAAAATAAAGGCCCACGGTGTCTGAGTGCCACTATTCTTTATATGAGCTAAATTGACTTCATGTCATCTCGACATAGTTTAAATGTCCTTAACAACATCATAAAAATGCATGGCTGGGACATATGCTGTGAGGTGAAGCCTAACCAGCAAAGCCGGATCCTAAAACCTTCACTTCTGCTAATTAAAAACTCAGTAAAAACCCGTTTTACTGTCATTACCGCATTTATAATAAAGCATAGCTTCCTGACATTATGAATGTTTAGATTCTAGAGATAGGATGGAGGTCCCATTTGCGCAGTGTTGTAAAATACACACCTCTAACTGTCATAAAGAAAACACCACATGTACCTGATGTCCTTCAAATGAAAGTGCCCTATACTGTCAGTGTCTCTCGTGTCAACCCGCGTGAAAACAAGAGCTGCCTCAAGGGCCTGCGTGCTGGCAAACAGAGCAACTTCAACAAACACCAATGGAAATGAGCCATTATTAACCCATCAACATCCTGAATGACCCACAGGGCGAAATAACAGCCATGACCTTTACTGGAGGGTCGCTGGCGCGTTTAATCCACCTCAATAATCCAATGAAGATGGAGACCTACTGCATATGTGTGTGTATGTATGTGTATGGAAGTGTGTGTTTGTTGGGGATGATGGGTGGGGGTTCCGTTACATCACAACCCACCCACTCACGACTCCTTATTCTCCACCGTCTCCGCTCTCACCCCGCCCGAACAGACGGGATTAAGTAATATCAGAAAGCAGTAATAAAGCAGCGGACCTCGGAGATTTGGAGTGAAAATGCAGATAAGACTGGTTTGATAAGTGGAGGCCTGCCTGTCAGGGCGAGGGGGAGGGGGAGGAGGGGGTCCTCTGCGCTGTTTGTACCTGATGGCCAGCAGCTCGTGCAGCAGATAGGCAGCGGCAGCCAGCAGAGCCCCTCCGGTCAGATACAGCGTCTTCCGCCACCACGAGTCGGAGCCCAGAGCCGACATGATGCCGCCGTAGTCCTGCAGTGGTTGGGCGACGATGTATCCATAAAACGAGAGCTGCTCATCGGAGCCCAGAAGGCCGGAGGAGAAGCTCCGGTTCTGGCCGAGATCAACCACAAACGACCGCGTCCAGGCGAACCCGACGCGCCAGTACATGCTCTCTGTCTGCGGCCGCTCTCCGCCTCGCTCCGGCAGCTCGAGGCTTCATCAGGGGGGGCTTCATGGGTGCCGGCTGCGGGGCGACACGACGAGGAACAGCCGACTGGACACAAACATCCCGCCCGGAGCGTGTCCCCGCGGCGGGGTGGGCATCCTCCGAAGCCTGCTCGGAGCTTTCTTTTGCCCCGACTCCTCCAAGACGCACTAGTATATAACACAGTTTCCGGAAGAGCCTTTCAAAGTAAACTTCCTATCCGTTTTCTGAACGTTTTTGGTCTACTAAAACTGGACTATACGAATAATATCTGGCTGTACTACTCTGACTGTTATAGCTTCCCTCCTCCAACCATAAATCTTCTCACTTTGTATCGGGACAGGGATTGTTTAAGTCTTTCAAATCGAATACGGTTTTATTTTATAGGAAACACAACGTAGTCTTTAGCAGCGTTTCCGGTATTTTCTGTAGTTTCCGTGCCTCCAACGTGACGTCACGGGCTACGTAATGACATTGTGCAATTTTCTTCACCTTAAACACGAACCTTTAACACGAAATATTGTTCTATTCCCCAACTTCAGGAGCGTTGATAACACGACAATTAAAACTAAAGAGTTTTTAAGTGTGAAAAAAGGTACAATGTTACACGTTTAGTATTCACCACTAGAGGGATCCGACCACTGCTGACATTGAAGTTGTGTAAAAGGGTCCGTATGTGACTTTGGCATCATGCTGGAATTTTCCCAGAAAAAAGAGATTGTATTCACATGACATAACAGCAAGAGCCCACCTCGTTTTGCACACAAAACATTTTATTCAATAAAACGATGCAGGGAAAATGGTATCGACCAGAAGTAGAGGGGATGTCTGGTTGGAGTGAAGCCCTTTTGCTTTTATGCCCATTCTGAGGAACAGAAATGACAGATGGAGAGTCCTGAAGGGTCGGAAAATGCCAGAACGGCTGCATCCAATTTGCTCCACTGTTTTAGTATTTATTCCTCGAGGCAGGGAGAAGAATCAGACGCACCCAAATAATTCAACAAAACACCCCAGCATATTTTACAGCTCACCTGAATGGACAATGTGCTTTAGTCATGGATTTTCCCTACAACCAGCAGCTTTTTGTAAGGCTTTCAAGCACCTTGTTTTGTGCGTGCACACACACACACACACACAGGTCCCGCTGTAATACATCACAAAAATATGAAGACATTTAAAACATACACACCTGTACATAGCCACATCAGTGTCTAAACAAATGGGAGGTTTTTTTTTTTTTTTTTTTAAAGTGTGCAGACATATTGATTGCAATGTTTACTCAAAAGGAACACCACTATTTTACATGTTAAGTCTACAACTAAATTTGAATAAACCAAAAAGCATACTACAATAAAAAGCTTTGCAGCAGGCGAAATGAATCATGAGAGAGAACACAAAAAAAACCAAAAAACAAACAAACCAGGGGCACTTTAACCTGAAGCACAAGTACAAAGCTGAACCCAGTCATGATTAAGCCAAAGATCTAAAGTGAATGAAAATAATTACGGTTATATACAAAATGAAATGCGGAATGGGAGGGAGGAGGTGGAGCTGTCATGATTCAAAACAGTAAACTGGATTAAAAAGGAGCTCATTTCTCACTCCTGGGAGTTTTCCTGCCACAGTTCTTTGATCAAGCAGAAGGCAGGCGTTTCCCCTTCCCGTCACACGCTCACATGGTGACATCCAACCAGATTCTCACTGCACGACATGATTTTACAGAGAAGCCTACTGCAGACCCTGAGGAATGAAGAACCCCACACAGCCTGGCCACTCACTGCCTCACACCCACACCCACACCCACACACTCACGCAAACACACACACACACACACACAACTTGTGATCAAGTTTTCTAAAAATCCCGCGGAGCTTCGTGTGAACAGACTGGCTCCTCTGGGTGGTTCAAGGATGTCAGGATCATCGCAATGACAAGTTTCTCCTCAACCATCACACCAGCTCTCTTCCCATCTGTTCCTCAGTTTTAAGTTTCTTTCAAGAGTTCATTTGTCCCGGGCACTGCAGCCGCTCCAGAGGCTGCTGGTTCGATCCTACGAACCCATAATGAGCAGAGAAGTGATCTCAGGTGGTGATGAATGGACACCCGACTCCGCTAAAATGTGCAGGCTTTTGTTTTGGTTTTTTTAAACCTGGCATTGCAAAGTTTACACTGTGTGATATTTGTTAAAGACCCTCCCCCTCTCTACGTGGACATTATGGCTTCAGATAAGATGCTGTGCTAGGACTGGCTGTAGGAGTTGCTCTGGTTCCCGTTGGAGCTCTGATCGCTCTCACTGCAGACACAAAGACGGAATAATTACATAAAGCTCCCTGCAAAGTGGCAGATTTCCCAGAGTGCATCAGGCTAAGGGAGTAGGCTGAAAATTATTAACCAAGGAATTAAATTGAGGGACTTTTTAAAAGCGTACTGAATGCAACAAGCACGGTGTCGTCGATTCATTTAGCAGTTCACACATTTTGGCTAAATGGAGGATTGTAGTATTCACAACAGTTCAAGCTGCCGTCTACAGTACAAGGTGTGATCAAAAAGCTGTCTGTAGTTTTTTTTATCGTGAATGAAGAGAAGCCTGATCATGCGTGTGTAGTCAAGAGCAGCAGATGATCCAAAAGAACCAACAACCTCATCCTTTTCCACGAGTTTTGTGATAGTCTCAATTATTTGCAGTAATGGAAATATAGTATATGTTCAAATAGTTTCTCGTAATGCTTGATTAGTGGGATTCTTTCTGGAAGTCACAGACATGAGGAGTGAAAATCTCCAAGCACAAAATGTATGTGTAAATATATAGAGGGAAAGGTGACTAAGTTATGTTTTCAAAAGGAGGTTTTTGTTCACATCTTGTACATTCTTAAAAAATAACCAGAACACAATATATCATATTTTCACAATAGAAGAGCAGGATCAGAAGCTGATGTACCTGTTGGGAGGTGATTTGGGTTTTGGCATCTTGTTTAGGACAGCAGCGATCTCCTTCCTGTCATCAAAGTTCTTCCACTGGTCATAGAGCTTCAGAATGACACGGATGATCTCCAGGATCTTAACGGAATAAAAAAGTATACAAATATAATTCAACCTACCGTTTGAGACCAGATCTGTCAAAACAGCATCAAGCAGAAAGAGTTCCCGTGTTATGATTAACTTTGACTTAGGTAAGATTCTTCTATGGCTACCTGTTTTAGATGAATACTCAACAATAGTTAGTATTTTATTTAGTTTTCTGGTACTTTAGAATTGGCACCAGCAAGAGCGTTTGCCAAAAAGACTAACGGCATTCACAATGCAGATAAAGTTTGCTTCAACTTTAAAAAGTCAAGAAAAATATGCAAACATTGTAAAAACTTCTCTCAGTTATCATAGACTTTTGCAACAACTTTGTTAATTTTCCTAAACGTTCGTGCATGAATATGTGTCTCGATATTAAACATTAAAACGGGTGTCGGTCTGACTTTATCCATGTCCACGGAGAGCTCGGCGAACCACTGCCTGGCGTCTTTCTGCTGCACCACGCAGGCCACATGAAGGCAGGCTGTGGGAGGAAAAGAAGAACTGATCAAGTTACATCTAATCGGGCCTATTTCAGGCCAGTAGCCACCATTACCCAGCCACTAGTGGACACACGTGGGGACAACTCTTACCAAGGGCAATCATGAAGGGAGGGTAGAGCAGACACAGATCTGTCCTGTACGTGTCATTCACTATCCGCCTGGTAAAGACAACGAAAAAAAAAGAAAAAAAACTCAATCAAATGTTTAGCATGAGTCAAAGTACACAAGAAATGTTTTGGTTTTTTTTTAACAGAGAGTGTGTTATACCAAGCCAGAGGCAGCAGCATGTCCTCTTGTCCCATGTCCTGCACATACTGCAGCAGCGGTCGATACGGGTGGTATACAATCAAGCAGCAGTCCTGAAACACAACAGTTCAGTTTAACCAAAACAAACAATTCAAGTGTCCAGCAGTGAGAACATTTCACCCCCCCCCCCCCCCCATCTACTCACCATCAACTCCAAAAGGTAGAACTCGCATTCTAATATCTGTGAAAACAAAGGTGTAAACAGTATCAGGACTCGCTGAAGGAAACCACACGATGGCTTCCTACATCAAAATACACATCTAAGAAATAAGACTTGGGTTTAGCGAGTTTGTAATATATCTATTAAATATCTGGCTATGCATATTTTCCTGCTTTTTTGAATTTATGTTGTTCGATAATTGTAAATCACATAAGTTAAAATAGACTTTGAAAAGAATGAAAGATATTAAATTATTTTAGGTGAGACCACGGCATATGCTGAAACTAACAATTCACCACTACAGTCGTATTAACAGGAATATTTTCTTCTTTTGACTTTGCATTGATTACACTCTGAAGACTTTGTTTGTCCAGTTATGCTGACGTTTCTACTACAAACGCAGAGTGGACACTTGTAAACAAAAACAAAAATGTTTTGAAGTTGTAGCGCCTCAGCAAACTCTTTCACTCCCTCATTAATCACACACCGGTGGCCCAGTATAAATAAGAGTTTACACAACTTTCTGGACAGGCAACAATTCAGAACAGCTCCTCGGACTTCCAGGCAACTCTACCATGATGTTACATAAATAAGATGTTGGCAGCGCACTGCACTTCCCACCACAGTGCGAGATGCAGCGGGAAACCATCTCCCACATCAACTGAGTTTTTATCGGCAGAGCGCGAACATTACCTGAGGAATCTCACGCAGGGACGGACACTAATGTGGCAACACTGCAGTACATTGTAAAGTTGCTCTCTGTAAAGTCATTAATGCACTGCCATGCTGCATCACTGCATACAGACTAGTTTCTGGATTTATAGTGTTCACATTATTTTTCACACATATTTCTTGATCTTGGTCACACTCAAAACCAGCAACTATCTACCTAAAAGGTAAATATCTCATTTTACTTACATGATTCATTCTGTATGGGAATTCCTTTGGAAAGGCGTAAGAAAACCGTGTTTTCACTGTATGAAGACAGGCAAGGTATGTTAATTCAACTTTTCTGCAGAGGAAAGCTGAATCAAGACTATTGTTGTCGAAAAGTGAAAGTGGACACTTACAGACAGACGTTGCTGCAGAAATCAGTCTGGTATTAGACACAACTCCGAATTCCTGAAAGGAAGTAAACGATTAAATTCAAATTCATCAAAACTAAGATTTAAAAAGTGGAAGCCCTGAGACAACGCGCTGTGTTTTCAATGTCCTCATCGCTATCTACTCCCTGTTATGATGACATAAGCTCGTACCGATGCCTTATCGACATTGAAGTAACACACAAACCTCCACTTTAGAAGCCAGGAAAACACAGGTAGGAGCCATGAGCACGGGATCGATACTTTTCAGAGAATACCTGAAAACAACACAAGATAAACAACAATAGTTTTTAACTTGGAAACTTAACATTAAGCAAAGTTTTCTCTGTCATACATACATACATATTAAACTTTTGAAGCAAATATGATCAAATATTTGTGGGTTCAAATACAGGGCAGGCCTTTCTGTGTGCAGTTTGCATGTTCTCCCCGTGCGTATGGGACCGCAGTCCAAAACCATGCATATGAGCCTACACTGTCCCTAGGTATGACTGGCAGTGTGGTTGTTTTTCTTTCTGTGCTTGTCCTGTGATGGACTGGTGAACTGTGTACCCTGCCCTCGCCCATAGTGAGTTGCGATTGGCTTCAGTGACCTGCGACCCTGAGCAAGTAAAGCGGTATATGAGATGGATGGATGAATGCCATTATTGAAGTTTTTTGATGACTCTTATGAAAATGATCAGTATTGGCATAACTTCATTAGAAATTCTGTCCTCAGTGCCAAGTATAAATAAAATCTAATGTTTTCTATTGTCATTTCACTGACGTTAATGAGATCTTACCTGGCATAGAACCGCTTGAAGTAGACAGTGGCAGTGGCGATGACCTGCTGTCGAAGCTTCAGGTGTTCTCCTAAAGCCTGAATCACTGAAACAGACAATAACGACTGATGGACGGAAGGAGTAGAATTCAAGATACAGGGAGTTTTAAAGTTCCGATAAGTGTACACAATTTCTGAAATATAGCCAGAGAACACACTGGCAGTATACCTTTACTGTATTCTATTAAATCAGCCTCAGAGAGTTCAACCAATACAACAATACCATTGGCAAAGAAGATCTGCAGCTTCCAGTAGTCCTCCTCTGTCAGGACCTTCAGGTCCTTCTGACGCTCTTTCATCAGGTCTTGCTTATCCAGCACCCACTGCAGACTTTTAACAGATATATCAAATAAATATATTTCACAAACCCTGAAAGTGTCAAAACTCTCAGCTGGGAAGCTAGCGGGACGACGCAACAACAACAACACAAAGCTGAACAAAAGCTGTCGATATCACTTTCAACACAATGTACAGTGGGACTCGTAAGTTTAGGTTTTTGTAATAATTTTCAATTTCGCAAACGTTTTATTTCTGTCTTTATTCATAAAAGTGTTTTTTTGTCTCACAGCAAGAGTTCCGTAGAAACATAACGCTGCACAGACGCGGCTAGGCCTCAAAACAAAGACGGTAAATTATAAAATAAACACGTATCGTCAACAGATTTTAACGGAAACTTACTAGTGAGAACTCTGCCAGAAATTCCCTGCCATGTCGTGGAAGTTGAGGTAGAAAATCACACTTTAAATCCGTATTTTCAGTCTGAAAAGAAGTGTTTATCACAGTTGTGCTAAGAGGATGCAGGAGTAACTGCGAAATCCGTCCGGAGAGCCCAATGAAGCCGGTCCGCTTAAAGTTCCGCCTTTAAACCCGATTTTCTTTAATCTCATTAAGGTCGATCAAGTTATATGTTTACATAGTTCCCTCAATACGAATTCATTTATTTAAAATATAACTACACAGTTTAAATGCGCTGAAAGTGTATGATAGTGAACTAAGACTAACAGAAGAAAACTATTAGTTAAAGAATTTGGAAATATAATTATAAAGAACCTTGGTACATTCAAATCAACCACTAAAGAATCGGCCTCTTTTGTTTTAATCAAATTTACTCACTAAGATTGCTTCCTTTGGTCCTTCAGGTTGGTAGATAAAAAAAAGAATAAAAAAGAATCATTATAAATACATAAATTCCCTTTCTTTCTGAAGACTGTTTAAAACACAAATTTGTAGTTTTTCCTCACACTGGAGAAAACAAACAGATATAAATAGGACAAATCACATTTAATACAGTGGTGTGTGTATTTGATTGCGGACAGTCCATTAAATAACTTTTTCTACGAAGTCAACATAATTATATGATACGATCATGTTGACTGTTGGAAGACAACCGCGATGATGATGATACAATTTGTATCATCATCATCATCATCATCATCATCGTCATGGTAGTCTTTCAACAGTATACACGACTACTAAATTACTTCACGGAACCTTGATAGATGTTTGTAAGGACATTCACCCTTTGGTTGGGAAGGTTCAACATTCCTCTGTGGTGTAGAGAGGATATAAAGACTCTCAAAGGGTGAGCGATCACTTTCCAGGTCGGTTTAGAACCGTCAACATGAGCCGCAGTCCAGAGAGGATGTCCTCATATCGCCGTCACTTCGATGGTGTTTTCGCCCACCAGCTGTGCGGGTCTACTTCATCTCCCACCCGCAGGGAGACGCGCCACCGCTCGGCCAGCTTCACCCGGAGCGTCACGGTGGGACGCAGGACGCGCACCACCAAACCCCGCATGAGCAGGTGGGTGCATGGAACTACATTCCTTTTGGTTTATAGTGTGAAAGGACAGTCATTCAGTTCAATCAACCAATTATTGAAATGATTCCTTTATGATACTTGATTAAAAACAAATCCACTAAAACTCACCCAAAGCCTCTCAATTACAGCAGTGCCAGTATGGGGGAGCTGTGTTTTAACTCTGCTATGGGCCTGGGGCCAAAACTGGACCTGGATGCAGCTGCAGCAGAGAACCAGGCCTTCATGGTGACCCGCACCAATGAGAGGCAGGAGATGATCGCCCTCAATGACCGTCTGGCAGTGTATATTGAGAAGGCAAGAAGCAATCTGTCCACAGACAGACTCTACCAAAACACTATTATCAGTTACAACTGTTAGAGTATGTTTAAAAAAAAAAAAAATCTTAATAATTTAATGATGTTGCTGGACTCAGTTTGTGTGACCTTTCCATCAGGAAAGGCATACAATATTTTGATTGCTTGTGGAAAGGCAAGAATATGTTTCTCTAATAATTCTACTTTTCTGCAATGTTGCAAGTCTTGTATATATACAAGAAGACCCAAATAATTGTGTGCACTGTTCAAACTTTCAAGCCTCAAAACCACAGTGAACATCTAATACTTAAAGGGTTATTCTCTTATTGCTTGTGTTTTCTTGTCATCACACTCTTTATAATTTTTTGAATGATGTGGAAGAACAGTCTTTTACATTTTTCATTTTGTGATGATCAGGCTGATCTTTTCCCTGATCTGTCAATTTAGGTACGAACACTAGAATCCAAAAACAAGCTTCTGGAGACTGAGCTTGAGGCTCTGAAGAAGCTCCAGCGACCATCTGGCCTCAGGCAGCTATATGAGTCTCAGCTGAGGGATCTCACCAGGGAAGCTGAGCAAATGAGAGTGCAGAGGGTGGGTGAGAGTCTTCACAGCATACTTAGATCACAGTATTTTCAAATGACAAGTCGAGAGACAGTGCATATTTTTTTCTGGTGTCAGTAGTGATCATATCACACCATTAATTATATTGTATTTCTGTTCTCTGCAGGAATTGTCTTTGGCGGCCAAGGAGGCGACGCTGGGCCAGCTTGACATGCTGAAGGTCAAATATGATGATGCTTTGGAAGCCAGGAAAAGGGCAGAGCTAGACATTGAGAATCTGCGTCCAGTAAGATAATCGAGAAAGACTTTTTAGTTTGAATGCAGGAGTGATTTATGAAAAACGTGTCTAATTAGAAACATGCTCTTATTTCACCTTACAATTCCAGGATGTGGACAAAGCCACCTCGAGCCGGATTGCACTGGAGAAGCAGATGGAGAACCTGGTGGCTGAGCTGGCCTTCCTACAGAGAGTTCACAAGGAGGTACCATAACATCTGTCTGCTCTGCGGCGTGTGGCTGGCATGCCATTCATTTTGTCATTGATGGTTTAATGGGCTGGTAATTATTGATGTGACTGCTTTCACATGAATGAAGACCTCATTGATGGATCAAGTGAGTAAGACCAGAAACACTTATCAGCATAGTGTGAAGGGCTCATAGCAAGAAGAAAGGTACAAATAATGTGATGGGAAAAGTAGTGTTGTAAATCTTTTAATACACTCGAGGAAACACAGTTTTTGTGTCTGTTAAATCCACAATGAAATGAATAATCTGCATAGATAAATAGTGTGGTATTCATAATACACTATAAACAGGATTTCAGATGAAACTCACTCAGGCTTATTGCATTTCTTATCTCATGTGATATTCCTGCTCATAGTGTTTGTTTGTTTCTCTTCCACGGAAAGGAAATTGAAGAGCTGTTGCAGCAGATATACTCGGAAGTCTCGAAGGTGGAGTTGACCTTTGGCCTGCCAGACCTCTCCTCTGCTCTCAAGGGGATTCAGTCACAGTATGACAGTATCGCAGCCAAAAACCTGCAGGTACAGAGCTCCCTCCCGGCTGACTACTGGTCACCAGTCCGTCACACGGCAAACACAGAAAGACATGCACTCACACTTATCAGAAATATAGAATCACCAAAAAGCCTCAAATGCATGTTTCTGGACTGTGAGAGAAAACTGGAATACATGGATGGAAAAACCCTCTTAGACACAGGAAGAACATGCAAACTCCACATCGAGAGGCCCCCCACGCCACACTTAAATTCAAACCGTATTTTTCTGTCCATTTTAAGTCTTTTCTAAATAATACAGTACAAGTAATGTGCTGTCGTCTCTATGTTATTTAGGTCCGAATCAAAAGCAATAAAGTGAGTCATTTCAGGTAAAAAGCTCCTCATGTTTGCTTATAGGAGATGGACACTTGGTACACAACAAAGTTTCACGACCTGAGCAATGCCTCCACCAAACACGTTCAGAGTGTGAGAAGTGTGAGAGAGGAAATCGCCGGTTATAAAAAGGACGTGAGTATTAAATACTGTTCCGACTTTGTCTCCCCGGTTTTTTCGAGTGAATAAAAAAGCTGTTTCTTACATCCATGTTTAGATCATCAATAAGGAGCACGAGTTGGAGGCACTAAAGACAAAGAATGAGTATATGGAGGCTCAAATCCGTGACGCAGTGGAAAAATATAAGATGGAGGAGAAGGACTTACAGGTGCGGTGTGACATCTTGGTTTCTTATTTTACTCAAGCATAGTTAAGCAATGGGCTTTCTAGACCTCACATGGGCCGGAGCTCCCTCAAATGTGACTGCAATGTTCTGGTCTGTTGCACCAGGAGCGCATAGAGGCGATTAAAGTGGATCTACAGGTGACAAAGGGGAAGATTGCTCTGCGGCTGCGGGATTACCAGGACTTGCTAAATGTCAAGATGGCTCTTGAGATTGAGATCATCACCTACAGGTGAGCGATCACAAGGTGCTTATAGCTGAACTGAACTGATGCTGCTTTATTGTTGTTGTTTGAATTGTAAATGCAAACGCAATTCTCTTCTGTTTGTCAGGAAGCTGATTGAAGGGGAAGACAGTCGCCTGAGCACCGTGGTCTGCAACTTGCCCTCGACTCGAGGTCTGCAAATGCAGACCAGTGGCGGCACCTCGACCTCGGACAGCTCTGCCGGCGTGTAGAAGAGCTGCGTCGGTGCAGAGAAAGCTGCACGTCGGGTGGAGGTGGCCTCATCCGACACCCAGACTGACTGTACCTTAAGTAAACAGGCAACTGAGACGTCTGAGAGGAAGACGGTCCTCACCAGGTAGAGTGACTCTTATCACTTTAGATGATTTTCAGCCAAATCACACAGTAATTGTTTTTTTCACCCCTAGAACAGTTAAAACAGATGAAGAGTCTTATGAGAGAAAGACACAGGAGTGCACAATCATCATTTCTGGAGCAGCCGATGACACAGATGAAGAGTAAATCCATTTGTTTGTTTGGACTAAAAAATAGTGTACTAATTCTGAGTCTCACATTAAGCCTATTGTTAAAAAATGTAAACTGTATATCAGAAAAAAAACCAACTACTGAATAGCAGAAATGTACCCATTACACCAACATTAGTTCTGTCAGACATTACAAGATTTTGATCTTCAGTGTGTCCCCTCGCTCTGCTTTGCCTGCAAATTCTCCGTCAGCGTTTCTCGGCCTCTTGGCTTGTTTAAGCCTTCTTCGTTTCAGTAAAGTCTTTTTGAAGGTATTTAATGAACAAGCGTGGCTTTCAATTCATTATCAAAAACGGTGGTCAAGGTTTACAGGACTGACTGCTTTAATAGTAAGAAATAGCTCTTTTTGTCCTTTACTTATTCAAAATATAAGAAACAGAAATTACAAGCATTACATAAACATTTCATTTCTTACAGTACACAAAAGGGCCTTATTGGTTAGAAATGTACAATTAAATGAGAAATTATTGTAAAACTTGTCTTATGACTTTGTTTTTTTGGTCTATTGGTAGTGTGACAATGTACGTATAAAAACGGCACAGTATTTTGTTGATGACACCAGAAAACCCCTTCCGATACACAGCATGATTTATGAGCTCCAGTAACATCGCTTCATTATCCTCCCACATCGTTGCAGTGAAAGAGAACTATAAATAAGAAAACTGGAGTACAGTACCAAGTCCATCGTATAATGATAACATGGCACTTTAAATGATTGACATTGTGAAGAATCTGACATGTAGAAAAAGCACAGATCCCTTAAGTGTTCTACTATAATGGTTTGGGTTCATCACCCACCCCTCCAGCGAGCCGATACACCGCGAGGCTGACTTCATGTGCCAGGACATCAGCGCTCTCCTGAAAATCAAACACATGACATCCGTCTTTCACAATACAACCTCACCCACAAGGATCTTTCACCAACTGATGTCTGTGTGAGAGAACAGAAGAAACATTCCAATATCCCCCACCTGTGTTTCCGCTTCTGCGTAAACTCTAACCACGTCTTCGGTACCGGAAGGCCTGACGAAGGAGCGAGCTTGTCTGTACTTCTTCACTAGACTGTCGATGGCCTCCTGCAGTCCTGCTGGGGTCACTGCCCGTCTCTCTGCATCGGTGGTGTCTATCACTCTGCGGTCGGACACCTACAGGAGAGTGAAGAGTCCAGGCATATTTACAGCTTCGGAGGTCCTGGTAATGACAACACCCATAAAGCGAGGAGTAACCTGCTCACATTAATTCTTCGGAACATTATTGTGACCAATGACAATACTGCGACTATACAAACATACAAACTTTATGTTCCTGTACACTGAACACACAGACTCTAATTATTATACATAAAAAATAAATAGGTATGTACCTTGACTTTAAGCTGTCTGTTGGGCAGGTCGCTGTAGATGGCGTCCCACTGCTGGACTGTCATCCCTCGGACAGCTAATATGGCTTCGATCAGTAGCATGTCGGAAATGGCGTCTCCTACAGTCTTTAAAGTCAACATGAGAGGAATTACCAATAGCATCTATTAACATTAAAAAGTCTCCACTGTTCGTTAATTTGATCAGTGGCTGTATGTGCCTACGTTCATACAATATAACTGTAGCGGGGACAAACGTCTGATAAAACACTTGAACTATGTTGACTTATCTTACACGTGGAGATAAAAAGCAAATGTGCACAACAATTTTCTTGAGTAAATGAGGGTTAATGATTTTAAACATAAACACGTAAACTACATGAGTGTGTGTGTGTGTACCTGATTGATGACGTTGATGGTATTCTGTAGCAGGAGAGCGGCTCTCTTCTTCATGTCATTGCTGTTAGTATCCTCTGCGAGCTGCTGGATTTTCTCTTCTGCAGCTTGACTGAACAACACCTGACCACCACACAATTACTCTGTGAGACAGATCTGCGCACTGATCACATGATGTCAACACACTGCTCCTTCTCAATGACACAAAGCCAACTAAAGTAAGTGCACAGACATTAAGAATCATAAATAATTGGTCAGATCTCGTGACTATTATTGCTATTGGGAAAGTGTGCAGGCGTTTACTCACAGTCCCATGGCCGTTGGCCTCGAAGTACACAGCGACATCAAACTCCTGAGCTGCATGATGAAGATGCTTCACTCCGGTTTTAGTGCATCTCACGATCACCTGTGTAAGACCAACATGTCTGACAGCATCCGCACATGAGAAACATCACACAAAAGATGCACTTTTGTTTTTGTTTACTCACCTTCATTGTGTTTTCCAAATACTGTGTTGAACTGCCATTTGCATAAGCCGTTTGCACCACTGCTATCTCTAGGTCGAGGCCTGCCTGTGCATCCGGGGAAAGATAAGTCATCACAAAGTGTGTGTGTGTGTGTATATGTGTGAGTATTTGTTGTATACATGTTTTTGTGAGTATACCTCTGTAAGCAGCTCTTTAAGAAAAGTGCTGATGAGAGTCGCTATCTTGTCTCCGTCCAGGAGGCGGAAACATCCCTCAGAGTTGGTGTAGTAATAAACGATCCGGTCAGCATCACCATCGAAGGAGCAGCAGCGTTCCCCTGCGTTAATCTCAATGCCTTTTCCAAAGGGAGGGGAGAGACGTGGCAAATTAGATTCCACCCCATTTTTTTCCCAATTGTGCTGGACATGATTAACTTTAATTACAGCATTACAGATACCAATGTCACTACGCATGAGCTTCGATGATGCCAACTGAAACAATATAGCTTTAATAAATGCTGTACTACATACAATACTCGTCTGTTATGCGCATTACCACTAATCAATCTTCATACAAAGCAGAATTCTATGCAAGATTTAGTCTTTGTTAAACACTTTTTAGAGACACCAGAGCATTGTAGATATTTAGAAAGCATCATTGCACCTGCTGGAGGCTTTTGCTGCACTTTGACGAAATCGGCCCCACACTGGTAGTTCAGCTTTCCTTTGCTACCATCATTAATGAGAGAAATTTGCAGCTCTTTCTGCAAGTGACGCTCCATCTCACGCACCTTCAGTGCCCCAATCCCATTGGCACCGTCCACACAGAGGTGCTTCTGGTCATCTGTTCGGTTGGAAGCCTACCGGAAAGGAACAAGGAAAGAGAAAAGAACAATCCTCAATGAATAGGGTGGATGTATTAAACTAAGATATTCAATCTGACAAAACATTACATGTACTCTTTTCTTACATTCTTGGTGAGCTGAATAAAAGCTTGGCTGAGTTTGCTGTAGTATCCTTCCACTGTGGCCTTTCCATATTTGCCCCGTGTGTTCTGACAGCACACCATGTAATGGAGCTGTGGGGTGGTCACCAAACCGTAGTCTGACCACACAGATGGAGAGAATCAGCAGAAACAGTCATTGCGAAAAGAAGCAAGGTGAGCAAACGCATCCAGTTCACAGACAAAAAAAGCAAAACATTTTTAATGAGCCTTACCTTTGCTGTGACCACCAAGAGCAGAAACTCCATCTAATACTGCTTTGGAAAGTGCAGCACTGCTGCTCCTAGACGGCCGAGAACACAAACACAAGTGTGAATGTGCATGATCAATTAATGGCAGGTTTATAGTTTATTGGATTCAATGTTTCAGTGTTTGAGAGTTTTTTTTGCTTTTACATTTCAATACCTGGTATCTTTTCCGACAAACACATTTGCTTCCTGACTCATATCTATAGCCTCCTTCTGTATGACGTCCTTCATAGCAGAGACCAAATCGTCCTGCTCTGCATTAGCCAGCTGGCTGGCGTAGCCCTCCCATGTTGGTGTCACCATCTCCCCCTTCGGGTCAATCAGCTTCACCCCATTGTCCTCCTACACGAGCACCGATATTAAAAGGTTTTGTGCTTTATGATTACAAAGAACGTGAATACATACATTTATTTGTAACAAAGACATAGACGTCTCCAAGTTGTTACTTTTACAATTACAATAAAACCAAACATGTCAGTTGAATAAGTAAGAGTCATTCTGACTGAATCAGGCTCACCTCTGGGTTGTGAGATGCAGTCACCATAACTCCGATGGTAGCGTGAGTCTTTTTAGAGCGCAGGGTGGCCAGCATCCCCATCCTGAACATAATGTGGTCCAGCTGTTTGGCGTTGGTCCTGAAGCCGGCGGTGCCATACTGCAGAACCAGGCCGGCTGGCTTTGGGTGCAGAGTGGACTGCTTTAACACTTCCTGAAACTCGGCCATCTCTGAAAAATCAAGTCAGGTCACCTTTATTTCTAAGGCACTATAAAACGACTACAGCGGGAACCAAAGTCCTGTACATAAATAGACAGGAACCTAAATACATAAAGAGTAAGCAATAAAACAACAAAATACCGTAATAATAAAATGGGCACAAACAAAAAGGAGCAGAGTCTCAAACATGGTTAAAAATCAGGGAATAATAATGGACTTTGAGATTACTTTTGAAGTGGACAGTGAAGGGCAGCTACCTAATAGAACATTTACCACTCGTACCTGGTGATTTGTCTGCATTTTCAGCCGAATACGTAGATTTTAACGTTGACGATCTTTGTGCCCATTATCAAATCTTATTTCATGTACACAATACAGATTAGAAGATCTTATTTTTACGAATATTAAAAGTCAATGAGAAAGGTATTTTGAGAGTTTTGTAGATTCCGGTTCACACTGGCAAAGTGTTTTACACACTGACAAATCCCACTTCGGACAGAGATTCAGATCCAGAGGAGGGCAGTTCTCCCCGCACGCAACTTCTAAACACCAAACACTAAACGCGTCTCCCTCCTCACAAACCCGGAAGTCCTGCCTCCGCCTCTGCCTCCCCTCGCGCCACCTTCTACACTAGGATTCGCTTTTTAACTCACTTACCTATGTACTTTTTTTTTTTCTGCAAGCGCGTTACTGAGAGATAAGCACTTTCTGTTTCCCCTCTCCGCCGTTGACGTGGCTGGCAGTGACGGGTCTGGCGACAACGATGCGTCGGCGCATGCGTCGAACTCACAGCGCGAAACGGTGTGCCTGTCGCTTTATGAAAAAGTCACGTGACCGATACAGTGGGCTTTTTTTCCTCCTATTTCGCTTGTTAGTTGATGTATTTAATTCATTTCTCATTTAATTTTATTGGAAAAGAATAATGTGATAAAATCCCTGCACTTGCACCAGTCAGACACAATTCTTGGCAAATCATAACGTACTTCTGATCAAGCACCGCAGCCAACAGAAGCTTGCTCAAATGCAGGAACAGATGGAACGAAACAACCCTGAAACTTGCTGGCAACAAGTGCTAAAGCTGGCAAGGCTAAATAATCTGACGGAACCAGTGTGGGTCTCTTTTCCCTCAATACAGACATAACTCCACTTAAAGCTGATGAGTTTAAACTCATAGGAGAAACTCTTCTTTTGCCTGCCCCTTTCCAACAAGCTACAGTGGAGTTGCCTTAGGAGAAGATAGTTTCAGGCTCGTATGTCAACCCCTTGATAAAAAGACTATATGCACTTGAGCGCAATGCTTCAGATTTGCACATACATGCAGCAATACGATATGCGGAGCGAGGCCGCCATCTTGGATGGGGCACCCATGCGCCCCCAGTGCTTTTATTTCTACTTTGGAAGGTGTGTAGTCCAACTACAATAATTATAACTCCCCGAATTTTTCACACATATAAAATACGTGCTTTCATGGGCGGTATTATGCTCTTTAACAACGACAGAGGTATAGTATGATGAATCAATAAATGCATAAATTAAGAAACCGATTGTTCATTTGGATTTATTTCTCTGTGTCCCTTACACACACGCGCACGCATTCGTATTAAACTTCGAGTACATTTTTCACTCAGTTGTGTTGGAATACATCGTCACCAAACCAAACTGTTGAAACGAGGAATGTTTTTTTTTTGTCTAACTCATAGTGTGTGTCGACCCACAGTCCACTGCTGCTTTTAAACACACCCGTACACAAACGCACACACCTTGTGTCATGTCTTGTCGAGATTTCTGCTCACAGGCTTAGATTCCCAAATAGCCTGTCTCAAACGGCTGATGTTTGTGATATTTACTGAATAACACAAGATAATAAATATCTTGAATCTATACATACGTGTGCATGGGAACGTGTATAAAGTGGTTGTGTGAGTATTGCGAAAGAGTTGCCGAAAGAAAGGGAGATATGTATGAGCAGACCCATGATACACAGCTGTATGGGACATCCACCCATCCACCTTCTCCTGCTTATCCGTATCCGGGTCGCGGGGGTGGCAGTCTGAGCACTGTCACCCAGACCACATTGCACCGATTAAGAACCTTTCCTGCGGGTGGTGGGCCCACGGGAATTTATGGGACATATCAAATACAAATACTCACATACTCGCAGCGGGCTGTGGTTCACTTTCAGGGAAATGCTGAGAAAGGTCCACTGGTAGGCTCTCTTCAGCTGTACTTCAAGTTACCGGATAAAAAACACGGGCAACATTGCTCGTTCTGCGTTAACTCCGGTCGACTCTGGTGCTACCCGACAGTGATATACCTCATCCAATATGGCGGCGATGCTGGTTTACCCTCCAGGCACGTCACCCACTCATCACTCGTGGCTGCACTTCCGTGAACGTCACGTGACGCGGATACGCTCATAGGTTAAGATCCGATACGATTTAAATAAATAAATAAATAAATAAATAAACAAATAAATAAATAAATAAATAAATAAATAAGAGACGCATACATAAAAATATGAAATGAAACACAATATAAATTGTGCTGTTTTCATTTACAGATTCACAGATATCACACTCAAAACAAAATCACAATGTATAAAAATGTAAATCAAAATGACAGAAACCACCGTGGATCCTTAAAAACAGCAAAACTGTAAACACACACGAATACTGTTTTTCTCCCTACAAGCAGATTATTGTCGGACAACTCTGAAAGGAAACCTTAGGTGATCCCAAATTGAAATTTGAGTAAAATGTTGCACAGCGTGTCTGCATAGATCTGACAGAAAGTGCTTGTCCTTCATCATTTACCGTTCACAGACCCATGCGACGCAAAGCCTACATGCAGCAGTGCGTGAACCACAGTCACGCTCATAAATTAACCCTTTTGGCGCATCGTTTTCTTACACTGACCCTTTAAGAGACGTGGGATGTAACGCGTGTCACCCAACCCCATCCAAGAACCTGCTTGGGGGGGAGGAGAGTCTAGATGGACGTATAGAAAGGCCAAATAAATAAACAAACGACTTGGGGGGGGGACGGAGAAGAGGAAATTCCCTTCTGTCTTTTTCCTGTTCCCGAGCATCCTGCGCTGCGCATTGCTGGCGACACCACCGGGGAGCGGTGCGCATTTTCTGACGCTTTGAGGAGAGGACCAGCGCATCTGAAGCGACGTTTCGGAGCTCAAACGCACATTTGAAAGAGGGGAGAGAAAAAAAAAAAAACACCGCAGTGTGGAAGCAGAGTCGGACATTGCGGGTTCTTCTCTCATTTTGAAAGACTATTATTGCAACGACGCGGGAGGAAAGGCAGCCAAACCTGATGCCTCCGTCCAAACGGGATATTTGACCGACCGATGGAGTGCTAATTTTCATCTCGCATTTTTCCAAGAAAATAGTCAATCTTTTTTAACGAGCAGGAGGATTCCTCGTCGGCCTATTTTGGTTTCTGTATAATAGCTGCGGGGTGAGAAAACCTATTCTATTGCCAGCTGAGTGTTACATAACCGAGTGGCTTTAGCTGTCCAAGGTGCTGAACCGAACGGGTTGGAGCCTAGAACGGGACGAGCTGTGGGGAATTCACAACCTTGCGTAAGTCTGCTCATGCCACCATCAACGTGACCGCACGATTTTGTGATACATTTTAATTTTTCTGGAAGCTTGAGCTTATTTTCCGTGCTCCCCCCACCCCCTTTCCTCCCTCCTCCCTCTCACACAGAAGGTCACAGGCCTGTCAGTCGGAGGAAGAGGAACGCGCCGGATCTCACCGTACAGATCCAAACCACCGGGTTATTATTTTCACATTTCCCCACTAAACGTCTCGTGGAGGAATAGATTCTTGAGGTGGTCGATCGAGCGGAGAGAAAATGTCGGGGCAGACGCTCACGGATCGCATTGCCGCTGCGCAGTACCAGCTAACGGGATCAGATATGGCCCGGGCTGTCTGCAAAGCCACCACTCATGAGGTGATGGCGCCGAAGAAGAAGCACCTGGACTGTAAGTGTGTGCTCCTTCCTCCTCTTTAACCCATGCATGTTGTAGAGACAGCAGGCCTCCTGCAGTCACACACTCCGACACAGGCCACATGCCTTCACCACCACGACGAGCAGTCACTTGTTAATTCCCTTTGCTTAAGTGGGTGTGGTGCCATAATGAATCGATGTAGCTGTGGTGATGACCCCATTTGGTGACCCTATATGTGTGAGTCTCCAATGAAGATGATGAAAACTCAGAGAGGGAGACGTGACCATCATTTCAGTTTGCCTGACAAGCCCATTATACTTTCCTTTCCAGTCCTCCTCATCATTTCACTTTTTCCATTCTTGCTTATCTAAAGAAAACTGCAACAGTGATGGTGAAGAGCCTCTCTGCATGCTGACTTCTGAGTTTGTGTACAAGTGCAACAATAAAATTTGAATTCAATGCTGTATGGGCATTTCCAATAGCATAGACTCCTCTATGGAGTTTCCATATATGTCCATAAAGGCGTAGCTGAATACCAACATCAAATCTCACAGCTTTACTGACACTTCTAGGACAGCATGGACCACCTTATGATAAATCATGGTTAGTCACTGCCCATAGAGCATCAAACCAGAGCACATGTCAATATAAATGACTGGTAGTTGTCTAATCAACGCTACATTGCTTTTTCCTTCAAGTCTGTCTGTCTGCTGTTCTTCCGTATTTCCATGTCTGGACAGGTCTGGTCCTGTATCTTTTGCTTGGACCTTAAATCTTGTGATCCGCTCCCTTGCTGAATAATTCAATAATCAGCCAATGACTGCCCTGCATTATTTACACAGCCAAAGGTGACAATGCTAAAGCTAGAATACGCCTGAGGCCATTACCTGCCTGTTCTCTGCTGTATTCATGTGTTGGCCTTTTGTATTTTTAACTTCCGGCTGTGCAGCCTTGACAAGCCATTGAGAAAACTTTAACTGAAATGAGAAATAGCTCCTTGGATTTCTGTGATCGAGCAAAAACTGTAGACATGTTGGAAATATCCTCATTTGCATTATTTCAAATAAGATTAGGCAAGATGCAACATTAAACATTTTTTCGTGAGGATATTCATAAATTGGGTTACGTTGTGTCTATTTCTAGAGCAACTCAACAAGCCTCTTGTATGTAGGCCAACATGTTTCTCCTGTAACTTTAGACAGACCTTCATCACCTGAAAATACTGAAAAAACATTTCCACAAAATCAACAAGTATCAGTGACTAAACGCATGCTTCAGTCATTTTATGTATTTGAAAAGTACAAACAGAATCTATAGAAAAAAAAGAGAGTAGCATTAAAAAAAAAAGATTACATGCCTTCTTGCATGTAATCAAGTGGAACATTGTAGTTTGAAGGACATATTTTGGCTTATTGTATTAATGTAGACATAGCATACTGTACAATAAAAGCGTAAAGAGTTCCTGGAGTGCATGGGGTACAAATGAGCAAATATGAGTCTACAAAGGGAACTCAAAGAGTAGAGTCCACTCAGGAATACAAGTAATAGGAGGGACTTGATATGAGATCATGTTGTTAATGTACTAGATGTCAAAACAGTAGATTAAAAGCCCAAGCTGAAATTGAAGACAAAATGTGTGTAGCGCCACATTACCCGTCAGTATGAGCCACAGTACGCATAGTTTTATATAAAGATGTCTACCAGTCGCTCTAAATATAATTAACACATTGCATCTCACTCTTTCAAGTGTAAAAAGCATGTTGTCGTTTTGGGGTGTCAGGAGTAGTTGTGCAAAAAGCATGAAGCAATAAGAAATGCTCCGCATGCTGTAGTCATTCATCTTCTTGTTTAACCTTTAAACCTTTTAAAATAGTGATGCATTTAATGTTCAATTTAACATTGTGTAGAAAGACACCTTAAACTGCTATGCATGAAAAACCAGTGTATTAAAGAGAGGCAGCATATTCAAAAAGTATGAAAGCCTTGAGAAACAAAAGCCATAATAAACGAGTCAC
Organism: Lipophrys pholis; assembly: GCF_963383615.2. Classification (NCBI taxonomy): domain Eukaryota; kingdom Metazoa; phylum Chordata; class Actinopteri; order Blenniiformes; family Blenniidae; genus Lipophrys; species Lipophrys pholis. The sequence goes on from NC_137649.1 coordinate 16,764,470, forward strand.
GGCCTCAATACCTAAATAGGTAAAACAGTTTTTAGTCTTTGTCAAGCTGCCCAGTCTGGAGCTGGGGCTTTTTACAGGCGAAGGACTACAGAGCAGAAGGCCCAGAAAGAAAGTGAGCAAAAAATATCTCTTCATTCATTCTGCTAAGCGGAGGGATATCCCAATCATCTTAGGTGAGAAAGAAGGAGGGTCAGAGTGGGTGTCCTTGATTAAAATAGAAATGTGTCATTATTACCTCCAGTGGGAGGTTATTCAATACAATAGTTCTTACATTACCTTTGTATTACTCTGCAAAATGTGAAGTGCATTATCACACAGTGACTTATTCTTCTCGTAGTCACGCAATTGATCAAATCCACCGTGAAGCAAATGATAATGATTTTAAAGAAGGCCTGCACAGTTACTACAACCTTGATTTTTCCTTTTTTCAGGTCATGCTCACATCTCTACTCATATGCCAAGTCTGACCTACATATCTCCTGTAATTAGATCTTCATAATTTATAGTGATAAGAAGTAAAACACACCTGTGTGCTCTTTGTTACAGCTTAAAGGCAGGTTTGAGCTGGTGATTTAAAAAAAAAAAAAAAGAATCAAAGAACAAATGTTGCCAAGGTGGGATTTGATTCTAATGAGAATTAAATGGCATCAGATAAATTGTAAAAAGAAAAGTTTTATAATTATATTTAAACGTAATGTTTTTGGTGAAATTGTAGAAATTATAAATGCAGACAAAATCAAATGCAAGATGTTAATAACGGTTTCAGTGACATGAGTCTCAAACTACCACTAATCAACATATGTGATTTATTGCCAATGGATCAGCTGTTGACAACAATATATTCAGCAAAAAATCATGCATCTACTTCAATTAGATTATAAAACACAGCATATTCAATATATTTTGTCTCCAATTAAAGTAGCTTGAGATATATTTTAGCCTTCTTTGTGGTAACAATAAATAAGTGGAATTAGTATAGCAGAGGTAAACTTTCATCTGAACAAAATAAACTATATAATTGTTTGATATGTAATTTGTACAATCTTGTGCAAAAAAACCACATGTAATGTTATCACAGTAACTTCCTAACTAACCTGTAGCATATTAGACTCAAAACGTGTCATCTATAAGATGCTTAGTTCACATAAACTAAAGCGAGTGACCGAAACAACTTCCTACTCACTTCTTAGGCCACGATGTTTGCTGTCTGCCACTTTAGTTATGAATGTGAAATCTATGCTCTTTACACTGCTCTCAAAATTCTGTAGTACAGTACATCTCTACAAGTGCTTGAATCCTACTGCACACAGTGCATTGAGCTTTAAAGTGACTATGAATGGTTGTGATTCTGGGTACAAACTGTAAGCTGAAAGGAACCAATTACCTGAAAAGCCGGTCTGGGTGGCACTATAAAAACTACCTGCATCAATTCACATGCCAGTCTGACACACAAGCACATTATTTACTCTCTTCTGATAAATTCTGGTTAGTTGCAGTGTGAAATGTTAAGTACGGCAAAACACAATTATCCTTGGCACATTCAGACAGGGCAGAAGAAAAACACAGACTTAAATACACACTCCCTCGCACACACACAGACATACACTTGCACAGCATGAGGCCTCACAGTTCATTCTTAGAAGTCTCCTCTGGGCTGTGGATTACTGTAAGAGTCTTTATTTAACTCAGCCAATCCTCATCGTGCACACTCGCACCAGTTGTATATCAGCGAGTGTGTTTCAGGTAATGATATCACAACAGAAAGCAGGGATTATAGACAATGATATACCCCAAATGGCAGCACATGTAAAACCCACAGACAGGTAAAATAACTTATTTACACAGTTATTATGGGCTGGAGGGATGAGAGAATGGCTGTGTGCGGCGCTGCGTTCATGATGCCAGCAGAAATATTAACTTGTAGCAATGCCAGTGACATGATAAGGTTATATAATCAGCAACTGCGGACCACGTTTTTATGTGTTATTTGAAAAGGCTGCAGGGGATTGTAATGGTTGGTCATTTGACACAGGAGAGAGGAGAAATGAAGACTAAAAATGGGACAGAAATCAGAGACTGAAATGATCTGGTATTAAAGAAAACATGAAAAAAGACTAAATTAAATCCAAACACAGACATTGGCGGTAGCATTTATGTCACTGCAGCCTTCATTGAATATCAGAAATATGGGACATCACGAGATTGGTTGATGTGGCTGTTACCATCTGGTGACTGACTGAAGTAAAATTAGTTCCACAAAGATCAGAAGATGATTTATAATTTCCACAATTTGAAATAACAAATCAAATATTTTCACAAGGTTTCAATTATATGTGTCATTTAGCTCCATGTTGTTTGTCGCAACCGGCACTCTCCTGTATCATACGATGCTTGGCAGATAATCATTACAGCCTGGCGGCATTGACACAGTATATAACACAAAAGGTGCGTAACAGAGATGTGTTAGATGACGGGGGCTGTGAAACAGTTAGTGCGAAGTGTGCTTGTGCAGTGCTGCGTAAAGGGGAAGGGCAGCGAGACGTCCACCACTAAAAGAGCAGGATCAGTGATTAGTAATAATCTTCTGTCAAAAGCCCCCCCCCCCCCAATCCCTCCGCGCCCAACCTGCCACCCTGTTTTGAGCTTAAACGGCCTCGCCGCTCCAACTCACACGTCTCTCAACATGTTACACACTTACCTGACTTCCTGTTGTTCTCCTCAGTGCCAGCTGCCTCGCTCGCTCCTATCCGCTCATGATTTGTACTCATCACCTCGCTGTATTTTTGTTCTGGGATGACTTGCAGTGAGGTCTCTGCTTATTTATGGCTGGTCCAAGGCCTTTTCCGTTTAATAGCCTTTCACTCCTTCCATTATCTGCAAGACCTGCCAATATTTGCTGTATTGCTCTCTGTATAGATACACTCTGTGTTGGCCTTCAGAGATGTCAATGTAAAGACGGTGCACTTAAAAAAAAAAAAGTTTGTGTCTTGTAGCAACAACTAATGTACACATTTCTGTTACATACATCGAGCTTCTATACTCGTTGTGAAAAATGAAATCCATACCTTCTGAGTCAGTCATCCTCTGTTTAACCTGATCCTTTTGTTCCTGTTCTCATGATACACGTAGATGATTTGCACATGAAAGAATAATAGCAATGTAATTTCTTCTCTCTCAAATATACAGTATGACACAACAAAGAGCAGGTTTCACATTCGTAAAAATCTGTTCAAAAGGAGTGAGATGAAGCGAGTCAGAACTTGTTTGTTAGAAGAGAAATTGAATTATTTCAACCTGCTATGGTTCTCATTAAATTGCATGCCGTCTGTTAGGCGCTGCTCTAAGTCGTTGTTCGTCTTTCATTCAAAAGTGAGACGATCCCCAGAGTTTGGGCATGGACCTTCTCTGGGTGCTCTGGTGTCCTCACACAATCCTAAATTATGCATTTCAAGTTACTTGGTGACTATAAATGTATAAATTGACTCTGTATTTGCAATGTCATTGACTCTAGTGTTTAGCTGGTAAACTGGGATCGACTTCAGCTTTGTCTAATGCTTGGAAAAAGTTGGATAAAGTGGTGTAAGATAGATGAATGTGGGCAATTTTAGATGATTTCCCTCCACCAGTTTGGAGATGCACAGGAAGGAACAACCTCCATAAATGATCGCATTTTTGACATTTATATCACTTTATCAAACACACACACGCATTATTGATTAATTAGCATAGTAAATTACCTCAAAGTTATGGTTTGTGTTTGGGGTTGGAAATCATAGAATTGCTGTCGTCATACAGTGAGACGAATGTCTGGACCATTGGTATGCATATAAGCAAGAAAAAAAAGCTGGTGAAAATATCAACATCAAACAACGACAACGACAAAAAATGTGCATCTTCTAAGAACAACTGTGAATCAGCGTTAGCAGTAGTAATATTCTCTTCTGCATGAATGCAATAGTCCGAACACTTCATTTTGGGGGACCTCTCCGTCTGTCTGAGTGTCCTAACTGGCAGCCATGAAGAGGAGATGACAAAGCATCATTTTCTCTGCAGTGTCAGCGAGTTTGTGTTCGTGTGTCTGCATTTGCAAGTGTGTCTGGATGGGTTCCTGCACCAGCAGTATTTTGTATGTGCATCAGGTCCGCCTCGAGAATTTACATTCAAATGGGTGATTGAAGCAACACTTGGTCTTCTCAGCTGATAAAAGTTTAATCAGAGCAGTTAAACACGAGCAGCACATTCGCCTGAGGATAAACTTACTATGACTTTCCTTTCGGCAGACGGAATGTGTTGCGTTATGCTGACAAAGGAATCTATCTTCTTGTGACTGTGTTGCAGATCTGGTGTCAGCCACTAACACCACCAATGTGAACATCCCTCAGATGGCTGACACACTGTTTGAGCGATCCACCAATGCCAGCTGGGTGGTCGTCTTCAAAGCTCTTGTCACCACTCATCACATGTGTGTCCACGGCAACGAGGTCAGTTTGTAACCATGTGAGCCAATCACATGTGGGCAGAAATCAGATGAGTAATAACTTAGTTATAACTTTAGAGCGCTGGAACTGGTCTTTTGGGGCCACTTTGAGATTGAATAAGAAATTTGATATTCCAGTAATCATTAATGGCTTCAACCACAATTGCTCAAATAAATGGTCTGTATCCTGTGGCAGAGAGCATCAGATTTGTAAAAGCTGCTCTCTGGGAAAGTGCTCAGAAATTACACAAAGAACAGCACATATTCAAGGCCTGCAATTGTGCTGTAATTTTCATCACCGATTTGATAAAGTATTCATTAACGTTTCCTGTTTTTTTGTTTTTTTTCTTTCCAGAGGTTCATTCAGTACTTGGCTTCCAGGACTTCCTTGTTCAACCTCAGTAACTTCATTGACAAAACCGGCTCTCACGGTGAGAAAGTCTCACGGTCTGTTTTAGCCCCTTCTGTCATCGTGTGTCACAGCAAAACGAGCTGGAAGAGATACTTTCCTTTATGGACACATGAAAGACAGACTATATGCATATTACACACAGAATAATAATTAATTGTAATGTGATCTTGCATGTTTTTCTCTGAAAATAAATTCAAAAAAAGAAGAAATTATATTTCTTTTTCACTTTTAACGAGAGAAAAAAAAAGTACCGTGCCTGAATCAATAGCTTACTTTTAGATGTAAAGAAATTTAATGTTGAACACGAAAAAATGCTTTAGAAGACAAGACTGTTTTCTGATCAAATCTATGATATGAGGCCATAGCTGATCAATAATGCAACTTTTTAATGGTTTAGATGAATTCTCAGATTTTAAACAGATTGCCAAAGTTATCAAATACATTCTGATACTCAGTGAAGGACAAGTGTCTAATTGTCTCTTATTCGATTGTAAAAGCCGCGAAATAACTGTTGTAATAGGGAGCATATAAAAGAAACGGGACTGAACTGAAATTATAAGGGATAATAATCCAGGGAGCGCAGATTGAAACTAGTTACGGCTAAAATCTGGTACGGAGCATCTTTTCTTTAAGATTAGTGTTTTTGTACATGGTCCTTGAAAAATAAACTAACTAACTAAATAAATCAATCCTCAGAACAAATGAAAATCTCATTATAGGAAAGCAAGCTTTCTCATATCCTAACCTAAATGTCTGTGTTTAGGCTATGACATGTCGACATTCATCCGGCGGTATGGACGCTACCTGAACGAGAAAGCCTTCGCCTATCGCCAGATGGCATTTGACTTCACCAGAGTCAAGAAGGGGTGGGTAAACCTGAAACACTGTTTACTTGGAGCCTTTCTAACTTATTTCTCAGACCTTAAGTCATTCTCGTGTAATTTAATGGAAAGTGTGACTATTTCTAAGTGTGAACCTTTTGTCCTGTTTTAACAGTGCTGAAGGAGTGATGAGGACCATGACCACCGAGAAGCTGCTGAAAGGCATGCCAGTCCTGCAGACTCAGATTGACACGCTGCTGGAATTTGATGTGCGTCTCTGCTTTCATCTTTGCCCCAGGCAGTCTTTTTTCTCCTTTGGGTTTTGATTAAACGATCGGAGCACCAGATGAGTCTTTTTCAATATCCCTGTGCCATAATCACTGCAGGTTCACCCCAAGGAGCTGAACAACGGGATCATCAACGCTGCATTCCTGATTCTCTTCAAGGACCTGGTCAAACTCTTTGCATCCTACAACGACGGAATCATCAACCTACTAGGTTTGTTTTCCTTCATAGACATGATTTAAAGATCGAAGCGTCTGTCAATCTGCTGACTCTGCTGTTTTTGGATACAGAGAAATTCTTCAAGATGAAGAAAAGTGAATGTAAGGATGCCCTGGAGATCTACAAGAGGTTCCTGACCAGGGTGACAAAGATCGGAGAGTTCATGAAGTTGGCAGAGGTAGGGCTCAGCTACATTTGCTGCTACTCTTGGCACACATGAGTAACTGATTACAACGGTAATATTAAATCTGTAATGCAGGCACTGTCATTAAAGTTTCAGTGAGCTTATCAATTTGGGAAACAAACGTAATGCTAGTATAGCATTCTCAAGTCACTAGTTAGTTTTTAATCCCGATAACCGATGAAGTAACTCCTCTACATCTTAAAGATGTTACTCCTAAATCAATTACTAACACAGATTCTTCCTTCTAATTTTTTGTACTGACCATACAGTGTTTACCTTTTATGTGTAGTAACCTTTTGTTTCATTGTCACTTTCCTTCACAGACAGTTGGAGTTGACAAAAATGACATTCCTGACATCAACTATGTAAGTTGCACACGCTCATCTTTTATTTTTATTTTTTTAACTACGTGCGAGGATTAGGATTCAGAATCTGTTGCACTCGGACGCCGTCCATCCCGCCTCACGCACACACACATGCATACACAGATCCACATGTCTCACCCAACCACCGTCTCCTCACCCAGTGTCTCCACCCGGGGGTAGTAGTGGATCTAGCAGACTCAGACGATGAGGACTGTCCCTTTAAACCCCTCGAGGAGCCGGTAACCACAGAAACAAAGGGTGCCCTGGCTAAGTGCCTGTTTGCAGGATGAAGTGTCGGCATGTTGATCCTAATTTATTTTGACAAACACGTCACACACGCAAATTAGTGTGTGTGTGCGTGTGTGTTCGGTGTTTATAAATGCATGTCAATATTGCTGTGAGATTCTGAAGTTCTGTCACATCTCCTCTGTTTTTCTGTTGATTGAAATGTAAACTTTGATTAATGAGCCTGGAAAATTGTGTTATTGATGACTGCATGTGTCGTCAGGCTCCCAGCAGTATCCTGGAGTCTCTGGAAACACACATGAACGGCCTGGAGGATGTAAAAGGAGGAAAGAAGGGGTAAGGAAGTGTGTCGTGCCTTTTCTTTTGATAATAGTGAAAAATAGTTGGGATAATCAAAATCCAATGAATATCTTTTCCACTATTTTTTTTTCAAGATTTGTCACAAATGCTAATTTAATCCCAGGAAATGTTAGCGGAAACAGGTCTTTACAGGTATATTTCTACATTTTCTTTTAACCCCTTCCTCTCTTTTACTCTCCTTTATGTTGATTTGGAAACATCAGTGAAGGGTGAGCATATATTGTGTGTTTTGTTCGGAGTAAATCAGATTCCTAGAGAACCATGTTTTTACTGTCACCCCACCTACAGATATACGTACACATTATTCACGCGTGAATCGAGCAGGGGCAGATTACGCCCCACAGCGAACTGGATTCACATGTGTAAATGTGTGTATTGATGTGATTACATGTGTGATGTCTAACACATGTTTTCATTAACAGTAAGTCGCCACGTCTGCTGTCATATATCAATATGCAATGTGAATCAATATATGAAGGGTTTTGCTCCCAAGTGAAATTGTTTGCACTAAAGTGATGCATTTATATGACAAAATTTGACAATTTTAGCCTGTTAAATTATTTTCAACATACAATATACAACTTTGGACTTGAACTCTTCATATGATCACATACGATTCAGTCTATTTGTTTCATTTCCTGAGTTCAGACCTTTCTAACTTTATAAATGAATCATTAAATTCATTCTGTGTGAAACTAATCTTACTAACACTGCCTCCTGCTCCTCCCCCTCCAGGTCTCCAACAAAGGTAAGACTTTCAAATAGTCTTCGTTTTACATGAAGCACTTCCAGTCTGACGTACCACTGAAAAGGGGCTTCTCTCTCCATCCTCCAGGGATCTCCAACAAACAATGTGTCTCCAACATCGACTCCAGCCAAATCCTCAAACGCTGTTCCCACATTGCAGCCTCCTCCTGGAGAGAGCGCCGCGGCTGCTGCTTCAGCTGCTCCAGAACCAGTCGAAGAGTAGGTTTCTGTCTCCTGAAAAATCACATGGGATGAACATCATCAATTGATAATGTTGATCACCAGCTGCAAAAAGCCAATCTCGTCAATTTACTTTATTATTTTTTTTGGGACTGGAATGAATAATAACCTAGATGTTGGTTGTTGTTTGTTCAGTTCTTTGTTGGACCTGGACCCGCTGTCTTCCTCTGGGCCCTCAGCACCATCAGCAGCCCCCACATCCTGGGGAGGTAAGTGGCTCCTTCTTGTACAGTGATTGACGTCCCCTCATGTCCCCTTTGAGCCAGACAGACGTTTGGGTGAGAAGAGGTCTTTTACCTGTCGGATTATCTCTTTTTAATATTTGAGAAGACATCCTGATGAATAGAAATTGCTGGATGACGTTTCTGGAACTTAATTTATTGTGAGTTGACCAGAGATGAATTAGAAAATAATGTGAAGACTAACAGATGTCACAGTTACAGATTACATATGAATTCTTATCCTATATCTCAAATTAGAAGCGTATGACAAGTATAGGCAGTTTTATTTTATTGCCTATGGATTTATTAGTAGTTATAATGTAAAAATCATTAGACAGTCTAGCATTGCCATCCCACATTTTGAATACGTCTGAACTGAAGAAATGCACTCCCATTAACAAGCATGTGTAAAGTTGTACACTGACACTTCTATCACTGCTCATGTTCAAAATTATAAAAAGTGCTTTAGCGACTGTGCAATAAGCAATTTTTACAGGAATAGAAAATGGACTGAAAAAAGATTTTAACCCCCCCCATTTTGTCTCCTTTCCTGCTTCCATAGATCTTCTTGGATCAGGTGAGTCTCTGCTTTTCAACAGTCTCTGGTCTTCATTAGTGTCGTCTCCCTCCCAGTTACCTGAATGTCAACTTTCTTTCTCAACAGCTTCGACCTTGAAATTGTATTATAAATAGGACATTTTGCTCCACTACTGTATGGACCAATCTGAGATGGTTAGCTCCCTGTTTGTCTCCAGCTGTTCTCTTTAGTCTGAGAAGTCTCTTTGTTTCTCTCTGCCTTCTCCCTCCCCTCCCTCCACATACTCCATTGTCTGTTTTTGCTTTGTAACGGGGGCTATTTTGCTTGGTTTTATTTTCTTTCTTGGCCATGACCGGATGGTGCCGGAACTTTAATTTGGTCCAAAAAAATATGGATTTTGGTTTTTCTTGGTGAATTTGAAATTTTCTTCACCGGGTTTCTTTTGTTTTGGACTTTTGTTTTGGCTTGATGCCACTGGTTATTTTGGTTGTCGTTTTTTATGATTTTATTTTGCTGACTTTCTTTGGGGATTTTAAACACCCCCGCTGGTACTCGCAGAAATGGGCGATTCCTTGCTATCCGAACCCACCCTCACAGCAGAGCCCACCCCCTCCCCTGCAGCAGCAACGCCCACTCCTGCAGCGGCAGAACCTGGAGCGTCTCTAGCTCCTCCCACTAGCACAGCAGCCACCACCTCCCCTGGCGCCGCCAATATGGATCTGTTGGGAGGTCAGTGGGCTTCCAGAAAATTCTGCTTGAAGGAATCACTCTGGGAAGCTCAAGCCTAAAAGCCATCACACGATATGATTATAGAAATGACTGCATGTTTGCACACATACAGTATGTAGAACTTTGCTGATTTTCTGCAGATATTGCCTGTACACTGCTCGCAAAGTTGCATCATCCAAAGCACTTCTTCTGCACACTCATCACGCCAGCTATACACTGCTTGAAAATGATGGAGGCCCAAATCACTCAATATTAAGTGATTTGAATATCAAGGAAACCTCAAAATGTATCATGCCTGAATGAATGGTGATAAAAAAAGAAAGAAAAGATAAATGAATGGATAGTGAGATACTAACATGAAACTGTCTTCACTATTTATCACACTATTTTCCTTAATGAAGCTTATCTTCGTTTCATTATAAACGTCTTAAACATTCCCCAAGAGCTGTGTATATTCCTGCTAAATTTACAATCTAAACATTTCTAAGCGATCTATAATATTTTTCCCTTATGAGTGATCAAATGATAATGCTTTGTCTTTCAAGTTCTGTTACCAATGACATTAATCCCTGAAATTAGGAACTTAGAATTGTGTTGAGTCCAGCTTTGTAAGAGAGAAGTTCACAAAGAAACCAACTCGGGATCCATATGGATACACTCTATCTCATTCTGGCTTTCTACTCTGAAAAAGGTATTTATCTACAAGTTGAAGGCATTTGTTCACATATTAAACACACCAGATATATAATGTTCATCTTTGATGTCGTTGACAGTAAAAAAAAGTAGCATGACGTTAAAAAGAGTTTCAGCTTGACGATTAAATGCAATGGACAGAAGGGAGCATTCATTTAAAAAATAAGAGTTGCATCGGTCTCAGCTTGCCTCCATGTTGAGTTATGTAGATAAATACTGCATTCATTTGGATTGAGAAAAAAAACTCAGGTTCTTTCTTGCACACATGCTCACACACGCAGACACAATATTGTTCCTGCTCTACTCCACGTCTGGCTTGCACATTAGCACTGCTACTCTCATTCTCCACATGCGTCCTGTTTGATAGGCAGACATGCTTTTCTTTGATCTCAGCGAAAAGCAATTCTATCAAACGCTGTCACATGGCTGAAGCTACAGCTACACATGGCAGCTGTAACGTTCATAGATTTCTGGCTTATTCTCTTCTTTGTGCAGTAGATTAATCCTTGCTGTAGTGCCTCCTGTCTGTATCCCCATTCCATTCACCTGTCAGCCATTAATGTCACATAACAAGGCTGTATACTGAACACAGAGTGAACAAAAAAAAAAAAATGCTCTTGACTCATCGGCTGTACACTTACTTTTACTTTCCTGCTATTCTCTTTCCACCTCACATTCCTTGACTCCTTCTATCTTCATTTCCTTATCTGTCTCTCTTGGCGTTTCTCTCCTCCCCTGGGGCTCTTGCATGAAACTTCAGATGCCTTTGCAACACCTGTCCCTGCCACTGAGGCCTCTGCAGCAGCAGCCGAAGGAGGGGCTGCAGCAGCCACGTCCACCCCAGCCGCCAACACAGGAGCTGGTGGGTGAATCAGTCTGTGTGTGTGTGTGTGTGTGTGTGTGTGTGTGTGTGTGTGTGTGTGTGTGTGTGTGTGTGTGTGTGTGTGTGTCTGTGTGTGTGTGTGTGCGTGTGTGTGTCACTGTGGCATTTTGTAAATTTGCAAATGTAGGCACCACACACTGACTTTCCATTGAATTGTATTTATTTTTCAGTCATTTAGCATCAATATTCACGTCTAATGCCATCATTATTGTGTGCATTCACTATAAGGAGCTGAAAAGCTTTTTTTGTCAAGAGTCATCTTTTGTTCACCACACAGCTTGAAATTATTCTCTTTTAAATTATATGGAAACAAAACAGTCAACTGAATATAATGCAGCCTGTCTTTGCTGTCCACCCTATTCAAATTATGTTTATGCTTCAAATCAGCAACACTGGTGAACTTTCCCCACCCAGACGACATTTCCCGACGGCCATCCTATTCTGTGCCACAACATGATTTGGCTGCACACTTACCAAAACTATATCACATATATGGAGAACATTGAAAAAAAAAAAAAAGACCTAGACATTATAGTAGGGCCCTGAGACTATGACTGTCCAATCAAGATTCACCAGCGTAACATACATTTGTAACGTGATCAAAATTGATCTTTAAGTTATCATAGAAGATGGAGAAGCACTTACAGCAATAGAAAGATAAATAAATCTTGTCAGTTCAATAATGAAAGGGTTAAAAAGTAAATAAAAATATATGAAGCATTAATTTCGTCTGTTTGGATTTCAGTTTTTCTTTCGAATGTCCTGCACTCTTTATACAGCAACCTTAACTTAGATGACACCACCATCATGTAATAGTTGTAATGAAACAGATGATTAGCATTTGCAATGGAACTTTTCACATTTTGTTTAAACAATTTTAATAAATTTAATGAAAATAGCTTTTAGTGGTATTTGGATAAACTAAGCTAAAGAGTGCTAAGTTTGGGCTTTTTAATTCCTAAGTTGCGGAATTAGCTTGTCAAGTGAATTCAGCCAACGATCCTTTAGATTCCCACTGGGTCAAATCAAGCCTTACTTTATTCTTTTTCTTTTGCTCTGAGGGTTGAGTTCGATAGCCGAACAGACTGTAGAGTGGGCGTATGTGGGCGAGCTCGCGCGTGCGTGCGCGCGTGTGTGTCTAAGCCTGCATTTCTCCTTGGACTCATCAGAGTTTCATTTCCAGTGTTTGTGCAGGAACAGTAGGGGGTCCAGCTTCACTCTTCATCCCTGCTTCTGTCTGTGAATGCTTTTGTACTTTCTGTCGCAATCAGGAAACACACTTGCACTTTGTCTTTTCAAATGAGAGGAGAATTGGTGTGTGAGCTTGTGACAGTCAGCCGGTCTCGTTTGCAGTTCGGTTGCATTGCGATCTTCCGAGGTTCATGTTCCGAGGAGAAACCATTCAACATTTGCTGTATTGTTTTGGGCGGAGCAGTAGTGTGTTGGGGCTCTGTTCATTTCCTCCGGCTGTCATTCTTCTTTGATGCCGATATGTTTCTGTCTCATCTCATAGCAGTTGCAGTATTTTCCTCACCGTTAAACTTGTTAAACATACAGTACAGAACAAAAGCTGGGTTTATTCATGAGCCGTCATAAATGATGATAATAGTCAACGCAGCAAGTCATTGCAACTTGTACCCCATCGGTAGCTAATGTAGTTAACTACCCAAACGCATGTGGCAATTCTCCACAACCAGTCATCGTTTATCCTTGGACTTAAGCTGTTTCTCAGAAGTGTGTATTATCACCTGTCACTCACGTTGACATCACCTTGTGTCACCTCGTCTTACAACTTTTGCTCCGTACTGCATGTATGTCCGTTCTATAACATGTTAAAGTCATTCTCTAACACCCCCCTCCTCTCCATTTGTTACTGTTCTCTCTCCCCCCATTCCCACTTCCTCCCAAAAGACCCCTTTGCTCCTTCGGAGGGCAGCACCAACACAGCGTCTTCAGGTCTAGACCTTTTCGGCTTGATGACGGTGGACAGTAATAACCCCGGCAGTTCGCTGGACGCCTGTTTTAGCTCTGTGGTGCCGCAGCCCTCCCCTTCCCCTTCACCGCTGTTCTTATCTTCATCCAGCACCATTACCACCACCGCTACCATTTCAGCTCCCATTGCCCCCGGAGCCACCAACCCCTCGACTGACCTTTTCAGCGGTAAACGTTAGAGATGTGTGTGGTCCCATATTAATCTCTTGTCTTGTCACACTGATTTGCATCTCCCTGGCTCCCTCAACTGACTCTGCTTGCCCCCCACCCCCCCACCCCCCACCAACAAACACACCCTCTGGTTTATACATTCATTTAGATTTTCCTCAGGATGCCCAACACATGTTTGCATCTTTGCTGTGTGTCACCATTTAGAAGAATCAAAGCACATTCGTAATCTTTGTCATTGGGTGCGCATGTGTTTCGTAGATATTTTCGACTCCATGCCAGCCACAAGCTTCTCCAAAGCAGACCCCGCCCCCAGCAATGACTTGTTTTCATCAGGTACCCTCGTGTCTGTCACCCCATGAGCGCTCTCAGTCTCATATCCTGGATTGCCGTGTCTGTCTCTCAGCTTTGTCCTTGGCTTTGATCAGAGAAGAAGAGAAAAGAAAAAAAAAAAAAAAAGGAAATGAGATTGCTCACTTACGGGGTCAGCTAAAAGCTATTGAGCTGTCTGAAACGTTTACTGAATGACTCTTACCTCCTTTCCAATGCCAGCATGTACTGCGTGCACTTTGCATCATAATGAATAAGAGTGTAGAGTTTGTGTGCAAGTGTTTGTGTGTGTGTGTGTGTGTGTGTGTGTTTGGTGTCTAAACATTGTCTCCAACCTTGCCTTCTCCAGCGGATGTGTTCACTTCCCCTGCCCCCATCCTCTCCTCAGCACCCCCATCCAAAATTGACTCAGGAGCCATCATGAACCTGTTTGGTGGTGGGTAACTCACATGATTGCCTGCGTTCACTCTGATTTCCTTTTTCCTGAAAACACCAAAGGAAAGAGAAAACAGCTGAGAGATATTGGAAGACATTCACATCGTCAAGAAGAATGAGCATTAGAATGAGAAGGAGTAATACAAACACCCGAGACAACGTTTGGTTAAAAATTGTAATTATTTACCAAGGATCAGTATGAGTGATATGTTTTTTTTTCGTCCTTTCTTTTTCTTGCTTCAAGTAACCTTAACAAAAGGCAGAACAGAATAAAAGAGAGTTTTCCTGGTTGCAATGTATCCAATGGGAATAAATTATATTACGTCAGTGTAGACTTGTGTGAATTTCAAACTGCACATGGATGATGCAATGTGTCAGCTCCAGGACCAAAAGAAAAGCCGCTGCGATGCGTGTATGTGTGTGTATGTGTGTGTATGTGTGTTTTAATCTCAAAGGTCCTGCTTCCCTATTCACTTGCTGAAAAGTTGTTTGAACCTTCGTTTCTCTAACGCTACATTTTCTCTGGCATCACCAGTGTGAAGCTGAAGGCTGATTCTTACCCTTCTCTGCCCTCATGCTGCGGTGGAAATGCATCAACCTGCGTCGGCCTGGAATGGATTGGTTTGGTTTTTCTTTTTTTCGTTGTGATTTTTTTTTTTTCCGACTTGGTGTGTTGGGGACTGATCTGCCAGAGTCCACAGGAGGGGACGCCCCAGCTGCCGCTGCTGCTGCGGCTCCTGCCGCCCCCGCTGCTGAGCTGATGTCAGGTAAAATCCTCAGATGTGACAGGTGGTAGTCTGCATGTGCACAGTGGAGACAGTAAATACATGTAGCAGACATTTCATTGAGATGTTTCACTGACATTAAGGACAGACACAAAGGACAGTGGTGTTGTTGAATAAAGAATTTTTTTATTCTTAGTTTTTTAAAGAAATGGACTGCTTCCAGTTTATTACAATGGTCTTTTTTAAAAACAATGTGGGCCTGCCAACCAAATGTAATCTGCTTAAAATACTTTGGCAACAGTAAATAGTTTAAATAAAGCATTGTAAAGAAGCCTGAATCTGGAGTATTGCGCAGATTGATACCAAAATATTAATACTTAAATAAAACCATGTGGCTACTACAGCTGTGTAAAAGTAACTACTAACCCTGTGATTCGACTGCATACATTTGACTTAATATAAGACGCAAACACGTGATTTGAATAATGTAAAGTTTTGCTTGTTCCATTGTTAGATGTATTTTCTTCACCTGCATTGTTCCCTATTGCTGAAGTACTTGATTTGTGTTAGTTGATTTTTACATTTTCGAATAGTTATTGAACTGGTTGTTGTTTGATGACAAGATCTCATTGTGTGTATTCACCCATAAACACACTACAAAGGAAACTTTCCATTTTGTCTGTGAAGTCACAGAATCCGTCAGATTTCTGTCAAGCTCACATATGGCCATTTGAATGCCATCATTAAAATCACCACAGTTAAAGAAGATATTTGTGTTTAGGGGATTCTTTCACTCGCTACGCATATCTGTTACCATAACAACACAGGCCCATGCTCACCTCCTCGCCATCATCTCTGTTCCTCCAGTCTCATATTATGTAAATTGATGGTCTGCAATACTACTGCTTTAAAGCTGAAATCTTTCTCTTTCCCTCTCTTTCTGTCATTTATGCAATAACCTCTCACGGCCTCATTGTCCCCGATTCCTTTCAAACCTCATTGCATTTTTTTCCCCTCCCTCTCTCTGGCATCTGTGCTTGTCACAATCCTCTCTTCCTCCTCCTCGCTCGCTCGCTCGCTCGCTCTCTCCATCTGGCTCTTGGGCTGGCTCATTTCTTGCTTCCTGCCATTTGATTGGGTGAGTTTCCTTGCTCTTTAACACGCCAATTTCCCACAGTGCACTGCATTGCAGTGGTGCACGGCAAGCTCAGCTGCACTGTCCCTTCCACCACCATATGCCTGACGGTTACACAGACTGTGTAAAGTAGCTGTAATAACATAGCAGCGCTTTAGCAATCAGCACAGCTTCATTTTTAGCCGCCGTGCTTTTGCCTCCACCACAGCTTCTGCAACAAAAACAAAACACACAACTCCAAATCGAACATGTTTAGGCTTATATGCATGTTTCAAAGATGTGAAGTTCTTATTTTATATGACTCAATTGTATATTATCGTAGCATATGTCTCCTGATGCGACAGCGACAACATGAGTTGAATCTATTTCACCGTCAGACAAAACATTTATCACACTGTTGGCCGTTGATGACGCCCAATATCTTCTTTTATATTAACCTACTGTCTTCAGTAGTTTCACAACCCAGTGGGTTTCTCATCTCTCTGTTGTCATGGAGACATCTGTTGGTTGTCATGGTAATCCCCAGTAGTAAGGAGGCCTGATACTGAGTGTGAGGATAGCTTGCTCTGAAGGATGCTAATATCTCCCTCACTTCTCCACCCTCCTCCTCCTTCCTTGTATCTCCTCCGTCCCCACTGTAGTATTTGATGGCTTAGGAGATGTAATGAAGCCCACTCTGACCCCTCAGGCGGGGGATGTTGACACCTCCATGGCTAACATGGCTAGTAGTAAGTAGTCCTTAAAATGAGTAGATTTCTAGATTATTCCTAAGAAAACGACATTTTGGGAAATTGGCTTTTTTTGCTCTCTGGTGGGAATAAAATAAATATGAAACGACGACTAGAAAATTGTGTATTCGTCTTTCAACAAACAGTTTTAATAAGGACATGTTACATCTCACCTGAGCCTGACCAGACAGACGATTGAGCTATATTTGTAGGCTTTATGCAGAACTAAATAAATTGCAGCCTTAAGTTTAATGGACCGAGATTTTCCTATTTACCTCAGATTTCAAAAAACCTTAAAACTTCCTGCTAAAAACAAAACCATTTTTCTTATTAGAGCATGTCTGTAGTTTTGGTTTTAACACGTGTTTGTTTCTGTTTCCAGTGTTATGCTAAGCTAAGCTAATCAATGCTTAACTCTGATTTAGTTTTGAATTTGTTATGGTTTGAGAATGTTTACCTTGTCAGCTGAAGAAAGCAAATAACTATATTTCCCAAAATGTCAACAACTACAATCAATTCAGACCAAAGGCAACGTGGAAGCGTATTACTTTATGGTGACTCCCAGTCTTTCCATCGTAGAATAAATACATTCACATCACTGCCAGCTGTGCCTCGGGTCCTAATTGATTCTGTTTTAAACATATCAATGTGTTGTACTGAATCTGGTGTGATTATGAACACATGAAATCAGTCATGTTACATTACCTGTGTTTATCTCTCTCTCTCTCTCTTCCTTTATTTTCTTGCCTAAGATCTGACGATGGGAACCACAGCAGCTCCTCAGGTAGCTCCCCCAAGTTGGGGTGCTCCCATGGTAAATGTTGTCTGTGTCTTATAGCATGGAGTGGAGCTGCATGGCAGCGACAGACAGGGTCTTCCTGTAGCAGCAATCGCAAGCTTTGCCTTCATCTGGCTCTCCAGGTTTCAGCTGTAGACAAAAACAGAGGACAGGAAACAATGAGGAATGAAAAGACGCAAAGATTTAATGTTCCATTCAAGCTGTAGCAAGAAGACAACATGCTGATGATCTGATGTCAATCAGCAATAGAAATGTAGGCATGTCATTTGTATGAATTAAAATAATTTGGTGAAAATATACTGGAGAGCGATGAAGTGGCAATTGGTAATGCCGATCAAAGAAGCTGTTGCTTGGAAACGGCTTTGTATTCTTTTAACTTTCTATTTTCTTTAAAGCCTAATATGGCCAGAGACACCAAATGGGTCTCCTCTCGTAGCCTGACTCACAACTTCATTGCCATATTTGTATATTTGGCCGCAACAGATTTAAAGCTTCCGTCTGAAGGCTTCGTGCAACAACCTTCCCCTCTGCTCTCTAAAAGCTCATGCATGAGTGAAAAGAGACTAAATGGGTTTAGTTAGTTTTGTTGTTTGTGTGGTGGTGTGTCCAGCGTCCTCGACACTTCTTTGTGCATCCTGTTCCCATTTTGTTTGTTTATGTGTGTGTTTGCAGCAGTTATGTCTTGTCTTAATGTCTGTAGTATAGTAACACCCCACCTCCTCCTTTCCATCCGCTGCCCTCCACACCTTTAGACCATACCCATGGGTGTCGCTCCTTTTATGGGGACTTACCCTAGCTTCGCCATGGTAAGACCGAGAGTGCAGTCCAATCCTGCAATGTCTGTCCAGGACATTACTGGATGCTGAAGGACAATCGCCCCTCTAGGTGGCCGGATACGCACCCATCAGATATCAAAAACTATATTTTAGTGAGCCTTATATCTTCCATCTGTGTCCATGTAAGGGCCCGGCACCAGGTGCAGGAGCTCCCATGATGCCAATGGCAAGGCCTGGCCTCCCTGCCACGGGACCGACCCCCGGGGCACCGGTATCATGCTCAATCCTCATAACAACCCCATGCATAAAGGTCACTTTGGTTAAAAGAGCATGAGTACTAAAATGAACTGTTTCTGCAGATGTCTCCTGGAGTGGCCCAGAGCCCCAGAAAGCCTCCACCACCACGGAACGCTCTGGATGACCTCAACATCAAGGACTTCATGTAGACTGATTGACCCATAAACACCCGAGGTACATGCAGTGAGTCTTCACTGGAGACAAACTCAAACTGCAGACAAATCTTTTCCAGAGTTCACATGAAAGCAGAGTTGAATTGCAATATTTCTGTCGTACTCTCTATCTGATTGGGGCAGATGACGAGCCATAGAGATCATAGTGTGGTGTTGCAGTGTACTATAATGTCAACCATGATAGGGCGTTCCTGGTCCTGGAGGGACCCCTGTTCCAATACACCTGAATTTAATGAAAGTATCACGATGAAGCTCTGCAGAAAGCTTGATAACAAGCCAATCATTACTATCAGGTGTGTTGAAGTGAGGACACATTGAAGCCCTGCAGGATTGCGTCCTTTGAGGACCAGGAGGGCACATGTGTCCATGTGTGGAAGCGTCCTCTGTGAATGTGATTAACGGTTAAATAGCAATTTACATTTCTTGTGAACACACAGAGGTCACAGTAAAATATCATATCGTTACAACACTGATGTTTGCTGTTCTTAATTTTCGCTCGCTTTGTGGGAAGAAGAAACAATAATTGAGGCTAAAGCAGGATGTACATATTCAACTTTAAAAAGACAGACAGAATTGAGAAATGTCATTCTGATGCTCTGTTTTTTTTCAAATGTTTTATTAATTGTGAGTTTAGCAGCGTGGCCAACCTGCATAAGATGAATGTGTTTGAGACTCTTTTATAGAAATACGTATCAAAAATTAGATGAAGAATATTGATTAATCTTTATGCAACAGTTCAACTGGCGATGTCAACGGTTAAATCTTTACACCTCTTCACAAATGTTTGATTTAGGACGCTACACACTTGTAAACGTATTTCCGATCTGACTACATGAATGCTATTCCAGTAATTTTTTGTGTGAATATGCCCGTTGTCAGTTTAATTGTAATATTTCAGAGTGCATTTTTAAATCGGGGATAATCTTCTTTCTCGTCTCGACAGGTTTGTCATTGTGTCTGGAGCTCTGTGGATGTGGATGTCTGCACTCCCCCTTCCTGCCCCTTCAGCCAACCAGCCATCAACTCTTCCATCTTTGGCCCCTTTGCCCTCCCTCCTGCCGCGACCCCCTAAAAGAAGATGACCTTCCTTCCTTATCTAATGTTGTAGCACAACTGTGAATGTGAACCCTAGATACAAAAAAAAATGATTCTGTTTACGTGTGTGTGGGTGTGTGTGTACTTCAGTGTTAACCTTTACTTAATATACTACAGAAAATCTACCAAAAAAAAGAAAAAAAAAAGAAGAATTAAATGTGTATTTAGATTCATCCTGGATTTCGGCGTATCAGCTGACTTGGAATGGTGGATATATGTTGGTTTCTTTGCGCATCTCCCAGACGAGGACTGTGTTGTTAAATGTGGACTGTGTTCGGTGTAACTTCACTGGCCAACCCCCACTCCTCTATCCCCGTTGTCCAAACTAATACTCAGCTATGTTTAATGTCATAAACACTTGGTTCTACCTATACCTGCTTGGCCATCCATTCTCACACCTGTCTACTTCGAGTTTTGGAGAAATGAAACATCTCAATCGAAACGTTCCTTGATGCAACTTGGACTGCAAATCTGGATTTTATCATTGAACACATGCAACAGTGTTCAGTTTTGTTTTTACTTTATTTTTTTTGTGATTGTATGAAACATGCAAAACTGTATTTAAATTGACATATGCATTCTAGTCTATTTTGAATGATAGATTACACATATTTTCTTTATTTTGAGTGAAAAATATATCATATATTTTTTAGTTACATTCAGTTTTAACGTTGACAAAAAAAAAAAAAGAAAAAAAAGAAGTAGACAGAAAAACGCTTCCCACCCTCTTTGTACAAAACCTCCCAATGTGTAACAAGATGTGGGAGTGAATGGGAACCTTCTCCAAAGTGCAGAGTGTGAATTGTTGCGCCCTCTGCTGGTATGGAGTGATACTCCATCATATCGTGCAACACAACTCAATCTGGGATACATTCAGATACTTTCGAAGAGCTCATTTCTCCACACAAGAGGTTTTAATGTGGAAGTCAATGAGATGAGGAAGCATTTGTGATTGGAACAGGCCCTCAGAACTTTTCTGGGTTATTTGTGATGCAACAGTGTTTGGTACATTTGTTTAAGTACTGCTGCAGAAGTCCCGGGGGATTCACTTTAAAGCACTCGAGTATACACTGGATGTTCTGTGTGTTGTTTATTTCCAAAAAAAAAAAAGTGGCTGTATCTTAATCCATTGTGGCATAAACAAAGTGTTGAAAGCAAAATAAAGGTGACTATGATACATAAAATCAAAAAGAATGTGGGTAAATAATGTTTGCTAAGTATTCCAATGAAAGTTGTGGTTTATTTTCCCTTTTGATTTTCTATTTCTTTTGGTTATTATGGATGACATCGTCCTTCCTCCATCAACCCTACCTGCATGTGAGTCCAAATGAGATGCAATAAAGAACAAATACACTGATCCAAACGACGCTCCTGGCTCCTCACTATTCTCTGCTCGGGTTCAGGGTTTAAAACTTGATAGGAAATACATTACAGTCACAAAGATTTTCCTATTTGTAAACTCGTAAAAGCTGTGGGGGGACTGATACAGAAATGAGTGAAGCATTTCAGTTCTGCATTTATTTAAGTCAAAATTGAATAGTTAAGCTTTCATTTCTTAAGGTATTAAAGGGTGTATCTGCTCTTGACCATTAAATTCTCCCATGTAAGTGCGATTCTCAGCGATGTGAAAATCCTCCCAATTTATATCAAGATCCTCTCAAATTGTTGAAAGACGAATATAATAAAGTTAAATTACTGTGATGTTGAATCGAAAATTGCCAGTAAACATTAGAAATTGTAGAGATCCACCACATTTGCACGTCAAAGTTAAGAAAATGTTTAATTCAAATTATATTCATACAAATTCTCAATCAGATACCCACAACCATGACGTCACTCAGATTCCTCCCAGTCATACATGAAAACAGCATATCATTACTGTAACTCCAGGGCGCATCCTCGTCACATCTTCTTCTTGTGTGTTGAACTGAAGAACACACAAAGTTGACGGGTCGTCTCAAGGTGCACTGTGCTCGAGGGATGATGATCGTGATCCTTATGTTACAATACTTTGTCACTGGAGGCTGCACATTGGAATTAGACTTTTACTTGAAGATATATTTGGCTTTTTTTTTTTTTTTTTTCCAACATAGTCCTACTGTAACCAAAGATTTGGTGAGGCAACAGTACAGACCACTCATAGGCTCTTGCCTTACAAATTTGACATCACAGCTCTGATGTTTGAGTCCTTTCAAAGGGGGAAAATAAAGAGTTCAGATCTCTTTGCAGAGACTTGGATCTCCTCGGATCCAATAGCAGATCTGGGCATATTTGGGAGGTGTGATCCTCACCGCGACATTAAAGTCCCTCTGCTCGCCTCCTTCTTCCTCCACCCACCGATGACCTGAAAACACACCTATCACCCTCCTCTGCCACTTTCCTTTTCTGCCTGCTTCCTGTCTGAGACGGACATAGACGCCGGCACCTCTTGCACCATCCTGCGCGTCACAATGCTGATACATCAGATCGTCGGACTGCTTCGCCACGGAGCAGAAACGATAGACCACCTTCTCATCCCCGCCTCTGCTCAGCAGGCCTTGGTCAGCATCATAGCCTGAGAAGTGGATCCGAGCCAGGTCAGTGGCAGAGGGAGCCACGCCGAGCTCCATGTACTTCTGCTTGACGGGCCGCTTCAGCTCCAGAACAGCGTAATCGTAGTCGGGGGAGAGAGAGTTTGTGGAGCTCTTTGCGCGGATCCATCCTTGGGGGATTTGAGTTTGTTTCACTCGGGCCCAGCGGAAGACAGGCTCTTTTTGGGCTCCGGCACTGCGCCGCTTACGACTGAGGCTCTTTTCTTTCCCTCTGCCTTTTCTCTTAAACTCATTGTCGTGACCCCGTCTTCCCCTGCGCTTTCTACCTTCACCTCTGTTTCTTCCTCTCACTAAATCTCCATCTATACTGTTCTTCTCTTCCTCTTCCTCCATCAGCTGCCCCACATCTGCCTCACCTTCTTCTTTATTCCCACCTCTGTGTTGCTCTCCTCTCCTCCTGCCCCCTCTTTTTCGTTTGGTCTTGAGCTGCAACACCCCTACTTTCAACTTTCTGGCACTCTCCAAGTAGTCCTCGCCATCGTGGATGCAGCGTGCCGCCGTTAAGACGTGCTTTGGAGATACCAGGACACCAGAGCAGCCAGTGGAGAGGCGGACTGCAGTGGAAAATGGGTACTTGGTAGTGAAGTGAGAGCCTGAAATCACAAAGCGGCCGTCTGCTCCGTAAACCTGCCGCTTCCTTCTGGTGCGATCTGATGAGAGGCCTGACAACTTTGCCGTTGTCCCGTTGAACGCTTGCAAACTCACGTCTGTGTGTGTGCAAGTGCCATTTTCATACATTGTCTCATATCCCAGAATCCTCTCTTGTTCGCGCTGATCAATCAGGGGCAGCTTGCTCTGACACTCTATTCCACATAACACCTCTCTTTGCCCCCGGTCTTCCTTGTCTACCAGTCCTTTGAACAAAGGTGCGTCTAAAACTGCTCTGTGTGTGACCTGCAGCCCCGGGAGTCTCTGCTTGGCCCACCTATAGGCATCACTGCTCTCATTCTCACCACAAACACCGGAATGTATTGTGGAAGCTGCACAGAGCAGCACATGTATAAAGACTTTCAGGTCCATTCCACTGAAAGAAGAAAAACAAAGAGACAAAAGTCATTATTATCACCAAGGTGTTGGAGAGAATCTCTGCTCCTGTCTTTCGGACCTGAAGATACACGGCCAGGAGATGGCGCCCCACCCCAATCTAATGCTAAATAACTCTGCAGAAAAGTATAATCTTTGTTTGAAATATACAAAACTAAAGTAATAAAGTCAAGTAATCAACCAGTATGCTCTGCTTCAAAATACACGCCATCTTTGCATTAGTCCATGTAACATCTCAATTGAACTGTCAGCTACAAATACTTGACTCAGGTGGTTTTGGAAGTCCACAATTCAATTCAGTCATTCGTCTTAAACGTAGCGAATATAATAAGACGTACCCTAAAATTTAAATCGATAAACGTAAAGTGTAAGTAACAATTAAAAACAATAAGATGTGAATCATTGTTGGTAAACATAGTTTGTTAGTATGTGTATAAACAACATTTTAAAATTGTCATTTGATATTCAGGCAATATAAGACAGAAAACGCTCCTACCTGCGAACATTCAACAGAAGCATCAAAATCTTGCAGTGAATTTTTTTTTTCTTCTCATAAGAAAAAAAAAAAACCAAGCTGTCTAGCCAAACGACGTCCAGCAGACTAGTCCCATCATTTTCTTTGCTCCAGGAAAAAAAACTGGGACTGAAGGAGAGGCTGCGCACAATGTCTCCCTGACTTCCACATCCCACACTGATGTAGAAAAAAATCGTCAGGCAGACAGGCTGAAGGGTGAGACAGCTCATGAGTGTAAATAAAGTGTGTGTGTGTGTGTGGGGGGGGGGGGGGGGGGGGGGGGGGGGTTCTGACGGGTGAGACAACATTGGAGGTCAAAAACGGGGCCAAGTGAAGACAGATCGGGATATTTTCCCTCAGATTCCGTAAATGTTTTCTTTTTACGCACTGAACCGCGACGCTTTCAAAGTAAAAAAAACAAAACTTTCATTTAGATGTATGGATGTTTGCAGAGAGATCTGCGCTGAGACATTGCCTTTGAGAGCAATGTTTATCCGGTGCGTTGCGGTTGAAAACTGTTGGTGCGCATTTATTTTATTGGAGGTCTGAAGGGCGCACAGATCACAGGAACCTGTATTTTAACCTCCGTGTGTGTGTTGAGTTTTTAAAAAAAAACTAACATTTCGCACTGCCTCAGTGCAACAAGAGTTCATTCAGTGGAGGGACTGCTTGATTAAACGATTGGACACACGAGGCTGTTTTATTGTGCGTAAGAACGGGAAGATGTAGGGAAGCTTGAGGAATCTTTTTTTTTCTGACGCTCTAAGTTCCATGAATCAAATCTTGTCGGCTGATTTGAAGTATTCACATTATTTAAGTTCAAATAATAAGGTGTGAATGGAGATTTTGATAACATTACAGATTCTGTACTTCTATACAGAGCCTTATGTTCTGTAAAGTTAAAGTACTTTATCTATTCTCATTTTAATGCTTTTCTTAATCACCTTGTTTGAATGTATTTCACTCATTTCCTTGTGAAGCACTGTGAATTGCCTTGGGCCTGAATGGTGCGGAGAAATGTTTTCCTTTCCTTGTCATCACAGCCACACATGGAGGAAGGGGTGCTTATGCCCACCAGCAATAAAGTGGTTTCTCTAGAAAGACTAACTACAATGTAATTATAGGCATTTTAACATGAAAACAAATCCAAAAATAGACATGTGGTATCAGAAGTATCAATATTTTGATAAGGATCCTCACATCATTAACTATCAGCTGCTTTGATCCTCTTAGTGACAATAAATCATTGTGATAGGTATTAAAACAAGTGGCGAGGCAGTTTTAAGGATGTAATAAGGAAGAATTCCAGATGTTCATGCTCAGGTAGCAAAAGTAAAACGTCACCATGTTTCAGGCAACTGAAACGATCCCAGGAGATGTTTATTCGGTTGTGTTGTGGCATTTGCTTACATGTGGCTCTTCACAAATGTGAAGCAGCCACAGTCAACAGCAGCACTGCTCACCAGTATCATCATGGTGTCTTCACTTTCAGCATGCTGTCACAAAGCCACGGGTGTGGCAGTGATTTCTTTCAAGAAAGAAGAGCTGTTGGGTACGGATACCAGGAGCTTTGCTGGAGTAGCAACATTTGCTTGAATCCAATCACGTATGCACTTCTCGTTTTAAAACATGTGCACCATCTGCCGAAACCTGAACAGTCGATACAGAAGCCTCAGATCAGCTTTGTGCCAATTATAAATGACCCTCAGCCGAAGCTGTAGAAATAGACGTCTCCAATCCAAATAGCCAAACTCCCTATTTAATTTACCAATGATGAACTTACATTTCTGTTTAAAATTAACTTAGAGCACGTGTGGTGTGTGTATTCGTGTTGATTTAGTTCTGTGTGGGTGTGTGGACTGCAAAATAATCCACATTGTTCTTTGATAATGGTATATAATTGGTTAGCATCTTAGTTTAGTTGGAGAGATTAGGCCAGCGGAAATAACAATTAATAAGAACATCAAATTAATGTTTGCACTGGAATTCATCCAACAATAAGAATGACCATCTGTCTTCATAATTCAGCAGCTGACAAATGGAGAGAGCGCTGCAGGGAGAAAACAACAGGATGTGATCCAACATCCATTTATCTGTCCTGCTTTATCTTTCCTGTTTAATTTAGTTAATACCTGAAACCCACTCAATGTGATTTCCTTCTATGAGCTACTTGCGCAGCACAAACAGTCTTTTACCCGAATTACACTGAAACACTTTTTTTTTTACTTTAACGGCCGATGATGACACAACTGTTCAGAAACCAAGTCTAGAAAATGATTATAACAACTAACGCGTGAAGCTAAGTTCTGGAAAAGCCTGTGGCTGCTCTTAACTCACCGCACAAATCATTCCCAAGAAAAGCCTGTGTTGTTCTTACACTTATGTCTCTCATGATATTTGGTTCCTTCATTCCTTTATTTTTTTCCCCCCCAACTTTTCCTCAACTCTCTATCCAGTTTTCACCTTCTGTCCCTCATTTTTTATTAACTTTCAGACGAACTGGAACTGACACCGGCTCTGATATGTTCGGTGAACCAGCGGATCCAGGGGGGGTCTTCCTCCATGTGCGGGGGCGTTTTCACAGAGTGACTGTGCTGGTCTTGCCCTCAGAAGTTGAGTATATGCATTCATTTATATTCTCTCCTCGGGCTTTGTGGCCAGAAGTCTGGCTCAACTCTTCACTTTTTGTTCTGTGCTGAACTCTGTCTAGACGCCACTGGTAATGGAATCAATCTACCCAAAGGGTCAGCACTACTGCGGGAGAGTGTACTTTCTTGTGTTTGTGACTCAGTGTTTCCTCCAGCTGTTCCTTTGGGCCCTGACAGGTTTTTTTTTTTCTGCCTGTTCACAAAAAGCAAAGAATCATTTTCCCATACAAAGATCTCTTCTTCTCTACTTTTTCTGTATGCACTGCTGCCAAGATGCTCCCTTACAATTTTCATGATCCATAACACACGCTTTTGGTCATCAGGGAGGAGGAGGAGGATGAAGATCGTGATTCCTTGTGATTCCTTGGCAGAGAAAAGAAGAAAATACTTGAATCTGAGTCACTTGTCCATGTCTCTGCATGTTTCCAGTTTGGGGGTTTTGTGTGAGAGAACATGAAAATAAGATCAGTGCTCTCTCCGGGGAAATTATTTTTGCTTAGTTGGTGCAGCAAGGCAGGAGGAGTCGAGTTGTGCAAATCAGACATGATGGTGTAATTATGGTTATATTGCCTAATAATGACACTCCTTATTGTGTGCAATTCTAGGAAATCAAAAAAACTACATCAAGAGAGTTCCCATATCGATTCAAGAAGTATTTACAATACCACTGTAAATATTCCTGTGTTTGCCGAATGGTCTGATAATAGATCAAAAGTATGGCAATTCGAGAAATATGCTTATTTGCTTTCTTGTGGGGAGTTTTGCCAGAGCAGGCTGATATCGCTCTCACGTCTGTAAGATAAACATTCAAGTTGTTGCAGGAAATTAGCCAGACAAGTGAGCAGGAGAACATCTGGTCCGTCTGAATGCTGGGAAACCCTCATTTGAGCACCTTTAATTTCACCGAAATCAACTAATTACCATTGAATGTTTACATCTTCACACAGTCTTACAGGGGTTCCTTTTTGTTTCCTGTTGCAGCACATTTCTAATCTACCTGGCTGGGGTTGTCCTCGTTTAACATTCACTGGCTATTTTTTTATTTCATATCTGTAAAAGTGTCAAAAATGTTTAACTAGAAAGTGCTCCTGTCCCTTTTTCTAAGATAACTTCAGCTATCAAGATCTGGAGGTTCTTCAATATTAGTGTGTTTTGATGCCACAGAGAAAACTTATCACAAGTGTGTGACAGACGCATGGATCTTGTCCATCTGTTGATGAAGTCCTTTATTTTTTATTTATTTTTGAGAAAGAGTCATGTCAGTTCAATGATTTAGGAACAAATGTGGGCAGAGTGGTATGTTAAGAAGCGTTATCACGAGAAGAATGTCTGCCAACCGTCGTTATGGCATTACGTGAAAAAAATATGAACTTTTATAGAAATTACCTGAATATTATTACTTAAATAACTGAACATCGGTACTGTCTTTTTATGACTGTGTAGGATACCATTAGGAAAATGTGGTTAACGCAAAAATGGGTTACTTTTTATTAATACAGCTTGAAAACTAATAAATTAATGACTTATCTCCTATTATAAATTCTGCCTCAATCGAATATATAATTTTGATGTATTATGAAAACATAATTGTTACATTTATGATCATTCATTTTGACTGGTTTGGCATCATATTGATAAACTGCTGTGAAATTAAAATAATAAACACATTTCCATATTGTAATTAGATTACTGGAGATGTGGGAATCATGCAGAAGAAATAAGGTCCAAGTGAGACATATGCGACTTTTGAGCCAGGTCAAGTCTTTGGAGAGCCAGAGATAACAGCAACACTACTGTCCTGGGATGGTACATGACTCACTGCTGCCTGCCCACTCTTCTCTTCTCACGCCGTGAGGATTTGCTGTTCTCTCTCTTTTTCCTCATCCCCCAGTCACTAATCTGCCCCCGGCTGCCCCACCCTTTCTTTAACGCTTTTTTTTTTTTTTCTTCCTTGGACTACCCACTAACACAAAAACAATACAACTCCCTCTCCCAGCAAGAAGCTGGCGACAGCTGGAGGGATTCACAGAGAAGGCCAGGTGCAGAGAAGAAGTCCGGGAGGAGAAGTGGAGGTGGTTTACCTTGGCTCCCACAATCTCTCCAGAGTTGTTTTTTTTCTGATTCCCACTCATCATTTTGCAGTTAAAGGGAATTTCCCTGAATACTCAAATGTAGATGCAGCTTTAACAATCAAAGTTACAAAAACACACTGACAGTAGATCGGTGTTTGATCTGTGATAGGATTATATATTTTCCTCCAAAGATTTGTCAGAGGACCGATGTTAGTTTATTAGGCTGTGGGAGGTGTGTGTGTTTTGGTTAACTCTTCATGTGCATACACGTCAATGAGGCGAGACGTTTTTAAAGACAGAACTCGACAATTGATTTTATTTGGAGCTTTTGAAGTAAATGCACCCAAAGCCACAATTGTGTCAGAACATGTCAGCCAAAATAAATGTGGCGGATGCGCAGCTTTTCTTTGATTCCAGGGGAGTGTGGGGTGCAAAAACAAACAAAGATAAAACACTGACATGTTAGAACAGTTTAACTTTCTGAATAAAGCAAATCCAAAGATAGAGCGTGTGCATGTGTTGCAGCTCCCGGCAGTGCCGCTTGGTGGTGGCCTGAAGAAAGGCACTTTAGTAATTGTGATGTTATTGTGACATTCAAAACTGAAATTTCCATGCGTATGACTTCAATCACCATCACATCACCTTGGTTTAGTTTTTGAGTCTGACTTGATTTCAATAGTCAACCATGCAAAGTCCTGTTTAACAACTGTTGCCTTTACAAGAGATCAAACCTTTTTTTTTTTTTTTAGCTTTGCTCATTGAGAAAAGGTCATTCATGATTTCATATATTCCATATTAGATTATCCTTTTCTGGTTTCAGTAAAAATAACATGCAAAAACCACAGTTGATCCAAAAAGCTGTCCTCAAGCGCTCAACACACACGAGACAGAATGACCACACCACACATGGCTTTTTAATGCATTTCAGATGATTTTCCTCCTATTTTAACCTGCTTTTGAATGATTTTTATTTTCATGTTTCTATTTTTTTCACATGCTTCCCCCAGTTTTGTTTCTATATTTATTGTAAATCACGCTGTGTCCCATGGTTGTGAAATTGCCATATAAATTAAATTGCACCAATCAGGTCCACGGATGAACCCTCCAGGGATGTAAAGTCCAGATTATAAAACATCGATCAATACCTGAATGTTCCCAGTGAATCGACTGAGCGTCCTGCCGCCTCCATTAATGAGTGAAAGTATGCATGAATGGGTGAATGTGACTAACGAGGGCTGTTAAATTACTGGAAAAGCATTATATACTGTGAGTGACCTCCAATTACCAATACAGAACAAACTGAGGGTCTTTACCCCTCAAATGTTTAGTTTATTTGACTCAAAAGAATACGAGAAAATCCAGTTTTGAGCACATTTGTAGAGCCTTTTGTTTCACTTGTAATGGAGTGATGTAGTGACCTTGTAAAAGCAAGTTTGTAGTTGTACCTGGAACAACAGCTCTCCAAAAAACCCCAAAAGTTTTGTATTTTAATAAAACAATGTCTGGCCATTTTCAAATGTCACTTCACAAAACTTCAATAATCTGTAACAGAGAGTTTCCCCCAGCCGCCTACAGATGCTTTCGTGGACATGATCTCAGGGACAGAGAGATAAACAAAGCACCCACGCCAAGTAAATGAATGAGGCAGACTGGTGCAGTGGACAGTTGGAGATCAGCAGTCTGCAGTCTCAGAGGAGACTTCCAGACTAAAACAAGGACTGTCGTGTCGAAATGGAGTATTTCTTTATATTTGGCTCAGCTTTAACTATGCATGATTGCAACACTGAATAAATCAGAAACAGTCTGTCAAGGAAACACCCAGGATAGTTTTACCAGCTCTATTCAGCATCGACCAATGGATTCTAAAAGGTGGTTGTTATAAATCAATTTAGCTCCATGAGATACGATTAATCCATCTTCTTAACCACTAAGGTTTCGAATCGGCTGAAGTCGATATCGGCCAATGAGGGGAAGAAGGTCGCACACGCAGAGGGAAAACACACAATATCACACACATTTGCAGTTAATGCTCATGCAGACTTACTCATTAACTTAACCTCACAGACGCAGGGAGAACACGCAAAATCGATATAGAAAGATCCCGTCAGCCCACAGGTTTGAACCAGTAACCCTCCTGTGGTACGGCAATCACCGCCCACAAAGAAGCTTTATTTGTTCTTTAGATCTAATGACTAATAAATCATACATATCAAATACATCTATTTTCCAGAAATCCCGCCTTACACTGAAAGAAAGAAATTCTTAAATTGATTATCAAACATTTCACAAGATCACAGGTTTAACCGGGCGGTCAGATGGGCGCCCTCCTTCAACGGAGCTTCAAAGATTGGCCAATACCAGCCCAAGAGGGCTGATCGGCAGTATTTCATCAGTTTACACACACAATGTGAAGATTCACACTCGCTGCAGCGGCACTGAAACTTTCCTCTTCTGTATCATCATACACAAGTGAGTCAGAGCGCCAACTTTAAAGCAGTCTACAGTCCAAACAGTTGTGACAATACGTGATGAGATTCAGCGCAGAAAACATCTGTGTTTAATGTGTTCTGTATCTTTCTGCTACAAGATCTTATAAACAGGCTGACGTGTGCGGTGACAGTCATGTTATCTCTCCAACAACAGCTGGAGGAGGAATTTGTTGTGCTGTTATTTCACATCAAATGTGTGTATTTGTTTGGAGGCGTGTGCATGTGGGACACCCATGTTGGTTGTGGGGTGAGTCGTTAGGGCGTGTGTGTGTGTGTGTGTGTGTGTGTGTGTGTGTGTGTGTGTGTGTGTGTGTGTGTGTGTGTGTGTGTGTGTGTGTGTGTGTGTGTCCCTCAGTGTTTACCGACTCCCTGCAATTGTATGGCTCACTTGTATGTGTTGTTGTTTACTCCTCTGCACTCGCTCAGTGCTGCGTGTTCAGCCATGTGTTTACAATTTGGACGGATGTGAAGGTATTTAAACCTGGACAGTGATGCAGTTGAAGACCGTTGATATTCTTCTACAAGAAGAAACTGTTTAGCGGAACAAAGCTGTCTAACTCACAGTCGTGAGAGATCTTTTCCTCTCACATGATTACTGTTAGAGGCTTGATCAAGGAAAATTCTCCAGCATTACTTAAAGCTTACAGAAAGTTTAGACAAACAACGGAGGCACAGGGAGAACATGCAGACCTTCTAAGCCTGTCACTGAATCGGGGTATAAATCACTGTCTCGCTGTCCTTTCATTGTTTCTCCTTTTTTCCGGTCACTGTTCTTGACTTCAACATTCGTTATTACGAATCCCATAAAGCTGAGCCAAACCTTGACTTTGTCAGACGAGTAAGAAAAATCTAATAAATCATTGTACAAATCACTGACCAAGAAATACAAAGGCATCCATTGTCTGTATAAAATATCCACCGCTAACATAATAAACTAATCTGAAAATCCACATTACGGCCAAGTGAAAACACTTCTCCACACACTTAGTCTGAGGGCAGTAATTTAGATTTTGCAGCATTTGAGTCTAAATATGGAAAGCTTGATGAGGCATTTGTCAAACACCCCACAAATTACACCCCTTTAAATCTAATCACCACCTCTGGGACAAATTTAAGGCCAGACTCTTCGCGAAATTACGATCAACTTGAATTATCCTCTTGTGTCTCACTTGTTAATTTTGGATTTTAAAAGTCACACATGGGTGTAATATCCTTGGTTCTGAATGCTTGTCGGCAAACACCATTGTCCGCCTCGCTCTCTGTTTCTTTCTCACGGTGTAAGTCTTTGCTAAACACCAAAATGAGTTTATTAAGCCCTCATCACTTTGTAACAAATGAGGGTTCGAAGTAAAACACAATTTACTAGCAGCAGCCCGGGAAAGTAAGCAAAGTTATCAGACTGTGTTTGCCTGGAGCTCCAGTTTATCAGCTGAGCGGTTGAAGATGAGGAGTAAATTAAAAACCCTGGAATCTGGGAAAATAGAGTCTGCACATTATATTGATGCCAGATGCAGGAGTTGTTCTCCATAAAAGTATTTAACTACCCTGAACAGACAACTAGATAACACTTGTTTCAGTATTTAATTCATTCCTCCGCCTGGCAGAAAAACGTTGAAGTCAGTCTTTTGCTGAAGTGCACTTAGTCTGGAGGGTGTGGCGTTAAATAACAGGTACACGCGTGAAAAGTGATGCTGTTTCATATCATGAATGCCATCAGTGTAAAGTAAGGACAATTATTGCTGCACTGTAATCTCACTCTGGAAACGACGCCCTCTGACAGGTGGAGCCGTTGCACATTTCAAGGTCACGTCGACTTCAAACGGCATACTTTAAACAATCAAACCTCTGCCATAATTTGTTTTCAAAGTTCAAGCTGAACGGCGAGTGCACTAAAAAAAAAAGTGACAAGAGAATTTTGTGCAAATGTTCAAGTGCAGTTTAGCCAGAAGGAAATCAAACCACCAGCGTGCAGGCTGACTGTAAATGTGGGTCGATGTAGTCAACTTCTTTCCTTTTGATGACTACATCTTTTGGTCGTCGACCCCCCCCCCGACTCTCTGCACAGAGTCGCATATCACTTAACATGCATTTGTCGTTTTTATGTCCTCGTATGACCTCTCCATGTCCACACTTTGTTCTGAGTTCTTGCACTTGATGACTCTCACATTCCATTCCAAACCTGCAGGCTGTCGGCTCAAACTACTAGACGCAATGAAAAGGAACTTAAACTTTAACCGCTGAAACTATCCACACTTTTAGAGGAGGTGGGAAAAGTTGTCAGTTGATTCATTTAAACGTACAAGCGAAAGGAGACAAGTGCGTAAATGTCTTGTTGTTGCATCAATCAAAGAAATGTCTGAATAGTGAAAAAAAACCAGCAAGAGAAAGAAAAAAAGTATTTTTTTTTTCTTAACTGCAGAGCAGAGGGCTTTTTAACAAGAATAATAATGAAATTAAATAGCATGCAGATGTTGAGATGTGGGTCCTCATCTGTCTTTTCATAGACAAGGTTCTTTGGGTTTCCGAGAGTTGATTTTCACACACAAAAAAAAACAAGTGCAGCCAGCTGGCAGGAAACTTTGAGAGGTGGAATTGTGAAATCTTGCATTGCTTCAAGACTGACCCGTAAACCCAGAAGTGAAAGTGATGGACAGTGCTTGCTTCACAGTGCTTGGATTATTTCTAGTGTTTAAATTTTTTTTGTAGTAGTAGTAGTAATACTTGCATTAAATGCAGGAAACAAGGGTCAACCAATATCTGGACAAGCAAAAATACGATCATTCTAGTTTCAAAGAAGAACACCACCCCCTCCCAAAAAAATAAATATCACTTCAGGTTTCCAATATGTTTGCACAGGGGCTTTTTCCCCCCAGACGGGAACACATTCATTGGTTTCCATCGAAGTCACCAGACTCAGTTGACAAAAGCAGCAGTAGTTTCACCTTGCAGAACATGAGAGTTGCTGGCCTGCGGCTGCCGTCATTTGTGAGCGCGTTCTAAGTTTCAGTAAGATTTTGCTGACAAGACACCACAAACACATTTAGGTAATATAACAACCATAGCAACACAAGAACACAAACAAACAAAAATCAGCATTCTGCAAAGTGAAACCTTCCGTTACTGCAGTTTGTTTTGACGAGAGATGATTTACTTGACCACTTCAGTTCATTTCCTGACAGGGTGGATCGATAATAGTCATTTATATTCTTTATATTTCTTACTCATCACATCTGTGCGCACAGAAACAGAGAAGCATTTCACTCCGACCCCGCTGACCTTTGAAGTGTCTTTTCTCTGTGCTCCAAACAGGAAAAGCTCTGATTATAAACACACAGCCCTTATTTATGAGGCACCAGCAAAATCTCCAGTCTGATAAATGCTTTTTTTTCCCTCTTTTCTTTTCTTGTTTTTTTTTTAAAGAATAAAGACGCTGTCCAGGAAGGACTGAGTTTAACAGGGAAGACAATATCATTTGAAATATTTAATTATTTCCCCAACCCACACACACATATGGTCACATTGCATCTATTATATTTTGAGAATCTAGTTTTGATAGTTTACACACCTTTGCAATCTGTTTCCACTTAAATTTGACATAAAGTTCTAATGCTTATTGAGACAGAGCGGTGCTATCAGTAACAATCGTTGTTTTCTGATGTTTGATGTGTGTTAACTGTTTTATTTGTTCCTGCTGCGCACGTACATGATTTAGTGAAATAAATATTTGATTTTCCTCTTTCCTCAAGTTTGTTGGGACCCCTTCAGGATGGGGGTCATAAGATGAGCTGCAGGTTGTGTCAAGCCATGGCAGTAATGAAATAACTGTAGAGTGGACAGCAGACTCAGGCTGAGCTATATCCGATGATCTACATCTCTCCTCAACTAAACTCTGGGTAATGACCCAAAACAATGAGACCATGGATACAAGCAGCTGAAAGAGAATAGCTTTCCTTTGCAGAGTAGGAAGGTAGATCAGGAAAATGTTAGTTCAGTTTTATTTTGTAAAATGTCTTGAGAAATGTATATAATGTTTTTACTGTCTTATTATATTCCAATGTACTGTTTTATCAACTATCGTGATTAGAAACACAGTTTCCTGGTGTTGTGAGGTGACTGAAATCCCCCGTTGGCACTACAGTATTTAGGATACCCCAACAGGACGTCTCCCAACTGGGAGAGGGCTGGTGGATGATTCAGAAAACAAGGACGTTTGTGACTTTGTGTTCTCCGCTGAGACCGTTGACACCGTGACCCTGTTTGGACAAATACTTCAGAAGATGAAAGATCGGCATTGACTTTTATAAACAGATGTTATATGTAGTAGCTGGACATGAGTCTTTAGGGATTCTGAGAACACATTTAGAGTGCTTTTATATTTTTTAAGAAGGATTAGAAATAGGAGGTATGTCACGAGCTAAAGATCGCCAAGGGGGAAAAGCAAAGTAAAAGCCTGTGAGGATGAGGGATATTCCCATTTCCCACATGACGAAGATGAGCTAAGATGTGGTGTGTGACATCAGGGTTGGATAGGATGAGCTGGCTGGGAGACTGTAACGTGGTCCACTGGGACCTGAGTTAGCAATTTTACTTTGGGCTCTTCATCACTCATCTTTGTCTTGTGATGTTTCGTTTATGTTTCCCAGCCTCCTTCTCCCCCACACCTTCCTCTGATGTCCAACTCATCGTCCCTCCATGCAGTCTACGCTCTACCCTCCTCTTTATTTCACTGTTCTCTCTACTCAGCCAAGACCTCAATTACACAGCAAGGAGCATTTTTCCTCTTTTCATCTGACACACACGGCCCCATTCTATGGACCTCCGCTGGTCTGCGTGGTGGGAGTGACTCAAGTACAGCTCACCCTAAATCACTGTTCGCCAGGGTTGCACTCTGCAGGAGATGAGACAGAGAAGAGGAACCCCACCCTAGACCTTTCATGATAGAGCAAAGTGCCAAATGACCAACCACAGCACAGAAATTACTGCCACATCACCTGCAGCCCCTGGCTCAACAAAGACCAGGGTGCATATCAAGATATCTACACTCTTTGTTCATCTGGAGCCTTAAAGACCCGGCGGTAGCCTGATGTGAGCTGAAATCTGTGTATACTCACAGTGAAACAAACTGATTACCAATACTCGGGTGTGGCTGCACATGTGCATTTCTTGTGCTATTTTCTATGCATTTCACATGTTGCCTTCCCTCATCGTGGTAGCTAACATGTTGCAGATGCTCTGTAGGAAACACTGTAGAAAATGCCTGAAATGAAGAGTGATCTGAGAAGTGCACATTCCTGCACACGCACACAACCCTGCACTCTCAACATTGAGATCTTCCCCAAAGGCATTTTACTCTACATTGTTAAATACTTGGATACTTTCCACTTCTGACACGGGAAATTGCCGACACAGGTGTCAAAAGGAAAGAAAAAATGCAGAAAATAATAACACTCTGGAGACACTTCAGTCATGCAACTCAGATTTCAGATACGGGCCCTAAATCTGTCCTCACACACATAATCCCTACACAAACAGAGAGAAAGAGAAGAAACAGACATTGTCCAGACGATTGATGACTGGTCTGTTTGAGTGTCTGTATGCATTTAATTAGTGCAGTTTACCCATTCAAGTTTTGAAAACGGGATCATCATGCACCACAATAAAGTTTAAATTGACCTAAACTTGGCGCAGGATCGACTCTGTTTACTCAACACAGCTGCACAAATACACGTGGTATCGTTTCTTTTGGGGGAAGCTGAGAGTCAATGAGAGAAATGACTGAGAAAAACGCCCACTAAGATTCAACCAGTACGAAAAGAGCGCCCTCTAGCGGGGTGGACACAGTAAGCTGATGACGGTGACACCAGCAGATGGTGCTCTAGTGCCTTAATGTTTAAAATGTGACCTTCGCTGGTACTATGCAGGGGTTTTCCTATCTCTCAGGGTTGTGGGAGTATATTGAACAAAATTAAATAAATAAGTTTATGTCCCTTCCTGTCTACTATTACCTGCCGTTTCATTTCCGATCCATATCTAATCCTAACATTTACTATGATTAGGAGAAACTGGCAAAAGAGACATAATGATTCTACCAGGGTCAATCAATGAGTGTTTGTGTGGTTTAGTGCAGTTATTTATAACATCTTTGACGAAAGCACTGTACACATGTTACTTCCCATGTAATGAAGGCACACCCAACCTCCTACAATATAATAAAAGTATAATGTACTGCACCCTTATTTCCAATTTTTTCACTTCATTGTGAATATATTTCAGCTATAACACGAGCTTTCACCCTGATATGCCACGAGATTAATTTATTAGACTTGTTTTTGTTTTTTCCTTTTTTAAATAGAGAACATATACATGGAACTGAAACAAAACTATGTTTATGTACGAACACCATCTGGAAAGCACCTACTCAAATCATTTAATGACTATTGTCAAAAAGGAGATTACCGAATAGACTTCTTAAACTGGGTTGTCATTTCCAGATCACCTAATTAATTTATTTAAGAAATTTCACGTCGCCTGCTTTCCTGTGGATGAGGCGCACACTCATTACACACTTAACCCAACTTTCAATGTTTTAGCATCAGTGTCAGCATACACAGTGTCCCTTTCTTCATGAGAAAGAGACCATCAGTGTCTCTGTGGTATTAAAGTGTCCAACCACATTATCTTACAGGAAGCTGAGTCACACACTTAGCGACTCACTTCCTATTTGCTTTGTTACAGCAGCTCACAGCCATCAGTCATGACAGTTCCAAAAAAAAGCAGAACAATTTGTTTGAAGACTGAAGAAAAACATGACTTTGGAAGACAGTGGGGACTGTATGAATCTCAAGGATTGCATTAAAGAAAAATAAAAACTTAAGTCCAGTTTACAGACAATATTCTTTCATATTTCCAGATGCTTAAAAAAAGGGACGTTTGTCTGTACCGACAATGTCTGCTGCGTCTCCATTTAATGATGGATGAAATGCAAACAGGTTCATTTTGTGCTCTTTGATATGGACGACTATAAAAAACACTCATAAATCTGTTTTACAACAGTCCGTGCGTGGTCAAGTGCAGTCCTGTGATAATCTGACGGTTACACAAGTAGAATTCAAGAGGAAGAAAAAAAAAAACCCTGCCCGGGCTAAAACTCATGATATCATGTGAAAAGTGACTTGTAATATTTACTTCAGGAATCAGCTTGAGGCATTCTTGTATTTTACATCAGCCATTGCAGTCGAACCGAGGAGCCTTTTCGACCTGGCTTGCAGCACGCAGCATACCAGTGAATCTCATTAGTGGCTGGGGAACAGTTCACAGGTGGAGTGGACTTACACCACTGAGTGGACTCTAATATTGGAATATCCGGTTCAGGGGGGATACCAGGCAGTCTGGTCAGGGAGCTAGGAGGATAATAGTAATGGAAAATACTCACCTGCTCACTTGAAGCCTTACTCCAGCCTTTATTCAATCAGCAGTAGGTTAATCCTTCCTGCCACATGCCATTATAATTTACAAATTCAGAACCAAACGCATCCACAGCACCAACGGTGATGGTTGTTTGTTGCTAAGTTTGTAAATTGTGTCATTGACAAACACTGTAAATGAATTCTTGCCCCACTGAACCATGTTGGCCATGAATGTAATTTATCAAAACAAATATTAATAATTTAGTAGATTTAAAGCATAGATTTCCCTATCACTAATTTACACTTCTTTGCATGAGAATACGCCTTATGTGTAAAGAACGTATTGCTCCAAGCATCGCTTTACACCTCAGATGGTCACTCGCGCTGGTTGACAACTCAAATCTAAAGACAAGTGCATGAATACGCTCACCAGAGACGTATCTATTTATCTACAACATGTTTTACGTTCTGAAATGCAGTTCCTCTTCTAAAAATAAAGCTAATTGGGTGTAACCTTGGCTTTTGTTAGTATAGATTAGCTATAATTGACTTTGGTGATAGCTTCAAATTTGTGCTCATGATAAATATAAAAAACAAAACATCATTATACTGATAATGATATATATATATATATATATATATATATATATGATATATAATAAACTTTTGCAAGTTTGATAAGTTTGATTTGAACTATGTCACCAGAAAGCATCAAAATCCATCCATTCTCTGCAACATAACCAAGGCTTTTACATTTTCAGCTTGTATGAACAGCTAAAATATTATTTGGAGTGAGACATATTTAACCTGAAAGCTATAGTTTGGGAATTTTGCATTTACATGAACGATTGCAGCATTCAAATCAGGTTCACGTACATTTAATCAAGTCAGATCCTCCTTGGTAAATCTAGCTCGCATATAGTTGATCAAAATTTGGTCTTTATTGTGGACGGAGAACTATTACACTGAATGATGCCTCTGTTAGACTCTCCAAATACTGTGGCGCCAAATGAATCAAGTTCTTATCAGCTTTGAGACTCAGCAGTCTTTAACAATCAAGAAAGCTACTTGGACCAAAGAGAGTGCAGGATCCCACGTTGACTCAACATTCTAATTCTTCCCTTCTAATGAAAATCCAGAAGGAAAACAAAAATAGTAAAAGGCGTTAGGAGAGGAGAGGTGAGAAAGAGAGAGAGGACGGACTGGAGCCACGTTGACTTCACGGGTTCACTGTAATCCCTTAATGAACGTCCACGTGAAGTAATGGTGAAAACAGGGGTCGGAAGAAGGATGATAAACGTTGAAGAGTAGGTATAGAGTGTATAATATAACAGTTGAACATATCAAGACATATTTTAGATGAGATCAGAAAGTCAGGCACCAAACAGCAACATTGAAGTTTTCAATGAAGCTGTTGGTTCCATCAATCCTGTTCCTGAACAGAGAGAGAAGCATTTGTAACTCACACACAGTGAGACATGCATACTTAACAAATCAAAACCACACAAATGTGAGCTGAACGTCCACCACATTCCCTACACGCACATGCAACATACACTTCAAAACTGAAATTAGACTCTTTATGTAGCAATTGGTTTGGAAAGCTGCCAAGGGGTCTATCTGAAATCCCCCACCAATCCTCCGATGTCGTCAGACATCGGAAACCAAGCCAGTATCATCCACTTGACAAGTCAGAGGTCAGGTAAGTACTGGAGCTGCTTCGAGGTAAGTATCCCGATCAGTAAGCCTGAGCCACTTGGTGAATGGGGAAGCGAGACAAGTGTCACTGACCTGCTCTCTATTAACAGCCTGCAAAAGACACAGACTAGGGTCTTAGAAAAAAACTCTGCAAATAAACAAAACTGCATAAGGATAACCATGAAACTCAAACATATCTTTTAATGGGTCTGCTGCTTAATTGACCTGGGAAAATAAACTACCAACAAGTGTAAACCAAAGCAAACACACTTCATAGACATATACGGATCCAATTTGTTACTTAATCTTAGTGTGTCCAGCTGCATTATGAAATGATAGAATTTGCATTAGATTAAAGCCTGTAATTTTTCTAATAGACCCCAAATGCTTGCGTTTTTGCAAAGGAAATCACTATTTTTTGTGAAATATTTCTGTTGTAGTGCAGCTTACTCACATT
Source organism: Lipophrys pholis (assembly GCF_963383615.2). NCBI lineage: Eukaryota > Metazoa > Chordata > Actinopteri > Blenniiformes > Blenniidae > Lipophrys > Lipophrys pholis. The sequence goes on from NC_137649.1 coordinate 16,805,462, forward strand.
GCATGATTTGTTTAATAGTTTTATCCTCGTACTTTTCAACTTCTCTCAGAGCATCAAAGACAGCGCATTTCAACTGAAGGGTGTGTGTGTGTATGCCTGTGTGCATCTCTGTGAACGTGTGTGTCACTGCACATAAAGGGTAATCTGGTAAGCTGGTTTATGGGCTCGTCTGCAATGACGCAGATATATGCACCAAGCTCTGCACTGATAGATTCTCCATGACAACTAACCTGAGACTGGCCTACATCCTGATGGACAGGTTACATTTAATATGAGGCCTTCATTGCCCACAGGGAGACTTTGAAAGCATTAGTTACTTAATATATATTACACTATCTACTTTTTTGGGTTGTGCATTTCTTTGATGTTTTGATGCAACTTTCTGAAATGCATTTTCTTTATGCATCAAACTGAAAAAATATTAGGATGACTGCAAAGAATGACTGGATAAACAACCCTAGAGGGCGTGCACGTGCAGCTTCAATCCCATAAAAGAATTACTAGACCTATCTGTACAGATATGTTAGAAGTTCTTTCAGAATCACACTAAACCGAGACTGTATTACTCTATATTACAGTTAAATGATACCTCCGGTGGACCAAGTATGTGGAAGTGACCATTGTAAATGAGTGTGTGGCGGCTGCATCTCTGTAGTGACGCGAGTAAAAGTGTGTGTTTTGCGGGATCGGGACGTGGTGATGGACAAATTATAAAAGTCTGGTTTCATATTCTGACACCTTCCCTCTTTCAACACTTATTATGCAGACACGCCTCAGTCTTGAAAGTCGCATCCAGTCAAATACTCAATGAGAAGCAGGGGCAGCTATTAGTAGGTGAGTGCTGTCAATCAACCCGACCCGCCCCAAGTCCTCTCAGACGGGAAGCGCACTGTTCACAACCTTTCCAGCAGCTGTGGAGCAGCAACCCTGCGGCATCACGCAGTATCACCAGCGACCACTGGCCAAAATGTAAAGGACAAGCAGCCATATACCGCCTCCAGAAAGAAGGTGTGCGTTGGAGAAGTGGATTAAATCTGAGAAAAAAGAAAAAAAAAACAACTATGCAGAAAGTTCCTGCGCAGCGCGGACGCGTAATGACCCGTGCGTAAAATTGCTCCAAACAAGGAGGACAGAAGTTAAAGACAGACGGATGAGATGGATGCGTCGGTGAGCCTTTGGGACGTGGAGAGAAGGTGACACCGACAGGGACCAGCAGCTAGATGCTTTCAGCTGATGTGTGGACCGGTGCAGCATATGTGGGACGAGCTCATGAATTGAATTTGTCTGCAGTTGAGACCTTTATGTAAGAAGTAGGACAACGCCGCCCAGCTTGTACTTTCCGACATGCGTAGAGACGTTTGGCCGTCCAGCATCTTGTTATGATCGAGTTCAGCTCCAAAGGGTCAATTCTACGATACTTTGCACCCGGCTGATGCTCCAGCGGGAGTTGGCGGAAAGTTTCAGTCGGTAACGTCCCGCAGTCTACCTCCCGATTAAACATGGACGAGGGCGTCGAGTGCGCGTCAGACAGGGAGAGCATCAACCTCAGCGTGCTCAACTGGGAGCAAGTGCAGCGGCTGGATGCAATCCTCACCGGCTCCATCCCCATCCACGGCCGCTGGAGCTTCCCCACGCTGGAGGTGAAGCCGCGGGACATCGTCAAGGTGGTCCGGAGCCGCATGGAGGAGAAGCGGATACACGTCCGGGAGGTGAGGCTGAATGGATCCGCGGCCAGCTATGTCCTGCACGAGGACAGCGGTCTGGGATGGAAAGATCTGGACCTAATATTCTGCGCAGATCTAAAAGGAGAGATGGAGTTCCAGATTGTGAAAGACATAGTGTTGGACTCTCTCCTGGACTTCTTGCCTGATGGAGTGAACAAGGAAAAAATCACACCAGTGACCTTAAAGGTAGGCTGGATGATTTTCATTTTCCCGTGATTGCTCATATTTTTAATTCAACTCTTAATCTCATTTTACAAACTGAATTCATACCTGGTTATGTGCAAACAATACAAAATATAAACGTACAAATAGTGAAAAGGTTTCCAATTTAAAGAGGATTCAGTCTAATCCAATTGGAGTCGGATCCACATTAATTAGTCTTCCCTCAGTCACCTGGATACCCAGGACTACCCAAGCTACTAATGGCCCACCAATAGATGTGATCAGCAAAACATCACGACTAACATGCTGAGTACAGATTTTTATCTGGTGGAAATAACAGTAATGGGGAGCTATTGAGGCCTGCACAAACTAAAGCAGTCTTCAAGGTGTTTTAATCCAAATCATATCATCCCATGACCCACGGAGCAATCCTTCTTAAACCTAATCACAGAAACATTGATAAGATGAACTGGTTGTGCACCATATGAAGAGGACCTACAATTACTGGTATAGTAATGCGGCTGTAAAAAGAGCAGAGGAGGAGCAGATTCACAGCAACAGGCCTCTTCATGAAGGATGGAAAAAAAGGTGGTGGATGTATAGGCAACTGGATTTCTTAGTGGTTTGAAACATAAATCACCTTATGTCCAAAGACTTCATAAATCATAGGAGAAAGCACTTTAAAAACTTTGAGCAAATCCAGTTGTCTTGATGACAAAATTAATACAAAATCACCTGAATATTAAATATTAATTGCTTATTGAGATTTCATATGATCCAGTACAGGAAACTATTTGGTTTTATGAGATTATAGAGACTATCATATTAGCCGCCTAAAATTAAATAAGTAAAATTACTCAGTGAAAGTTCAGCAAATACCCTGTTTTTATTAGCTATCGAAAGACACTATCCATATCTTGTTATTTAGGTACTGATGTAACTTCCTGACTGTCTGACTGAAGGTTCTCTAAATGGACTCAGTGACCTGATAAACACATGAAGAAATGTGAGGTGTTGTCAGTGAGGATCAATATTCCCAGTCTGTGATGATGCGTAATCTTTTCGATGTGTTTGTTTCTAGGAGGCCTATGTGCAGAAGATGGTGAAGGTCTGTAATGACTCAGATCGCTGGAGTCTCATTTCACTCTCCAACAACCATGGCAAGAATGTGGAGCTCAAGTTTGTGGACTCTCTCCGACGTCAGTTCGAGTTCAGCGTGGACTCTTTCCAGATCCGTCTGGACTCACTCCTCCTCTTCTATGAGTGCTCAGAGCACCCCATGGCTGCCACTTTCCATCCCACAATCCTCGGGGAGAGCGTCTACGGCGACTTCCCCACCGCTCTTGACCACCTCCGCAAGCGCCTCATCTGCACTAGGAGTCCCGAGGAGATCCGAGGTGGGGGACTGCTCAAGTACTGCCACCTGTTGGTTCGGGGTTTCCGTGCAGCCTCCGACAGTGAGATGAAGCTGCTGCAGCGCTACATGTGTTCGCGTTTCTTCATAGACTTTCCAGACGTGGGTGAGCAGAGGAGAAAGCTGGAGTCATATCTGCAGAACCACTTTGTGGACCTGGAGGACAGAAAGTACGACTACCTGGCTACCCTGCACAACGTGGTGCAGGAGAGCACTGTGTGCCTGATGGGCCATGAGAGGCGTCAGACGCTCAGCCTCATCTCCTCGCTGGCCCTTCGGGTCCTTGCTGAGCAGAACGCGATCCCCAATGCTGCCAACGTCACCTGCTTCTACCAGCCCGCTCCTTATGTCTCAGACGGCAACTTCAGCAACTATTACGTAGCGCAGGTCCAGCCTGTTTACCCCTGTCCTCCCTCACCTCCTCAACGGTACCTTGCTGCTACGCCACATCCCATGTATGCCACCTGGTTGCCCTGTAACTAAAAACCCGTGAACATTCATGTCATCCATGCACTTATGTGTAACTGGAGGAACTCACTGCCCCTTTGAAGGGACAAGCACTGATCTCTGCATCTCATCCCTGAGATGGGACGAAGAAGGGAAATGAGGAAAGGATAAACAGGAGATAAAATTAGACAGACAAAAGAAGAGAATTAAAAAAGGAATGCTCCTCCCTGGGTTAAGGTGCTTCAGCTGGAGAATTTTGGGAACAAATGAGGAAGGTGCCATCAGAGCTGGCGGAACAGCTGCAAACCACAGCTCAGCATCAGAGTCATCAATGGCTTGGATAAGATATTTCAATCATGTGCTGCGAGCTGCAGCTCACAGGAACATACATTTCAAATGATGAACATGTGGATGAGCCACATTGTCACATTATGAGGCGAAACAGTTTCGCAGAGACAAAAAGAGTAGCGGAAGACACAAAATGTGCTGAAGATATTTCCCATGTGCACTGAGTGTATTGAACTTTCCCTTTACAGACAATGCAAGAAAAAGTGGAAGTGGACACTGTTTCCTAACCCACTTTTGTCAAGTCTAACCCAGAAAGAAACAACAAAACAATGCATGCTTTATTTCTTTACAGGAATCATTTTTAAGTGCCTAGATAAAGCCTAAAGGGAAGAGATATTTTTGTGATTCTTTATCATAGCAGACTATTGAACTGTCTCATTGACATTTACAAGGTGATAACGAATGTACTGAGAGGTCAAAGATTTTACAGAGTACGGCCTCTTACACTGAGGGAGGTTTCGGACCTAATGATCCTTGTCAACAGTGTTTTGGCTGGAAGACTGTTCTTATCAGCAGTCCTGCTTTACAAGTACACATCCTGATTACCAAAGAGGAAGTAACCACATAATCTCACCATCTTGTGGGAGGGTTAAGAGGGTGAACCAAAAAAAAAAAGCGGGGGAGTTTGTAGGAGTCAAATCTTGGTATTTTGTTTGTAATGTGTATAAAAAAAATGATATTGAATCCAAGCATACAGCCTATTATTGGAAAAAAAGTCAGCTATCTCAAAGGGATGATAATCTGCAAAAAGAAATGCACTCCTTGCAGTGTTTTTGTGCACTTTGGCATCGATGACATACAGAACTGAAGTTTACTTTGAAATGCCCCATGGAGCTTTCTTGTCAGCAAATAACGCTCTTGTTTACATTTGGTGCTACTCACCAAAATACACCCAAATGTTCCTTTAATGTCTGATGAGGGTGTTCGAGCTAACGCAAACAAAGCTGTCGATGAGCAAATAGAATGAAAGCGGCGGAATCATGTCAGCCAAATCTGCCTTTAATCCACTGCGGCATGCGTCCATCCTTATTCAATTCAATTCAATTCAATTTTATTTGTAAAGCGCTAAATCACATCAACAAACATCTCAAAGCGCTCTTACAATGATAGAGTACAACAGGACCCAACTAAACCCTTCCAAAGCAAGCAGGTGTAACAAGCAACAGTGGCCAGGAAAAACTCCCTCGCTTATGCAACTAATAGACACAGAAACATGGCTCTACAGTGCTACTGGCTTCCAGAAACACTACAGGGTACCTTCTGGTCACCACAGTGATTTTAACAGCAGACGCTCATGGAGATTAAATTATGAACCAGAGGCGACCACTTTTCAAAATGGACACTGGAAAATTGTGATACGTTAAAACATGTAAAAATATTTGGATAAATACAAATAAGTATGGTATTCTTTTTCAAAACTGTGCAATTTGAATGCATCTTTTCTTAATGTGTGCACTGTAAAAGAAAACTATCTCTATGTGTGAAATAAACCGCAAGCAGGTTGCTTGTCAGAAGGGTGGAGAATGGATTGTGTGTACAGGAATGTTACAGCAGACGACAGTCAAAACGCAGGGAGAGTCAGAGACCCAGCAGAGTCATCCTCGCTGAACGAAAAGCAAAAAGCTTCAAATATGATGTAAACTCTTCCTGTCTTTCAGCTCTAACTCGATCTCAGTGAGGAAATCACATAAGAGCCAAGAACGCAGGCAAACAGAATTCCCAAAGATAATTTTTAAGTAGCAATAAAAACACATTGATGAGGATTTTGGGGATGACATTTATTGTGATGATTGTGAAAATGTACATTTTATTTTATTATTTTTCAGCTTTACATGTTCAAGTAACTATATTCTCTCAAACATGTCAGATCTCCTATTTTTCTATCAAGCTCTATTTTTGTACAGTTTGGCTGATGTAGCAAGGCAGACCTGACGCTGTGTCATCAGATCTAAGAGTAATCTTTTTGGGTGGCGTACGCAAGCGAGTCTATTATTTTGGCAGATGAAGAGCGGTGCAGGAGGACACAGTAGCGACAGTATGAGACACTTGTGTTTATTGTATGTGTGTTCTGAGCTGTTTCATATGGATTTCTGTTGCTCTAAAGAGATTGTTTCATTGTTTCCTCAGTGTTTCTAATTCCCGTCTTGTCCGGGCATAAAAGTGATGATCTGATAATTGTGCTCAAGTTGACTGACTTGATGATTAAAACCAAAAGAAATGACCCTCAGAACAGAGCTGTTGTCAGTGTTCTTCCTCTTGTAGCCTCTTTCACTCTCACTTGCAGCTTCAATGACAGTCAGCCTGACATTTCACCTCACTGAACCAGAGTTTATCCGAGGTAAACAGCTCTGGCGTTGAGATGTGATGTTCAGGGTTTGACAGACAAAATAGTCTTCATTAGGTCAATGCACTTAGGTGGCTGCACGAGCCCAGCGGGCACAACGTTTCCTGCCAGCGACTGACAGCTGAACGTGAAGGATTTCCCCGTCATGGGACATCACAGGTTGACGTCAATGGTGGGTAAGCGTTGCCAACCTCATTTGTTCTGAGTGAAACTGCACGCACATGTCTGTCAGGGCTGCACAGTGTTTGGCAAACGTCAGATAATGCTGCTCAAGTCCTGAGATAACAAACATGAATTGCGATGAATGCAAACACTTAGACGACGTTAAGGTCTTGGTGCTTTGAGATTTGTTCATGAAAATAGCCGTGCTTTTTCTCTTGTCTCTAATTTACACCACCTGCAACTGGGCTGTTTTTTTTTTTTTCTTCCGAGTTTCAGAAGCAAAGCGGCTTGTTGATTTTGCATGGAAACATAATTTCATCAGACTTCAGTCAGCTTTTTAGGGATACATACATTGCGCTGGTCAATAAATGTGTTACATTGTGGAGCGATAATGTCTCTGTATGTATGATACAGAGACCTTACCACCAGCAGAGCCCTGGTCTCCAGAGACACATGGTAACTTGCCGAGTAGATTGGCCGCAGGTCTGCGTCACTCTAATGCCTTGAAGCCTCCAGATGTCACTTTCCCTGCTGATGTTGGGGAATAATACTATCAAAGTCTTTTTGCTTTCTCTTTGTCTGCCACCTTGCTTTTTTTTTTCTAGTCACTCTAATTCTGCCTTTCACCTAAATTCTGGTATTTTAATGCTCCTCTGGTGTGTGTAAAGGTTGTCACCCGTCAGGGAAGTCACTCACATGAATACACAGCCTTTTTTTTCATGTCTATGTGTATATGCAGTGTTTGCTTTGCTCTCTTGTTCTTCCAAATTTAAGCAGAGAGCAATGAAGAGCAGAACAGGGCCTGTGTTATCCCCAGTTAAGAGGGAGAGAGTGTCTGCTAAATATAGGCCCCCCTCTCAGCCACTATAAGGACATTAGCCCATCTGCCGAAAGCTGATTAGCCTTCCTCTGTAAGCATGTACTCAAGGTTCTGGTGTTGCCTCTGTGGAGAGATTTGCTGGCCATTGTACTGTAACACATACCTGCCCCATCTCCTGCAGTCTTTCAGGTCAGTCTCGCTGGAAAGGGCACAAAAAAAAAAAAAAAGAGTCCACTTCCTTATCAAGGGCTTAAAGGGAACTGAGAACAAGGGATTGAGGCATTTAGTGTGTTGCACAATGAGGAAAAGAGCTAACCATAATAACTCGGTCAGCTCAGGGAGGTTGTGCTTTAATGGAGTGTCTCAACAAGTTGGCTGTGGTGAGACAGTGTGTCACCCAATTATTTGGAAAAGAGAAGAAACAAACATGTCATAAAGACAAGGGACAATAATTTCATATTCTTCACCCCAGTAGAAGTTTTTAATTAAGAAAAGAAAAAAAGAGGAACACTGGATGGACTCATTGAACTTCTTTGTCAAGTCAGAGTATAAAGTACAGTTCCTGAAATGTATCCAGTGTATGAAAAAACTAATGAACAAAAACTCTTTGTCGGCACTTTTTGTATTATACTTAAAAGCAATAACTTTTGCTGCAGTTAGGTCTCCCTCCCTGGTTTACCTGAACCTGATATGTAATGTTTGCCTCCACTGTGCTTTGAAAGGACACTCACAGGCTCTCATACCTTGGCAAGGCAGTCACTGATGCAGTTAATATATATAATAAATAAAAGACACTTGAAGTAAAAATTGAACTAAAAAACTAATTACAGATTTTTTTAAACGTGTTACAGGACTTTATTCAGAAAAAAGGATCATGCATATAAAAACACAAGTGCATATATGCACATAAAAAATATACACAGTATAGATGTATATACTGTACATGTCTATCCATTTACATGCTATACTTTTACGCACATTTTGAATTACCCATGTCTGGAAATGAGACACTTGTGTTAAAATGTAGAGGGTGAAAGTAAAATCATGTCAATAAAACAAACAAACAAAAAAACATAATTTAGTACTCACTATAAGACCAGAAACAAGAATTTCTCATTTTCATTTTCCATCTCTAAAGCCTAGACTGTCAAACTGATGCTCTCATGTATTTACATTGAGTTGACCGAAGGCAGCTGGTTAACTCAGCTTAATGTAAAGCCAGGAAATGAGAGAAACAGATGGCCTTCCTCTTTCATAAATGCAACCATTTGCGCCAAACGGCACCTCTTAATGTCAGAAATAATATAGTACCCAAAATAAAAAGATACAACTTGCTTTAGAGGTGTTGGTGGATGGATTTTATTGCCTTTTAGCAAAGCCAGGCTGGTGGCTCGTCCCCGTTTCTTGTCCTATTGCTGAGTTAAGCTATTTGCCTGCTGGCTTCAGCTTTATAGTGACTCTACAGGCCTCAGAGCACTGCTGACTTTCTTTGCTAATATCCAGCAAGAAAATGCTTTTATTGAAATGTTTGCTTTAAGAATTCAGACTCACAATCTTTTGACTTTCTACACCAGACTATGATCTTAGTTTACTAAGATGTGAAAGAAAATGCAGTGGAAATGTCACATCTGTTCAAAAAGCCATGGACAGCCTTGAAGGATGCTTGGAAAAATGATCACTGCTCAAAGAAACGCAAGTTAAAAGATTCTAGATAGATTTACGTGTTTATGCAAGTGATGACAGATTTATTTAGCACAGATTTTGCTATTTCTCATTGTCCAGGAGGCTATTATCTGTACCACCGCTTTGTTTTGCTTTAGCTCTCTAGGCACTCGTTGAGATTGGAGGGACAGATAAATCAACAGGCATTTTATTATAATGCATGCCACATTTTAGAGGAAAACATTAAGGCAACTAAATGAAAACCAGCAAAGTCCAATGAGAATTTGTGAGGAGTTCAATTAAGAAGATTATTGGTGATTTAATGTGCCACAGATGAAATCTGACTATTTAGAAAAGTTTGATGAAAAATCAACTCAGTGATTGTCATCTATAGTTGAATTATTTGAGATGGTACTCTTCTGGGTCCTTTGGTTCACGGCTGCTGCACACCAGGATTATGTGGAGGTATTTTCACAGGCAAAGGTCAGATGGAGTCACATTACTGTTGGCATTTTTATTGATTTTAGACTTCACAAAAACAAGAAATGAATAGCACCACTTAGCAGCAACATGAATTATGGGCATAGCGCTGACTGGATGTTTTTATTATGTGTGGATAGGAGCACAGGTACAAATAACAGCAGATAGAAACAAGCGACCACATCACGTGTTCTCAGTGCTTGTTGTGGTATTTTTCCCTTTCTATTTTGCGTTTACGAAATAAAGAGCGCTTGTACACGCTACAAGTTGTCCATACATTCAAACGCTCACATGTACGTGCTCATGTCCAGCAGTGGTGTGTTGGAGATGAACCAGTTGGAGGGAAAGTGCGGCCAAGAGTCCATCCAGCTCAGCCCGGCCGGAGTCAGAGGTCACCGAGTAAATCAAACAACAGCCAGACGAGACTGTGAGAAACAACGATCTGTGAGTGTATACGCGCACGTGTGAAAGAGAAAAAGGGAGATAAATGAAGAAGATGAGAACGAGTGTGTATGTGCACGCACGTCTGTAATCATGTGTTTGTGTTAGCGGAAAACTTGACTTAGCGTCTAGAATTCTGTGTCAGACATGGCGGTGTTGCTTTTAGAGATTAAAAATAGCCACCATAAGCAAAACCCGATCTTCTTGATTATTAGACAACACAATCATAATAATTCATACATGTGGAACAAACCAACCACAGAGACTTTCCGTGATATCAGATGCCAAACAACTGGCAGGCTGCAGGAATAAATCAGATTCATCCCTAAACTTAAGTGTTTATGCCTAGTTATGTAAATAGTTCTCCAGCTGGAGCAGGGAAAGCACTGGAATACAGATTAGCTTGTCGCAGAGCAGAGATCACCATTAATAGAGAGGGAGGGGCAGACAGTCATTTGACAGCAGTCAAAATTATGTTGTTTTTTTCAGTAAGAAAGAACTGCTTTGTCATAGATCTATAAATAGAACATTGGTGAATTTCACATCAGTGCACAGCAAGGAGATTTGTGTCAAATGGAATTTCGTACGACCACATTTGAGAGACTGAGTGAGAATTCATTTATGCCGTATTCCACAAGCTGTCTGGTAACGGCACAAAGGACTCAACAGGCCCATCTGGAGCCCGAAGGGAAGATATATAGTGACCTCTACTGGTTAAAGTATTATGACAGAGGCAATGTGGCAAGTCAGGCATGCAGACGTCCGTTTACCCCCCCAAAGAGCTGCAACAAAAATGCATGCCACAAATTGATTAGATTATAAAATTAATGAAGAAGACAGCTGTAATCCTCCGATAACATTGTTGGGAGTTCTGATCCTTCATGTCACTCTAATGGAGGCCAAGCACTATGTTCTTATCATCCAGGAGTGCATGCTTCAAATTGGAGATGTTTGCCTATGGGGAGCAAGTGAAATGTGTGTGTATGTGATTGTAATAAACACTACAAAAGAACACTGACACAAGGACACAAGTTACTAAATATGATCACTTGCCAAATAAATGTTTAAGTTTTTTAAGAGACAAAACCTCACCATGCAGCAATATCTATTTCACTGCTCACCTTTAACAGGAATCACCACAGGAAGTCTCTGCAACTTGCAGTGTAGACTTTGTGCAATAAACGTGTAGTCAAGACATAATCTGATGTAATCAACTCAGCTCAAACCCTATATTCTTTTCTTTTTTCTTGTTGTAGTTGTATTCTTACACACCTGAAACGACCTATCTGAACAGTTTTTTTCCCATCCCCTGATGTTGGCCTAATCTTCCAGTAACAACAAACAACCATATGATATCAATAGAGTTAAAAAATGATGACAAAGATTTCACAGGGCCAATAACTGTGATGGAGCAATTCACATTGTTAACAACAGTACTAACAAGCAACTTACACAATTATACACAATTCATTAAAATAATTGTGTAGCTGAAAAAGCATCATCCTTTTTCTTATTCTTTTATGGGCAGAGTTTCATGTATGTAGTTGATAGTTGTATCATGTTTAGACTTCAAGGAAGTTTTTTACATATGAATGTTTCTCCAAGAAGCTGGAAGCTTCTAAAATGCGAATGCACCACACACATTTGTTTTCGAATCCTGACAATTATCAGATTGCAACTGTCATTGGCACTGTGATGTCACAGTGAAGTTGAGGTTTGGCATTTCGGATATGAAATACCATATTTCAAAACTCTCGGCTATTTTTGAAAAACAAAATTTGAGTTGATTTTTCATTATTAGTGCACTCTTGAGGAAATAAAGTCGTTTTAAACTTAAAGTGAAAAGAAGCTTTGTGAGGTTAGTAACCTTGACTTTAGAGCAACAAATTATGAAAACGTTCTATTGAGTTAAAACGAACGTTTATGGTGACAAAATTCCCACAGGGCTGGTTTGAGATATCACACTACTGGGAATAGAACCACAGCATGAAAACATAATATCTCTAGGCGTGTTTCTGACCATGATACATCAGTAAAAGCATCACTACAGCCACTAGTCAAAACTTGAAAACTCAGCATAAAGGGTACCTCTTGGGGGAAATGGCTTTTAAATCAAACTGTCGTTGCCTGGCGTGGACGAAGATGCAGTTATATTTTTCCACATCAGAACATTGGAAGACGTTTCCGTGAGTTCCATCTCCCTTCCAGATGCACGCACACACGTAGCATTGCATTACATTCTTTTCTTGCAGAATTTCTCTTAAGTCAGTTGTAACTACTAACCATAGTCTCGTTCTAAAAGACAAGGCCCACTCAGTGGACTTTAACCACACCAACCATCAAAACAACAATAAAACCGCATATCCTGTCTCATGACAAGTAATACATCCGGGGTTGAATGCTATATTATTTGATATACAAACAACTGTTCAACAAGTATTATTACAAATGGTTTCTCTCTCTAAAGCTTATTTTGCCATTTTAATTTGTTTTCCTTACACTTAAAACAAATTCAGTAATAAGAATTTATTTGACCTAAATGACAGTTTTAACATACACAAACAAATGAAATCACAAAATTATGAATAGTTATTTGGCATCCACCTGACTCACACATATTTTCTGATACAGTTCTCCCACTGAAGCTCTCTGGTGCCTCCCGGGGGGGGGGAGCACACTTTGGGAACCACTGATTTCTATTTTATGTTTCCATAGTGACACGAAGTCCCTATGGGTCAGTGTGCAGTCAAGTTTAGGTCCCCACCAGTATAGATGAACAAGTCCGTCCGTCCGTCGTCCCCCCCCCCCCCCCCCCCACACAAACACACACACTAGTTGCTCTTTAATACTGAAGCCCCAAACACGATGCTAACCGTGCCGAGAGTCAACGAACAGACTCAAACTATTGAACACAATCTGGATTAAAATGGTTGTAATTGTCATCATCATGACTGTATAAGTAATTAGGAAATCACTTTTGCTCTTATCGCCGGTGCAGCTGGTGCTTATCATGCCGTGTCGTTTGTCTTGGCTCCAGAGATTTGGTTCCTAAAACGTCACTCTGGAGAATAATGCTTTCTTTGGAGCTTTCCCCAGATTGTCTACAGAACAACCATGTTTAAAGACCGTTTGTGTGTGTGTGTGTGTGTGTGTGTGTGAGAGAGAGTGAGTGTTACTGTAATGGGGAGCTAAATCTGCTTACACACTCCCATTATCGAGACCTATAAAGTCCCCATAAAGAAAACTATTAGAAATTCTGGAGAAGACATGTTTCAACGCTAGGCAAGCCTGCAGGAAATGAATGTAAGTCAATGCAAGGTTACCGGAAGGTATGAAAGTGTTCAACCACCACAGAAAACCAAGAGGAGGTTGTAACTTTCACTTTTACATGAATTTGAGTTGTGATGAACGTTCAAAGTTATAACAGGGTCAAAGCTGTCATATAATAAGACATTGGCTTGTAGTTTGGAAGTTGACACTGCATGGCACATGTGTTTTTTTTTTTTTTTTTACATCTGCCCGTTTCTGTTTACAACACCCAGGGAGGTACTGAAAGGTTGTGATATATTTAGCCCAGGAGCATGAGAAAATATCTGTTTGTTTTTTAACTACCTGTTTCATTGTTTGTGTGTATGCTGGGTGGAGATTTGTTTGTCACTTAGTTTGATTCATGATAACATGCTACGCTCGGTCAAATACATAAAAGAAGACAAACAAAGTGTTAGAACTCTTCTTTGTGATTATTTATGATTATGCATAAAAAAATCAATAAAATTGTTTTATAAAGTGCTATGATCCTCATTTTATCCTCATTTTACAAACTTTTCCCTCACTTCTTCCTCCCGTGGGATAATGGTTGTTTGTATTGAGTATTCAGTCCCAGAACTGATATCATCTTAAGGGTTCATTTCGAGCTAAATTTAAATCAGCAAGGTGCCAATTTGTGTTAGTTTGTGTTTGTGTGTCACACTCTGTCATTCTGTGTGTGTGTGTCTGTACCTCTCTCGTGTGTGTATTGCATGTGTAAAGGAGTAGAAATGCCAGTTGTGCAATCACATCCTGGTAAAGGCAATATTGCTTTGCTCTCGTCTCCGTCCCGGCCGCCTGCGAACACGTCTATTCTTACCTGGGTTGTAATAATAGTGATTATCACATTGTAGCGGCAAACACACCTGCCAGCACTTTGCTTGTGCCAAACACACACCTGTATGTGCTTAAGTATAGCTTTGTTGCAATGCAGGGAAACAGAAAGTTTAAGTGGCCTCAAGAAATGATCATGTGCATGTGGGCATGTTTAGGATTCAGCTTTACAGCATCGTATATCATTTCATGGTATATGGCTGCATGACACTCGTAATTTGTGTGTTGCCACTTCCTGAAGGCTCTATAAAAGTGCTAATGTTGCTCCTGGATTGTCAATGAGAAAGTTGTTACGGGGAGGAAATGGTTTAGTGAGTATGCGATGAAGGACTCTCTGTCTCTTAAATCCATTCCAGACGATGTCTTCATCACAACAGCTCGTCTGCAGATACCCACCAGGGCAAATGTTTTGGCGAGTTATGCGTGATTAGTGCTGCTGGTTTGAAAATCATGAGCAGACTGTGCTAAGTCTGCACACTCACTTTTTGTTGGTTTCATTTACACAGCATTGTTCCCAACCGGAGAAAAAAAACAAAAAACAAACTTATCTTAAAGTTGACAGTGAGACACAGCTGCTCTCCCCTCTCATTGAATTCAGCTTCTGCAGCACTATGACCTTAAACATTTTTTTTATTTATTTTTTGTTTTGGAATATTAAAGCTTAATGTCATTCACCAACAACACATTGCGAATATATGTGCATTTATATTCCTTGAAACACTTAGCATTTGACCTCTGATAAACATATATACAGTATACATGAGAAATATGTGAAATATGTCTAATTTACAACTGTGGAAGTTATCCATATCATGTGGTTTTGCACTATAAAAACGGATTTTGTGGGTTTAGTCTGTTTGTAAACTCATCATTTATGACTTGCTCATGCCGACTTTCACTCTGTCACAACTTGGGTCTCGTTCTATAAAATACATATTGTTTTGTAACTTTTCTCAGGGGCTTTTGTGAGCAATATGTGAATCGCTCGTTTAAAAACATCATCTTGTAGCTTTGTGAATGTCATTGCATGAAAAAAGCATTTCTTATGATCAGTGAATCATATTGAGGAAGCTCGAAACAGCCACAGCTCACAATAGCACTTTGTAATCTTTTGCCTTGGTGGTACGAGTTTGGTTTGGCAACGAAATCCACTTGGTAAAAGTTTCATAAAGATCGTGGTCGCGGTCAAAAGAAATGAATGTTGCCTTTTGGAAAAAGGCAGCATTCACTCTGAGGTCTCTGGCATCTAAACTGAGCCCTTTGTTAATCCAGCCATCTCTCCAAACCTAGGATGTTTTCAAACTGAACTGAAATTTATCAGAAAGTGTTTACTAAATTCTCCATAGATGTTTCCCCAGGATACTAACTTACCAACTGCAACTTTTCATTGGGTGGAACTATAAGATTTGACTCTGCAGAACTTGAAATAAATGTCCTGAAAACTACTGGCGAAGCTACTACTGGTCAGCAAACTCCACAAATTTCACACTGATAGAAGCCACACCAGAATTTTTCATCAAGATTGTAGCTGGGACACGAGTGCGGACTCGCCTTCAACTTCATCTAAAATGTGTTTTTAATTCTGACCAATGTTTTCACTGCAGTGCTTCGGAAAATGAAAACCAAATGTGTAATTTTTGGTGACAGATTTTGCAGGATTGATTGTGTATATATCTGTACAAGTTAAAATCTAATGTTATGGCACATCATGTGCAAGAACAGGTGTCAAACAATACTTTTAATTATGAACTTTGTCATTCAAAAAGTGTTAATGTACCATTAGGCAAGTGTAGAAAGAGAAGAGAAGAGAAGAGAAGAGAAGAGAAGAGAAGAGAAGAGAAGAGAAGAGAAGAGAAGAGAAGAGAAGAGAAGAGAAGAGAAGAGAAGATTCTACACCAACCAGAGGCTACTGCCCCTCCCACTTCCTGGTATTTGGTAAGAACAAGCACACATGGGAAACGTGCAACATCCATGTCTGTGTATGTACTTGTGAGGTGTGTGTGAATGTGCACGTGTTGTCAGTGCATGTGCACATAGCCTGTTTGCACGGCAAACAGTGCGATCCTCTCTAGTTGGTTGTGATGCCCCAATCCACACACTGAAAATGCGAGTTGATGTTTGAGAAGTGGTTGACGTGCTATAGTGTAAATATAGACTCAGGCCCTCAGCGAGGTGGAAGAAAAGTCCTCAGCTCATACTGTTAAGATTTCTGTGTTACAGTCTAAATGCTGCAATTTATAGTTGGATTTTGTGATATCTTTACATAATAAGGGATTGCCGAAAATATCTGCTGAGAGCTATAGGCATGACTGGTCAGGTTTTATAGATGATATGCTACTGCCAATAAATCTTGTTTCATAACTTCAACTTCTCAAGGTCAAGTCCAGGCAAAGTTTATTATATTCCCAGGGCAATTTGCATACAGCCAGCAGTATAACATACTGTACATTAAAGGAAAACAAAATTCCTAAATACACACACTGACGCATCTAGTTTTTGAGCATACCAATGGCATCTAGGTCACAAGACTTGGGTTTGCTGGATCTGCACCTGACGGTAGCAAGTGAAACACTGGCCAGTCAGGATAGCCTGGAATCAGTAATGTCCAATTTTGGCATCAGATTTTTTTTTTGTATTAAATTAAAAGAAAATATTATTTCTGTATTCATGTCACTTTTTTTCGAATTCAATAATGTGTGTTGTAACTGCATCGTTTCTGGCCGATCATCCACACAGTGTTGTTTTGAGAACGGGTTCCAGAGGCGAGAAATTTTGAAAATTGATATGTAGACGGGCAAGATATTTTGATGAAAACGACGATGTCATCACCCCGCCTCTCGACACCTAGAACCCTGCGACATCACTTCTTCTCTGTTTATGGTGTATTTCTGAGGCATTTACAGCGCCACTGATAGGCCTGGCGTATGTACTACATTGTTTTGAGTCGTTTTGATAGAGCCGTGTGGACACAGATATTTCCTGCACCGATGCCGACCAAACGGGAACGTTTTTAAGAATTACACGGAGAAAAAAAAATATTGTTTTGGTTCATGTGGACAGGGCCAACGTCAGGGTGTCAACATCAGCATTTCCAGTCAAACCTGTCAGACGGACCAGCGACTCCTATCTATTGATCTACACAAAAGAGACTTCCTGTTATGATCGCCAGTTCGGATGTTGACTCACGTACAAAGCGACCAATAACTCAAATTTAAAAATAGATTTAACTGGTTGTTTGCAGAGTGCTGACAAAGGCAAAGTCTTTTAAAACAACATGTAATTGTGTAGTAGTTTCCATTTTGATTGCAGTCAAGCAAACCAAAGCAATGGTGGAACCTCAGTGGTCAAATAAGCATTTAACCATAGCCTTCAGACCCAGCGTACCAACTTGCTTGTAGTTTGCTTTTTCTGCCTAAAATGGAAAAGTTACCCTGATTTTAAAATCTCAACCTCACATGTTTTTCTTTCATTGGAACATTTTCCTTTTTCCTGGTCCGTCTCTTCAACTCACTCAATTTGTTGAATCTATTTGGTGTTGCAGGTCTTTCTTTCTTTCTTTCTGGCATTCCTGCATCCTTTAATGTGCAGTCATGGCTAATTAAAGGCGGTTTGACAATATACAGAAATATTTATTTTCTTTGTTTTAGTGAGTTTTTTTGTTTCACACACATGGCATGAATGAGCTCAGAAACACAGAACTTTTCCTTCATGGGATCGATGGAAAAAAAGATTCTTTGTGGTTCATTCTCCTTATTGAGCAAAATGTTGGTTATGAACCTGAATACAGAGGACACAAAAGACCGATTCAGAATACAGGATTGTTTCTTTACTCCATGTTTTCATGGTCTATCAGACCTCCCTGCCTTCTTAAGGTCTGATTAGAAGCTTTCAGGAATGAGTACTTTCGGATGTCTTGTTTGTTTTAAATACACCTCCATCTGTTCTCTAAGAAGCTGGTTCTCTTTCACCTCTCAAACTTTTCTATTCTGACTTGAATTCTAGAAGTTCCTTGCATTGTCAGTACGTTCTTGACAACCTTTGTTCCAGATATACATGTCAGTCTACAATAGCTGAAACCCGTATTGTGAATTACTTCTTGACTTACAGGAACAGATCCCAGTAGACGCTCACCTTTGGCCTGTCATTCATCTTTCACATTTCAACAGTGGTAATAAAGACACTGGAATGAAATCGATATAAGTACGATGCAGTTACAGGATAGAAAAACATCCTGAAAGTTCTAGTTTCGGCTTAAGCCACGAGGACACCAGGAGTTACCAGGGCTGTGGTTATTCTGTCACAATTGTTAATTTGGTGAGGGTCTTACACAAGATAATAGGCTAAATAACCATCATTTAACTTGAATCATGCATTTGTTTGTTTCACTAAACTGTAAGAAACAAAAACAAATTCCCTTTGACATAACTCAGAAAGTAAACTTTGTGCACTTCAGGAATAATAAATCTTACTATCTGGACCATATTTTTTTTCATTTTTCTTTCTGAATGACACGCTTCCTGCTGGTTCCCACCAGCTGATGGATGTGACCATTCAAAATCTAAGAAGTCCTATGTCAGTAGAGGTGAAGTGCAGCATTTATACTGACTGAGCTACTTGTCTTCCTCGTAGCAGATTTATGACCTTCCACTGTGGGCTCTCAAATGACCCTGCGAAGTCTCTGAGGGCCAAGGTTAGAGGTGATGCCTGAACAAAGGGAGGCAGACTGCTGAGAGCGGCGGTGCGAAGGAGAGAGCAAAATGTCAGCAGAAACCTGCAGATCTGACTGAAAACTTCAGTCTTTCACGTCCTTCATGTCCTTGATTGATGACCCGAGGTGGCTATTCATCATCTTAGAGTAATGAAATTCAAGGTGATCCTCAAGAGGCGCTCGGGTGGATAACTATGTGAAAATAATAGCATACACACACCGAGACCCCCACACACACACACACTTTGGAAAGTCTCTCATGTCACTCTCAGGCCATGTTTACACATGAGGCCCACCATCCTTCACCTCCTCTGAAACCTGTTCGGTCCATCCGCCCCATGACCCCACTTTTACCTTCCTCTCCTCCCTTTCAACCCTCCCCTTTACCCATCTGCCCAACATTCACATGCAGACTTACACACACCAGCCATTCTTGCTCGGGGGTCAACGAACCGACCCCAGTTGTTATGTCACCATCAAAAGTCAGTCAGAGGGAAGCCAGTGGAAGGGGTTGCTCATGGTTTATCCAAGGGTCACACACCGGCCTCCCCGCTACCATGGCAACAACACAGTCTGAGCACACAGATCAAAGTTTTAGTGTTTGAATGTGAGAAGTCAAGCCGGCCGATATTTCTCGGTTTCCCCTTCCCCGAGTAGTGGCTTTTCAACCACTGCTCCGTAACCTTATCAGGTGCGTCACATTTCTCCACATGTTGGTGTGGTGAGCATGTGGCTCCGTCTACAGAGATTTGAGTCTGATGGCTGTCATTCCAGGCTTCCTGACACAAGAAACACAAGCAGAAATGTTTGACTAGCTAACAAGAATGATGTGCTTCCAAGAAAAAGACGGATTGAGGTGGGTTAAAAGCTTGTTGGATATTCTATGTGAAAGAGGTGGTTGTGGATGTTAACATATCAAATTGCAGACAGAAAGATATACTTTTTTTCCCCCAACGATGACTGGGGTATTGTCAAACATGCAGCCAATAACAGCCCAGCAGAGGGTCCAATCCAGCTTTTGGGATTACATCAAAACGTGAAGAACTCCTATTTTTCTTATTAAAGTTACTGCAAATTCTAATAAGTCCACTAGGGGACACAAGACATAAGACTGAGGCATCAAACAAGACAGCCAGTAAGGGCAGGAAGATGCAGTGAAAGTTTATCATACTGTGAGGGTGGATTGGCAAAAACACGAAGGCCGAAGCACGAAGCTGAACATTATTCTGAAGAGATCCACCATAGAAAAAAGGAGTTCACATGGTCTTCTTTTCATAAATTAAAAGTTGTTCATACTAGTTGTCGTAAAAACTGCAGTACATAGTAACATGATCAGGAAGTAGTCATACTTCATTGTCCTAAAAGTACCAAAAAATCTGGAGTTGTTGCATTTTAATGGACAAATATCCAATGATTTGCCTGCTCCTGCCCTACAGAGATCAAACTAGGCTATATGTGCCCCCACTGAACTAAAATGTGTTTGACATATACACTATACTGTATATGAACTCAAACATGTAACCTCCGTCCTTATAAAGTGCACATTGTGACTTGATTAAATACAACAAACACACTTTTCGAAGCTTGAACACCACATGTTTATTTGTGGCTGTGACATCATGTTGCTCCACTGAACACAGAGTCCCTCAAATTTATAACATGGTCTTGTTTATTCTTGCAGATTTTCACTTAAATTTTAGGCGTATCAGTTTACAAGGTTTTTTCAAAGTGGCGCTAGGAGCAAAGCCTTTTGAAGGAGAAGCAAGTTTCCATATCATTTTACATGCTGGCAGATTAACAGTGGTGACGATGAACTCGAACAGATGTGGAGAAGCTTGTTTTTATTCTGCAGAATTTAGAGAGCAAGTTCTTGTTGAGGGAGCAATGCAAGAGCAGAAAGCTTAAAAGCGCTATTAATGGGACCCCAGAGAGAGGAAAGGCTAGAAAGCTGACCATCGATGTGTTATAGAGAAAGAAAGAGGTGGCTGTAGAAGCCTTTGACCAAGTCATCAAAACAACAGCTGAACCACAGACTCTATTCAAAGAACATAATTAGCAGTGACTTTTATAAGCTTTGAGAAATATCATCTCTAATGTTTCACACAGAGAGAATTGCAGATCAAATGTTAATAAAGGTTATTTAAGCAACTCAGTTTTTTGTGTTTTTTTTTTTTATCAAAAACTTTCCTCGTTCCCCAGGCCAAAAGCTGCAGTTTAATCACTTTAATATTAGAAACACTAATCCTATTAGCTCAAGAGAAACAGTCAAATTCCTGACCCTTTCGGACCATAACCCGTGTTTGTCTGCAGTCACTGGTGAGTAAGGGGCATCTGTTTCTTATTGATGTGGTCACAGACAGTGGAAAGATGTGGAAAAATGAGAATAGGGATCTTAAGACTCGGGGACAAAAGTCCTGCTTCCCTGCTGGAGCGGGTCACTCAGCGAGAGTCTGTGAACGCATGTCTGCATGCGTATTCGTGTGGATGTTTGTGTGGATGCAAACTCTATGAAAACCTATCCTGTCTGCTGCGCTCGGCCATCTGAACGCAGCTGGTGAGCAGATATCAGGGGGAGGGAGAGAGAGAGAGAGAGAAGGACAAAGAAAGCCAGGGAGAGAAACAGACAGAAAAGGGTCGATGGCAGGGACAGAGGTAGTTTGGGGTGAGACAGGCTAAACTTACATGAAAACAAGGGCATTTAAGTCGGCGTTAAAGTGCAGCCATGAGCTGTGTTTGAGTGCACCGCTTCCTGTCTAGAGTTTATAAAGCTTTAGTGGTGGCATGCTTATCGTTTTGAGTTGGATCACTCACACTAACGTATTCCCCTCTATCCCTCTCCGCTCTGGATTGACAGGAATCGGAAAAGGGGGCAGACATTGAGGTCTGGATGGGAAACGGCTACATTCATCCCTGCCTTGTAAACACGGGGTTGACTTCAAGACAAACATGAAAAACACTGCTGTTTTTCCTTCTGTTGTTTCCTCATGCAGCATTTTTGCTCCCTCGACTGTTTTGTTTATGCCCATGGTATTTTAATCGGAGGATGAATTTGCGCTGCAGTGGCCTAATTCCACAACGATAATACTTTGGGCTGGGAGAGCATTTCCTTTGAGGTCCACACAGAAACCATTACACCACTGTCCAAGGACTTTCTTAATGATGTCACGAACCCACAGACATACACACACAAACACACTTCGGCCAGTAAGAATCTGCAAGCTATGCCCAAGTTGATGGGGTTTTTAGTGTGTGCGCTGTGTGGTATTGCAATGGAAAAGTTGGATTCGGAAAGATGGAAAGAAAAGGAAATGAGCTGCTGTCTCTTGAGGTAACTGATTATTGTCTTTCAGCGACAAGATCACCAGAGAGCGTTGGAAGAGACAAGGTTTTACCTCCCTGAAATGACAGAATAGTGCTTCAGGAAGAAATGCTGTTTTATTTTATAGTTTGACGCAATAAAAGGAAACCAAAATTATTTTTATAAATCGATCACTGATTGAAAAATCTCTTTTTGAGTGACTTTACTGGTGCACCTTGATTGTCCAGGATGCACTGAACACACGTTGGTGGTTTGTTGCTGCATTTTTTTTCTAAAGGATTTCAAAGTTTTAGGGATCCAAACATTTTGTTGTTTTACTACATTGTAAAAGGTTGGCAAAATCAGCATTAATGGACATTAAAATAAAAGTCTGGCTTTTAATAACTATTCATCTGGCAATTTCACTATGACCTGTAAAACAAAAGTCAAAAAGAGGCCTCATGCTCTTTTATGCGTTTTTATCGTCTTAACTCAAAATTAAATAAACTTTATTGTTATTGATATAGTATCTGTGGCGGATTTTAATGTCTAAAGCAAAGAAGGATCCATGGAATATATAAACAAGATAATTTACATATTGTAATGAAAAAGATTCTGTCAGTCAAATAACTTTTAGTTCCTCCTTTTTGTTTCATGTATATCTGTGTGTGGGAAATAGTAATATTGAACTTGAAATTTTGGAACAGTTTCGCAGTGTGGTGGTCAGCACTCTCGATTCATAGAAAAAATACCGCGGCTCCAAGCAAAAGTTGTACACATCAAATAACTCCATGGCAACGTCATGTCAGCAGTCGATTTCCTGTTTATAACCCGTTTCAATGTCCCAAGGTTATTAGAACTGTTGTACCAAAACACGAAGCATTATTGTCCTCAAGATAATATCAAAACAAGCAGTAATTAAAGCAGTAACACTCACTCTTTGTCCATATTCTTTGACATTATGGATCTTCAGTGTGGTTCTTTCATTACTGACACTCCCCTCTCTCCGTTTGAAAGTTTTTGCTTCATAAAAATCCCTCGACATCTGTCTTCCTCCAGTGGGTCATCACACTCCTACTTCCTCGGTTCACTTCACATCCCTGATAAAATGCCTCATCCCTGTGATGTTACCTTCACTGACAGAATGATTAATTACACTATAATAGGTGATGTGAAGCACCATAAAACCGGAGAAGTGATTCCTCTCCCCTCTTTAAATTACAGCCTTTACCTTCCTTCAGCACATGCTCACAATTTGTGCTGTCATCTGTCAGTATTGCAGACATCATTTATTGCCCCTGAGACGTTTTTTCCTTTATTCTTCACTTTGATGGGTGAGCTGGCAAACAAGACAGGTGTCCATGAGTAAATTAACCTGAGGGTGAAAGGGGGGGAAAAAAAGAATCTTGTCAACCACTTGTTTTATGGTTTTGCAGCTGCTTTTCCTCTCCTGGAATCAGTTATTTGTGTGAGCACATCTGACATATCTGAGTCCAAGTGGTTGCCTTTTGCTGACCAATCACCAAGAACCAACTAGAACCTGTTATTGTACTTTGTTTCAGCTGTGTGATTTTTTTTATTTTTTTTTGTTACAACACAAAAGATAGAGATGTAACAGCAGTACGGATGTTCCAGACTGGTTTATTCGTTTAGTGCCTCATCTGATTTTCATTGACAGACTGATGTGGCTCAGCAGGAGTGCTGGTTTTTCTGCCTCTGAGGGATTCATTTTCATGCCGTGAGCTTAAACCTGGCAAAATGGACAAATATAGAAAAAGGTCTGATTGATGAAACTGCACCAAAAACAAGAAGCAAAGCATATCTGGTTTCTGGTGAAACATTAAAAATAATATAATTAAATCCTGGCCACATAGTTTATTACCTGGTTCAAAAATATACCTAAACCTCACAACTCAAAGACTTTTTTTTGTGTTTGACTGGCTTGTCACTGGTTTGTTAAATGAAAAGGCACAGTCTTGATGATGAGCTGAACGAACCATCGCGTGTGTAGATAATCGTCAGAAAATAAATAAAAAGAATTTCAGTTATGGCAGACATCTGCAACATTTACATTTTGATGTCAGACCAGTTTTCTTCTAAGCGTGTTCTGCATGCATGTGTGTGGGCATCAGTGCTCGTGCTTGCATGAGGGGGAGAATGACGCAAACTACAAACAAACGCAAATGTAAAATACAGTAAGACAGGAAGAGCCTGATGGGTGGGTGGGAGAGGAATTTACTTGTCCCTCTGGTCTCTCAATTCCTCCTTTTGCTGAATGGGAGGGATGTTAAAAGTAAGAAGCATGGCTACTAACTTAAATGTATGTATTTATACCACATTTTCTGATGTTCACAGTACTCAGATCCCTAAAACGTAAAACGCGGCGAGAGGAATTATTGTATATGACCAGGTGTCATCGGCAGGATGAAGCTCCCTTGGAGTAAACCTTCTAGTCTCTATGGATGGATCAGCAGGATTTACTTTCCCACTCTTGTGTCCGCTGGTTAAGTTTGGTCAAAGTGTTTCATCGAGTGTGGGAGCTCAAAGACGACATGAGCAATTTTTCCACTTGAGGACTTCCCAGCAGCTGGTAGGCTCGCTGAGGCATCAGTAGTTCTTTGGCGTTGCTGGACCCGCCGCCCTGATTTCGCTTTTTGTTTAGTTTTGGGTCTAGTCTGGGTTTTTTTTTGCCTTAGCCCTGTGTCAGTACTGGTTCGGAGGCCCTGTACTGGGTTGGACCATTGCCGCACCTGTTTATTTATTTAGTCGGACTGTCACGTCCATCTTTCAGTTTGTACTTTTCCTGTTTCCCTGTTTTTGTTTTTTTATTTTGGGGGGTGGGGGGGTGAGGGGGAGGTGGACAAGGGTTTTGTGGAGACGTCATCTGCATACTCTTTCTTTATCAAAACCAAGAAGAGAAACACTGAAACGAAGGTTAAAATAAACTGAATGTGTAAAAAAAAAAAAAACACCTCACCCTCTTGTCTCCCATTTTCGTAAATATGTTCCCTCCCTCTGTGGATCATAACAGCAGTGTATTTCAGAAAAAAAATGCATAGACACAAGAGTGTATTGCCACTTTTTCAGTACCACATTACCTTTCAAAGAGATATAAATATTTGCTATGCTTGTCATGGTTTCAAATGTGGAAAGTGTAAAACTGGTCTTCTGCCACACTGGCCAACAATACAGGGTGTCAAGCTGGAATTTATGGTGTGAATTGATGGATAGCGAAAGGTTAATAATGGGGTCAGTATGAGTTCATGTTGAGGAGGTTATATGACAATGAAGGCGAACAACAGGGTCACATAATTGGCTTTCTTAAATAGAAAATGTATATATGTGCATATAATACTTGACAGTCTGAGCTTATGACATTGTCTCAAAACCTTCTTCAGCTGATATTTTATGGCTATTTGGTATTCTTATTGTTAAGAAATAATGAGCTTGATAAAATCAACACACAGGAGACCTGAAGAAATCCATAGGAAGGGGGAGTTAAGAGATCCAGCTGCTCATTTGGGCCGAGGGGGCCCCAGGCAGGTAATCCAGCCATGATCCTGACTGAATGGTTCATATAGCCCCTTTAATTAAAACGTGTCTGTAAAGGCACACATTGACATCTTAACAAAAAAACGTTTGTTCACTGTAAAGGCAAAATAATCAAGTACTCTTTTTACATTTTGTATTTGTAACCAACTCATTGATGGAAAATAGATAAAATACAAGTTCACAACAGCTTTTTGAGAATACTATATATTATGGGGGGGGGGGTTAACAGGAAAATTTTGATGGCTCCAGGAGAGCTGTGAGAAATCTGATATATTCAAGTAAGGTCACTTGACTCTTTGAGGCTGAAGACAAAAAAAAAAATCAAACCAGGAAAAAATTGGGGCCTTCTTTTCTAAACATTAACCCATTCAGACCTGAAACAAATCCTATTTTCTCCTAAATCCAGTGTCCAATAAAATCTATTTAATCCTGTAGAGACATACAGGTAGTGGGGAGGTGAAATCACATCACATCCTGCTATAAAATGACTCAAACTCTGTCCATTTTAAAAGAACACACACTAATGTTGTGATTGCACCTTATGCTGCAACAATAAATATTCAACCAAACTCGGGGCAGGTAAGTTGCCCTGCAGGGCAGCATACTTGGCTTTAAAGAGTGTGATTAAAAACCAGAGAAGTGCTTTTTAAAGGTCCTACAATAAGCAGTTTCAGCTGATTATGCAGGAGAGGCTGTAAAACCGTTAAATCACTGGATATACCTTCTCATCTTGGAGGTGTGGTGGTTAACACTCTCCATTCGCAGTGAAAATGTTTCTGTGGGCATTTCTGTGTAGAGATCATGTTTCCCCGATGCATGTATGCAAGGTGACTGTAAAGAGGGTTGACTATAGGTGTGTGGAGTTGTCTGTCTCTCTGTTTGCCATGGAATGAACTGGCGACATGCTTCCACCCTCAGGATCGAAGTGATGGGTATAGATCATGGATATCTCCTAATGAAACACACATAAAAATGGTTACGTCTAACTTCATTGTTTCAGCAATTAAAGATTATTTCACTGAATCAGCAACCGCAAGAAATAATCATGGGAATGAAGGAAACTTTGTCATGACTCAGCAAAACACAGCGTCTCAGCCTATCAAGTCTCATGGGCCCACGGGGGCGGATATTCAGCAAACAAGGAAACGCTGGTTGTTGTTAGCCACATCAGACCCAGGATGAATCATCTGTGAAGAGGCTCAAAGGGATGTCTGAATGGTGTGCATGTGTTTCTGTGTGTGTGGGGATGTGGGGATGTGGTTTTCGTGTCCTCCTCTGTGGGAGAAATCTCAGAGTCCCAGACATTCTGAGAGAAGACGTCAACGGTTTTTGGTGTCTTTGGCAAAAGAAGTCAGAAGGGGAGGAAATATTCAGCAGGATTGCCAGCAATCTCCCTTCAGTCACTTTAATCTTTGGTGTCTGAATTATATATTCTGACATGTCACAGAATCACTACTCAGAAAATAATACAAATCAACATTTCTGCTTCTCAAACCTGGCGAGCAAACATGACTTTGGGATTAAGATTCGAAATAAACTGATACTATGGCCAGGTTTTTAATATATGAGCCTGTCTGTGTGCATACTTCATGTTTTCTTCTTCCCGGAATGTTTGTTACACAGCAACACAATTCACTCCAATAACTCATCTTGACAGCTGTGTCTCGCAGAGTTATTGTACCTAATCAAGGATCCATGAGAAATTATATTTCTGACATGCCTGACAGCCTGATTCACTGTTTGTAAAAAGGAACATACATACATGGACCTTACATACCGATTTATCTGTATGTTTATGATGCTGAGAAGACAGAAGCAGAGTATAATGATGGATGGATCCAATTGGTGTCTCAGCCGTCCACAGCAGGCCTAGCTTCTCATGTGGTCCCTTGGTAAAATCACTGCCCACCCCTGATCCAGATCCCAATGTTTGTGACTCGACAATGGGAAGACAAACATCCTACATCACTTGAGCTTGTTGACACTTCTGTTTTGTGTGGACCAAACAACTGAGATACAACACAAAGGTTGAGAAGAGCCAATGGGTACATTTCAAGACCTTTGGAAAAAGCCAGGCCAGCTGGCTCTCCCCTGTTTTCAGTCTGCGTGCTAGACTGTCAGCATGAGAGCAGATTCAGTGTCCTCAGCTCAAAACAACAAAGCCAACTGGTTTGCCTTGCAAAATGAGATTAACCTTGTGAAGTTTCTTTGTAGGCCTGACTCTCACATGCAGATGTAGCTAAATAAAGCCCAATGTCTTGAAAAGAATGCTCATCACCCCCCCCCCCCACCCCACAGCCACAATCACAAAGTTTTGGTTCACTGGTCCGGAAAGGATTAATTAACAGACATATCTGGTGGAATTGAAACAAGTAATTAGTGGTATTTAGTCTCTCATTAAATATTACGAGACAGATTTACTGTGCGTAGGTAAGAGTTACGATGGCGCGGGGATTGGTCAACCAGCTGGTGACAGCTTTGAAACTATGACACGGCATAACACAGACGTCTCTAACACAGAGACACTTTCCGTGTGACTGTCTCACTCTATTCTTTATTCCTGTTCATTGCCATTAGTTTTTTTTTTTTTTACTTTTTTTAAAATTCCTCACGTGCAGGATAATGTGTTTGAGAAGCATCCAGTTGTCCAATATGAGAGTTTAGAAATAACAAACAAAAACCACAAAGCCTGTTTGGGGGATCAAACAACTGAAGACAAAACTCTAATGATGTCTGCTTGAATGCAAGACATTTAAATGAGATCACAGACCACAGACAACAAAGACTTTAGCCAGTTTGGGTTGATCTATTTAAAGTGACATGTTGCTTTCAGCTCTAACAAAACAGATTTCAGTGAGACCTCATGTTCAAAGTGAAGATTAATCACTTCACAAAGGGCAAAAATGCCAAATATTGATCACTACACCAAAACTTTGAAGTGTAGATTAATTAGGAAACATTGAAACAGTTATAGTGCATTAAAAAAATCATCAGGTGAAAGATTAGATATAAATCATGTCATTACAGGCTGTTGATGGTGAGGTATGCAGCCTCAGATTGGTTAAATAGGTCCAAAACTATCTAAGGTCACGTTCCATGGAAAATGAGGGGATTTTTTTTGTTGTTGTTGTTCTTTTCTTCGCTTCCAAAGCAAATCTCTCTTGTTAGGGAAAAGTACCGGGTTTTCAAGATAATTGTCTTATAAAGGCTTTTAAAACTTGGACATCAACACGAGTTTGTGTTTTCAAGCCAAAGCAGTAAATTTGCAAAAGTCTAGCTCAGCATTTCAGTGCAGATAAATTGTCCGACTTAACCATTGTTGTAATACAAAAACAAACATGTAAAAAAAAAAAAAAAAAAAAGTTTTCAAGTTTGGTTGGAGTTGATTGTTGTTTTGGGTTTGAAAAGATGACTTTATGGCAACCCCAAACCTGAAGTCACAGAAACTGTGCACCAAGTGTCAAGCGTGTCCATTCGGTGCAATCAAGAGGTCCACCAATCATTGGGGTTCATTCTCATGTACGTCATTGGGGGCTCAAGCTGTGGTAATAGGTCTCAGTGAGGTTAACAAGTCTTACCAATGTTCTCCTCGCAAATGCTGAGTAAGGCGAATCACCCCACCCTGTAAAACTTTTTGTGATTACGAAAACTGTATCCATATTAACTACAATGGGTGTGGTGGATGGCTGTGAAATTCCCAATGAGGACTATCTGCAATGGGATGACATTGAGGATTTTGACAGTATGACGGGAAATGGTGAAATCCAACAGGAAGCTATTCTCCAGAGAAGATCTCTCGTTCATCCAAAGAATGCAATGAAGGTAGGTTGCTGGAATGTAAGGACAGCGTAAGAACAAGAAAAGACTGCTGTAGTTACACGAGAAATTAGAAAGCATAATCTTGAAATACTTAGTGAGGTAAGATGGACCAGATTTGGAAGATTGAAGACGAGGACCGGCAAAACCATTCTATATTCTGGGGCAGAAAATGAGCATCAAAGAGGTGTTGCAATAATACTTAGCTTGGAGCCACAAAAAAGTCTTCTGGAATGGAAACCAACAAGGGTTCGTATAATAAGAGCAAGGTTCAATTCTAAATTCATCAAACTGTCATACAGATATACGCGCCAACCAATGTGTCAGATGATAAAGTTAACGAAGATTTTCATCAACAGCTCCAAAGAGGATTAAGCAAGACTGATATGCCGACAGTGATGGGAGACTCGAATGCCAAGGTCGGATCACATGATGAATACTGAAAAGGGACCATAGGAAAGTTTGGAATAGGGGAAATGTGCAAGAGTATAACTTGGCAATAGGAGGAATGATGTTTGAATATAAAGCGATATATAAATGGACATGGTAATCATCTAATGGCAGAGACAGAAATCAAATAGATCACATTACAATCAATGGCAAATTCAGAAGAAGTATGGTAGACACATGCGTCATGAGGGGTGCAGATGCCAACACCATTATTCAGTGGTTGAAAATGTTAGACTGAAATGAAAGCAATGCGGGAAGTTGAAAACATGGATTATTTACGTCGCAAAATTAACTAATCCAGAAGTTAAAAAATTATTTTCTATTGTTTTAAAGAACAAATTTCAGTGTCTGAAGACTGAAGATACAAACGAAAATGAACCTGAGAGGAACATCAAAACCAGAGTGAATCGAACCTGGGAGGTGATTAAAACGGCCTATAATGACGCCTGTCCTGGCAAAAGAAAAGATTGATAGGCGGCGCCTCAAAGATAAAATCAACATTGCCAAATCGGAAAGGATCAGGAGGGCTTGAAAGAAAGACTACTCCCTAAAAGACAAAGATGTGAAGAAGAGGACGCGAAGAGACAAGAGGTCAATGATTAATAATCTGGCCATGGAAGCAGAAACGGCCGCAAGTAAAAACGAAAGGCAAACTGTATACTGAATCACCAGAAAGCTTTGTCAAGATAAGAAGTCTAATGTTTATGGTGTGCGGGGCAAAGATGGAAAACAAATTACTGAGGAACAACAAGTATTGCGGTGCTGGAACGAGCACTTTTGAAATTTTTAATCTGAAAACTGTTAGAGTAGTCTACTAGATGGTTGTATTCTTGATTAAACAGATGATATTTTAGGGATAGAAACGGGCCCATTTTGAACCAGAGAGGTCAAGGAAACATCCAAAAGCAGGAAAGCTACTGGAATCGACCAAATTAGTGCTGAAGTATTAAAATCACACAATCAAATTGTCAGTTATGCAATCTGTTCAACAAAGTCAAATAATGATGAGAAATACCTGATGATTAGAAGAAAATCATTATTACTAAAGTAAGAAAGGTGACCTTACCTGATGGGAAGATTCAAGAGCAAAAGGACTATTGAGCAAATTTGTGTTCTTCACAATATAATTGAGCAAAGTCTGGAACGGCAATCTTCAACCTATGTCAATTTTGTAGACTTTGAGAAAGCCTTCGATACCATAGATAGATCCAAGCTATGGGCCATTCTGAGAAACTGCGGGATACCTTCGAAAATTGCGGGATTAATTCAAGGAAGTAGTAGCTGTGTTTCGGTCAGACGTGAGTCATATCAGTCCTACTTTATGATTCTGAAACTTGACGATAACCCAGGCAGATGAGAATACGATTAATAGATTTCAGAGAAAGTGTCTTCGAAAAATTCTTTGAATCTTCTTCGAAGTAAGACCAACGTGGAGCTAAACAGTGAAGAACCGACACCAATTAGTGAACAAGCCTGTAAGAGGCAATGGAGGCTTATTGGCCACGTTTAACGAAGGGATGAATTTGACAACAGCAAAATTGCTTTAACCTGGAAACCAGAGGGCAGACGGAAGCGAGGCCGAACTCCAACCACATGGAGCACAAATGGACAGCAGAAATGGAAAGAAACAAACTAGGATTGGAACTCTTGGAGATTGGCAGAGCTCGCAGCCAGAGACTGCCAAAGTGGGAACTAGATGATTGATACGGCCTCATGTGCCACCTGGGCACGGAGAGAAATTGATTGATCATGTAAATCAGCACAGAGACCAACAGAGCACTCGGCTGACCAGCGACTTTCACACTGCATGTCTGAACCATCTTTTGTTTTCATCATCCAGCCTGGCAGCAGGAGCTGTTCTGTTGAGAGTGAAAAGTTGGTTTAGGTAAACAGCTTGATCTGATTAGCTGGGTTGAACAGAGCAACTCTGTTAGTTTACGATTGTGGATTAGTTGTATTATCTTTTATTTGAGCTTTCCTTGTTGTCCCGAGGCCTGACAAAAAAAAATAAAACATGGAATCTTTTTTGCAACTAATTGTTTTGACTCATTTGATTATGGTTTTTAAGAGTTTCCGTTCTGTAGTCTGCGTTTCTTACTCTCTGCACTTTCCTCCAGGTATTCATGGATGAAGATCAGCAAGTTCCAGATCTGTGATTACTGCATTTATCAGTGTGCACCATTACCGGCCCAGGCAGATGTTCTAACACTCTGAGATGGCTTCTTCTAAAAAGCTTCTTCTTGGTAAAAGAGAGTTTTTCCTCTCCGCTGTTGCCCACACTTACTTATGTGGGATTGTTAGATTATTTTTTTTGTTCCTTATTTTATTTGAATGCCAAAGTGCCATGAGATGACTGTGTTATATCTGGCACTACATAAAAAAAGCTGTGATAAATTTAAATTTATTGAAATGACACCCATAAAGTTTCACTATCTGCACTGAACGAACATGCAGCTAATTAACCGCATGCACACTGAGTATAGGCCAAACAAAAATAATCAAAACAACCCATGTGTCTGGTTTTTCTCTACGGTTCACACATAGGCCCAAAAGGAAGCCCAAAAAACATCATTATTTTAAGATTAAGATTTAAAATTATTTTCCAGATTAAAAGCAGAAAATAGTATTAAAAGCAGCATACTCATTAAGAATCTCAATATGGAATACATGGTTAGAACATGTAAAACTTACACAGAAAGCAAATGAATCTTAAAAGCTGCAGCCAGTGAACTAAAACTGTGGTAATGTGGACCTCAGCTGCAACATTTGGGCAAGCTGTATATGTTTCCGTTCAAAATACCACTTTAGCAGCTAAAATACTTACAGTAAAAAAACAACTGTTTCACATTTACTGTTTTAGTGAGCAGCTGCCTAGTTAGCACAAAGTGGTAACGGGTGGATATGTGCTTTAACTCAAATTGCGTTCCTCTGTGTGTGTCCTTTAATTCATCACCAACATTTGGATCACACACTTCATGCAGCTGCAACACAGTTCACCACTGTAATGCTGTTCAAATCAGTTTGCATTTTGTTTTCTTTCCCATTTTTTTTTGTCGCTCTCTGGGTTTGCTGAGCAAGCCAAATTAGGGTCATTATAACACCTACTAAATATAATGACAATATTGTGCTTATGTTTGGGAAAATGTGCAAACAGTTAACATGTTACCACCTTGAAACTTTCCACGTAATCAAAGGTCACGGGCATTTTAAATCCAGGCTATTGGTGTTAATTATCACAGAGCAGCACACCGGGAAAGGTCAGTCCTGCATCTCTCAGTGACGTCAGGCACTGACCTCAGCAGGGCTGCAGGCAGTGGGTCAGCCTCTTGGCCGTGGATCCACTTCAGATTAACATTAACAGAACGTGACAGTACTGAGAGACTTTGAGCTCAGTGAGGCTGAGGATTAACCACCGACTGCCATACCTGCAGTGCCTACCTCCAGCTGATGCCGTCTTCCATCCACACATTATGCTCATATAAGAATGTAATACAGCCAAGCTTGAAGTGTTACTACAAAGATATGTAAGGATTAGCTGGACTGGGAGTGGTATTGGCCTTTCATGGATAAAATTGTCCCAACAGTTTGCCTCACTGCTGCAAAAAACCAGATGGCTGCTGACAGCGGTAATTCATCTGCCGAAACATTTCCAGAAATATGAAATACTGAGAATAAAAGAAAAAATGTTTTTTTTTTTTTTGGGGGGGGGGGGGGGGGGGGGGATGATGAAACTGGTTCACTTGAGTCAGTTTACTTGTCCTGGAGACTTAATCAGCCTGTGAATTCACTTGTTTAAAGTATTAAGGAAACTGTATCTTTACAGACAGTGTGACTTTAATAACGTGTGCAGTAAATTTTGTCGACAGAGGATTTTGAATTGTGACTGTGACCTCTGATGCTTTTAATATGGCACAATAATAATGTGAAATAGTCCTATCCAGACTTTAGTGCTATTAGCTTTTCTTTTATTAAAATCTCTCTATAGAAGCAGGCCTCCAATCAATATTTTAACATGTGTTGATTCTATATTAACTAAATAAGCTATTGAAAAAGCTCCACAATCACTTGTACAAGGCCATTCATGCACTTTGGAGTATAAAAGCTTGATCTACTGTATCCTGAACAAGCAAACACAACATGCATTCCAACATACATTTTGACCTGTTCATCAGCAGGGCACATGTTGTTCTCTCCTTTGATGTCTTGCTACTTGTTCATGCAGGTATTTGTTGGGTTGGGTTGATGAGCACTCCCCGGTGCACCCTGGCATCGTCACAGGTGTAGGAAAGTGTCTGTCCCGAGTTTTATGTGGGGGTTTGTTGTGGTTGGGCGCAGTCTGTTGATCAGGTCTGCTGTGGTTGTCGCTTTTCCCGGCCTGTCTGCCATGGATTTTTATCAAAGATTCACATTCAAAATGAAGAAATTAACTCAGTACTTCTCCTTTTCTTATTTCCGTACCAGAGAGGTTAGTTGGAACAAAAACGCGAGACACCTAAAGCAAGAGTAGCCTGTCTCGCCATTAGCTGCGCCTCCATTACGAGCTTATTGGCGGGGCTGGTCATGAACCAGCTGTAAATATAATTAGTGACCACATTGTGCTGGAAGTGCCTTGTGTTGACTCCTGCTTTCCAGGCCGCAGCCGTAGACCCTCTCCGCTGGCTTCATGTCGTGCCTCTCTCGCGCACTATTACACATTTTGCCGTCAAAATATGGCTCCGCACAGTGCCGGCGAGAGAAAAATCCTGGGAATCAGATTTCCTTGTAGCAACGCCAGACCAGTGAACACAGTGCAACTGCTTCCAGCAAGCTTTAGTCGGGGGAGACAAATATTTTCCCTCCAAATATTATCATGCTCTCCGAGACGTAGACAACAACACTGTTCACATCGTGAAAGCACATTCATGAAGTGGGTTTTTTTTTCAGCGCGCACAAAGTGGAGCTTGTAACTTTGTGGGTCTTGGTCACAGATATTAATGGAGATCCTTCACTGGAGTGTTAAATATATTGCAAGTGTTTGTGACATCACCACATGGTTTTTAGGGAACATATTAGACGTTGGTTATAATATACACAGAGGCTAAACCAATCCTTAACTTTAGCTCCAAATTCTCATAATGTTACCTGGGATTTTCAGAGCTTCTTTTAGCAAATATTTTACAGGCTCACTTTTCATTAAGTGCATGAAGCAACAGTTTTTTAGGATCACTGCATGGGTTACGGTAGGTATGTAAGTAATTTCTTATTAGCAGAGGCTGCAGCTTAGAGGTGAGAGTCAGATATCAGGGAGAAGCATAGTATAAGCCCTCCAGAGTACGGCTCCCCAATCCTAAGATCTCGCTCTGTATTTTGTCTGTGGTTTATCACTTAGGAGTGACTGACAGGCTCTAATACAGGTCATGAAAATATACCACACCATGTGGTTTGTTTACATTGTGGTATCAAAAGTAATGATCTTACAACATGTTTGAATTTACTTTGCTTACACAGTGTCTGTTGAATTAATATAACTGAGTAACACTGCTATCTCACAGATATAAGAAGTGACATCAGATCAAGGATAATCATTACCCGAGTTACTTATAATCAATCCATTGCATATTCTCCCTATCAGTTATTGATAATAAAAGCCGCTGGTTAAGTTGTAAAAGTCAGTTCTGCTTTATTTTGAACTGTACCTCTCAATTACAAGAGAGCAGGTAAAAGTGTCACAGGGAGTAAGACGTACGTAGACAGCGGATCCATTGCTGTTTTCATGGAGGTGATGCCCTCCTGTTCAGTTTTCACGTCCAAAATTATTTCCAGCATGTATATAAGTTAACTGTCACTTTCAACAGAATACTATGGTACTTTTGTTGTGTGTGACATAATCCCAGAGAGGCAGCCTTAGTGGCAGCGCTACTACCTTGTCAACGTTGCTTCATGTGCCAGTGAAATCTCAAAGCTCAAGTGTTGCTTTTCAAAGGAACTGAAGACTAAATTCCACATTTACGGTCTCAGTCCAGTCAAAGGGGAGACCGAATGCACTGTGCATAAAATGTCCACCTTATCTTAAGTCACCAAACATCATAACTTGAACAATTACCTATTTTGGCATAATAATCCATATTGATTAACATGCATCTCAATCTTGAAGACAATGTGTAGTTTCAAATCCGAATTTCATATCAGAGGAGGCATACTTCAGGACATATTTGCACAAAATATTAAACTAGAAATTAAACACTCATCTTTTAATTTCAACTCTCCGAACATCAAAAGAAAATGTAAAGATAGGTCATTTAAAACTGCTGGAGGAGTCACTTCTATCTCCGCCCTTTGAATGATTGGTTTGCTCCTAAATTCAGTATTTGAGATAATTACAACAATCGCCGTTTACAGTTGGCTGGCCTTCCGTGAAAAAGAATGACTAGTATTCTTACTTAATCTCTTATCTAACAATTGTTGCGCCACATTTTCTTTGTTTCTCGAGTAAAGTGGACCACATTTATATTTATACTGCTTATGATTTGGAATGGATTATTGTTATTTTGAGCTGCTTTGATGCCAGATCCAAAGGATACGTAATAATTATGATAATGTAGCATTCTCTGATGCAAAGTTCAAAAGAAAAATTGCTGGAATTTTGAGAGAGAAATGTCAAATTTTTCCGTGGCATTTCATTCTAGATCCTCAATTGTCTTGGATGGAAAGAAAGAAGGAAAGAAAGAAAGAAAGAAAAGTGGAAAAGTGGTGCACCATCATCATTCTTGTGTTGTACTTTCTGGATCTGGGCCTTGGGCAATTCTGGCTCACACTGCTATGGGGGAGGGTTCCTTCCACAGAAAGGTCTCATAAGGACAAAACATTGCGCGTGTGTGTGTGTGTGTGTGTGTGTGTGTGTGTGTGTGTGTGTGTGTGTGTGTGTGTGTGTGTGTGTGTGTGTGTGTGTGTGTGTGTGTGTGTGTGTGTGTAATACATATATAAGTGTGTAGCCTCGATTCCTCTTTTATAGGAACCAGTAAAAGGAAAAAAAACAGTTATCCTCAAAATGACATGAGCTGTGACCTAATGCCACATGTAGAGAGCCACCATCGACAGAAACACTTCAGCTACTGAGTGAAGCCAGTTAACCCTCAGTTAACTCTCAGCCTGATGCCTTTTAAATTAAAACCATTTGAAAAGCGTCCAATAGGACTGGCTTGATCCAGATTACACAGAAAGAGTGAAAGAAAGTGAATGAGGGCAATTTGATGCAATTGTACAAACTGCAGAGTTTGGGTAGGAGACCTAATTAAAGGAGCGTGACTTGAATGGTTTATGGTGAATCTTTGCACTTCGGTGCATGTGACAATGATATTATCTGCTTTAACTCGCCCAAAACAATATGTTGACCTTTGAAACGTGCAACAATTCACAAAGCATGCAACTGCAGAGACTGTCAATCATCACACACACCTACCGAGAGAATAAATACACAGAGAAGCCACTGGAAATAGAAACTACACTGTCAAGTTAAACACAGTCTATGAGCCAAATCTCCCTAAGCCTATAATTTCCTGGCCGCACGTGCTGAAACAGAGGCTGGACTCGAGAATCCATCTTGACTGAATTATAGTCCGACTCCAATCGACGCTTCCCGTCTCGCTCATTGTCTAAACGCACTCAGTTCCCCACCAGCAGTGATGACAAGATGCTGGCGATGAGAGTAAAGACGTGAACCTACTAATGTTTGTGCTTCTGCAAATATGTGTAAATAGATCATGCATGTTGCAAGAAACAGACCTCCCACCTTTCCCACTTACAACAACCTTGTGTGAAAGAAATTATCCCCTTACTGAGAGAATGTTTTGGAAAAGTGGTATTTCCCAAAAGACACTTAAAAAGAAAAAAAAAAGAAAGAAAGAAGGTATGTGGAAAATGGTTTATCCCAGGTGGTTGGCTGTGAATGTGCCCCACAGACAAATTTCCCTTACAGCGAGTTTGGTGGTTTGTGCACAGTGTGCTCCAGCATAAATCATAGACTAACATACCCCTGATGGACGGCTGAAAAAGAGATAGCGAGGCTCTGGCATTTGTTGGACTAGAAACTGAGAAACGTTTACCCTTTTGAAAAAGGCACTGCCAGATGTGGCATGAAATATGAACACCATAAAGAGCAATAAAAGAGTGTGAGATTAACAGACGGTAACTTTATAAGCCGTGAAAGTACAACATGGAGCTGGACATGGGTGAATTAAAGTGACAGAAAGAGCAAACACGACAAGATTGGAAGAAAAAAAAAAAGAAAATACAATAAAGGAGCCCTGAAAAGGACAATGGAAAGAGTGAAAAGGGGAAGTCCAGCAACACACACACCTAACATATATACCAGGATTTCACAAAACTCACTCAGATACAGTATGAGCAGCGACAGACGGGTTAAGATCACTTTGTTTTGACCAACGTTTTATAAGGTCTATAAATGTTGCCAGTGTGAGAGTCAGCTAAATGTCTCACGAATGGAAATATTGAAAACTCATGCAGGCCGGCCCATTTTTTCCCCATTTTCCAAATTTGCGCCAAAATATAATCTAAAAACATCCTTTTGCACAGATCTTTCATGAAAAAGGGTTTAATTGAATCATGGATCTTAATAAAGCACATTTGTGAAGTTTGCAGCGATTCAATTCAATATTATACAAAGTCTGCTTCCATTTAATCAAGTCTGCTTCAATTTTGATCTGTTTTTCATATATCAATGGCCAATAGTCTTTTTACAGGGTTCATTTTTTAAAGATTGTTTCTACATAATGATGTTTTTAGATTAAAGTGAGACATTACACATCAATAAATGATCTTTGATCATGTTGGATCTCATCATAAACTTTAGACTTCTTGGAAGTCGCCATAGAAATTGGGCAGATAGATGAATAGGTGCCAACCCATCAGGGCTGCACAATAATTACTTCATTTACTTTAATACATTACTATTATCATAGGATCAACATTAACATGTCCAGAACTGCAATACATTGTACATTTCCATGCACTGTGCCTTCATACTCTGTATGCCTCCTACACAAACTCCTCCAGCTGAAATTGCTCTGCAGAACAGGAATGATCCCCCGGCTCTGAATGAAATGCATGATGACATGGACAATGTAGAACTCAGGGAGAAAAAATGAAGAAGTACTCCCCAAATTACAACTGAACCAAAGTCCGGGGGAAAAATAAGAAATATAACAAGCACCTTCTCAAGACAAGACCAGGTGGATAATCTTTTGACTGGGGCCTTCACCACCAGGGAAGTCAGAATGGGAAGTACTGAAAACTTAACTGTGGAGGACACAACAGTGCAGAATCTAAGTGCCATGTTGAACACTGTTTTGTCTCCACATCTCAGCAACATGAACATTGTGGATCGTCATTCACGCGGGCTCCTTTGACATACTGCAGAGGAAGTCTGGATCTGAGGTCCTGCAAAAGGACTTTTCCCTACAAATGGAGAAACCGAAGGGACTCGAAGTCACAAAATGTTTCCTCTCGCATTTTAGCTTTCAATACGTGGCTGACTCCAACATGTAGGTCCAATGGGATTAAGTTCATTGACAACTTCAACATCTTTGGGAACTGTGAGGACAGCTTCAAATCAGTTGGGGTTCATTCAAATATGACTGGATCCTGATTGCTCAGCGCCAACATACACCATGTCCTCAGGATCAATCGCTCAATCAAAACCATGACGATAGGCACCAGGGACAACAGGGAGACAGCCTCCATCTCTCTCCCCCCCCTCCGGTGATCCTTTGCTTCAGTTCAACCAGGGAATTTGAAGGACATCTCGGTTCCAGTCCAGGATCCACCAAAAACCCCCTCCTGCCTTCCCCAATCTCACCTGTGAGGGAGCTTGTTAGAGCAGTGACACGGTAACTCAGATAGAGAGGTCAAAAGGTCATAGGCATCATCCATCAGAGGTGCACCAGAGATGAGGAATACCTCATGCTGTGTTGTTTCATATACTAGTGATTTCAAATAGCCGGTTGCAAGGTCAAAACCCAATTAGTAAGAATAAACATACAGTTACTCTGGATAATCTGACTGCACATGTGCAGCAGGCTTAGTGGTAATCCAGTAATGTTCATAATACACTACACTATGGCTTACCAAATGTTAGGTCTCTGTCAGGCAATTCACTTTTAATTAATGATTTTATTCCTGAGGGGAAAAAAAATAGAAGAAAACAATAATGCAGCAGCACTTGCTCATCAGCTCCTCCACACTTCAGTAAAATTATTGAGGTCAAAGTGTTCAGGAAAGGAGGTGGAGTAGCTTCTCTATATAATGATACATGTCAGTGCAAACAGCTGTCAAATGGAAAGTTTGACTCTCTTGAACATGTTGCGCTTCAAGTGAACTCTTCCTGTTGGGCAATATTCGTAACCATCTTCAGAGCACCACAATAAGACACAAGCTTCTGTCACAATCTTAGCAAATTACTGTCTAATGTATGTATTGATTATGATTCGGTTCTTATAATGGGTGATTTTACAGTAACAATCCAAAAGGTAACAGTGTTAAGGAAGTTTGTGGACTTCTCCAGCATGTCACAGTTTCGACTCACAACAAGGAACATATTTTTGACTTGGTGATTTCGAAGTATGTAAACATTTCTGAGGTGGTGGTGAAGGATGCTGCCATTTCTGATCATTATTTTAGTTTCATTTAAAGTCTCCATTTCACCTGACGGCAGCAGAAGTAAAACAGAGCTGATCAGAAAACGTCGCATTGGTAAAAACACACGTACATTCTTCACTGAGACGTTCACTCACATGGCAGCTCTGCCTTCAATTCCTGCCAGTGACCTTGTAGATATCTTCGGCTCTAAAGTTACAAACACCATTGATACCACAGCCTCAGTCAGGGTCAATGTTGTCTGTGGTAGAAGAAAAAACCCATAGGCAGAATGCAGGTGGCAATAATCTGAGCTCCACAGCCATTCCAACATCTATAAAGAGACACTACGATATTTAATATTCAAGTAAAAAGGGCCAGACAGTCCTTTTTTCTATGAGATGATCAACAAACAGCAATAATGCATGTAAATTGTTTAGTGTTGTACACGGGTTGACGAATCCCTCAGCATCCGTCCTTTCTGATTTGTTATCTGTTGCATGCAAGGATTTTGTATCCTACTTCACCACAAAAATAATGCAGATAAGAATGAGAGTCAGCCAGGATACCTCAGGCATTATGACTGTGACGCCTGTGCCCCCACACAAAGATATTGTGTCAAATCTGGTACATTTTAACCCTTTAGTTGGTTTGAATCTTAACAGCAAGCTCAGGACTATTCTGTGTCACTAGGTGACTATGAATCTGTACGTATGAAAATCACTTGTGCGGTTCCTCAAGGCTCCAACCTTGGGCCTCTTTTATTTGGCATGCTTGCTCAGATCATGGAACATGACAACATCCCCTATCATAATTATGCAGATGACATGCAGCTCTACATGTCAGTGAATAACCACGGCCCCTTATTGCTTCTGGGTAAGTGCACAGATTAAATGAACGAGTGGACGTGTCAGAACCATTTCAGAATAGTGCTATTTAAATAAATCTGCCTTTGCCTTCATATTTCATCCAATTTCATGGAGCCCCACTGTGTTCGGTGTCCAACTCCATGTGGATGTGATTGGCTGAGCCAGAGGAGAAAACTCCCAAATCTGTAATTGGAAGTATGCTCGCGGAATGTTAAATCAAACACACAACTGGATAACATCTAGTCATTCCAGCAGCCAGACATATTAGTTTGGCTGAACTTAAGACAATGTTGTGAATATATTTATGTTTTGCTTCATTAGTTTTGTTTGAAAACTGTTTATTTTCTGATTTGTGACTTCCAATTCAACATGTGAACCAATAACTATTTGTAGCAACTCTTCCTAACTCCTATGTGTGGTCCCTGAGAAGCCAAGGATCACACAGCCGTGTCAGGTAAGGTCTGTAAGACGCCATGGATGATAAATGCAGTGTTATGTGGTCACTGGCATGCGCTAGTCAAGCCAAAGCATCAGAGCTAAATCCAGAATGAATCCAGAAGGATGAATGGAAAACATTCCTCCATTTCCATTGTGCATCTCCAGCATATTCAACTGGGACTGTTGCCGACAACTAACAATGCCTGTGTTGATCTCCATATCCTCATGAGACCCAGCAGCAGCTCTGCACGGCGCAATGAAGGACGCACAGCCATACATCAGACACAGGTCAGATGCTACCGTCTGTCCATGAAGGGGAAAAGGTTGGCTGTTACTGGCGACAACAGGAGGCGTACCAGCGACTGAGTCAGCTCACAAGTTACGTTTTCACAATGTGACTTTTAAATGCTACATTCCTTTTTTTCCCCCCTCTGAAATAAATTTCTTGCATTTTTGTTAAATCAATAAAATGAAGAAAATGGACCAAGTTCTGGGAAAGTGGTGAGTTAATGCCGTTTGCAGATGTGAACGTCAAACAAGCCATACCACCTTAAACATTAACCGTCAACTCTAAAGGAATCAAACAGTCAGTTAGGTTATCCTGTGCTGCTCTAATATTAAGTATATATTTACGCAGGCAAACGGCAGCCAAGCCAACCTGTGAGGTTGCCTTGATGTGGCAAGTTGAACTA
This sequence comes from Lipophrys pholis, assembly GCF_963383615.2. Taxonomy (NCBI): domain Eukaryota; kingdom Metazoa; phylum Chordata; class Actinopteri; order Blenniiformes; family Blenniidae; genus Lipophrys; species Lipophrys pholis. The sequence continues at coordinate 16,848,058 of NC_137649.1, forward strand.
CAGGCCGGCAGTCATGATGCATTTGATTACAGGACAGCTGACAAGCCTCCTCGACACAGGATTGTCCACACTGTGAATATGCCAAACCAAGCGGGTACATTGCAGCGCCGTGGTGTTCGTAAGGGAGTACGCAGTCAGGCAAGTGAGCCTGATAAAAATAGTCACGAATGTCCTGTGGAGAGTTACAGTGACAAACATTTAAATCAGGCATTTTTAGCCTGGCTGTTACATGACAGCCTGGATCGCTGTGACAAAGTGGCTGATAATTGATTACTTAAGATAAGTGAGAGACAGCACATAAACAGACACACACATACACTGCACATTTACATACGTTTGCTCTGAAGCCTACTTTCTCACTGCATATAATCTTAGTTGCTTTGGCCTGCCTGGTAGATTATTATGGTGGGGTGATGCAATGTCAAGTGACCACATCATGTGACAGAGAAATGTGTTTTGTTTCTGTAAAACTGTTAATCTCTTCCCTTTATTATGACAGAATAGTTTCAAACCTATAGGATGAAAAGCTAGATTTTATTTTCTCTTGTTTTTCAGATTATATGGAAACTCACTTGTAAGAGTCATACAATTAATTAGCATAGGAGGAGATGCTTAAAGGATTTTGAGGCCCTCTGAAGAGTGTTTGGTTACAGTCATGTAGCTGTCAACACTTCTAGTCAAACCAAGTATTGATATATATATAGTGCAATCTGCAAATACTGAAACGTCTTCAGCTGCATTATAATGAGCATGATGTAGTGAGCTCCTTTTATTCTTTCAATCACTGTGTTTAACAATTAATTTTGCAACTTCATGGAACATAATGAATCCATTTTCCTTAAGCCAGTCTGAATATGTAACTTGTATTATCCTCAAATTAGATGGCACATCTTTACCTTGAGTGTGAGACACCTGGGAAACCCAGTTGACCAGAGTAATATCGAATCAAATCTGCAGAGCAAGTTGTAATGACTTGCTGTGGTGATCCCTGTAAAAGGGAGCAGACGAATACACTCTGTCATTACACCCGAACCAGGCACTAAACCTTGCACAGACGTCCTTGTGTTTTCCCATCGATTCAATGGAGAAGAAGTGTAAAAGTCAAATGTCATTTTTAGAAATGAGAGGTTTCCTGTTCCCCGAGAAATAAATGTGAGCACTGTAATTACAGTGCAATTGCATTCATGGAGTGGACCAATAAGGCAAATGTGGGAACAAGCCAGAAAACACAGGGCCTTTGCCTTGGTCAGTTCATCTGGACCGTTGTACGCAGTGTCTTTTTTTCTTCCCAGCCACTTATTGTGTTGTTACAGTTTTTGAGCATTCATACCATCTGCTCATTAATGCTGCCCTCAATTTAAGAGTATATCACAACATTTGACCCAACTGCATTGAGGAGGAACAGAATGTTCAAAGAGTGTATTTATGAAGTCTGTGGCATGAGCACACACCCGACACACTTGTTGCACTCACAGTACGGTATACAGTTACCTCTCTGCTGTTTGGACCAGCTTAGTCCAGTTGGATCTGTCACCCTTCCTCATGGAAAAGCAAAGTAACAGAACAAATCCATAAATGACCCCTGGAAAAGAACAGAGCACTGCTTCTTCTAAATTTACCAGCTTCTCAAAATATGGCACAGGCCACGTCACTTTTGGATGCATTAGAAGCTTAACAAGTCCAGCACTGTCTTTTCAACTGCATCTGGATTTCAATTAAATATTAGAGAAAGAAATGTTCTGTGACATACTATGTTTGTTTGCTCGTGCCGTTTAATCAAACAAACTGTGACAGAGACACAGATATATTAAGAGTGAAACACAAACACTGTGCCATGACAGCATGTTCCTGGTGTGACTGAAGCAAGTGGAAGTGTCAGTGTTGACTTAATTTACCAAACAAGCTCGTCTTTCTTTAGAGAGAAACCTCTGCTGGTGCAGCGACAACTGCTGCTTGAGGGCGCTAGTTACACGGAGATTCAATAATAGTTTGACAGCGCCATCTAGTGGGATCATCCATTTAGCAGAGACCAAAGAGGCAGGACGCTTTAACCAACAAATCCCAGTGCAAGTGGATGAAGACACTGGAAAAATGGAAAGCATGCGCAAAAAAATCTACAAGATGCGGAAATAATTCCGATTTATTTTTTTTTTTAAATGATTGAATTGATGATTCAGTGGCTTAAAGTGCAGAAAAGGTTCTGCGTCGTGACCCGCACTCCAGAGGGAGAACGGAGGGGGGGGGGGGGGGGGGGGGGGGGGGGTCGGTCCATGGGCGCATGCGTAGTGCGCACCGGCCGCTCTTCGCTCCGGAGATTGAGTGAAGACGATGAGACCGAGCAGGCGGCACGGACCGAATGCATAATTGGCCTATCTTAGTCATAGATTCCCTCTTGCCTTTTCTGTCTAGTTCCTTGCCAAATTTCCCAGTTTAATGTGGAGGTGTAGCCGGGGCGGTGAAGAAACTGAGGGGCTGTGACGGCGCACGAGGCAGAAGAGGGGGCGACGCAGTGACTGAGAGGAGTTGGGCATCAGATTGCACCGGATGTCATTATACGCTTTAAAATATAGAGGACGTAAGTAGCCGCACCCCTTTTTTAAAGCAAACAAACAAACAAACAAACAAACAAAAAAAAACATTATTTGTGTTGTGTATGTCCATTCAAATTTGGTTTTAACATAAAATATTTAATGCAAACGCTTCTTCAAAAAATATGCGTTTTTCGTTTATTCCTTAATGTAAAAAGAAAATTGAATTGGGTGATTCAGATATCTGTTAAATCTACGTGAGTGGACGGACACTCTGTCTCTCACGTTTCTCGTTCCGTTTGCAGGATAATCTCAGACGTGTCTCCATCCGCTCTCAGCACTTTTCATCCACCCACCTGTTAAGCACGCGTTGACATCTTGAATTCACCTAAAATAAAACAAGTAGATGTGTTTGTCTTCTTTTTTTTTTTTTTTTTTTTGTAAGCTGAACCTATTTGAAATACCTTGTGCAACATGTTAGGTGTTATAGTTTTGTTTTTTTTACAGCAGTCGTGTTATCCACCCACCGTTTGTGTTTTATTCTAGATTTCCCTCATGGAGAGGTTTTTGGGTTGTTGTTTTTTTTTTGGACACTATAGCCCATGTAGGGAGATAACCATCAAACACGCATGTGGGTCGTTAGGCATTTGTACTTAGGCCTACCATCTAAGCTCGTTGATCAATTGAATGTAAGCCTCTTGAGCGGTCCGAGCGAAACCTGCTGACACATGCGCCCCAGTCTTTTTGTTCGCGCACAGACCCGGTTAACCCTGAGCCGCTCTCTTCCCTCTGACGGGATATGTCATCGTATCAAGTCCGACAGACATATTATTTAGTCCCTCACTTGTATGCAACATGGCCTTGGGTACTCCGCTCTCCAGGGCATGTACAAACCCGTTGGTGGAAAGTAGTTATTGTATACAGGCCGATTAATAATTTAAAGGGCAACCGATCTGACGCATCGGATTAATTAAAGATTAATATCAAGACACCTACTCTCAGCTCTCTGCTAGATTAGAACTGTTCGTTATGTAACTGCTTTATTAGAGTTAATTAAAGGCACCAACTTTTTTTGTGTAACATTATTCCAAATGTGTACTTTCTTTTCCTGAATTTCCTTCTGTGTATCCATCAATGCATCTGTGTGAGGGGAAATGGAGTGTCAAGGATTTGATTTCCTACAATTATCTTAAACTGTTGTGACAGACCAGCACTCATAGAAATCAATGAAAAGTGCATTAGGTTCATGTGCAGGTTATGTTTCAAACAAGGTTAAGCAAAGACTAATATTGGATGTTTCTATCAATGCTGAAAGAGTTGAGTGGCAACACTTCATTCGGAGTGATTATGTACAGCATGTGCATGTAATGCCTGTAACATGACACAGCAAAAATGAAGTGCTGAAGATAGATGACTGGGTATAATCTCCCCTTTTTAATTACAACAGTTGATCAGTATGCACAACAGAGGTGACTGTATAAGTGAAGAGTGGACAGTACATTCCTGCTGCAGTCAAAATACATGTGCAATGAGGGCTTTTCAACACTAATGCTAATGCTGCGAGTGACGCTGATGTTTTTGTTCTACAATTTAATTGGAACATTTCACATTAACTATGATCTCTCTCTCTCTCTCTATACAGTATAATCAAGACCAAAGACAGAGCCATGGAGGCTGTAACACATTTTGTGAATGACACTGTAGAGTTTTACAAATGGAGCCTTACTATAGCAGGTAAGCTGGGAGCGCTTGTTTCAAACACACACACAAACCATATTAATGAGTAGATTATAGCCATCGCCTTGCATTTACAGATATGGAGCGGTCATATAACGTAACACTGACAACATAAAGCTTAAGTTGTGAGGTCAAATTTAAACAAAGCAGCTTCACATTTGGTTAGTTATTGGTGAGTAGTTACTCATGTTGTTTCATATTAACACACAAGAAAGCCAAAATTGGTCAATTAAAGTGAAATCTTAATGTGACACAAATTCATTTGACAAAGGTTTAAAGTCAGACTGTTGGATATAACCTATCACTAACCCCTTTTTTTTTTTCCTCTGGGTAGACAAAAGAGTGGAGAAGTGGCCATTGATGGCTTCTCCCTGTCCCACTCTGGCCATCAGCTGCCTGTACTTGATCTTCCTGTGGGCGGGGCCTAGATACATGCAGGACCGCCAGCCCTACACACTCAGGAAGACGCTCATAGTCTACAACTTCAGCATGGTGGTCCTCAACTTCTACATCGCCAAAGAGGTAAGTACCCCATGAAGACTCAGTAAGGACACCTGAAATGTGAACGTAACAAATACTTTTATTAAGATGAGGTCAAACAGCAGTGACTGGGGACCATTAGTGGGTTTGGCTTCCAGTCATGTAAGGCATAGGTCTGATTAACTTAAATTTAACAAACAAAAAAAAGAGTGCTTTTTTTTTCCAGCTAGAGCTTTCCTGCTACAACCAAAATGAAAAACATCCCTCCCACAGGATCGAAGATGTTATATTTAATTGAAGCCGTAGCCATTTTCTGGCCACATCTTTCATGAATCATGCACATGTTAACATGCTTCATGTCAGTGAAGCGCATGTGCACATTTAGCACAGGAGACAGCGTCCTAAACTGAAGTTCCAGGTCATTTTAAAACCTGCTCAGTGTGAACGTGAACATATTTGAGTAGTTTAACGATATGTCAGTGTGAATTTGTTTTTATGTGCATTCACTCAAATAGTATCTCAGCAGAAATGTCAACCATTGTCCTCTTCAGCCTGTATTTGAACAATGTCTCCTCTCACCAGCTCCTACTAGGATCTAGAGCAGCCGGTTATAGCTACCTCTGTCAACCTGTCAACTACTCCAGTGATGTCAATGAAGTCAGGGTAAGTCCAGATACACACACCTAAATGTAGCACACTGATGTTTGAATCGTAACTAATCACATGAACCAGGTGGTGAAATTCCTTCACTGGCATAAAGAAGATCCCTCTCTGTCGTACATCAGAGGGACGACTGGGAGTTAAAAAGCCTACATCCCTAGTGGTTTCAGGACACGGAGGTTGTAGCTCCGTGCACAGAGAGGCAGGAATTGTTGATCTCACCACCCTGAAACTCCTCCCACACTCCACCTTTCATGGCCGCCTTACAGAGGGATAAAAGATGCCACTGTGCCACAGCTTAGAGGTCAAGCATGTGTAGTGAGTGCATGTGTGTCAAAGAGGCAGGGCTATAGCAGAGAAAGTTTAATCACCGAGTGCTCTGTGTATTCATGAGAACGTACCGTTAAGGCTATAAACAGATAAACCACTCACCTGTGGTAGTGTCTACTGCATGTTGTTTTTCACAAGATTTAAGCTGCCATGTGTCAAAGATGCTTTTGCTCACACTGGTGTAGGTGTCTTAATATCCTCCTTGGTGAGCTTCAGTAATTTGCCTTGTTTTGTGTCTTTAGATAGCCTGGGCACTTTGGTGGTACTACATCTCCAAAGGGGTGGAATTCTTGGATACGGTCTTCTTCATACTGAGGAAGAAGTTCAACCAAGTCAGCTTCCTCCATGTCTACCATCACTGCACCATGTTCATCCTCTGGTGGATCGGTATCAAGTGGGTCCCTGGTGGACAGTGTGAGTGATCGACAGCTGCTGCAGTCATCATACGGAGCCAACGTCCACTTTGAATAAATATAGCCGCCGTCGTTATACCTAATGCAGCTTACGTCTCCTCTACAGCATTTTTCGGTGCAACCATCAACTCTTCCATCCACGTCCTCATGTATGGGTATTACGGCCTGGCAGCCCTGGGACCTCAGATGCAGAAGTACCTCTGGTGGAAGAAATACCTCACCATTATTCAAATGGTGGGTACTTTTAGAGCTGCAAGGCTCTGAACGGAATTTCTTTACTTCAAAAATGATTGTTCCATTCATCAAATTGCAATCAGAATTTGGCATGTTTCATATCTGTATGCAAAATGCAACTACAGAAAGCAGGTCTGTCCTTTGGAATACTTAAGCAAAGTTTTGAGTGAGGTTTTTTTGTTCAACTATATCCAACACAAAAGTAAAAAATGTAGATGGTTCTACTATACTAACAGTGTAATGTAGCAAATAATTGCATAATAGTAAATAATGTTTTATTATACAGGGCGTTTTGTAATTCAGAAATCTTAATACCCTGTGCATTATCAGTCACACTGAAGCATTCGAACACATGTCGATGGTGACAGTTGCCATGCAAGCTACTTGATCTTTATGTGAGAAAAATGAGGTTCAGTGTCTTGCCCAAAGACATTGGGCAAGACCAAGACCTCATTATGTTGTTTACTTTTTATAGACATTAGTCTGAAATCTGATCAGCCCATCTTTAATCCACCTGCAGTGAATTATTTCAAGCTTTCAGCGTTGAAGAGGTGACCAACAAACCATCAATTGGCTCATTAGCTTAGAAAGTTAGAGATTTGTAGGACTTGTACTATCAAAAATATCTTTTGTATTTAAAATTTTTTATAAAAGTCACTGTTGACCAATAAGTCCGTGTCTAACACAACAAATGACTTGCTCTGTATTCTATGAGCATTTGGAAATAATCCTGCTGACACTGATTAAAGTCTTTAAATCCATCATAACCTGGTTCGATTGTGTCATAAAGCAGTTTGACAATAACTAGTTGCTGATTTCTGTCTAGCTTAGTGGAAATTCCTATTTGATTGTGTTTTTGATTCAGTACAATCGCCTTCAAGCTGTTGATTTGATTTATTTCGTACAACAGATCCAGTTTCATGTAACCATTGGTCACGCTGGCCACTCCCTCTACACCGGCTGTCCGTTCCCCTGCTGGATGCAATGGGCCCTGATCGGCTACGCCGTCACCTTCATCATCCTCTTCGCCAACTTCTACTACCACGCCTACCGACGTAAACCTTCCTCTTCACACAAAGGAGGCAAGCCTGTGGCAAACGGCACGTCTATGGTAACTAACGGTCACAGCAAGGTGGAGGAGGTGGAGGATAACGGGAAAAGGCAAAGAAAAGGAAGAGCCAAGAGGGAGTAAAGAGGAAGGCGAGGCTTGCTTGGCGATGAACAGAAAGAGGCCGGTGGTTTTAAGGGCCAGAGAAGGAGGGAGGGGAGGGGAAAGGGCAAACAGTGCTCACACCAGTCAGCCATGCCTGCAGATAATATACACTGGTGTGATTTGGGACCAATTCGAGAAGGTGAATGGGTAGCGGTCTGTATTTGTTGATGTGTCTGTACTTGGTTCTGGCTTTAAGAGAAGGGTGTTGGTTGTTTTCATAGCTTTTTTTTTTTTTCCAAATCAATAAAATCAGAAAGTTGATCATGTAGGCTCTGTGCTCCTCTGTCCAACTGTGTTTTGGACCATAAAAAGATCGACGTCTCCGAGGAAGACCCACAACCTGCATCATCATCGACTCATTTATCACCCAAAATTCACCTCCAACTTTTGTACGCTGGATTCCACTATTGATTTAAACAAAAGCTTAACTAGTTTTTAACAAGGTAATTTATTTTATAGGGCTCTAAAAGACTTAATAGTTTTAACTTTTACCAAAAACCAACATCTGGCAAAGTGGTTATTTTTTTTGTTTTTTTTAGGGGTGGGGATTTTTGTTTACAAATAGTTGAGTTGAATATGGCTCGTAAACAAAAAATGTCAAAAAAACAACAACAACAAAGTTCTCACATTTGCCATCTGCTGTATTTAGCTATGTTGTAGTCACCTGCACTATCTACTAATCCATAATGTCAGGGACTTCATTTTTCTCTGCTGTCTCCAATTGATATACCTGTGCTGCATTTACAGAATGACCTGCTATTTTCTTTCTGTTCATTGTGAATTAAACATTTGGTTTGGAAACACTTTGGGATTAATACTGTAGTTTTTTTTTTGTTTGTTTTTTTTAGAATTTATGCAAATTTCTATCTATTTGTTATGGTACATATTTCCGTGGGTCCTCAATGATTTCTGCTGTGCGATGTAGTTTGAAGTGCAAGAAATAAGAAACTGAAGTTCAGCTAAATACTGTCTCACTGCCACATAGGACCGAAGGGAAATCTTTCCCAAAAAGAGCTTTTTGTTGTTTATTTTTAAAGAAAAGCAAAGATAAATTCATTGTCTTATGAAAAAAAAAAAAAAGCAACGACACAGCTTCCCAGCTGCACATATAACTGAAATAAAGACAATGTGAGCACCTCGTAGATAATGTTTGTGTGTTTTTGTGCGAGCAAGTCGTACTGCAAGACGCTGAGCTTAAAAACCATGCCTTGCTCTGCATCTCAAACCAATTCAGACATGGGCAACTGGTGGTCTGGGGGGCAAATGTGCCCCATTTCTTTTGTCTTAAGGTTGCCAATGGCTCTTACAGGTGTGTGTGTGTGTGTGTGTGTGTGTGTGTGTGTGTGTGTGTGTGTGTGTGTGTGTGTGTGTGTGTGTGTGTGTGTGTGTGTGTGTGTGTGTGTGTGTGTGTGTGTGTGTGTGTGTGTGTGTGTGTGTGTGTGAGTGAGTGAGTGAGTGAGTGAGTGAGTGAGTGAGTGAGTGATAGAGCTAGGCTATGTCTTTGGCCTGTCCAGACAGATCTGCCCTAATCTTTGAAGGTAAATTGGCTTTAGCTTCAAAAGAGCTTATTTCTACGTCACTCCTAGAGTTACCCAGGAAAAGCAGGTCACTGGAAGAGAAGCCTCCACTAATCTGCCACCAGGTTGCTACTGTAGCTCTAAAACTGTATGGATTAGTTAAACATTGGACTTTGGCATAGTGTGTGGATTCACGGCGCTTCTCCTTGTGTGATAAAAGTTAAGGGAGCGCACTTGCAATATTTCCCTATCAAGAAACTGTAAAGTAATGACGGCGCTTCACATTTGATATCCTGGTTCATTTGAGGATGAAGTCCTCATGAGCAGATCTCGTTTCACCATATATTCACCATCCATTTCTTCAACCTGTGACAAACACACTCCAGCATATTGCTTTCAACCCATAGCAGATTCACTAATGGCAGCTATTAAATTATTTAGCCACTCTCCTCTTTTCCCTTGTCCCAAAGTCTCAGATTGAGTCATCCTGTTTGCACGACTTTGTTTTTCTTAGATTTCCTCCGAACCCAAACAACCTAGTGCCTTTCTTCTTTTGGTGTTTTAAAATGTGTTCATTTTGGTCCTCTCTCCGACCCTGTATCCTTCAAGCACTAGTCCCACCCCACACACACACACATACACACTTTATCCTGTTGCACCACCACCTGTCTCTTTCCAGCTATGCCATAGATGTAGATGTGAATGATAGACAGGATGAGGTGAGTGAGAGGTGTATTTGTCCTCCTCGGGGACACTGGGGGATCTAAGCCAGGGAGTAAGAGGATTGCAGCAGGGCCAAGGCTTTTCTATCAAAGGCATTTAGCACAGGTCAGTTTAACCTGCAACCCTGCTGCTGCAAAAGGCATGCATGAATACGTGCACAAACGTTCTTCGCCAATGTGAATCGATATGGGAAAGTAAATAAATAAAGGTGTGTGTAACATCTTTAGGAGGAAAACAAAAGATTTGAGTACATAAAAAACAGCTTCTCTATCTCTTAAAAAAATGTGTTGCAGATTTCTACAGGCCCAGAATATTGGTGGGTGAGCTTAAACGTCTACAGGCCCCAGAGGGCGAGCCTTGCTGGAGGGTGAAGGGTCAGTGTGCATGGTTTAAATCTTTGCAAACCTGACCCGTCACTCACTCATCTCATTAGCAATTATATGACTAAGGAGCTCATTCTAGCCTAACAGAGTGGAAACAGTCAGCATTTCAATGACTCTCCGGCTGTGAGAGAGATTACCCACAGTGCTGAGGGAGGTTTATATGAGAGGAGCGCCCTCTGCTGGGCCACATTCACACTTCTGGATCCGAAACAGAGGAGAAGAGAAGCCACAGGAAGCTTTATCAATAAATAATAATCTACTACTATCCTCAAGAGACAGGAAAGGGAAGCATTACCGTAAAAAATAATTAACATTTACTCAAAACGATTTAGAGGCTCCATGTTGACCAGATTTGAAGTTAGTGTTGCCTCACTCCATCTTGTGGAGAAGAGCAGTCAAAAAGCCTGATTGTTGCAGAGTCTTTGCAGGCTGGCTTCTCAAATATGCAATTATATGGTGAGCAACAGTTGGAAAGAAGTCCCTTGTTCCACCGAGACTTATTTTTAAAGAAGAGTCCTGCAACCACTGACTGATTTACTGCACTTTAAAGAATGTGAACGTACACGCGTGTGGTTCTGAAAAAACAACAATACAAGAGGCCATCAGCGTGCTACAAATGATAATGAAACATGTGTAGCAGACTAACACCAATAATTAGCATTTATCTAGTCCATCATGCATCAATCAACAAATAGCATTCTCCTATCTCAAACAAATGATCACACATAGAACAGCGGCTGTGTATAAAGCACAACCAATAGTCAGGAACTGCATTGTGCATTAATTCAACACCACATTAGCTGGAAAATAAATATTAGCACAACACTCTAGTCACAGGTAGACAAACAATGACGGTTGTGATCTAGTTACCACTTGTTAAACAATACTAACTGAACATCGGTGACAAATATAAACTTGCATTTCTCTGGACACACGCACAACTTAGGCCTTGTTTACACGACAACTTTTCCAATTTTTGTGTTTTCGCTTCAGAAAAATGTTGTGTTTACACGAGAGGATTTTGAAAATGATGCCTGTGAACACGAAAATGCTGCAAAGATTTATCTATTTATTTGGGAGCAATAACGCACTTTAATAAACAATCATATATAAATTGTACACAATTTGTAAAGTTCCCAGATTATAGGAAAACTGCTCATTTACATCTGTTGTCTCGATTATGTAGTTCATGTTGGGCCACTCGTAGGTGCTGTTTTTTAATTAATCCACACAGGTGCAGAAAACAATACAGTAACAATGGCGATTACACAGGCACTCATATGGACGACAAAGTTGGACTGCTATTGTGGTGACTCTCAGCTGTAAAACTACCAAGTCCAGGGAGAATATGGACAGGGAGTCATGACACTGGAGGCAAACATTGTTGTTATTGTCCATCTATTTGTGCATGTGCAGAAGAGGTATTTACTAAAGCAGTGGTACACGTTTGCAGTAGCATCATTTCTGTTGTCTCCACCAAGATAGAGTCGGAGCATTTTCAAAAAGTTCCAAAGGTTTTGCTTTTTTGTGTAAACAGGTCTTTAAACTTGTATCAGCTGGTATTATAATGGACAGACCCCATGGTTATACTAGTGACTTGAACAAGGCGTCAGAGCTGCAACTTGATCATGAGCACTGAGCACAATGTGATGGTCAGAAGAGCCACCTAGTGGTGAAAATTGAACATTACATAGATATAATATAAAAATAATAAAATGTAATATAAAAAATATGATAACCATGTGGGATTACCAGTAACAATACCTTATCTGGCCATATCCGCAAAAACAACCTGCAAAGATATTCATCAAATACTGTCATGATATGCACTTCATAAAAATACATAGCTTTTTTTTTTTTTCTACTTTTGTTTATTTATTTCTCAAGAGCTTTTTTTTTTTTACTTGGGTATTGTAAAATTAGATAAAAAAATTTCACTGAAAGTTATTTTTTCAATATATATAAAAATGTCAATCACCTTGTAATATTTCCTGTGCTGTTAATCTGGCGACACTAATTACAGGCTAATGCGGAGATGACGAGTAAAATGAATTGGACTGAAGGTGTTCTACACCTCACTTTAGCCTGATCACTCCTCTGGGGTCTTCAAACTTTCGCAATCTGAGAGCGATTTCAAGGATACCAAGCAGTAAAATAGCTATGTCTCACAAACTTCCCGAATAACTGGATTCAATTCATGTAGATTCTCCTGAACAGCAGCCTCTGGAGACAGACACCATGTATGCACTTTATAACGGGACGTTAACCTCGTTTTAGTTCAGGGGTTACATACAGACCTATTTTATCTTGAGCGGGCCAGACCAGCAAAATAGTTCAGCCCTAGAAGATTATACCATAGTTGATTAACTATATTCATAATGTATCAAAGTTGCAAAGGCATAATCCATCCTTCCCTTTCAGATACTGCTTTATTCAACTCATGGCCATGGGGCACTGGAGTTGAGTGTAAAAACAGACTGCTGCTCTACCACAATATAATCTAAGGTGAAGAGACAGACAGATGAGGGTTTGATGACAGAGGAGGATGAGTGAGGGGAGGAAGGAGGGGAGGATGGGGTCCTGTGCTTCCCGTTTCCACGTGCCCTCTCACGTGACGTCACGGCCTGCAGTGCCTGGTGGTGCCCTGTGTCATCATCACTCCGCTCGCGCTCTGCGGTAAGACTCCATCAACACTTTTATTATCCGAGTCGTGCAAACTCACATGAAAACGTGTTTGTTCGAACTTTTCAAAACGTTTCGGCTTCGTGTCTGACGGCTGCAGACCGTCGTTGTTGGATGTTACAAAGCTTGGAAAGTTATTTTTTTTCCTCCGCGTGAAATAGGAGCGTTTGGAAAAGCGACATCTAGTGGCGACATCCCTTACAGCACTTAAATGAAAGTTTAAACTTTATAGGCTTTTGACTGTTACAAGATTAATCTCTGCGATTGCAGATTTTGTCTCTCTTTTGTCGAATCCATTTTATTCTCGTCCACATAACATACACACGGAGGGTAGTTCGCCTACGTGGAGCAGAAAATGAACGTTGCCGCCGGCGGCGCTGCAGATTCTTCATCACCGTCTTCATCAGCAGACAATAGTGCATGGAGGAGCAGGAGGAGGAGGAGGAGGAGGAGGCAGCAGAGCTCTTCCTCGCCGGTTAGAGCCCAAGAAGGGCCGAACAACATCCCACCTGTGAGACAGTCGGGCCGGTCCAGCTCCTCCCTACCTCCAGGAGGAAGAAGCAGAAGCAGCGCGAGCTCCGCGGACGGAAGGGAGAGGGAGCTCGCGAGCCGCGGCGGAGCAGCTGTTCCCCCGGACGGTGCTGAGGCTGAAGCTGCTCCCGTCGCGCCGAACAGGGCGGATGCTGTCGAGGAGGACCCGGCACGCTCATCAGCGCCGGCTCGCCGCAGCGCTTTGCGCCTCCCCTGTTTGAAAGGCGACTCCGACCGGCGCTTGCTCCCCGGTGGTGGAGCCGCGGCTCCGAGGCAGGCCGAGAGGCAAGCGGCGGAGGAGAGCGGCCGCCGCGGCGGCGTGACTGTGGGCTGCGGGCCGGGCCTCGGCGTGGGCTTCTGGAGGGGAGGATGCTTACAGGCTGAGCTGATCCACTACCATCTGCAAAAGAGGCTGCGGAGGAGCGGCGCGAGGATGCACACAACACCGGAGGACGCCATGCAGGGGGGGTCGGAGCCGGCTGCAGACGCTCCAGAGGCGGGGTCCGTGACACAGCAGGACGAGGCCTATGATGAAGAGATGGAGCGGCTGCTGGAGGAAAACGAGGATCTCAAGGTTTCATGCACGTTCTAAATCAATTTATTTAGACGTTATTGTAAAATACAGTATAAAAAAATGAAATGGATTTAATTTGAAGCCTGTGGAGCCACAGTGGCATACATTCTGCTGTTTGCAGTGATTTGAAAAAAAGAGTGTCTGCTAATCATCCTCTATGTCTTCAGGGTAAATAAAGCTGGGCCTCACCACTGGCTGCAGATGACTAATTGGTTATTGATTATCCCAGTAGTGATCCACTTGGATCAATGTCTTGGTATAGAAATGACCCACTGAAGCTGTTCTCCTTACATTGTTATTGTATGTGCCATGTTGATAGGCTATAAATGGCAGAACATAATTTTTTCAAAGTGCACACACTGAATAAGATCAATTAAAAGTATTAGTTTATTGTATATCTTAGCGTCACTATCCCCTGACGTGTTTGCTTCGTTTCAACCAGTGTGAGATCGAAGAGATGAGGACCGAGATGGACGAGATGCGAGACACTTTCTATGAAGAGGATACTTGTCAGCTGCAGGAGATGAGGCGTGAGTTAGAGAGAGCCAATAAAAACTGCCGGATCCTGCAGTATCGTCTGCGGAAGGCGGAGAGGAAGAGGCTGCGCTACGCCCAGACGGGAGAGATCGATGAAGAGCTGCTCAGGAGTCTGGAGCAGGACCTGAAGGTGGGGCGTGGTTCTGATGGAGTGTGCATGTCTGGGTTCATACCGCATTTCACACATGCAACAAAATCTGCTGTCGCTGCCAGAAATGAAAACTGTATCAAGCCTTTACACACTGAATAAAGCATCATTCAGCTTATTAATTGCCATTCTCAGCTTAATTACACAGTGAAACTTGCAGGTAGCAAAGGATGTGTCTGTGAGGCTGCACCATGAGCTGGAAAAAGTGGAAGAGAAGCGCACAAAAACAGAAGAGGAGAACGAGAAGCTGAGGCAGAATCTCATAGAGGTGGAAGTGACCAAGCAAGCGCTGCAGAATGAACTGGACAAAACCAAAGAGGCAAGTAAACGCATCGCCACGTTCACTGAGAACGCTGTGATTGAAGTTGGTGTGTTTTGTTTGGTCCCGTGTCATTCAAATTTCTCTTCTTCTTTTTTTAAAAATTCATTGTCCACCAATAGTCTCAAAAGAGAAGAGGCAGCAAGGACATCCAGAAGCCCGATAAAAAAGCAGCACAGACCCCGACTGAGGTGAGATGCCCCGACAATGAAGATCTTGTTTTACCTGCAATTAAATATGATTTTCAAAATAATTCTAATGTTCTAGAAATAACTACTGCCCTGAGTCACTTTCTTTTGTCATCATCGTTTGCTTATTCGTGAGAAGATTTGTTGTAATTATTTGTTTGACTTGACCTCAGTGTGGTTGCAGCAGAAAAGGCATCTAATTAAAAATCTAACCACGTCTGCATTGCAAGTTGCAATGATTCGTTGAGCTGGCCGCTGTAGAAAAACAAAACTCAAGAGCCAAATGGACACTTCTTCCACTACTTTAACTCTCACTGTTATGTAATGATTCTAAGTCAGACATGTAACGTTTCCCATCAGGCAAACTGTATTCAAATGAAAGCCAAGTTTGCAAAGCTCAAGTATTTATGCGTGACTTTATTAAGTGTCAGAAATCCTCTTGGTCCAAAGAGAGTTAACTTCTTGGCTCCAGACATGCTGACGCAAAGTCTTCACTTTGCTTAATCTTCAGTCTTTCTGCTTATGTGTAATGACAAAGATTGACCTTTATAATTCGCGGGTCAGGTTTTAGCCGTTTCTACTTTGTGCACATTAATGTTTATCGTAAGCGCTTAAGTCTGTGATCTCGTCATGGTTCAGGAGGACAACGAGGACCTGAAGTGTCAGCTCGCCTTCATCAAGGAGGAGGCCGTGCTCATGAGGAAGAAAACAGCCAAGATTGACAAGGAGAAGGATCGTCTAGAACAGGAATTACAGAAGTACCGCTCCTTCTACGGAGAGCTGGACAGCACCCACCCCAAAGGGGAGGCAGGGGGGCCGCCCACAACTCGCGAGTCAGAGCTGAAGCTACGGCTCCGTCTGGTGGAGGAGGAGGCCAACATCCTGGGGAGGAAGATAGTTGAGTTGGAGGTGAGAGAAGGAAGCTGGTTTGTCTTGGTTTTATACGTCGAATTTATATTCAATTTTCGAGCTGATCTCCGTTTTGTTTCCGCAGGTTGAAAATCGGGGCCTGAGGGCCGAGCTTGACGACCTCCGTGGCGAAGGAGAGGGTGCGGGAGGCTCCGGGTGCGGCGCGATGGGCGCATCGGGCACAGGGCGAGGTCTCGGGGATGACCTGACGGAGCTCCGGCAGCAGTTGCAGCTGGTGGAGGATGAGGCAGAGCTGCTGAGGAGAAACCTCGCCGACGCCGAAGACCAGAACAAGCGGGTGACCACTGAACTGAACAAGTTACGCTTCAAAGCAGGCACCCACGAGGGAGGTGCCAGGCATGGAGGAGGTGGAGGGATTGATGGAGCAAAGGCAGAAGCCCTGCAGGAAGAGTTGAAAGCTGCAAGACTACAGATTAATGATCTCAGTGGCAAGGTATGAAAGTTCACCGAATTGTACGTGAGAAAAATAGATCTAAAAACTCAGTTTGACTGAATTAGTCATCTGGGCTTGTTGATAGGATGATTGATACTAATTATGTGGTAAAGTGTTTTAAAATGCAAAGGGTTAATAGAATCTTTTTTTTTTCATTTTTTTTTTTTCATTGATACTTAAAATTCTGACAGACGGTTAGTAGGGAACAGTGTTAGGTTTATACATCAGCAGTGGACCATAGTTTGTTTTCACTTTAATGAGTACTGAATCTGAAGTGTAGTAGTATTATAACTCAAGTAAGGTTTGGTATTTGCTGTCGGTGAAAGACAGTGTGGGGAAAGTTACTTAGCTTTCAGTGTAGTTTTTTTTTTTAAATAGCAGTCACTTAAAAATCGAAGAGCTTCTGCATTATAGAAGTGGCTCCATGATATTGTAAGCTGCTTTTGAAGGAATTTTTTTCTCATTTAATTCAGGTATAATAAGTTTTAATCTGAGTATGTCCTAATACCTGATTTAGTTAGAAAAAATAAGTGAACATCCACGACTACAATGACTAAAACACTATTCCACACAGTTATAAAACTGATCACACTGATGACTCATGGCGCCGTGCCCTTTTCACAACCGTTACTTTCCTTCCCTCCAGGTGATGCAGCTGCAGTACGAGAACCGCGTGCTCCTCTCAAACATGCAGCGCTACGATCTGGCCTCCCACCTCTCCCTGCGTCCCAGCCCGCGAGACAGCGACGCCGAGAGCGACGCCGGCGGCGCCGCGAGTGGCCGTCGGGAGAGCGACGAGGACTCCACCTCTTCTCGCCTTCTCCCGCCTCACCGTAAACGCGAGGGTCCCGTCGGTGGGGAAAGTGACTCGGACGAGGTGAGGAACACCAACGGCAGCAGCCGCTGCCTGACGCCCACCCGGGGGCTGTACACCCCCACGGGGCCCGAGGGCGCCGCCTCCACCGCCTTGTCCCGCTTCCTGCCGGGCGGTCGGTGTAGCCTGCGCGACAGGCAGCAGATGATAGACATCCGCGTGGAAGCGGAGAGACTCGTGCGCACCATCGACAGGCTTATCGCCGACACGGCGACCATCATCTCAGAGGCGAGGGTCTTCGTCACAAACGGTGACTTGATGTTTGGAAGGGGAGGGGAGGAGGGCGCAGAGGAGGATGGGAGCCGGATCAGAGAACATGAGCTCCTGTATCGCATAAACGCCCAATTGAAGGCCTTTCGGAAAGAACTGCAGGCCTTCATAGACAAACTGGAAGTGCCGAGGCCTGAGGACAGGGAGGCGGAGGAGCCACTGTCGGTGAGACAAAGACCAAAACATTTGATGGTGGCATGTGAAAAGTGGCAAACGGTTAATGCTGACTCTGCTTTCTTCCTCTTTCTCACTTGATCCGACATCCTGTTTCTCATTTGTCACGCGTTTTTTTTTTTCCCCTCCTCCCGTCTTCCACCTCTGTTCCAGATGTTCCAGCCCATCATTTTGCTCATCCTCATACTCGTGTTATTCTCATCCCTCTCTTACGCTACCATCTTCAAACTAGTCTTCCTTTTTACTCTTTTCTTTGTTCTGTGATGTATGCCTCCCTTAATTTACATCATCCCCCGTTTGTTTTTCGCTTGGTTGATTTATTTTCCTCATCCCCGCATTGTTTGTTGCCAAGGTAACCAAAAAGCACAGAAAAAGCTCAGCACTTGCCAAGGCTGCGCTCACATTCGAAAGAAGTGTAGCAAGCTTCAACACTGGAGTCTCACTGGAATCATGACGCATCATTGCCCCCGTCAGTCACTTGAGAAGGTGAGTTTGAGAGTTACATTGTCCAGATGAACCGGGAAATGAGTACTCAACCACAAGCTTATGGCTGGAAGGCTGAGGTTTGAATCCCACTGTCTCAGAATCCCAAGTCAGTCACGCAGATCACATGGTCAGTCTGCGCGACCATCATCATCAATTGTGTTTAAAATTGGACCATGACGTTCATACCGTGGAAGTATTTTTCCACAGTTTTTAGGAAACCCGTTAGTATTTCAGTAGAAATCAAATAAATTAATCACAGTAACAAACTATCAATCACTGCTTTTGGGAGGGACATGCTAGACGCATGACTGCCAATAAAGAGGAGACTCACACATCAGAAGATTTGGATTATTCTAATCTGCACCTTGTAAATTGTTCACCTGATTAAATCTAAATAAATCTTTGTTGTAAAGGTATATGTTGACATTTTTCTGTCAGTACAGTTCCCTGTGTAATGAATTATAAAATGCAAAATACTAAACAACCGGCCAAAGTGTAGTTAAAATGACGATGGTTCCCCTTTTATCAGGTGTTTGCTGCAGCACTTAAGCTGAAAGATACCATGTTGAGAATCTTGTTTTTCTGTTATCCAGTGTAACCTGAGCAGCAGACTTGGCAGCGAGTGCTCCATTTACAGGATCCTTTCGGGTTCACTTTTGAGTTTAAGACACTAGCGAAATGGAAACAATCAACATCCAATATAGAATAACTACTTATGTCCATTAAAATAAGTAGAACTGACCCCCCCCTCAAAACAAAAAAGCCTAATGCCACTGTGTAAACATAGTCACATGGCCGTACTGTTTTGAACATGAGGTCATACGAGTTTTACCAAGACTGTATGAGGGTCAACCTCAGTCACCTTCGCATACTGCTCCATGTCCTCGCTTAACCTTGCAACTATATATACAGTATGTTCTCTTGTGTCAGGTTATGGCAGCAGTGACCTCCTCTTTGTTTTTCAGAGCACTTGCTGGTCCATCCTGCTGCTGTGGACTCAAGGTAAGGTGAGGATACAGTTCGTCTGTATCCCTCTCTTTAACTCCTGAAGGCTTTGTAATTTAAACACAACAGGTGGGAGGATGATGTTAAAGACGATGAGCCAAATGAGAGGCTTTAAACTGGAAGGAATTCTGATCATCAAGTCAAGTGCCAAATGTCACATCTTGTCCAGGGGGGACCCATAATTCCCAGCGGGACCCCTGATTAGAGGCAAGCATTAGTAAATGATAGAGTGGCAGATGAACGGTAGCAACTGTTTTCAGACGTCACTGCTGCAGGATGAGTCAAGAACATAAGTTCCAGGTTCGGGTTACTCCAGGACATTGTTGAGATTTTACATATCCCCCTTCTTCGCACGGTTCGAGTCATTAAATGTGTCGTGCCTGCGCTGATTGTATTACCTGATAATCACTTTTCAGTGCATGCCATGAACAAGGAGATCACCTGGAGTTTACCTGGCACTGCAGCGAAGAATGACAAAATGTGAACGAAAATTACTCAAGAATGTGTGAGATATGCAAGGCATCTCGCGGGCACTCTTCTTTTGTGACAATGTCCAATAAAGATATTATTGACTATGACACATTATTACTCACCGTGTCACCCACACCCATTTGGCATCCTTTGGAAAAACGATTTGCTGCGAAGCATGATCACAAGACAAAATCTGCCCAAGCATCCTAAAGCAGAGTAGCAACAGAGAAGCCTATTGGTCAGGAGACTGAAGCAGCTGAAATAGCTATGTAAACACTTTCCCTCTCTCTGTGAGCCCTAGTAATTATAGCCAGGATGCTGGTGACGACAGTTGTCCCATCGAGACTTCAAATGCTGGAATAAATTTGACATTATGACATTTGATCCCAGCTCCAATGGTGCGCCACGTAAACACTGGGGAGCGGTATAAAGACCGGGGACCCCGGCTGGAACAGAAGTTGTTTACCCTTTAAGTTCGACACTCCGGACTTAACCTCGACGGCCATGAAGAAGGGGTCCCTTTAACTCCACTCCGAGGGGTTTTACGTAACACGGTGGAGGAAAAGAGAGGGGGAAGCACCGCACAGAGGGGACTTGATAATTTGGCTGCGAGGAGAGTGAAGCTGCTGGAGAGACGAGAACAGACAGGGGACTACAGCCCAGGCTGAGGATTTATACCTGAGGACACAAAAAACTGTAAAGCAGAGCTGGGTAAGAGCCTCAGTTTTATTACTGAAGCATAAATGGAAGCTTACACATATTTTAGTGGAAAAATGGATGGTATCTTTTAAATTAGCAGTCAGAGGTTTACAATATCTTAAAAAAAAAAAAAAAAAAT
This sequence comes from Lipophrys pholis, assembly GCF_963383615.2. NCBI lineage: Eukaryota > Metazoa > Chordata > Actinopteri > Blenniiformes > Blenniidae > Lipophrys > Lipophrys pholis. Next base: position 16,868,736 of record NC_137649.1, read on the forward strand.
TGAATACGAACTAAAATCGACAATAATAGACGCACGTGTTGTAATTTTGGTCATTTCATTTGACATTTGTTGCATTTTGATAGAATTCAAGGTGCGTTCCGGGTGTGTTTCTTGTGTTTTCTTCATCTTTTCATCTGACACACATTCACTTTGTCAGTCGGTCTCCGATGCAGCCAGTTTACTATGCATAGTTACACGATTATTAATATCTCTACTGTTACATCACAGGTGGGAGGGAAGTGGCTCATATATTTGCGCACTTTCCACCAGCATATTTATGCTACTGGATGATGGCAACGACAACAACACAACAACAACAACAAATCCTAGCTGTCCTAATTTCATGGACAGAAACTCAACACACTATTTAGGTCCCACTGGGATAGAGCTCCTTCAGACAATATTGATTTCTGGCTGATCTGTTTAATCGGACGGTCTTCAGTGCATCTGAGACATGACACACCAGAACTCCTCAGTTTAGGGACTGAATTTAAGTGTCAATACTTAGAGATTGCCAGTTGGAGAGCATACAATTAGTATGTTTGTTTTTAATTAATGTGACAATTTTTGTCTGCTGCCACATAAGAGAAGATTTGATGAATTACATTAATACTTCATACAATCCTGATCTTCGTCCTGTGCCTCAACACAAAGTCAAGACAGATGGGCACCGCACTCTTCATGGCAAACATTGTTAGAAATGAGTATACCGCCATGCCTTCAGGCTTACAGAAGTAAGACCATGTGTCCCCGACTGGTTCAGGTTCCAAGAAAATGGTCAGCCCATTACATGCCGCACATATTTTCTTCACCCATGTAGCGAGGTGTACAGAAGCAGGCTGGAGGTCAAACTGACCAAGAGTCTAAACGCTCGCTGCGGTGCTGTCATGCAATATTCTTGTCCCCACGTGCTACATAGGTATGCCTACATGCTTGTGAATTTCTGCGAAGAATATTGAAGTGGAAGGCTGTCAATATACGACCTTTGTAAAAGCAGAAAACATCAAACTTAATCTTTTTTTTTTTTTCTTTTTTACATTTAAAACAAACCGGGACAGAAAGAAAAGTTTCTACAGGTACCAGTGCTAGTCAAGTAGGTTCTTGTTTCAAGAAGTTGAAATACTTAAGAATTTTTCAAAAAGGTGTGGGGAAAGACATCACAAAAAAAAAAAAAAATTGGGGGGCAAAATCATCCAGCAACATGAAACAATAAAGGCAAGGTTTTTTATATTCAACATGCAAACCATTAACAAGTCTTGTTACCTCTCCTCCATGCTTTTGACTTTTAGTGTTTCCAAGCCATCAATCCTTGTGTCCCCTGCTGGCAACCCTTCAGTGACCTCTGACAGGAAAGTGAAACAGGAGAAAGGGGAAACCGCCATTTAAACGGACCGCACGGTATTGGAACTGCCTGTGTCATGGCAGCCATCGACCTGGAGCTCGGGCTGGAGCACAGTGGCCGGGGCTGGGGGAAGGAAAGGCCGGAGCTGATGGACAACTTTGACTCGGAGATGCAGGAATGGGAGGATCAGCTGCAGGACATCCAGAGGAAAATTGAAGAGGTAGGAGTTTGAATGAAAAGTCTGAAAAAACTGCGATGTAACCTCTGAGCGGTCGAGCGAGGGCTGTAATGACAGCGGGTAGCTGTCAGTCCTAGTAGTAGTAGTAATCTTACTCTGACTACACACAGTTTTCTTTAAATTGATCATTGTCTTCATAGTGTTGGAATTCCATTTTTGAGGAGTTTAATACGCCACTGTCAGTTTCATAAATCTAAACTTTTCTGTTTCTATCACAAACGTGGCACGTGTTAATGGTTTCGTGTCCAAGTTTTCCAAAGTGTGTGTCGATTTGTCTACTTTGTGTGTGTGTGTATCTTTCCATAATAAACTGTTGGCCGCACTCAAACTAGTACAGTCTTGGGGCCTTGTAGAACCAATGACACGGACAAATGTTAACAAGCTAATTAAACCCTGGTGCGTTAACATACAGGCTAAAGACCCCCCCCCCCACACACACACACACATGCGCGCACAGTCTAAAAGAGGATACTAAAGGAAGTCTAATGATATAACCGTTGCAAAGGGAAATGATTGTGCCCAGTGTAATAGGAGGTGCTCGAGGGTATATACTGTAGGGTAAATCTTGCAGTGATTTAATATGAGACTGGTTTGTTGTGTAAACAAACCGCACATCCATAGCAAATTGTTTGAACAGAGATATTTTCTGTTTTGCAGGATTAAATGAAAAGCCTTGAAAAAAAAAAAAAGTCATGCTTGTTTTTTTTTCATTTCCCAGTTGTATAATGAAGTTCAGGCCCGCAGAGGAGCAAACGATACCACTGACAACCAGAAAAATGGCGGTCCATTAGAATGTGGTATGGGACACCATGGAAACGGCCTTTTTGCCCCCGAACATCACAGCGAGAACCTTTCTGGAGCCATTACTGTGCCACATCACTATAGCAACGGCTGCAACTACAACCCCAACGGGCATCGTTACCCTGTGAGTCATCAGAACGGCTACGGATACTGCCATCCCAACGGCGTTTCAGAGATTGGAGAATTATTGCAGGATTATTTGGGGAATGGGAAACAAATGAGCAGGAAGAACAATGGAGCTCGCCATGTAGTAAGTACATCAAAGAATTCAAGACAATTCTTGTTTTGTTTTGTTTTTATTCCTCCCACGTGCTTCATTCTGTTGGCACTTGCACATTTGGAGAAATTAGATAGGTGGACGTGATATGAGTGAAAGCTGGGGTTCAGTCGGGAACATATTGATTACAGTTTCTCTCAAGTATGCTTGCACAGGCAGGCTATCAGATAGGAGTTAGTTTCACATTCGGTCTCAACTCTCCCACTTTCCCCAACACCTGACAGAGCAGTCAAAAAGATAACACACTCCTTCAACCTGAGAGGCCATGCGCTTTGGCAACATGAAAGTACAGTAGATCAGAATACTTTCAGCGGTGTTATATCAAGTGTTGACCAAGGGTGAGATCGGTCTGAAAAGAATACAGTAAAGGGAAAACATCTTAATATCAAAAGTTTTGACATATTTTTCTGATGTCTTTTAGCACTTCAGTGACACAATCAAGGTGAGACAGGACATCTCTGCATACCCGGAGGAGCTCAGAAACGGAAATGAAAGGTGAGAAGTCATGTACTTTATCCATATTCGTAAACATTTTCTAGAACTGGATGCATCAAGGTTAAAATGGATGTTTCTGATGGAGTTTTGCTTTTCTTTTTTGTTGTACGCTAGACTTGGTCAAGAGCAGGTTTTGGGAAGTTTTGAGGAGACCGAAAATAGGAAGAACCGAGGGTATTACATGAAAAGTTCCCCCCGAAGAGAGAGCTCCCCCAACAAAGAAAACACAGTTGCCAAGCCCCCTATTGGACAAAGGGATTCCCCTGTTGTACAAGCACGGTCACAGCACTCCATCGCAACACCTGAATCTCCTGCAATGGACAAAAAGTCCTTTGGTCCAGGAGTCCTGGGAGAGCGAAAGTGCAGCAGCCCCTCTGTCCTCAGGAAGTTTGGAGCCATGCTGCAGGAAAACGAGGGCAAAACGCTTACCGAGTCTGGGGTGGTGACCCAACAGGGACTGGCCCCTGAAGCAAAGTGCCTCACTCCGGGCTGTCAGCGCAAAGCTCTGGGAGCCAATGCAGTTACGGGCAGGGTGCCCGTGCGTGTGCCTACCCAAAAATGCCAGGCAGATTCCGACGTGCTGACAGCAGAGGTAGAGCCCAGCCAAGAATGGGGGTTCGCGTTTGACTCTGGTAGGCAGAACTACAAGGATCAGCGGGGAGGCTACAGTAGCTCCAGGGGGTCTCATCCTAGTCCTCAGCAGACCCAGAGGCGATCTCATGTGTCCGGGAGCCCAAAGATTAGACCCAGGGCCAACATTGCAGCAGACAGAGATGGAGGTCTGGCTCAAGTGGAGAAAGCAAGGAAGCCTGCGCCCCAACATGGGGAGCCAAAAATGGACAACAGGATCGCAAGCACTTCCCCTGGAGCTCAACGGATTCAAAGAGGAGGGTTGGTGGGGAAGGAATCGCCAAGTTGTGGCAGAGTGAGGGATGATGGACTTATTGAGCTGCTGGACATGCTGGAAATCCAACATGAGTACAGCTCCAGCCCCAGGATAGGATACACCGCCTTTAGACAAGAGCCACCACAGGTAAATTGTTTTTTTTCTCGGATTCTTTAATCAGCACCGAATTGATATCCTGGTTCACAATAACATGTGTCTCACTTTTGTTTTGTTAATCCAGGTTAACTCAGCTGAAATGTCTCCAGTCAGACCGAGGAGCTTCTCTCGTCCTGCACGGCCTGCCAACCAGCGACCTCCCTCGAGATGGGCCAGCCACACCCCCACTGCCAGAATCACTGCCCCGTCCGGCCCAATTTACCGCCCACCAAGCCCTCTGCCTCGCACCCCGAGCCCCATGACCAGGACCCCAAGTCCCGCACTGAAGCATCGGCCTCTTATTTCCTATTCATGTCCAACTGAGACTGTCATTATGTGATCTTTTTTCCATTCGAATGAAACTTGTTCCGTCCATCCGGAACCCTGTGTAAATAAGAACATTTCTGGCAAACAAGAGGGCCTCAAAGGAGTGCTTCATTTCATCCTGATGTCATGTCAATCTACAACATTCTCCAGTGTTGCTGTCGCTTTAAGTTCCTGTGTGCCTACAGTTTGCTAAAACAACAGCCTATTGCTTTGTTGCTTCCCCCCCCCCCCACTTCTCCATACTACCTTTTATATTGAACTTCAGGTGTTTTCTGTGTAATGTGATTTCGCATGAAGTCATGGTTTGAGGGTGTATGCTCATGTGTTCAGTCCTATTGGTTAACTCGTTGAATCAAATTCAGTCTGACCACCAGTGGGAGCAGATTAAGTTGCAACTGTGCTCCCCAGCAGCAACCCGCTAGCTGTCAACAAGAGTGTGTTTTACTGTATCATATTGTCAAAATATATTTAAGATGGTCAAAAACAGCTGTGACAAATAATTATCGTATGCCTTTAATGTATTTTTTCTTGGTAATAAATCTTAACTGTGCTTTGACATTAAGACTCTGCTTCTTTGTACTTGCTTGGACTTTCTTTCCTTTTTTTTCCAAGTAATGATGGCTCAATATCCAGGATGATGATGATTTAGTGCACATCAAGCCAAAGAATATACATTACCTGCCAAATTGTGCAAGCAAGAGCAACGGCAGCTCAAGTAGTTATAGTAGCGGTCACAAATTAGCAAACTGACAACCAGTTTAAACACCACGACGAGGTTAAGAAATACCACTGCAGCTGCAAAATATTAAACTTATCTTCAAACGACTGTACATGTTGAGATTGTCAACAGTGTGTTGAGTGGCAACGTTTCATTATTTTCCATAAACGATCATTTGTTAACGATGACTATTATTTGAGGCGCAATTATTCGGTATGGGAATAGTGATCCTCCTCATCGTTATAAAGTAAGTGCATCCTGTGAGCAGCACTGGGAAAGATCACTTTTCATGCTGTTTCTCGCCTCATGAGACGACCACTCAACAATCTGTGTCCCCCAAGCAGCTACCGTTCTGTGCATGGCGAGGAAACACTCTTTGACATACTCCCATGTTCACACATATAGTTGAAAAATGACTCCAAGGGTATGTATTCAACCTTTTCTGCAAAAAGTGTGCAAGTTATTTTTTCGGGGTTTTTTTCTCGTGGGTCCCCCCCATCCCCAGTACCAGATTTGCTCACACATGTTTGCTCTGCAACAATTCATACCCTGGCAGAGGTAGTCAAAGTGTGAAATGTCGTGTAAAGGCTGGGTGGGTGCGCGGAAGTCCCTTGGCCCCATGATGCCTCAGCCATGTCACCCAAGCTCTCAATGCTATGTGGCACCTCAAACAGAAATAGCAAGCGTGACGTGTGTTTTGGTGCCAGAAATCTTAGCCTGCTGTCTTTAGGGGTATAAATAAAGAGTGGGAAGGGGGTTGCCGGTTCCACTCTCTGTATCCTTACCTCATTTTTTTTTCTTTTATCTCAACTATAACTATTTACTACCAATGCCATACTAAATTAAGTATAGCCAACTAATGTTACTGAATTGGGAATCTTGTTTTTTTTGTTTGATGATAGTTATTTTGTGACTTCCTTATATAAATATGTATAACATGTCCAACATGTATTTCAAATTCAATCGTATTATAATTTTTGCCGTGTTCTGGGTTCACAGATGCGTTCATAATTCATTCAATTCAATGATTTCTCACTTTTCTTCTGCTCCAACTTTCTCTGTGTGTGCGTGTGTGTGTGTGATTGACGGCCTCTCTTACAGGTTGGCACATCAACAGGCAGCATGGTGGTATTTTAACGAGGCGTCCCTTTGGCTATCACTCTTCAGCCCCAGCGATAACTCGACTTCATGCCTGCATAAACTGTTAAACAAGGGATCCACTATATAAAGTCTGATAAAATCAATTCTGGGGATGTAGATTTCACTCCTGCCTCGCTCTCATTTAAGGCCCCGCCCTCTTTTTTTCTGCTACCACGACATGGGACACTCCCATCAGACTGACACAGCATGGCAAAACCTGGCACAGCATGTTCTCCACTTGGCAGTCTAGTCATGAGTGCAGAGACAGACAGATGCCAGAGTTAAATAGAAAGAGAACACAAGAGTGGACAGCTGAACTGTAGCCATGGCTTCCTTGACGTCAGCAGGCCAGGCTATCACACACCCCTGACCCCCATGGAGGTGAAACCCGTTAAAAAGAAATATTGTGCATTGAAGCAGTGGACACTTCTTGGAGTTAGTCATCCTGAGTTGCACAACTCCTATGACATGCCTTTGTGTGACGGTGCTCCAAGTGGAGAAAACACAAAAAGGAACACTTTGTACATCTCGCTGTAAAGCTTTATTTATGAGATCTGTATGAGCAGCATTGTAGCTTTGATCGTAGGAAGGGTGCTGATTTGTCCTTTTGAATGAGTTACTATAGCATGTGTGTGTGTGTGTGTGTGTATTGATGTGCCGCCATCCTGGGACCGGTGCAGACATACGAGGACAACCACATGACATGTGCTCCTCATTGATCAAGTGGGAGTGGTGTTCAGCAAGTTAAATCCAACCTCGCTTGTGTTCAGACAAAAATAATTAGCAATTAGATTGCAACTTACATTTGATTTGTAGTTATTAATAACTTTTTGGCAGGGGAAACTGGGATACCAATGTTATGAATAGACTTCCAATGAGTATTAGAGTAATGTGGTACACATCTGCTTTGCTTACATTGGCAGCACCTGCTGTGAAAAATAATAAGCTCAATATTTGGTGAATATTATGTCAAATATTAGATTCTGAGACAATAGTTGTTATGACTGTTATTCAAGCTTGTTTTGAAACAAAGCTCACATGCCATTATGTTGCCGTACCGTGAGTGGCATGCAAGTCAAATATAGAACATAATTCCATTTAATTTATGAAAAAAGAAAAAAAAAGAAAATAATGATTTAGTTATTCCAAGATAAGATGAAACTTATCTGTGGATTAAAAAAATATAGTAGGTGATCCAAAGAAACTTTGGTAGTAATTAACATCACTAGTAAACAAGGTAGACATAGTAAGTTTATGAAAAGGATTCACATTACAAATAGTGGGATTTGGCAATTGTTGCCGCTTCTTGATTGGATCCCACTGTTGGGGGGCGACTGTGGCTCAGTACTGCGAGCAGGTCTACAAAGTTCAACCCTTATCATGCCCTGTCCACATGTTGAAATGTCCTGGTCACTGAAGGGAAATTGTTCATAATGGGGGATGAGCTCCTTTGTATAGCAGCCATTATGATTGTGTGTTAGTGTATGTGTGGATGCCTGAATGTGACTAATAATGTAAAGCATGATATCAATCTAGTGATAAATGTACCATTGATTCAGAGGTGAGAAAGCAAAATTTAATAGATAAACCAGGAGCATAAACAGTGCCAAGTCCAAATAGGACAGCTGCTCGAGTCACTTATGGATAATATCTGTATAAACTGGGTGGCTGTTGCTTGGTTGATCCTGCGAGTTGTCCTCCAATCAGAAGCTTGAGATCCTCTATCTCGTCCTGTCCATGTGTGTAAGCGTTCCTTGGCAGGACACTGAACCCCACGGTGCTTCCAGTGTGTGTGTGTGTGTGTGTGTGTGTGTGTAAGCCACAAAGCAGCTGGTGTCAGTTGAGTGACAATTTAAGGTGAGGTACTTCTAAAAAACCAAACTCATTTGTTCAACTGAAACCAAATAAGTTCAACAATGACGCCAGTTTAATCACATGTGTAACAGTGTTGTAGGGATTAACACGCGAGTTGAGCAAGCCCAACACGCAAAGTCACGTGAATGAGACGCTTCTGTGTTATCAGTTAAACCAGAGCTTTCGCTGATGCACAGAAACATGCAACACAAGTAATATACATGTCCGACAGAACCACAGGTGTCTGACATAATGTCATCTTGGATTTCTGAGGCATGAGGGACTCTCACGTTCCTTCTTGCCTCTTCTTGCCCACATCCACCTGTCTCCTGTCCCGTGCCCTCTCTGTGCTGCTTCTCCGCCCTGACATTAACTGTCGCTCAATGGAGCCAGTTTTACACGTCTACAATGAAATCCTCAGCATGTGTCAGTTGCTGCTGCGACAGACTGAAAATAGTTAACTGCCACTTATATATACAGTGTGTGTGTGTGTGTGTGTGTGTGTGTGTGTGTGTTGCACATCTCACAAAAATGTGGAGAGTGAGAGGACCACCCTGTTTCAGGGGTCAAACATAAAAGCAGCCAGACGACCTGGAACGGAGCTGTTTTACGGCTGTTTTACAGGCCTCTCCTTTCACATTATACACGATGTTTTCTCTTGTTAAAACATAACTCAACAGAAATGTTTGCATGCCTCAAACAACATGCAACTAAGTAAACTTTCAGGCACAACAATGTTGGCATGTCTGTGTCCTCTCGGGAGGCATCCACCTGCACTGGACACGCGAGCACGTGGTTTCATAAACAAGCGGAGAAAACACGTGTGTTTTGCAAGCTTGTCGCGAACGTTCTTCAGAAGCAAAGGAATAAACCTTCTTGCAGACCACCATGGAAAGAATTATATTAAGGAGCATTGAGAAATTCTATCAAATCAAAGCTTTCTTGAACACCGGCATTAAAAAAATACGCCAAACATTTATTTCCTAAATGCTGTTTAATACATGGGGCGTGCCAACGGATTTAATTATGTACGGGTCAACCCTGTCAGGCCATAGGTGTACATTTAAATCCCACCACTCGACACTTCCATTTTCACCCACTTTATCTACAAAGCACAAAACGTCCCATCCGTTGCACTGGAGCTCCTGTCACAATCTGGCTCGCTCGATCTTCATCCACCTGTCCAAACTGTCAGTGTGTCTGCATCCGTCCATTCAAATGGTCAGCTCAAATGCCACACGATGAGTGCGGCAGTGCAAGAGGTGGGACCATTAAGGACAGCGAGGAGGAGCTTAAAACGTTGGAGAATTTCAGACCTCTCCATTAAAATAGAATGAGGCCCAAATATCTCCCCTTTGAAAGACAACCCGTGAGGGTCGCCTTTCAAAACAAGAGCGGGGTGCTCTCGTGGGATTAGCTGGTGTTGCTCGGCAGAGGTGACTATAGTGGTCTATTTATCGTGTGACGAATGACCAATTTTAATTTGGTTTCAGTGGAGCGGTCAGCTGGGAGCGACTACAAGCCCCCCGTCTGGCCTGAGGCCTGTGAATGTGCCAATGTTTCGCTGACACAAACACACACACTCAAACTTTCAGCACAGAGAAATGAAGTCCGCTCTAAAAGCTCTGCGGCCGCGATCCGCTGACACACTCGGTTTCAAGGTACAGATGGAGGTTATCCTGCATAGGCAGCCACACTAGTACAAAACGTGTTCAACCAACATGAATAGTTTGTAATATGACATAGCAACGTTTGTAGAACAGCTGCCTGTTCTCTGTGAAAAAGCTGCACGTTACAAATTGTCGTCCTTTATCGAAAGTGTGCAGGTTGTTTAAGCGTGCCGCTGGGCGCGATCTCTGTCCGTTTACTGACAAAATATATGTTGGCTCATGCCTGCACACTGGGCCTCGTGTGTCTCCACAAACCAACAAAGTCATAGGTGACAATACTGTCTTTCTTAATGCCTAAAGCGGAGATTCAAAAATATACATGGTTTCCATTGCTGTTAAGACATTTAGATCATTTTCAGAACCGAAAATCAAAGTCCAGTTTGGGCCAGTTTAGCCTCATGAATGGTTCTGTGTTTCAGGACATTGGTCTTGCATTGAATATGATTGAACAGGAGCAGTCACTTTTCACTTGGAATGTCTCAAAGGTTTCATCCAGCGTGGTTTCTTTGGAATTTGGCACTAGACAGATGTCGGACGGAGATGGCGATGAAGCCACAAAGACCCTCAGTGAAACACAAGCACATTTCTCACCAAAACAACACAATCTTCAGTGTGGACAGTTGGAGTTCTGGTTATTTCCTTTTTCCTTAGGAACCTTTGTTGTGAACGCTTTCTGTTCATATTAAGACTTTGCGTTTATCGTTTAAAACAGATCTTTAGTAATAACCTAAAAGAGGACTCCTCAGGTTGATTATTTTATGCACCCCATTCCTTTTTCAGCTGGACTGCTTTGCTCTTGTTTAGTGGGTACTTTGCTGGAGAAAGGTTGAAAATTGCTGCATTGTACGCGTGAATGAAGCAGCAAGTACTAGGTCACTTCCCCGAATGTTTTGTTGCGATATTGCATTGACAATAAATGGACACACGTGACATAAAGAGAAAAAAGGGACGGATTTACTAAGATCCTGCCTTGAGTGATCTAGATTTCAAGCATACGCACTATAGATTCGGCTTTAGATAAAGAGTAAGTCCACAAACAAAAGTCCTCGCGAGCCATGTGAGGAAACGGGACTCCTTATCTTCAAAGAAGCATCCCTTCTTAAAGACACTGCTACATAAACAACGCAAACACTTTCAGAGGTACCAAACATTGTGGGTTGTACATTAATACATCATCATAAACTCTTCCTAGTATTTTTGCACAACGTGGGAAGCATGACCGATATTTCAGATCCATGAAAGTACCAACATAAGAAATCTGTTTCATTGCTTCTTTGACGCTCACACAAAAAAAAAAACCCTCACCACAGTGGTATTGGTGAATTGCATTGTTGCGACGTGTGCTAAGAACAATAGTGGTTACTTCATGTCAAACTAATGTCCCACTCCCCTACATGTCATCAAACTCGTTTTAGAATAGCATATCGAGCACACACCCTGGAAATTGCTTGTGCAGTCACACCGGGCTGTATTTAGAAACGAGAACGCCAATAACATGCAAACTTTATGATTTTAGGCGTCATCATAGTAGTGACGTGACACATCGGCGTTATAAATGGTTCAGTAGCAGCGGGCTTAGTGAGGCGCGACACTCGATAGGCTCTAATGGTGTTATGTTGATGAGAGTTACAGTAGGAGTGAAGTCATTCTTGGCTCCCACAAGGGTGAGGTACTATGTCTGTGAATCTCTGCATAATAGTTTGAAATACGAGAGACGTATTGCACGTAAACTTAAAGAGATAACGTGCACGGCAGTGCAATATGCTCTGGTAATAAAGTGTAATGTTTCAACGAAATGCCCTTTGAACATGGTGTGGATTTAAAAAAAACAAAACCCCAAAAAAATCCAGAATTTAAGATCAACTGAACTAATCAAGGTTTGAGTCAAGACTTTCAAACACAAAAGAAGAAAATAACAGACACAGAAAATGTACCACAGTCTACCACAACAAAGACAAGGTTATGAATAATCCAGATAAGAACAAAGCTCTCAGGGTGGTGAGAGGTGCAAGTATGGCGGGACTATTTGTGGAAGTATCGGAGACGGGGTGTGAATTTTCTGTGGCGTGAAGAATTAGACTTGAGAAGAGAAAAGACATTTGACCAAGATATAATGCTCCAATGAAGGAGTTAACGGGCAGCAATGCGTCTGACAGCATATATCGGTCTTGTCTCCCGTCCGTCTGTCTGTCTGTCTGTCTGTGTTCAGCTATGTTTGGCCATATCATATAGTGTTGGCCCAGACCAGACATATTCCTGACCCCGTATCGTGCACACGGTGATTTAGTCTGTCGACTCTTTTAACTTACAAACAATCTCTTTGTTCTTTGTCAACATCACTTACTTAACACTGTCAACTCTTTTCGTGATGTCCTTCACATTGTCGGCGCGTCTCATGTCTCTGCACAGCCTTCATCACATGATGCTCTGTATGTACGCAATCTAAATGCGGTGTCGGTTTCCATGACATGAAAATCTGTCTGTCTGCAGTCTGGGAGATGCCATAATATTTCTATAGGCTCTCACTAATGCGGCTCTACACTCGCTTAAGATATCAATTAAAAATCTCAAGGTTTGTCAACAGCCACTCAAGATGACTTGGAGTGTTTCTTTTGTTGTTGTTTTTTTCATACTCAGCTGATTAATCTTGTTTAAAGTGTTACCTGGATAAATGACAGCGCTTCCATGGAACAGACATCCATCTTCTATACCGTTTCATCCAACTGAGGGTAGACGGGCGCTGGAGCCGATCCCGGGTGACGCCGAGTGAAGTCAGGGTGCAAGTTGCTCGTCCATCACACGGCAAATGCAGACAGAAAAGGCACAGAGATGAAGGGATACAAGTGTTTTTACAATCATCAATTAACATCAAATGTATGTGTTCTGACTGTGGCAGGAGACCATAGGATTCCAGGATCCAACCAGTGTTTACATCACTGTGAGGTAAGAGTGCTACAGCAGTGGTGAGCAAGGCCCCTTGACCTCCAGCTGGTCTGCACAGTGGCTCAAATACAGAAAACTTACTTTGTTGGTCCCTTTCACATGTCCATTGCAATTACATGCAAACAACTAATTATGCAAATGATGCGTTGACATTATTTACTGGCTTCCAGCGGCTTTTTTCCAAGTTATTGTCCCGACTAAAGCGTGAGTGTGAGCAATCAGGGTCTGGCAGTAGTGGATCGACGCCTGGCGATGCTGTGAGTCCCTGTGATTATTTATCCCTGCTTCATTTTCAAAGAGGTTTTACCTGCACTACCTCTTGTCAACCTCAAGTTTCCGCAGAACTGTATATATTTAACAACATATTCTTAAATTTTTACTGATCTGCTGTGGCTCTGGGACACAGTTCCAATATTTTTTATTATACAATTCAGTTGGCACGAATTAATATTTATTTCACAGATAATAGTCAGATGATGGCAACTTTTCTTACTTAAGCTGAAATCAACTGAAATTAATCCAAAATACTCTATTATTTTGCTTATCAATTCCACGAAAGTTGATCGAATCAATATATCATTCTCATAAATACTTGGTTAAAATGGAGCTTTCTGTGGCTTAAAAAGCTCTTAAGTTACTTTCTTAAATTATGGAGATAAACAAGTCTTGTAGGACAGTTTGCTGCATCACTTGAACGCGTTTCCTTCAGTTAGGACACGATCAATAAAGTGCACTTAATTGTATTGTAGTGAGCCGCCATCATTGTTAACGTGTCACTCATTAACTTCATCAAGATTATCTTTAATATTGCTTGCATTTGAAAAAAATAACATGCAATGTTGAGGTGAAAGGAAGCTCAGTTTTATTGCGTGATTCATTGGATTACCTGAGAGATATGTTGGTTGGACAGGAGGCTGGGAAAATTGATTTTGGACGTCATCTCTTTGTGGAATGGCTGCGATTTTCACTTGGGAGCTGGCAGATGTCAGGAGGGGGTTTGTGCTGAGATTCCTCAGTTGGAAAATGCAGGAAAAACAAACGCTTTATTTATCCCAACAGCGTCACAGCCTCTGCAAATAAACATTTGAAAAAAAAAAAAACATCTCACCAAGCAGTTTCTCCTTGACCCATGCTCCCACATGCTCCTGATTGGCTGGACAGTACGGCGGAGCTCGGCGATCGTCTCGCAGGTGATTTTAATCTCAATCTCTCATCAAATGAAGCTGAGGAAGAGCCGACTGTTAAACGCCACAAAACAATCAAAACGTTCAATAATCTTTCTCTTCTTCACCCAAAATAAACTTGATTGCGTTGTCTGCACATGCCAAAAAATATGCAATTCATCCAAGTTCAAAATATTAATGATAATGTGATGGTGAGAGAAGTGTGCATCAACATTTATCTGAAGGAAAACTATAATGAGGCAATGGAGACAGATCCACGACGATATGAATGTGTGAATTAATTACAATAAGAGGAAAACAGCTTAGAAGAACCGTGGCGGAGCGTCATCATATAGATGAGCTAACAGACATACAGAGCCTCTTTTATATCACCATCAACCAGTTGTGTAACTTTCAAAATGCTATTGACTTTATTTGAAATATATATCTCTGTATGAAGTTTGCAAAAGACAAAGAGGTTTGAATACCTCATGTTATGTTTATCATGAGCTTTGAAAATAGGCTGGGATGTAAACATCCTGTTTACACTTCCCACACAGTAAACGACGAGGCGGCTTCGAGTTCCATTCATCTTTGATACCGCGTCATCCAACTTATGACAGTCCTACAGTACTCGTGTATGAAGTTTGCTAAAGGTAATGGAGTTTGAATATGAATCATTTGTGCATTCTGAACTTTGGACAACTGATAAAACCCCTCTCAACACATGTGTTCAACAGATAATAATAAAGCGATTATGATGATGATGTGCGTTTATTGACTATGCATGATTTATATGCATTTGTTTGATCATCACACAATGCCGGTCTCTATAAAGACCCAAACTGAAGTCCAGCTCATTAAGTCTCGTTTCCAATTCAAGTCACAGGCCAACTGCACACACTGCTCTTCTTCACTCCGGGAAGCTGCAGCTCAGCAGCTTTGGTGATGTGCGTTTAGAGCACTTGCATAAACAGATCCTCTTGTTGCATATTAGTAGTAAACTAATTCAAACCAGACTGGGAAAGGCACAAACTTGCAGGGATTTACGCTCTCTGATTGAGATTATTATATGTTAAACAATTCTAAAACAGAGGAAACTGGGAATAGCATGATTCTCAAATCTGCCAAACTATCTAATAAAAGTCATGTTCTTTTAAGCTTCCCCCCCCCCCCCCCCCCCCCCCCAGAATCAGCTGCAATCATTCTTGTGACGTAAAAACAAAGGGAGTCATAAGAGCCGGCTGAAATGCAGCAGTGTGTTTTTGTGTTATTTACAGTGTGCAGAAGCAGAGTTAAGATCCAGCAGCTTAGAATAAGCTCCGGAGGTCCGATTGAGATACTTTCAGATCGCAGCAGGTATATTAGACAGAGGATGTTGGCGATGGGAGTTGCCAGGCAGGGTGAGCAGCGGAAGACCTCAGATATACTGAAGGACGTGGAGATCGTTGGTGTAACAGTAGAAACAGACAGGGAATAGAGTGACTTGGAGCCATATGATTTGCTGTGGCGAGCCCTGAAGGGAGCAGCTGCGAGACAAAGAAGACTGTGTGCACATAAAGAAACGTGTTTGTCATCCCATCGTTATCTGACTTGGGCATCTTTTCAACACTAAGCTATACGTCGATTCTTCTTCAGTTGTGCAACAGCCCCATCCTGTGGCCCCGTGTCCTACAGAACGCTTGAAATGCAGAATTCACCTGTACAACCAGCAACACGGGTTTCCAATGTTCCTATTATTCTGCAGTGTATTCCTACAGTAATATAGATCAATGAAATGAGGCAACATACGAATTTTAAATCACAATTTAACACTTTTATTAGCTTGACAAAACAACACACACACAAAAAATGCTTTAGGTCATTCGGATAGTGAGACACAATCAGTGTAAAGTAGACTGTTCAAATCATAGCAGCTGAAGCACAAACAAGGAAGAAATAAAAAAGAGAGCATTATGTGTGCTCGTCCAGAGCCACATCGATGCCAGTGCTTTGTTAGTTGCTGTAGTGAAGGTACTACAACAAGAAATAGAAATCCAAATGTGTCGCTCTACATATATAACCCAATACTTTCCAGTAGTTCTGCCAGTAGCTTTCAGCGCCCCACACAGCTCACAGGACAAACGCGTCATTGTTAAAACAAGACTTTGCCAAACAAGCAGGAGAGTCGCAGCTTCACTCGGATTCCCCTTCACATACAAAGTCCAGATTAAAACACATTAACTTAAAGTAATCAGACCAGAAGGTATAAGTTTATGTATCTGGTACATAAGGTGCTACAGTTAAGCTTGATTCTGATTTTTTTTAAAAAGAAGGAGAAATTATGAAAACAATCAAATCAAAAAGCGCAAAAGATTTGCGAGCAACACTTTATATTATTAAGAAGTTGTATTGCGCTGTCACAACCGTAAGATCAGTGAAAAATTACTGTGTGGACAACACTGAGCAGGAGTCGGGCGAGTTGCATTACTCCTCGTGTTGCTGGCTCAGACCACGTCTTACATTTCAGAACAAAAAGCTTTAGCACACAATAAAAGTCTCTTTAAATGGCTTCGATGCTCTTGTTTGGGTACTGCGGTTTGAGCCATTTCTGAATGAAACTAAATATTTGGTGGATGTGTTATCTACACGAAGGCAGACTACAACAGAGAAAGTTTATCCCAGAAGTGTTGACTGAAAGACGAACAAATGAGGACACAGCTGTGAGCCGTCATCTGAGTTCCTGCAGATCGGAGTGAGACGCCCGCAAATTAAAGACAGAGCATTAAATTCAACTGATGGTTTTTTTTTTTCCTGAAATGCAATGTGAAAAAAAGGTCAAATCATATTTAAAGATCACTGAAATGTGATCAGAGATAAAAACAAAACAAAAAAAACCAATCAAAAGTGTGTAATTATTTTTGCCGGACCATCAACAATGCATACAAGTCGTCGTCTTTTTTTTTTTTTTTTTTTGCAGAACTGATAAGAGTTGGAGAGCTATCCATAAAAACGTCCCAGTCACACTTCTGTCACAGTGCACTGACCATCAGGACTCCGAGAGCGCAGACTGACTGCCGAGCTCGCGGGCCTGCCCCTCGGAGGGATTCTGGTGGGCTGGCTCTCTCGCAGTGGTCTTTGCCGAAGTCTTCTCTGTGCCACTGAATCCGCTCCCTCTCTCCCGTATTCGTTCTCCTCTTCACTCTCGCTGCTGCCTGATGCGCTCTCAAACATCTCCAGATCGTCGTCTCCCTCCACCTCTTCCCCCTCAGGCTGGCTGATTAGAAGCTGGGAGAAAGACTCCTCCAGGGCTGAAGGTGACAGAGACAGGGGACTTGGACGATGACGTCCCAGGAGTGTTTGAGGTCTAACGGGAGGAAGAGACAGCAGCAGCCCAAAGGAGGACTGCGACTGGCCAGCGGAGTCCGATCCATCGGCCGAGCTGATGCGATCCAAAGCTGCCGAGGTGACGGGAGGTAAAGTAGGAGCGATTTCAGGCTCCAACCTCAGTCCTGCCACCCCTTTCTTTGGGATGTCGACAACGTCCCTCTTTATCTTGCGTCTGCGCCCATGCTCGTTTCTGCGGTATTGCACCATATTTTCCAAATCGGCCACATACAGAAACCCCGCGATCAGCATCTCAGTGCTCTTCCTGCCCTTGGCGAAGGCCTCCTCCAACTCTCGGGTGGTCCTCTCGTCGTACTGCCACCAGCCATTGCGTCCTTCGTAGTACCAGGCGTAGTCCCGGCAGGACTCGCTTCCCGCCGCACCACTTCGACTCAGTCCTGCAGCCGCCGCCTTCAGCTCCTCAGGTGAGAGAAGGACGGGCCTCTCCAGGAAGTCCTCGGGGATTTCCTGCCGACACAGGGCGCAGCGTTTGCTGTGCCAGGAGGCGCCTTTCACGCAGAGGAAACAGAAGACGTGGCAGCACGGCAGCCGGACAGGGTGGACGCAGCTCTGCAGGCAGATGGCACACTCGGGTGTGGTGGAGCTGGGCAATTCAGTGGCACAAGTATCTTCCACTTCTTTTTGTTTGGAGGGTGCTGGGGTGTTGTCCAGTGAACAGTCCACTCCTCCACAACCTGCCATGCTGCAGACACGGGTTCATCAAAATAAGAGAGAAACTGTTAAACAATCCGACTTGTGGAAGACAAATGAAACTATATGTAACTTTGCACACTTAACTTGAGCTGCATTTGGGAACGCCCACTCATAAAATAAAGAAACGTTGACTGTAATTAGTTTATAAAGAAAGATGACAGTAATGTGTAAGGTTCTGAGGTCTATATCTGCTGCAATGGGAGCACATCTGTCTCTTCTAATGTCTTTTAAACACAAGAAAGGCCTTCATCAGTTTAATGCTAACTGCTAGGCTAACACATCCGCAAAGCCACTAACTTACAACCAGCAGAATCAGTGAACAGATATTATGTTTCCTACTATAACAGCAGTAAGTTGCCCGTTGGGTGTGAAGTGACACGATTGCTCTTCACCAGTCAACTAAGGTCAAACATTTATCGAGCTAATGCTAAGCTGACAGTTAGCCTCTCAGCTGTCAGTGTGCTTTCCCGTGTGTTTCATGTCTGTATTAATACACCCACCTGGACACCGGGGGCCTCTGCAAGCGTCTTCAGCAGAAACGAAGATGGAAATGATAATACGGTGGCATTTATTTTTGGTTGTGAAGTTATATCCGCCGATTACCGACTGCGTTGTTTGCGAGCCATAGCAGCCAAGCCCAGCTGACTTCCACAGCGCCTGGATAGACCGCAGTCCGTTCTCCCGGACGGTGCACACCTTCTGCAGATCTACTGGAGCTACGCACTGTACGTGCCCAGCGACTCATCCAATGGAATTTAATCAGTTGTGTTTGAAGTCAAAACACAAATGTGCTCTCTATAATCTGCACAGTGCTAACCATTTATGCTGTTTTCAGTTTGCTTTCTAAAAATACTGCCCCCCCCCCCACCTCCTCCCGCCCAAAGGATCAGATCACAAGCATGTGATAATATTGTGCTGAAAAATGAATGCTGCACTTAGAAACAATATCCCACAATAATACACTGAGAAATTGTATAAAATAAAAAAATAAAAATGCATAACATAACAGTGACTCCAGATAAAATCCCAACCTATAAAAGTAGGAACATTCCAAATAATTAAATTGTTGAAGCTATAAGAACATTTGCCAATGGTAGTGTGTTCAAAACTTTGAAAAATATCTTGTCAGACATTTTAGCTGCTCTTCGTCAACGTTTTCAAGAACTCAGGACCAAAACAGATTTTCTTCATAGATTTTATTACAAATAATACATTGTGCATTCCCACAAGAAGTTGCAGTTGGATATAAACTCAACCAAATAAATTTAAAAATAGATATGAACCATACAAAAACGTCTATGTGAGGCCAAGAAAAGCAGCATGGTGATTGAATTAGGTGCCTCATAATGTTATCCAGTATTACCACATCATCTCCTTGGATACTGGAAACTGCCTGATTTTGGATGAACACATTCTGGCAGTTTCCATGTCACGAGACAATGTGTGCAGTAACAGCAAACGGTTTAACTTATTACAACTTGTTGCTCTCTCTTTTTATGAGGACACACTTTCTGATTTCTGACACATGTGGACAGGGGTTACCATAGAAACTTGGGGAGTGCAGGACTTGCCGGGTGCGTGCCTCCTCTCCCCTCCTATAGGCCCGTGTGTTCTGTTTCCGAACACATGGACCCCACTCTGTCCATTCCCCAACTTCACAGTGAACTAGAGCAAACAGAGGGCGATTAGATAGTCTCATCCAAGCAGGGAGATCAAAACGTGGGCTACTGGGGGGTAAAAACAAAATGCTGGTATAATGCACTGTTGTTTAGAAGGTCTTGTGTGTTTGATGCATGCATTATAGAGAACTGGGTCATCTCTCACTTTGGGGTATGCACTGCATGAGCTGTACATCGGGCTCAAAGCCTTTTGGGCAGGTAAGGAGGCACTGGCCCTGGAGGAGGTACAGATCTGCTCTACATCGCGTGCACATGTTCCTCCTCACACACATTTCACAGCCTGCAGGGCACTCTAACACAGAGCAACATACATTCAATGTAATGTCATGTTCTGTTATCAGGGAGAAACTTATTACAGTCACACGTGCAAGCTGCATGAAGAATGTGGAGCTGTGGCATGGTGTTTTTACCTGTGCATTCCCGCAGCGCCGTGTTCGCCGTCAGCCCCTTCGGACAGCTGCTTTCACATTTGCCGCGGTACAGGAAGTGGCCTTGGTGACAATGCGTACAGAAGTTTTCGCTGAAGCAGGATGCGCAGTCCACCTTACACTCTGCGGGCCAGCGAAAAATTAATCTTGGGTCAGTGCGGTGGCCAAAGCATCAGGACGTCGGACAACATTGCTAATAAACCATGAATCAGGCAGTGAGTATTTCAGGCCTACCTGATGGATTAGTCTTAAGTCTCAGTTCTATAAAACAGGACTGATTTAGTTCAGCCTTCTCGTGAACATCATCGTACTTTAAACTGTTTATCAACCACCTTCTGCATGCGCTTGCCGGTACCTACTGGTGCAGGTGCTGATGTGTGGTGAACGCACACCGTAGTGACCTCTGGGGCAGGAGGTCAGGCAGGTTCCCTTCTGCCGCATCCCGTCCTGCTCCAGGTGGAAGAAGAGGCGAGGTTTACAGGACAGGCAGCCATTTAGGGGCGAGCATGTTGCGCATCCGGACGGACAGACGCTGCTCACCGAAGAGCTGCCTGTTGTGGATATAAAATGTATGTTTACGTGGGTGAGAGAGGGATTCTATCTATATCGGGTGTCACAACAAACAATATATTTTTTTTACTTGACCTGGATTTATGCAATACTAAACTCAGTTCCCCGTGTATCATTGCCAGCCAGCAGTTTGTTTTTTTTCTTTCTTTCTTTGAGACCATATCACATTAAAATGTTATGTGCAAGTGAAGTACATTCACTGGCAATCCCTGCCCACAATGTTCCCTGGAAGAGCGCCGTTATTGTCTCCATATGTAGTGTCTGTCTCTACTGGGAGAACACTTGGAGAGATAAAGCAGATTTCCCCAAAAAGCCGAAGCGAATAGTAGTGTTGAAGAAGCGTGAATACTTACGTCTGCATCGCACAATATTTGTGCTGTCTTGGCCTTTTGTAAGATTCATGAAGTGCAGAATACAAATTAAGGACGGTATCTGCATTTCCTTCACCTTTGCCGCAGCGTTCATCCAGTCCACGAACGCACCTCACTTCACATGTCAAATCCCACGATACGCATATCAGAAGGAGAAAAAAGAAAAAAAAAAGAAGGGAAGAAAAAAAAAAAAAAAAAGGGCAGAGATCCTCACGAAAGTCTTTCACATGAACGCATGAGGAGACTCCTGGCCGGGGAACAGAAATGCAGAAAAGACGTCTTGAAGAAAAGATCCCATGTGCATTCCATGGAATCAGTGAAGCCGGCAGAATACCATGAGGAATGCAAACACAAAAGAAACCATCATATGACAGCCGCAGCCGACATCTAATGTAAAGTTTGGGGAAGGTTTGCTTCTCTCGCACACAGGCGTTCACACTCCCACCCTCCTCCTCCTTTTCCTCCTCCTCCTCCTCCTGTGTTCTCACCCAGATTCTCCTCCTTCTGATCCATTAGAACATCCACAGGGTCTCTTGTTCCAAACTGCGTTACAAACGTGATTCATAAAAGGAGGATTTTGCTCATTATTTTATACATTCTTTCCACACTTATGTACCCAGAGAAGTTCTAAAGAACAAATTCCGATTGACACACGTGACCTTGTAAAAGAAGAAGAGAGCAAAAGGATTTAGGATTGACCATCAACAGATAATGTATATAAACAGACTTAGAAAAAGTAATTTCACAGGAATTCTATCATCATAGTGAAGCGGGAAGCAGCTGCGTGTGTTGGTGGGACCTTGAACACTGTCATGGAGGTGAAACAGTCCAGTTTAAATGTGTCCTGTGGATTGCTCCAGCGTGTGGGTGCGGCCGATTGGAATAAGGACTGACCAGTTACACAGTGTGTTTTGGGAATCGTCTACATAATAAGATGAGCCGAGCTGGTTCTGGAGGCGACAGACTACTGAATGTCGACGAGCACGGACCAATGAATTTGATGGGTGCGCGTCGATACAGTGAACTATATTGCGTGCAGCGGTGTGTTTTGAGCTCGCACAGTGCAGCTTATATGCAAATGAGAGTTTTTGCATTATTATTTTTTTAACTTCATGCCGCTCGATTGTGTGGTGGTTCGTACTGTCACTCTCACAGTAAGAAAAGGCACTTTATGGACTTTGCACGTTCTCCTTGTACATGTTTTTTTTTTTTTCCCGGGGTCCGATTCCCTCCTGCAATCCAAAAGACAGACTGAGTGAAATAGTGACTAGAATCCGTATAAACAGAACATCTCTCTCTCTGTGTGATGGAGTCCCTTTCGCCCTCTGTGATGCGGGTTCAGCTCCAGTGTCCCTGAGACGGATAAAACAGTATGTGCTGCATTTGAAAACGAACATCTGTTTTGACGTGCGACGCAGGAATGTTTCAGAGATTTCGGATTGTAGTTATCTGTGATGTCACACCTGGAAGTGATTCATACACGAGGTTTTCTCAGAGACCGAGGAAGACAATTGCGGTTTAAGAAGAATAAATGTATGTTTTTACATGGTGCCATTATTACAGTCATTAGTTTTGAGTTGCTATATTTATGCGCAACGTATATTGAGACGGGTTAAAACATACCTGAAGTCACATATAATCATAAGCTCATAAATAAACAGTGCGATCAAGTTAATATTATCAGAACCCATGTAAGCACCTGTCCTTGATAGGTTCAAGATTTAAGTTGCTGTGAACATCTAGAATTGATCGCCACACATCAAGTGCTACATTATTCCGTCATTACAGATATAAAACCAGCATCCCATCATTGAGTTACTTGAAATAAAATGTCCTGCATTTCCTCAGATCAACATCAACCTCACAAGATTAAGACAAAAAAAATTGCTCCTGCAGAAAAACTGCAACTCCCATGTGAGCATTCTCCTCTCTGACGTTTAGGTTTACCTTTACCCGCCATCAGGCACCGTATGTTTTGCAATAACGCACGAGTTCAAGAAATCAAAGCCAAAACTAAAAGATGATTTGACTACCTCCCAATGAAATTTAAAAAAAAAAAACTCGAGACTTTCAGTTGTCCCGGATCTGCGATTCCCACAAAAATGCTGGCGTGCAATGAAAGTTTCTGTCCTCCAAAAGATTTGTTGTTTGCAGTCCTGGGGTGTTTAATCAGCTGTTTTGGGAACTCCTTGGTTTTTCTCCCACGTCTTATGAAAACAGATCTGGGCTCTACGGCGTTGCAGTTCCGCGCGGCGTCCACTTCAGGGAGATGCTTTACCATTTTTATTTCAACGATCTTATGCTTGGTGCATAACCGTTATAGTGCCTTTCAATTCTTAAAACACCAAATTCAAAGTAATGGCATGTAAGCACCGCCACATTGTACGTGAAAGTCCGGCCAGGTCTGTTTCAGACACATGTGACGCCGTTTCTGCAGAAAGAACCAACAGCGTGCTGTGAAACCTGCGAAAGCATGTGGTCCTTGTTAAGAAAGGCAAAGCAAGTTCTTGCTTCTTGGCTTGTCTGGAAAAATATCATGAGAGGAATCAGCAGGAGATTTGAAGCCGTATTTTACGCTGCGGCTGATTTATTTCTGAAAAAGGACATAGCCAGAAAGAAGGGCTGGACGAGGCTCCATTGGCCGGCCTGAGCGGTAAACAACTACCCTGAGCCGAGTAAACACGGCGGACGAGCACGCCAAATAATAAAAGATGCTGCGGAACCATTGCAAATGCAGTATCACTTTTTTTATACACACAATATTCTCATTGCTATAGTAATAGAGTAGAAGCTCACACTCCAATGCTGGTCGTGTACACAGACACACCAGAGGCCACACTCCTGTTCCGAGTCCATTTGAACTTTACCTGTGATCCTGACGTAAAACGACTGAACTTCATCTGCTTCAACGCAAATTCTAACCATCTGAATCCAGGCACAACAGTACTTTCATAGGATTTAAAAAAAAATAAGGGCTTTTTTTTTTTTTTTTTTACTCTAAAAAGGACAGTAACACATGACCTGAGAAAAGCTTCAGTAAAGAGATAGCGCCTTTTAATCAGCATGCAAGAAATAAGACTGAGCTTTTTCGAAGAGAATATGAAGAAGTTTATTGCTGCTCAGAGACTATCAAGGTGGAGACAAAAGCCAAAAACAAAATAATAAAAAACAAAAAAAACGGTTTGTTTAGTTTTTTTAAAAACAGACACAGATGTGTTATTGGATCGCGGAGGGCTTTGTCATAAAAACATGCGAATCGCTTTGAGAATCGCAAGACTTCTCGTGGCGAAAGGTGTGGAGGGTTCAGAGGGTCAGAATGGCCGGGCTCCACAAACCCAGCAACACCCCCGTCAATCTGACTGGGAACATAAACATGACAAGGCCACGCTCGCTGGGGTGCCAGATCAGATTCTTGAAGCAAATAACCACTGGAAGCCGAGGAATGTCTCAACTGGCACAAGAGAGAGAGAGAGAGAGAGAGAGAGAGAGAGAGAGAGAGAGAGAGAGAGAGAGAGAGAGAGAGTGGAGTAAAGATGGACAGCACCAAGCAACAGAGAAGGAGAGCCAAATAAATCAGAAAGAGCGAGTCAGGCGCCGGCGTAAAACATGCGGACACAAGCCACTTCAGCCACGAGAAGACATCACAGAACCACTGACGTTTTCACATGTTTTCATGCACGTCAAGACTGTAAAGATAAAGAGAATTCTGGAAAGAGGTCAATAAAAAAATTAAAAAAAAGAAGTTAAATCCAATCTAATGCAACCCAGAAGCAGCGTTCAGATCACCACCTGCTGTCAAGGTTCTGGCGGGGCAGACACAACATGCTCTTCAGTCAGCATTTAAGAGATACTCGGCAGTGCCATGGGATTATTTTATGACTTTGACCCTTGCTCGTCTGAGTAGCACACGCGCTGCGGAGGGCGAATATCTTACTGGGAAGAACCCTGCGGTGATAAAGGAATGAACTGGATATGATCTCAGAAACTCAGATAATCTATGTAGCGTGAAGAGGTGAGGAATTCGAAGAGGCTGTGAAGCGTGAGCTTGAAAAACATGCACCATGACGGACGAAAGGAGAGCGAGGCAAGAGCTGAAAGCAGCTTGAAAAAACAAGGAACTTTAAAGTTTTTAAATATTTGACTATCATATGCAACTTTTTCTATAGTTGGGTAGCTTTTGACTGATTCCGGGTTTCACACAAAAATGACCGATGTTGTCTAATAAATAATCAACACAGTTTGTGCACATCAGGTATTTAATCATAGGGACATTATAGATCGTAAATTCGGTCAAAAATATTTTTTCACACCAGGAGAGACTGAAAATATCTCAGATTCCATGTAGGATACAAAGGAATTTAAAATTGTGCAAATAAAATAAAATAAAATACAGAAAGAATAATAATTTAGTAGAAAATAAAATATACACAATGAGAAAAAAAAGTTTAAAATTTGTTTTGAAAAAGGAAGAAGTCCAGGATGATCTGCAGTGTCGTCATCCTCTTGACTTTTTCAATATTTTCTATTGAAAAAGAAAAAGAAAAAGAAAGAAATGACAAGTCATAGATACACTTGAATTGAAAAACACATAGTTACAAGTGACAATCATGCACATAAAGAAAAATATGAAGAAATGAAAATGTATTATTATTATGACATTTTCACATTAGCATCATTTTATTTATTTTTTTGAATTAACTTATTTTGTGTTGTACATCAAAACCTTATAATAAACCAAGCTGATTTTGTTTACTCTTTTGCATACATACAGTATATAACAGACTGTTTTGTTGTTGTTTTTTAGATGGAAAGACAGTAAAACATCATGAGCAAACTGTTGTTGACACAATAAAGAATGAAAGAACCACACGTTTCACACCTTAAAACTGTGCAGCAAAGACTTTCTAACTTGTGTCCATGTGATTTTGAAGACATTTCTAAGCTGACGACTAATTCTTTTCTATTCCAACATGTGCAGAGGTAGACGGAATCCCACTTATAAGACCCAAATTTACTTCAAATGACAGTGAAAAATACTCAATGCATCTTTGAACACTGTACCGGGTCAAAGATAATCAGCTAAAAGTGATATTGGACAATGATAATGCACATTCCAAATCCATTCAGCTCATTCTGAGACTACAAGGTATTGCAATTTCACATTTCAGGTTTTTTTTAATGAATTTTTTTTATAGCTCATTTCAGTTTAACTTAAATTTTTAATCCTTGCCGCACTATTTTTCTAGCCTAAATTTTCTATTTTCTTATATTAGTTCTATTTGGGGTGATATAATATGTCTACACCATAGGACGGCAAGAATAATGGCATTTTGATTCCACCATGCATCTCGCATGCACAGTAGAATTAACAATAAAGCTCACTTTGACTGAGATATGACTAACAAATATACAAGGTTAATAAAAATAAATAAATACTTCAACACCGCTGCTGACGGACATTAAGGGTAATATTACAGCACAGGCAGTGTTGGTCATTATTAATGAGAAACGTGGAGAGGAAAATGTGACGTGGATGAAAAGACCAGAATCTTTTAGCTCACCTTGCCGACAGCTTTGATATGTTCAGGTCTGATCGTTGCAGACTTTGCTTCAAAAGCGTTGGCTCTGGCCTCTTCGGCCAAACTTTTGAGGAACAGGATTGTCAGCAGCTCAATCTGAGAATATAAAGAACCAGATTCAATCGGATCAGTTTACATTAACAAAGCCAGCGTACATATACGTATATTCTTCACGTACTAACCATCGCATCTGACGCAGGCCTCGTGTTGATGCTGCTCTTCGCCCTCGACTTAATCGTCTTCTTCAAACCGACGGCTTTATTCAACATTGTGCTAAAATCTTCCGTTTAAAACAAAAAAAGATTCAAACTGTGTTTAAGATTTCCCGCTTCACCAACTTCCGGGTCAGCTGGTTCTTCTTCGTGGCTTTTTTTCAAGCTTGTTTGTATTTGTCGTTACGTGTGACGTTACTGCCCTCTGCTGTTCGCTTTTATACATGACTGCGCAGCTAGACCACAATTCGTACTGATCTTAGGTGTTTGTATTGGTTAAAAACAAACAAACAGGGGAGAAACTATTGCATATAGAAGTAGATATACGATTCTGTTTTCTTTATTTATAAACGAGCTGTTCAATGGACACATACTGTACATCATAGCCAGAGCTTATTTCAATCTTCAGTTCCTTGTCAGGTCAATGTCAGCCATATGAAACATCCATCCATCCATCCATCCATCCATCCATCCATCCATCCATCCATCTATCCACCCATCCATCCATCCAGCACAGAGACAGACAACCACACACACCCACATCGACACATAGGGACAATTTAGGGTCGGCAATTAACTTCACGTGCATGTTTTGAACTGTGGGAAGAAATCAGAGTACCCAGAAGAAAACCACACATGGTGAGAACATGCATACTCCACACAGAAAGGCCCAACCAGTATTTGAAGCTGCGACAACATATAAAATAGCACACTAAAATACAATAATAACAATTGTAGGAGGAGGAAATTCCAGCGTAAAATAATAATTGAAATGTTAAAAAAAAAAGAATATTGTTAATTACAGTTGTTAATTACAGAGCTGACAAAGTACCACAGAATCTAAAATGTTATTAGGGGTCATGTTTTAGATAAACAGCAAAAGATCTCAGGGAGGGACAATTACGGGTAGAAAAACTAATATTTTACGTCTCTCAAGTTTGAGAGTCGTCAACTGGCAGACATCCTACCGAGGACCTGGCCACGAAACGTGTAGTAGTCAAAGTATCGACTGCAATAAATTAATTCATATAAGTATCAAGACTCTGTGCACTTCTTTTTATTCTAAGATGCTGCTTACTTCTGATACCTGTGTTTGGATAACTTCTGGATTTTCAATTAATAGTCTAATTTTCTATATAAATGGTGGACAGAAGGAGATTGGAGACACATCTGTACTGATGAATCCCTCATATACATAATTTGTGTTTTTGTTTTTTTATATATATATAATTTATATGATTCAGGATAGAATGAAGGAGAATTTGGGAGGAACACTTAGATGCAAATAGAAAAGAGTGGAGTGTGTGGTTGTCTGTGTTTGTCCTCCTAAAGAGAAATAATATTTCTTTAGATTTAAAATAGTGGTGAAAGAAACACCTGCACATTTTTAAAATCACCCAGCGAATGTAAAACTCGTGCGTTTTCTATTTCAAACTGTTGTTTATGCTGCCATCCAGCGGCTGCATGCAGTTACTACACCCACAAGCAACTTTCTGTATCCGGGGTCAGGAGGGACTGATGGCGGCCGCCATGGAGAAAACAGCCGGAATGAAAAACATGCTGCAATTCATGAAACTCATTGGACAACTCAAAGTAAGTCAGGCAATCATTACTGGTCATGTAACGGCTGACTGAACCTGAGAGCTGAGAGCTATTAAATGTTTAATATTTAACCATTTCATAAAGTTCCAATATAGTTGTGTATTTGATTAAAGTAGCTCCTGCCTGGGCACTGTTATTCATCATGCAATACTGCAATTATTGGAATCTATTCTCAGTTTACATTCGCAATACTTCAACTCAGCCTATTTAGTTTTATTCTCGATCATTTTACCCTTTCAATCATGAAAATCGAACTATTATATTTCACGTTTTCATCCCGAAGCCATCATTTACACAAGAGAATTTGCAAAATGCCTAAAACCTCGTTCAGTATTTATGTCAGGAGTGTAAAAGTAACTGACATGACATTTCATTGATTTTTATTTATGTATTTTTTTATTTTTTTAAGACCTCCCTGTAGACAAAACTAGACATTCTTGTGATTCGTGTAGAATGATTCCAACATCAAATTCAGAATGTAAAATGTTTCCTGCAGAGGGTCCCTCGCACCGGCTGGGTCTACAGGAAAGTGAAAGAGCCCGAGAGCGTTTCGGACCACATGTACCGCATGGCCATGATGTCTCTGACCATCACTGACCCCACAGTGGACAAGGACAGGTGGGCTCACACACTCAGCTTCCTTTCAACTGTGTGCAAAAAAAAAAACCCCAACAAAAAAACTACAAAGCTTTTAGCAACAATTGTGAAATTATTTGGAAAAGACATAAGTAAGGTTGACCTGTGAAAGTAATACGTTGAACATCAACCTGCAAAAACGTTCCCCTCTCCTGTCTTCACGTGTTTGCGCAGGTGTATCAAGCTGGCTCTGGTCCACGACGTGGCAGAGTGCATCGTGGGAGACATCGCACCGTCGGACAACATCAGCAAAGCGGAGAAGCACCGTCGAGAGGAGGCAGGTGATCGCCGGGTCTTGACTGACCGATGGAAACACTCTTCAGACAACTGAAGCCGCTTCTCGCGTCTTTCTCAGGAGGCCATGGGACGTCTCACAACCCTGCTGCCGGACGGACTCAGACAGGAGATCTACGCACTGTGGGAGGTGTGTGAGACTCCGGGTCTTTAAAGACGACGGCCTGCGTGTATTAATAAGGCGTTTTTATTTTCTTTTTTTTTGTGGAACGTGCGTCTCATCTGCAGGAATACGAGTGTCAGAGCAGCGGCGAGGCCCGGCTGGTGAAGCAGTTTGACCTCCTGGAGATGATCCTGCAGGCTCATGAGTACGAAGAGTTGGAGGGGACGCCCGGGCGGCTGCAGGAGTTCTTCGACTCCACCGCCGGTGCGTCTCCAGTCAGACCCAATCAGCCGTCGTCTGACGTGCATCAGAACTGAAGCGGCCATGGAATCTGCTGTGTGTTTCTTTTTCTCTCTCGTTAGGTCGTTTCCACCACCCGGACGTGTTGCAGTTCGTCAACACTTTGAATGAAGAGAGGGGGAAACGTCGGCCCAACGCTGAGGAAACGGAGGATTCTGGGAAATCGGAGACTGCTGAACAGCCGCAGACGACCTCCTGATCTTTACAGATGTGCAAAAGTTCTCCCAAGTGGGCGGTGTTCAACGCTGCACAAAGTCCAATTTTCATTTCTTCCAGTTTTTTTAAAACAAGCAAACTCAGCATATTTCCACAGAAAAGGCCGGTGGTGCAGGATTTAATGTTTGGCGGCTTGTGAAAGAAAACTTCCTCAATCCGAGCAACGCAGAATCTTTATTTCTCCTTTCCAAGCAGCTAAAGAGAACCGGCGCTGGCAGTGAAACTCGCCCCACACGGAGAGAACCCGCAGGTTCTCCACACTTCAGTGGACGCCCTGTCGTAAACGCCGCTCCTTCAAAGTAAAAACTGAAATGCGTCATAATTAACTTGTATGTCAACACTTTTGAATGAATGTCAGTATAAATTCCCAGCGATGATATTGTAAGATTCTCAGAAATGTGTGAGGAAGGGGTGAAATAATTGAATTATTCCGTTTCATTGTATTAGTCTTAGTTCGATGGTACATTTTACTCTGTAGAGCTCCTTCATTATCAGAGGTATAGAGAATTATTCTGAGTCGATGTATTTTCTTTTCGGAGAATGTGACAGAATTATCCCTTTTCGGTTCAGGAAAATGGTTGCATCAGTATGTATCCTCAGTTCAGAGCATTTTCTCCCCAAATATGAAACGGTTGTTTGGTTGAAACAGTCTTTAATGCAGATTTATCAGCCATAAAAAAAAGTGACTTAATGCAACGTCTTGGATCAATGTCAGTTTTTCTTTATCAGGTTTCTGTAAAAAAGAAAAAAACAAACACATTGATCTGCATTTATTAAAATATATTTTGTGAAACATTTTCCTTTGACGTTTCCTATACGACCCTTTAATACGGGAGCGTTTTATATTTAATGGACGGCGGCGGCGTCTTCAAACACAGCAAAGTAACATTTAACACACGGAAATGTAGAAACAAAAACAGATCATCACACGGCAACTAAACTTTTTAAAGAGTTCACTAAAACGGATCGAGTGCGAGAGGGGGACAAATGGTATCTGTGGAGCTGCAGCTCGTGTCGGATTACAGCTGGGGATCGTTTTTATTAGTGTGAATCCATTTGTAGGAAGTTAGAAAATAAACGTGGTCACAAATCATTTGACATTATTAGTGATAAAATGTAACTAAACAAGGTATGAAAGGAAGCCATTATTTATTATTCTTCATATAATCCTGTGCCGGTAAGGCCATTTACATTTGTGCAGGAGTCGTATAGAAAAAAAAAAAAAAAAAACCCAAGGTGATATTAATCATTTCAGAGAGTTGGAGGAATCCCAGCTGGGACTTTTAGGAGCTGATCCTGATAAGAGGGTAACAAACTGCAGCTCGCTGAGGATCCTTTCTGCGTGTTTTTTTTAAAGGTTGTTTTAAGGTTTTAACTGCCGGCTGCTCATCTGATCCACATCTGGGGCGTAACATGATTCAGAAACCTCTGGGGGACAGATGGCTTCAGTTTCTCCCGGTCTCAGGTTCTATGAAACACTAAAGATGTAGAGGAATTTTATTTATCTATTTTTTTTTTTTTTCTTGCATGGCCACACGAACCTCGGACCTTTTCAGTATCTGGATCTGATCCCATTCAAATGTTCGGAAACGGCTGCAGTCAGCCGCGTGGGCAGGTTTTCAGTGCCGCGGCGCAGCGGAGAAGGAGTTCCTGGTTCAAGTCCGGCTCCGGGGGGGGGCCCTTAACACGCCCTCTCGGAGCCGTCCGACAAGTTGTGAGTGGGCGTGTCCTGGGAGCTGGCGTTCGCTGCGGACGAGAGGACGTCCTCAAAGCTGCCTCCAGGCCCCGTGCCGCCAACCTTGGTCTGGTGCAAGTAGGGAAAGACAAAACACCACAAATGAGAATTATGCAGAGTGACTGAGAAGCAAGGTTTCCTTCACCCCCCCGCCCCTATCCTGGCTTGCAGGTCTGATGCAGTGCTGCACAGTGGGCACAAGGGGGCAGACTTTAACAGGATAACCACAGCCAGGGTGTATGTAGGGTGTGGAGGAGGCTTTGTGGTGTCTCTTAGCTGCAGAAACAGAGACTTCTAAATGAACTTAAAAGGATCAGCAGGGATATAAACAACCGGTGAGTGTCGGCGAGTATTCACACACAGATTATAGGGTTTAGTTTGCTCCCTTACACATCTGGAACCTGATCAGTACGTCCGTGTGGATTAGTTTTACAAATATATCGTCAAATATGCTTGGGAAGCACATGATCATAATGTCTCTTGACAATTTTGGTCCTTGATTCTTTTATTAATGCAGACTGACTTTCTTTCTCGCAGGGACGCATAGTTTACCTTGATGGTAGTTACCGTATTCTCGACTGTCTCTTCAAAAGACTTGAAGCTGGGAGAGTTTCTGTGGGGGGAAAAAAAACAAAACAACTTTGTTGTCATCGGCGTCATTGAGTGTTTAAAATTATATTATTTTGTACAATTGGGTTTGTTTTTTTTAAGCCTGAGATAAGCTTCCCTGGACACAGTTTGACTGACAGTAAACTGAAAATCTCCCTGCTATTTCAGGGTTTCCAGGTTTAATCGCTGTCCCAGTGTCCTTCTGACCTCACAGTCATGGACTGAACAGAAAAGTAGGACAGACACACGTTTATTTTGGACTCAAAACTACAAACAAACACACACACACACACACACACACACACACACACACACACACACACACACACACACACACACACACACACACACACACACACACACACACACACACACACACACACACACACACACACACACACACACACACACACACACACACACACACACACACACACACACACACGTTACCTCATGGTGGGCATACTCATGGAGTGTCTGATAGAGTAACTGTCCCGAGAGCAAGCATGGTGAGAAAAGAGTTAATGATTAGCAAAACACACAAAGCAACACCGAGTTAGAGAGAAAGAGAGAGAGAGAGAGAGAGAGAAGGTTGGTTGCAGGTTTTCCTTTAGACATTATGCAGGTGTGGTTTATCTCAGGGATGGAATAAAGAGAAAAAAAACCTTCCTTTTGAAGACGCCAACAGAAAATAGCCAGAATTAAAGTGGCCGGGGGAAAGTTCGTGACATGAGTTCACATGACTGACATTTCGAAAACTAAATGAATTGGATGCGATTCTGAGCCGGGCGGCGCGCCGCCTGACTGATCTCTCTGCTCCAGCGTGGCAGCGGCGTCTTGCCTGGTCTGAGCGAGCACACCCTGTACCGCGGCAGACTGCGCGCTATCAGCTGATCTGACTGAGACTCCGCGAGCCCCGGCTCAACGCCGCTTAAGCTCGGGACAACTAATGGGACGTAATCAGTAATCAGATTCTTACCCTATGGAGTTGGATCTTTGGAAGCGTGTCGGGGGAGACAGAGAACATCTCAAGGGGTCACAGTCACATTCGACATTTCATACTTCATGACTTCTAACAACCTGCTACACACTGTACGTTTGAGCGACATAATCAAACACTTATTTCTCAACATATAAACATTTTGGAACCGAGAAGAGTTTCTGCAGGAATTAGGTTAAGTTAAGAGTATTTGTAATCGTGCACAGGTGTGTTTGGCAAAGTGAAAACGTTTTACTTGGCAAACAAACAAGAGTGAAACAAGAAAAGCCATGCGCTAACCCAAGGGGTGTCAAACATAAGGACCGTGGGCCGGAAACCGGGCCTGCAAACAGGCTCCGAATCCGAGCACATTGTAAACATTTCAAAGAAAACATGATTAATACAACTGCAGTTGTAGGAGAAGTCGAGATAGTCAGTATTTTTGGCCGCTCCACTAAAATGTGTTTGACACCCCCTGCTGTGACTTCTCACTGGAAAAAAAAAGGACAAAACACAAACTCTAAGGACCAGTGTGAATGATTTCATGGTATGTGGGAGAAGCTATGGTGGCCACGAAAACAAAACCAAGCAGGGTGCTGGGTTCAATTCTTTATCAAGAAGGTGAGCAAAGAATTGTAATTTCAAACATTTGCCCGATGCCTTGAGGGAGTCGTGATACGATGACGGTGATTCACGCCGACTTAAAGCACTGGAGCATTCTCGGACTACACGGTTGGGTTTGCAGGGCTCCAGTAGAACCGTCAACACTCAACATGGAAAATGATGCACAAGATTAGTCAAGAGGTTGATAAGCATGCAAATACTACACATTAATCATCCGCTGCACACTGGTCCTTTATAGTAGTACTGGACAAAAAGAGGAAACTGTCACAATAAATTTCAGTCGGGCAGCAAGTGGGTCAAATGTTCTGGTTTTGGATCGGCGTACGCGTCTCTCCACACACTTCCTGACAGCAGAGAGAATTTATCACAACAAATTCATGAACATTTGAACGAGACCGACAAGATGGGGAAAGTAGTGGTTTTCAAAGTGTGGGGGAGGGGGAGGGAGAGGGGGGGGTTCCACAACGTGCCCGTCCGTTTTTAAACTTTCAGGAAGAAATCAGGCCAAACTCAGGTGGAATAAACATTTTGTAGAGTGATAAGATCACAAAGAAAACACATTCACACGCCCAAACTTTGAAAACCTCCGAGATCAGGCGACCCGAAACGAGAGAGACCCGTCGGGTGTGAGATGTGTCCCAACTTTGCGAGGGACGGAGGGACAACACATGGTGACATGCAGGGACACACAACCAGTCTCCACGGCAAAAAAAATATACAAACCAAAACTCTCCGCTTGTGATGAGAAACGTACCTTCGTGGGAACAGTAACTCAAGACCAACCAGGCTGGAACGTACCAAAGATAATAAATTGCTTTCTTGTCTGTAGTTTAGATCTTAAAAAGCATGTTTTCATGGCCTCCTCTCCTTTGCCGTTTGGCTCATTCATAAAATCGGTACCAATAGGTCATAAATCTGGCTTCTATTCGGTGGGCTGTTCTCGAGAAGAAAAGGACTGAGAGTGTGAGGGACATATTGTTTTCCAAGAATCAGCCTTACATCGGATCTGTAGAGTACTGTAGACGTGCTCAAAACCACTTCTTTTCAGCTCAGCGTTTCAAAAACCGACCGTGCCGCGATCCACGGCGGGAGGAGAAGAGGGCGCGAGGGAGAAAGACTTTGCCTCGAGCCCTTCGGCTTCTTCAGAAAGCAGCTTAATGGTGTCTGACGTAATCTCAAGCTCCCCTTGAACTGGTTAGAGCAAGAGTCAAAACTCCGCGCCGAGACGCGGAGATGAACAGCCCCGGATAAATATGCTTCTCAGAACTGGATGAAAGTGGAATGCATTAGTGGGAGACGGGTGAAAACAGGTCAAACCAGCTTAGTTATGCAGATGCGCTGATAATTTGAGGGAGCGAGGCGTTGCGACCGGCACACGTTGTACGGCAGCAGCACCGAGCCACAAGGAGTTTTGCGGAGACAATTTTCAATTTTCAATCTACAACGGGCAAGTCATCTTGTGTCTTACGCCACGAAAATCGGGCGCGATCGGGCGCGATCCCGCCTCAACATGCGACTCGGCTCGACAAGCGCAGACCGCAAACGCACCATGAGGAGTTGACCTCAAACTCAACAAGCTCCTCGAGCGGAATTAAATATTCCATTTACCGGAATGTTTTGTACATGAAAAGTAGGACATGTTTTGAGCACAAATCCAAAAATATTTGCGCGGGCTTGCGCCTCCCTCCGCATGTTTCCTCATACCTGCAGAGGCCCGTGCGAAACAATTCACCATGTTTTACATGACATAAGTTTATACGTTTTATTTAACTGAAAAAAAAAAAAAAGATGCACTTTTATTTTAGGGGTTTTTTTTTGGGGGGGGGGGGGGGGGGGGGGATATTCTGCAGTTTTAAGTTTCACAAACCTTTTGGCATTTAAAGGAACATGCACACGTCTCATTTTACAAATAATGAAAATGAATTGAAAAAGTGGTTTCCCCGTGTGATCCTGGAAAGAAGGATACGTCAGTTTTATCTTGTAGGACTGTGAACTCAGTAACAAAGTAAAGATCTTTCCCCCACCCTACCAGACACAATAAACAAACACACACACACACACACACACACGCTTCTATTTAGTTAGTTAGTTAGTTCTAGTTCGCGAACACAATTCAAGCATTTGTAGTAAAACCCACAAACTTCCTGCTCAGCTTTCCTTTATGTCTTCCAAAAGAAACTGCGTTGGAGCGTGTCGATTGCACGAAAAACTTTTTTTTTAAATTTTTTTTTTTTTTTAAGTGAAAACGCCAAACTTTGGTTGCATTTTGGGAAAATACTCCATCTCCATGGAAACGTGTGAAATGAAGCTAATGCACCTGCGCACCACGGCCGTATTAAATAGCTCTTCTGCACAAGTGCGGGTAGATGGACAATAACAACAACGGCTGTCCAGACGGTCCCGACTCCCGGTCCATACTCTCACCGGGACTTTGGTAGTTTTATAGTTGAGTCATCAACCTGGAATAACAATTCAACCGTGTTGTCCGTCCATATGGACGTCTGGTGTACCCGCCAAAGTTAATGTTTGTAGCATATTGTTCTCCGTGCGTGTGTGTGGTGTCATTACAAAAAAAACAAACAACAGCACCCACCAGTGGCCCAACATTAAAACTACATTGTTTTCAGCTTTTCAGTGTCGATGGACATTGTTTTGTTTTTTTTGCTGTGAAAATACGAAACTTTTCGATAACGAAAATGGAAAAACGATGCATTTTCACTTGAAACGTCGTCGGGATAAACGAGGCTCGACTGACTGAAGACGTTTTCACGATTAATGGAAACGATATTTCGGTCACGAGTAACCGACTGGCGAGTAGCAGGAAATTCCTCTCCGCGGTGAGGGCAGAGACAACGGAACATACCTCATGTCTCCAAACTTCCTGGTGATGGCGCTGCCGAGAGTGCTGAAGGCTGCCGAGGTTTTCTGACCCGCTGTGGACAGCGTCTCCGACGTCTTCTTATATCTGCCGAACACACATGGGAGTTTAATTTAATGAACCTGCTCAACGCTTCATTAGATGGAGTTGATATAACTACAGAACGTCCTTGTAACTGATTAAACGCTAAATACGAAAATATGAATGCAGCTTTATAAAACCTTTTAATCAAAAACTATAAATAAAATGATCTGTTTCTCACTTTTGTCACAAACTCTAAAAGCTCCACCGTTTCACAGGATTATAGGGTTAGAGGTCATGTGATCATCATCATCATCTTAGGGACTCTTTCCTTTTCCTACTGTAACATTTTGAATTCATGTCTTTAATATTTGGTGTTCTATTTCATGGCCATGTTTACATCTGGACTTTCTTAACAGGAGTGTCAAATATTCTATTATATATATATATGATATATAAAATATATTCAGCCATCTTTTGATCTGAAATCGGTTGGACCAGTAAAACAACATTTAAATTACAACAAAACCTCCAAAATCTTCCATTGGCTTTCGTGCAAATGATTACGAGTTCACATTAAAGCACATTTTACAAAACCCTATCATGAGCAACCCAACTGTGGAATCTGAAAATCTTCTTCAGACTTCCACGTTTTCATCGTTAATAAAAAGGCACTTTCATTTTCACCGCGGCGTCTTTGCAATCGACTGCTCAGCCGGGTGGCGCAAATTAAAAATGTACAATACTTTTATTGAAAATTGTCCCATGACCGTCTTTTTTTTTTTTTGTTGTTGTCATTTTCACACGTTGCAATAACATAACGGGGCCGAACTGGACCTTGTGGCCTGCAGGCCGTTTGTTTTGACACCCCCTGGTCTTTCACATTCCATAGATCTGCGGGCCTAACCCACTTGGTCTTGGACCTGACGCGCTTGTGGCCAGAGTGGTTCATTATAGATGAAGGTGCACTGTAAAGCGATCTTCAGGACGGAGTGTAACTGGATAAGACGGCCAGCCTTCAGAGAATATCCCCTTGCTCCATCCTGTCTCTTGGCTTCTGTTTAAAAGCTCTGCACAAACTCTCTCACCAGGAAATGGGATTATTTTTCTGCAAGCCACAGGCCTTTTTAAAATTTTTTTCTTATTTATACAATCAACCTCATTGCAACCAAATTGTAACTCACTAATAATATATAATAACATAATGACTGTTTGCTTTTGAAAAATGTCACGTTCTTTCCAAAGCTGAAAAAACACATTATATTGGAGAACAGTATTCACTGTATTTGCATTTCTGGATGATTATGAAGATTTTGTAAACACTCGAGTCCTGAAGAGAGCTGTCAAATCAAAATTCCAAGTGGCTTTTCTTTTATCTGAAAAGGCAATCATCGCAGATCACAAACTGCAAATTTCCCCCGTTGTTTTCGATGAACTGACATTTCCACGAAACGCTCGTTCGCCATCATCCAGCGACCGAAGCGAGCGTGATACTGATCGCGCACCGGGGTCAAGGACAGCCTGCAGCAGCCACTGTGCTGCCGTTTGATACGTTTTTAATCAGGTTTCTGGTGTCTGTTACAGTGACCAAAACAAATCACACACACGCTGGGCAGTTAAGAGCCGGAGATTATGTTTTTTTTTTTTTCTAACTGTCTTTAAGATCTGTGTGAGCACTCTGGAGCATCTGCTTATGCCTGCTGTTAGGAAAAGAAATACCCGCATTTGGTGTGTTTGGTGTGTGTGTTGTCTGAAGGGCATCGACGCTGACAGAAAACAGAGACCGTGTCCGCTCTGCAGGTCCTCATGCTCATTCCCATCATTTTGTTTCAACTTTGACAGAACGCATGATTAAAAAGTTTTCGCTAAAGTGTTGCTTTTGTAGGATTTTTCGAACTTGTGAAAA
Organism: Lipophrys pholis; assembly: GCF_963383615.2. Classification (NCBI taxonomy): domain Eukaryota; kingdom Metazoa; phylum Chordata; class Actinopteri; order Blenniiformes; family Blenniidae; genus Lipophrys; species Lipophrys pholis. Next base: position 16,907,568 of record NC_137649.1, read on the forward strand.
AAAAAAAAATACAACAGAACGTTTCTCACAAATGTCATAAATGCTGGTGTTGTGGTCCTTGGCAACACTTTTCAAAAATACGTGATGTTGGTACGTTTAATGTATGTTAAACAAGATTATTCAACACTTGTTTAGCGTACGTCATGCAGTCCATCTCTACTGCCTTTTAAGTTGGGTTTTTTTTTAAGTTCTAACCTAATTTTAAACTAAAGTACTGGGTTAAGAATATCAGTATTCAAATATTTCTGTGCTTCACAAAGTGTCTTATAAAGGGTTAAAAGTTGTGTTTCCCTATTTCGCCTGCTCTAACAGGGACATGATATGTCAAATTGGACAAGACCGTTCAGCTTGAGGTCGTTTTTTGAAAGTCATCCAATATAAATCAGATTTACGACCACTTCCGTAGCCTCCCACAGCTTTAGCAGTCTCAATGTGCTTTACACGAGTGTTCACATTCACTCGCAATCATCAGGAGCTTCTTGGAGCTCGTCGCCTTGCCCAAAGACACATGGACAGGTTGAGATCGGGGATCAAACCACCAACTTTTGGATTGGAAAAAAGACCCATTCTACCTAGTGACTCAGACGCCTTTAAACCTCGCAAAGTCTTTAGTCTGTCAGCGGCACTGCGGCGCCTCGCTCACGAACTTACGCCGTGGAGCTCTGCATGTCCTGCCAGCCTCGGCTGAAGTTGGTTTTGAGCTCGTTGAGAGGCCCGACGCCGAGCTTCTGTTTGAGCTCGCCATGCTGCTTCTCCTTGGACGACAAAACCTGCTTCAACGTATTGATCTCCTCTTCCAGCTGGAAACACACGCAGAGGGATTCATGCAGACAAAGTGAAGGTTATTGCTCCGTTACCGAGCAGTGTGTGTGTGTGTGTGTGTGTGTGTGTGTGTGTGTGTGTGTGTGTACTTTAGCCAGCTCTTGTTGAATCTCCTCTCTCTCCTCCTCTGTCATGACAGGGTTGCTCAAGTTGACTTCCGACACAAAGTCTTCATCAGCCTCCCTCAGCGGCTCCGAGTCCAGAAAACCTGTTTTAAAGACACACAAAGGCCGCATGAATGCGCTTTGGCAGATTTGTGTTTGATCGGCGACTGAGAAACAGATGGAACCCAAAAAAAAAAAGAAAGACAGCGTAAATTCAAATAACCTTTTCTTTTTTTAAAGCACATTTGCCTCCATGAGAGAAGGTCTCTAATTTAAGAGCAGGCCAGAGGGACCAGAGGGGTTTTCATTTTAGCTGTGTCAATACAAACACGCCGCCGATCTCTCATATCATTTCTCACTATCTTATGTGTCTTGCGTGTCTCCCTCGCTGTGCCTTTGCCCGCGAGCGCCATCTGTCCGACTGTCCCCACGTCTCTGTCCACATGTCTGCCTCTGTGTCCGTCTGCGCGTGAGTCGGCGTCCATGTCCGACAGTTACGTAATCTCTGGCCGCAGCCCCGCAGCGCGCTAATCTGGCTTAACTGATGCGGATTATCTTGCTTTAACTCTCCCGACCAACACAACAGACAGAGACCGAGACACGCACACGCACACACACACACACACACGTCTACACACGAAGCTTTTAGACTTCAGAGTGTAGAATAATCTTGAAGTCGCAATAATTGATTCCAGCGGTTTGAGTGGAGAGAAAGAATTTTGATGTGTGGGACCAAAATTAAAGGCTTTACATAAAACACCCGGCTTGTTTACATCAACGGAAAAACATTCTGTCCACACAAATTGCATCAAACACGATCAAACTTTTCCAGTTTATGTAGCCGTCTGCTTGAGAAAAAGATGTAAGAAAGTGGCACAAACTATACTAATGTGTCTGAAAACAACACACGCGCACACACACACACACACACACCACCACACACACTTCAGTTGCGATTCTGAACGGAAACGTCACTTCTAAGGAATAAATTGTGTCGATTGAGGCCATTTAAAACGAGAGCGTTCAAACACGATGGGTCGTGTTGCAGGATGTCCTGCAGGATATTTGTGAAAGGAAGTCGGGGCAGTTTGGGGGTGGCACACAGGCACCAGAAAGCACCAGGATGATCCTGTGTGTACACAACAGCAGGGGAGGTAAACACGCGGGAGGGGATTGCGCTCAACGTCTTCGCAGCGGGCCTGCCAAGCACGGTTCTCAGATGTCAATTTACCAGGATGCAAAGGGAATGCGTTACCGTACCTGCCGTGAGGTGTCCTCTCTCTGGATGTGGGTGCATTAAGAAAGAACACGAGGAAACAGGGACGTTAGTCGAGGCAGTGACGCTATAGAAGATGCTGCCCTCTGATATCGAGCACATTTTGTTAACCGGTCACTATAAAAAGGGGCTTAGCAGCAAAAACACACAACAAACACACACACACACACAAAACACAGCTTTAGCACTTAACTAAAGCAGAACAAGCAGCAGACCTTTCCATAGGAGGGAAGCTATTTCTGCAAACATCACACAGCAGGAGGACAATGAGACTTTCAAACCCCCTGCGGCTAAAATGGAAGCTTCTCAAGTCAGAGATATCAGACTGAGCGTTTGTTCCTGCTTACACAGCCATTAGGAGGTTATTTAAGGGGCGGGGGGGGGCATTGGTTTAGACACATATCGACAATCGTGGGTTGCAAATTAACTCGCGTTTAAAACACTTAAGGCACCACAAGCCACTAAACTTCGGAGTCTCTTTTGTTTGATTACACCAATAGAACTGAACGAGCTGGAGGAACTTATTTCTAATTCTTCCCGAATGAACGATTTACCTTTGAGCAAACACAAAACCCTTAATTTAACAGATTTCTCTTTGCAGTTAATGAACGTTTTTCTTTTCATTAACAAAAGTGTCCGTTCACATTCTGTACCAAAACATCTGATTTGTTCTGTGCGCGTGCGACCGAGTGATGCCGTCGCTCACGATTGGCTGAAACAGATATTCACACTCTTGCCTGAACTCATTGGCGGTCAGAGCGACAAAAAAAAAAAAAAAAAAGCAGCATTTGCAGACACATGATCAGAACAGATCAGGTGCTTACAAACGGTACTGTGGTGACACCATAACCCCGCCTACACTCGTCAGTATGCGCTGCCTTCATTGGGCTGATTGTTTATGAGGAATGGTGATTGGTTTAGACCAATATTGTCAGAAAAACGACCCAATCAAATTAAGTCAGACAGGTTTTTCTCATGGAAGGGAATCCTACGATTTGTTTCCGCTACCATTTTTGCCCGGGAAGAGTTTCCCCGAGATAATGCTTTTTCCCTTTCAGGGCATGTGACTTTAAGGGACTTCTGCCACTTTTCAGAACAGTCCAAGTCTCTGTTACAAAGGACGTATGGCAGAGAGCGTCGGGAGTCACATGTAAGCTAATACAGTTTGTAATTATAGAAACAAAAGGAACAGTGTGCGAGTTGGCTCTTATATTATCAGCACCAATGTAGGGCGCCGTACCTAAATATTATACGGGGCATTCAGAGTACAGGAGGAAGATCTCAGGCTATTTAACTACACATTAAAATCTGAATAATCTGATGTGTTGCATTGAAAGGCTGTTAATATATATGATGCTCTGTTACGCTCTGGCATGTGAAGCATGTATAAAGTGAATGGGTCCAAGCCGTGTGAAATCAGAGGCACTCAAAACTACATTCTTTTGAAAAAACCTGCTCATGTATTACAGAATGTGGACTTTTTCCTGCAGAAGCTTCTACGTTTGACAACAACCAGACATTTCATGATGGTTGAACACACTCCCCAATATTCACCTTTGATCGAAACACTCCACACTGGCAGAGCAGGCTCAGACATGTACTGTTCGGTTGCCATCCCTTACGAATTTGGAACGTTCAACCAAAGAGAAAGGTCCTCTACTGTACAGGCTACCGCTACCCTACACCGTTTGTCACCTGAGCTGTCCAGCTGCATGTCCCAAGTGGTGGACATGACCCAGCTGTCAGAGAGGGATGTTGATCTGTGACCCCACTGATCCTCCCCTGCTGGTGGAGGTTTACCCCATTCTGTTAGACTTCCCCCATTTTGGACCACCGGAGCCCAGTCCTCCCCACATGAGCTCCTCTTTACCGATTCGTCCCCGGAGTGGTAAAACATGCCTGAGACAAAAGGGATGATTGGATTTATTGTTCAAATGATTCCTTTTGATAAAAAAACGCCCTGACGTGACTGATCTGAATTCCATCTTGACCACATATTTCCACACCTTTTAGCCTCTGACTTCACAATTGAGTTTATGCATCTTTTCTGTATTTGATTTAAATCCTACAAGTTAAACATAACTAACATACTGCAGTGTGTTCATGCAGGAACCATGAGCATTCATAGGATTTCATGTTTCCAGAGTTGTTTTTAATCCATTCCAAATAAACCCTAAATGCACGTCTTCCTCCTCCTAATCATTTGCAACGCTTGTGTTATTTTCATTTCGGAGCAGGGGAAGGTGAAATCACATCAGTCGGCTCAAACATTAGTGGGACCACAATGCATTTCACTGCTTCACACATTCATCTAAACAGCATAATTCAAAACAACATCAGGGAGGAATGACAATAGTATTGAATTAAGAAGAGTAGCTGTCAGATGTAATTCAATACTGGGCTGAATCAGAAGAACAACACTGAGTTATTAATGAAAGGCTGAAGGCATCTACTGGGTCAGATGTTTGTTAAATTTTTTATTTTGATGAGATGTTGCAAGTTATATATATATATTATTTTTTTTTTTATCAAAAACACTACCTAACCTTATATTCCATTCTAATATTGTATTTTCAACCCCTGTTTTGTTTGCGATTACTTTATGTTTATTGAAGTTGTTTTTTTTGCAAGCCGTCAGTCCACGACAAGACAGAGACAAACTTTATGGAAAAAAAAGTCACAAGAAAACCATAGAATATATACATCTGCAAAATCTCTACACATAAAGTTTGACTTTGCGACAGCACAATACGCCAAATACCCACATCTACTTGCACAGAGAGCGCAGCGTTAAAACACTGGTTACAATTACATGAAATTCAGTTCTCCTCCATTTGAAAGGAAAGTGCATCAAGAATTATTGACTAATAAACGCTACAACAAAACATCGTTGCTATAGTAGAGTGCAGCCGAACACTGATGGACACACACACACACACACACACACACACACACACACACACACACACACACACACACACACACACACACACACACACACACACACACACACACACACACACACACACACACACACACACACACACACACACACACACACACACACACACACACACACACACACACACACACACACACACACACACACACACACACACACACACACACACTGTCACAAACGTAGAAAAGCTTGAGCCTTTAAAATAGAAGCAATAGGCAGATTGTAGAAAGCGTTTTATGATTTTCTTTTGACACCGTCAGTGCAGGAAAAGCCCCCGGTGCCTGTGACCTCCGGCCTGGTTTTGAACCACGAGGTCAAACCACCGCAGAATCGCTTAAATGCATAAGTGCAACAAGTGCGAGCACAACCAAGGCACCAACCCGGAGTGGAGTCTTCCTTACCCTGCTCCCCCTCTTCTGTGGCTGAGTTAACCCATTCCTCTCCAGGGCCCATGCTGCCCCAGTCCACCACTGCATCGCTCAGAACATCAGAGTACAACTCTGCAGCAGAGCAAGGCAGCAGGGGGAGAGGAGACAAGAGAACTAGTTACACACACACACACATTAGATTTGGCTTCCCCGCCTGTTTTCACTCTAAACCGTCACCGCGAGCGCCGAGCCTCTGCAGTTCACCTGACTTGGCATTGTGCACAGGAACCAGAAGCCTGACCTTTGACTCTCTGCGACAAAGATCAGGCCGCCGCCGAGCTCTACGAACAGGATACGATTCCTGAAGGCAGGCAAACGTCAACTTGAAACTTATCCAGAACTTAAATCAGACATCATTAGGCAACGGAGGCTCGCTGACGGCTGATGAAATGTCATTACAACACATTCAGGAGGAAGCTAAACGCACTTACTTCCTTCTGCTTCCACATTTTAAACTGATAAAACTGAACAACACACCACTTTTCTCCAGGAAAGAAGATACCACAGATTCCAGTACGAAACGTGAACACAAAATCATCAAGTTTTGATCTAAAACGTGACACCATCTTTACAATCTCTTGAAAGTGTATCTGGATTAATTTCTAAGCAGGTGATGGGTGACCTTGGTCGTCTTATTTGTGGAGCTGAAGTTTCTCCCTCTCACTGTCCTCTCAGTGAATCTCTCCCCCTTGTTTTTGTAGGGGTGAAATACCTCTGGTCACAAGATTACCATTTGGCCCAGTGGTCATGTGGCTATGTTAAATCAGAGACTGGTCATATGGCTGGGGGGTGGAAGAAAAATTAATCAATTAAAGCTTGATCCAGGGCCAAACTGTCTTCACAGCAGCATTTACAAGGAAAAGTACAAGGTTCATGGAGTGTCTCGCATCAAACAACTACATGGATTATAAAGCTTCAGAAAGTTTCAATGAGCCCATACTTCCTAAAATAAATTCAGAAAATGCTGAAAGAGCCTTTCTGTCCTGCTGTATTTACCAACTCTAAGCCTCTGTGGCCTCCAGTCACTGAAACAGGAACCCATTTAGACCTGCAGAGCAAAGGAACTACCAGAATAGACAAAACCTCACTTTTCACCTTCAGATTAAGGAAATTAGACTAAAAAAATTTTTTTTTAAAAATCCAAGAACCACAAAACTACACCTGTTGGGAGGAAGTCTTACTTTCAGTAGATTCTCTTTCAACACACATCAACATAAAAGTTAGTAACGTTAGTCGGCATTCTGAAAAGGTTGCGGGGACTTGAATGGATGAACATTGTTCAACTTTAAATACCAGGAATACCTGTGGAACTCATGCATTAACAGAGCAGAGAGACTCCGAGCCAGGAAACAGGATCCAGGTCCTGGAGCTGCTGTCCAGTTTCCATGTCGCGGACGCGCTCCCACAGTGTCAACATGCATCGTCACGACTGTTTTCACCCCGTTCAGAGACGTCAACGTGAAGCAGGACGGAATGAATCGACGGTAAACACAAAGTGCGGCTCCCACCACTCACCTTGTCTGTTCTCCATCAGCCACGCGCAGGGAGAGCTCCTCTACAGACAGAGACGGCACGCGCGGGTCAGTGTCGACGCTCCCTGCGGGGTCACGCGCTCGGCCAGCTCCCGGGCGGAGCTTGGAGCGCGAGCCAATGAGAGCGCGCCGTCGCAATTCTTTATTGTAATAAAACTTTATTCTCATGCTGAAAATACGGTGGAGTGGGTAGCTGTGATGTGTATTTTAAATAAAAAAATTATAAAATATAATTAAATGGATTCCTCCAGCCTCCGCTACTTTATTATCATTATTATTATTATTATTATTATTATTATTATGGGGCCATTCAACCAGAATGCCAGGGGTTGGAGTCTAGACGTGGCCTTTTAGTGTGAAGTTTGTATGCTCAATCTGTGTGTGCACCAGTTTCCTCCCACAATCTGCAAACGTACATTTCAACTTTATTGATGACCCTAAATTGCAATGTGTATGGTTGTTGGTCTCTCAGTGTTGCCGCTGTACTGACTGGAGACCTGTCCAGGGTGTACCATATCTTTGCTCATTGTTAGACCCTGGATTAGGTAAGGCAGTATAAAAGATAAATAGATCATTACCATGAAGTCAATGTTTGCCAAACAAACAGCTAAGGAGGTCATCATGCGGGGTGTTCTGAGGAGCGGGGTCTTGAATTTTTGCAGATGAGGTTGTCCTTTCAGCATTGTCACAATAAAGCTCTCCATAGCATTCAGCAGAACACTTAAACCATTGAGATGTGTCAGCTTCCCCTAAGTCTGAGTCCATAGTTCTCTCCCTTTTCTAGGAGGACATTAACTATCTTGGTGTCTAATTTGCAAGTGACTGGAGGAGGGATGGTGAAATGAGCACAGATTCAAACAGCAGTAATGCAGTTGCTGTAAAGGATTGTGGTGAAGACGGACCTAAGCTGGAGGGTTGGTTTACATCCCCACCCTCACAATCCTCCATAAACTTTGTGTTATGACTGGCAGGAATAAATTGCAGATTTTTTTTCTGGAGTGTGGTGGGCCTCACTCTTCAAAATGAGAAACTCAATCATCACCAGAGACCAAAGAGGTCAAACTACTACTCCTGCACATTGAGGGGCGCAAGTTGAGGGGGGTTCAGGATGATGAGGATGTCCATTGGTCACCTCCCATTAGAAATACTCCCATCCAACTGGGAGGAGGCTCTGAGGTCCGGACCCTCTGGAGAAATCACACTTCTCCTTTGGTTTGGGAGCAGCTTGGGGTCCCCGCAGAGGAGCTCGAGGGACAGGGATGATGGGCTTCGTTGCTCTTCAGAGTGCTCCATGTGGACTAAGCAGCAAACAAGATGGTTGGATAACTTTCCAAGAAGAAATATGAGTTTATTCTGTATATATTTTCATAGTTATTATCAATATGTGTATCTATTATATCAACACAAGTCAAAGAAACGTATTCCTTGAGTCCTATTTATATTCTATTAAAACCATTTAATAGTAACGGTCGGAAAATATTTAGTCCCGCTTTCCCATATAATAATATAATATTAATAATAATAATAATAATATATAATTGGCCAAGTTAGCTCGACTAATACGATACTATTCTCATTAATTTGTATGAATAGGAAATGCTTCTGGCATGCACTACACAAGGTGTTTGTTCTGTATTAACATGACCCGTAACTACGATATTATTTGAGAAATAAAACAATTCACGCCATGGAATTAGATCTTAGATCAATTTTTGATATTATACTACTGCGAACTTCAAGAACGGCCTTAATTTAACTGTAGTGTTTCCCTTGTTAAATGTAGCTCTAAATCTCCTCCACAAGTCTCTGGGGACGCTCTGCATCCCATGATGCTCTTGTGACCCCTACTGACAAAACACTGCAGTCACAACTGCAGAACAGACTGACTGCACACAAACTGTCAACATGACTGAGAAACACCATTATGTACCAATTAACAGAAAAACAAGTAGTACATTTAATTTTTTTTCCTTCATTTAGTTTATTATCCATTAAATTCTCAGATGAAAACAGTGTACCTGGTTAAGTGAGCAATAATAACAACAGCAGATATTTCTGACAGTGGCAGCAGGTGGAACGATGGGCTCCTGGTGCAAACAAGGAGAAAACTAATCAATTTTCTTTGACTAGAAATATTCTTGTCAACAAAGCAGTGTATTACAAATAAATATGTTGCTGTGGTTTCAACATGTGGTCCATCCAGGTGTTATTCATATTACACAATGTAGTGAAACATCAATGTCCAGGTCTCCTGAGATAAAAAAAATGAACCTGTAATGTTTCTTTCTCTAACCAGACACTTCATTTGCTGAAAAAGACACATCTTTTTGGTATAATCCCCTCTTTCTCTGAGATTCCATGTCAGCCTTGTCCATTTAATGCTGGAAGCAGGGCTCGCAGTGCGACTGCTTCTTCATTTGAATTCAGAGAATGAGGTTTATATGAACTAAAGTAAAGTGATAGTTAAACTTGTGCAAAAGTACAAGAGTGATTTGGATTATGCCGCCCATCACCCTGGATTTTAGTACTAAAGTTAAAATTCAAGCTATAAAACAAAAGTTTTGTCCAAAAACCACACCGATGCACTGCATATTCTCCGTGTTTGGGTAAGACATAGATTAATAGTAGTTACACTCACACACTTATTTCACATGGGACCTCTGTCATGAGGAATCGGCTGTTTCAGTAGTTGTTCTCGAATGCAAACGACACGCCAGTGTGCATTTGCTAATCTGATCCACAATCACTGTGCAGGCAACATCGCATTTTCACGCTATTATCACTTTGAATGCAGTACAAACAAACAAACAAACAAACAAAACCCAGAAGTATCAGCCAGCCGACACATCCTGGCAGAGCAAAAAAAACAAAACAAAACAAAAAAACAATGGCCAAAATAACTCATGTCACTCAATCACTACTCAATTTGATCACTTATGAAACCACAAAGTGATTTTCTAGTTATACAAATACAACACAAAAACAAAGCACCGAAGGCTTCAACATGGCTTTTTAATGTCACACAAGTAGGCATTTATACACACTTGTGTGAAAGGGTTAAAAAAATTAAATAAACTATTGCGTGGGGGCAAGCACCGTCTTATACTGCAAGTTGTTTTAAGTAAATAACCAGGCAACATTGAGTCAAACACCACATTGTCTGAAAGGGAAAAAAAAATTCAGACTGTAAACAAAAACCTAACGAACTGCTCGCTTTTTCCAAATCGTTTGATAGTTGCCATTTGATAATTTACCGGCAACTGTGAATCAATCAATCCAGAATAAACTCAAGAACAGTTTCAGCTGTGATACACACAGATCAACTGGTGTAGTAGAATGTGACGAAAACAGTAGAAAATACCTGTTCGTGAATGACACAGGAAGTAAAGCTCCAGGTAAAAACAATAAGAAAAATTATTTTCACTGTCACTCATAGAGAAATCAAACAAAAGCTGAGGGTTAAAAGAGAAACAGCCTGTAGAGGTTGCCACCTGTGTTTCAGTGTTTAAATTTACTCATCTATTTGTGCCGCCGCATTTTTACATGCGTCTTCGTTTTTTTCCCCCCCCGGAAACCCTGTGCAAGGAAACACAAGACAGTGTTGGCAACGCGGTGACACTTCGACCTGTTTTGACACTACAGTGCTTCAAACTCCCTGGAACTGAGCCCGCTCCAGGCAAAATGATCAGGAAGCATATTTTATTTTATTTTTAAAAAAAAATCTATTATGCTGTTCAAGTGACTTCAGTGGCACAGCGCTGAGTTCAGTGAAAAAGAAATCAAACTCCCTGAGGGTGGAATCAAACCCAGAGTTAGGACCTCTTATGACTGCTGAAATCAGACTCTCACAAGACGCCGTGTCGTAACGCCGCACGTAAAGTATCACCGGGTATTTATCCACGACCGTGCATAAACATCAAGTCCACTTTAGGTTCTTTCCTTCACTCCTTTAAAGAAGATTCAGTGATGAAAATGTGCTTCGATATTCACCCGAAGTCGAAATGCATATCTCGACTGTGTTGGCTTCTCGTGGGAGCGTCACTGCTCGGCTTCACTGTATCGCCCCAGACTTTCTCTCACCGCATCAATCGTTCAATCATGCCTACCCTTGACTGTGTGTGTGTGTTGACCTTTAAGAAAAAACTGAAACAAAACAAAAACAGATCACGCTACGGCCCAATCAGATAAACACACAAAAGAACTGTGTGAATGATGAGGAAGGCTCTTGTCTTTGACCTTGTGTTGTGCACGGCAGGCAGCTCTACGTTATTTTTGTCAATCAGGAGTTCAAAAGTGTCCGTTTGAGTGTTTTTTTTTCTCTGTGGCTGCGGCTCCGCTGAATGCGAATGCCAGCTCTCCCATACTGAGGTTTTTGTGCTGCAATCATCTGTCTCTCAACTGGCGCTCATAGATGAGGTCAGAGTCCAGTCGGGCCTCCGAGTGTGGGATGGACAGAGGATGTGAAAAGGACAATCAAAGAGCAGTGGCAATAAGTGAAACAATGACAGCGGGGAGGAGTGAAGGATAAGTGAAGGACAGCCGGCTGGCGGCTGCCAGGTGGCGACCTTTAAAGCTCTTGAAAATCTCCAGTTTCCTGGCAGCACTCGGTGCATGTTCCTACCCATGTGCCAGTTTGAATGAATCAAGAGGAGACATGATAAAAACAGCTGCGACCATCCAAACTGTCTGACTGCGCCAACTCCCACAAAGACCTGATCAACTAACGATCTACAATCAAATATAAGTAAAATCAGTGCACGGCAAACTGATCTGAATGGTTCTTTGGTGAACCACTGTCCTTCCTACAAGATGAGAAGAATAAAGGAGTAACCATTTCATTCTGTAGACCTCACACCCAAAGCAGTTCTGGTTGTTTTCTGCACCCCTCACCAGTTTTCCACCATCTCAGTTCTGTTTGTCCAGCCTGTGTGTTCGAAACCTCTGCCAGAGTGAAAAAAAAAAAAAACAAAAAACAAGCCGATAACAAAAAAAATGGACAAAGGGACAGACTCATCCGTCTATCCCGCCACACCAAGCGTTTTGTTTTGGCACAGTAGCTTTTTTTTTTTTGATGATGCAGATACTGGCAAACAGTATGCGGGCACAGCAGTGGCGACATGTGTGGCGGGGAGGGTCGTGCGAGAGCCGCGGGGGCTCGGCCAAAAGAGGATAGCGAAGGAAGGGCCAGTCAGGGAGGCAGACGACCGCAAGAGGAGCTGATGGAAACGCATCCAAGTAAGGGTGCTTAGTAAAAAGTGCTTTCAGTGTGCTAAGGAGTCAGAGGGCTGGATATATATCCTGGGTGTGTGTGTGTGTGTGGTCTTTTATAACTAGGTGTTGGTGTTTCTGTCAGGAGTTGCGTACACACCCCGTTCTCACACCCCCAAGCCACAATTTGAGATCAGGTAAAGTTATCCAGGTTAGGCAAGAGTAGTCATATGTCACCCTTCCTTTCACGTCATCTTCTACAGAGTTGCACTCGCCAGTGACTCAAATTGCAATGGAAACTTTCCATATCCGGCAAAAAGGCCAAGCGTCTTCTAAAACAACAGGATGAGCAAAGACGATGTTGCACCAGTGAGAACTTCTCTTTCTTTCCAGCATGGCTTGTTCCAAATTAGTTTTCCATCTCACAGTTCTGATGTTGAACTCTTGCGTCCGCACTTTCATTGTCCAGCTCGTTCTGCAGGGTTTCCATTACCACGCACTTTCCTCCGGCTCGTGAAATCAATGCAACAAAACCGCTAACCCGTTCTCTTAAAAAACATTGCCACAGGCTGTAAACCGTGACGGTTACTTGTGTTCAGATTTGTTCTCCCGAATAACGGTTACTAATAAATGTGCAGCAAAGTAGTGAAGAACGGCGAGCGTGCGCCGCTGAAATGTCCTCCGAAGGGTCCACAGCGAGTGTTGGGCAGTAAGAAATGTCTCTCTACAGGTGAGAGCAGTGAACTTTAATTCAGATTTAAGAGGCTTCATACATTCACTGTCCACTGAGCGACGGGCACTGTCCAGGAGATTTTAACCTACGCTTAAGGATTTGCGTTCCTTTTTTTTGGCCAAAGCATCTAGCGTCCTTTCAGGAATAATCCTGTGAGAAATAAATAATCAGGATGTGATGTTGTGCAATAATGCAGCCTCTTTTTTGTACGTTTATTTGCTTCCTTTTACCTGAAACCTCCTCAAAACTTGCCCGTGATCATTTCGTCTCACAGAGTCTTTGTCAGCACTCAGGCTGGCACGTCCGTCCCTGAGAAGAAGCGGGGCCTCGCTTTTTTACGCACACCGTGACCGTGTGACGTGGACGCAGAGTGGGAGGAGTCTCAGATCCACCGTCCTGAGCCGCGGCTGTGCTGCTTCTTTCTCCTCTTGAACACGTAGTAAACCGGGAAAACGACCAAGCCTGCACAAGACGGAAGAGAGGACAATGAAACCTGGATCGTTCACTAATGCATATCAACATCTTGGACAGACATTCCTCTGTGGATGTGATATGATTATTTCATATTACGGCAAGTAAACCGATTTGGTATTTGTGAAATAAATTGAGCTGAAATAGGATGGATTGGAGAGGACAACACTGATTCCATTATCGATAAAAATAAATATGAATCTACCATCATTGCAAATTTGGTTTGCTGCAGATCATCAGTCAGGCTTACAGGCGCGGAGAGGAGATGAACAGTAATTACAGTTCAGCCGAGGCATCAGTAGTTTACAATACAGCCGTGACAAATGACTTGTGCAATACAAACCTCCAGCTGCTAATGTCTTTCCAGGAAACAAAAGTCAGTCATCCAGAGAGAGTGATAACGCGGATCTCGAGCTTTGGCGCAGTTTTGATCGGAAAGGTTTGCTTTTATTTAGCGGAAAAAAACGACGACGGCCATGATGGGAAATATCATTGATGGGGCAGCAGCTCCCATTTTGCCATGTGGAAGCAAACAAAGTAAAACAGAAAAACTCCCTACTTGTTATGAAGCCAAAACCATTTAGCAGCTATGTGTGGCTCTGCTCTCACTGGAACTTGGCTCTGAATAATCAACATGTGTGCTCATGTGTGTAATTATGTTACCTATCACCAGCGCAAGAGCTCCCAGCACCACCACCAGAAGAATGACCACGGGAGCTATCAGCACTTTGGTGGCTGCAGAGAGAAATAGAAAAAGAAAAAAGTCTCATCACATCAGCCAGTCACAGTTAGACAGCCTGCTTTGTGCAGATCCCGCTCAGTTCATCAAAACACCTCTAACCAGCCGTGGCTTGGATTTCCCAGCGTCTGTTTTTGTGCCGTCTGGCATCAAGACATTGGCGGCAATGTAAATAAAGTCCTGGAGGATGCAAGGTGAGACTCAGGTGGATGGAAATGTGGGGAATTAGGAGGAAGAAACTGCCCGTAAAGTCTTTAACATCTAGAGAACAGTTTTGTTATGATGGCAAGAACATGGCCTGCCAAAAAAAATAACCAAAAACCAACTTCCTCCCAGAGTTCATCATCCTGCCAACTATTCTCCAGGTAAACATTAGAAACGTGACTCATCTAACCGGGTGACTTTCTTCAAACTGTGTTCTGACACTTTTTGAAAGCTAAAAAAAATAACAATATGAACCCTAGATCAGGAAAGTCATCCTCTGAGGACCATAGAGGCTCTGAGAAACCTTGTGTACAATTAGCTCATGGTTTCACAGTTATTTGTGACCTTGGCCCTCGCCACTGTCAACATGTCTCGTAATGATTAAAAGTTATTGCTTGGACGAGGACACAGCTGGAGGCCTGGATTCTCTCTTTCTAACTTTCAGGCACACAGGAGGTAGGGGGACACAGGTGAGAATGTTTTAGATGGATACAAATCACTGCTGCTTTCCAGTCATGGTTGTCCAGTTTTACTTTTCTTCTCTCTAACAGGAACAAGTCTAAACCAAGCGGATAGACGTTGAATCTCCTGAGATGTCAGACAAAACAGGCCTATATTCACACTAGGCATCTTAAAACAGGAAAAAAATTCAAATTCGGAGATTGATGAGGATAGAGGTAACCATTGTAATTAAAAAAGGGACATCCGCCCTTAAACCACCTTTTGTTTTAACGATGTAGATTAAATATTAAACTCCTTCAATAAAATGTTACCCATTTAAAAAATGTGCTTTCCATCAACAGTCCATGACACGAGAGCAGCAACGGGCAGGGTGACAGGCAGAGATTTGGCGTTAAGGGACAAATGAGTTCTCAGCTCGCAGGCACCCTGCTGGAGCTGTCATGGAGAGCAGAGGGAGACAGATCTATCCGGAGGGTTCACCTCAGTGCACCCGTTCAACTGCGATTGGATAATTTCAGCTAGTATGATGATCTGAGGATGTTTATACTCCTCTGCTGGCTCCGTAAATAAAGTGAGGGAGCGATATTCCCCAAATCCATCCTTGGTTCTGAAATTCAGCCAGTCTAATTGGGCTTTTTCATACGAGCAGCTCGCAGCAGAGGATTCAGTGGGAGCTAGACGGAGAGACCCGTAACGAGAATGTGTTCTGGGACGTCACCGAGCTGATGGCCACCAACGGATACCACCGGACAGTGAAGCAGGGCCAGGAAAAGCACCGACGACTCCACCCACACCGAGGTGGCACTATGTTATAATGGAAAATGACCAGAACTTAGTCGAGCCAAGTAGTGCCAGAAATGTGTAATGGAAAAGCGCCCTTACAGTCCCCCTACTGAGCTCCACTGAGAACAGGCTTGGGTTTCTGCGTCTGTACCTTTAAATGCTAATGAGCTGTGTCTGTCCATGCCTACTCTACACTAGTCACCAGTTATGTTTGCAAGGAGAAAAAAAATAGCGCCCGCTCGAAGTTTTAGCTCATCTACCTGTGGGAGGGTCAAAGTGAGTATCCGCTACCACGAGGAGTGGTTATTTCCTCACATGACATCATGAAGGGAAACTCTCTGACTTTCTCCACTTCTGGATTCTCATACACAGGTTATGGTGACACATTACAGTTAGAAAACCATTAGAAAGTGATTTTTGCGTAATATGGGACCTTAGGAAAAAAAAGAGGGTACTAAGAATTTCACTTGTACTACAATAAGATTTCACCATCTTTAATTGTCTCACACCCCCATTTGGAGTAACTCGGGCTTCAGTGTCACAAGTACAGGGGGATCTCACTGCCAGTCAAATTTACTGAAGAAGAATTCGCTCTACCAGCTGAGCCACAGCTGTGACTGTGAGAATAAACTGAAAATAACAGAGCTCACCGTTCTCATTACCAGAGCAAACTGCTTTTTGTTTTACTATCACTCTCTTCACACAGTGCAATAACAACTGAAGAGTAATGGGCCACACCCACTAATGAATGTTCATCTCTCCCTGTTGGCGTAAAGGTATTTACACAAGGGAAGACGGAGCTTTCTATGAGGGCAGAGCAATCTTACCACAAACGGACCCTCGAACCAGCCGCCTCAGATGAGGTTTATCGGGGAGATAGCGATACTTGCAGCCGAATACACTGAGGTTGGATGTATGGTCTCCGAAGAACCTGACAACAGAAGAAAGATGGGATCAGACGGGAGAAAAGAAGTCAGCAGTCAGAGTAAAGATGGTGGATTTTCCTAACCGCAGGTGTCGGTAGCGCTCTCCACAGCGGTAACAGAAGTTGGTGTTACACTGTGCACAGGTCATGTGATCGCATCCCTCCGTACGCTGGATGTGGATCTGATGACCGGGGGGAAAGAAGCAAAAACAGATATAACTGGATGAGTGGTTGTAGTTTTAAACACATTTCTAATATGACACTGACAAAAGTGCACACCACAATCTGAAATCCAGCACAGCTGAACTGAAAAAAAAGAATCCCCTGATGAAAACAGTTCTAGTGCAGCATTGCGAAAGCTGTGCGGAATGTGGTAAAATGGCACAGAAAGACAAACACACTGGGCTGATCCACATGACTTGTCTGCTGCAGCAGTGAGCAGTCTTCCTAAAAACTGTGCATTAGGTTCAGCAGCTCTCAGCCTTTTTTCCAGCTAAACACAGCATGACACCAATTTGCTGGCTTCAGATTGGAACATGATCCTCTCTGCCTGCCTCCAGAGCAGCAGCAGCAGCAGCAGCAGCAGCAGCAGCAGCAGCAGCAGCAGCAGACAGACATGGAGTGACAGTGTGACCAACACAGGATGAAGCCTTTTGCTGCTGTGAGCAAACACTTCTCATACACCGGTAATTAGCTTAGTTTGTGTCTTCCTTTGGTCATCTGACAGTCAAATTAGATATTACACAGACGAACGTGGTCATGATGAGGCTGCAAGATAAGACTGGGCTAGTTTTACGGTCATCAGGGAGATGCCAGGAAGTCTCCCTGATATGGTTTGTGTCATCACTCCCCCCCAGTAGACTTACTAGCTATGCATGGAAGTTATGCTGTTTCCTCCATTCTATCTATCTTTCCATTTTATTTAATCTTCTCATCTCTTCCTGCTTTCATGCTTCTCAACCTTCACCTATTCTTATCCCACCCTCCATCAGTCACTTCCCATGAGCCCACGCTGCAGCCACATGCAGCAGTACAAAAGCTTCACCCCTACACTGGTGGTCAGCGTAAGGCCCGGCTCTTACCTTGCACTGAGGACATTTCTGGGCGTTTCTTTGTCCGTCCTCTATGACACTCGCCCAGGTTCGTAGCAGCTTATCTCCTCTCCTGTAGTCGCGGCATTTGATCCCATTGTGCCAGGGCGCGTGGCATTTAAAGCACCACACGAACTGGCAATTGCTACACTGGATCTGCAGCAGGGACAGAGCGCCAACAGAGTAGCAAGACGGATGGTGATGCTCCAAATTGTACAATCACAAGAAATGTGTTACTTTTCAAAAGACGTGTCGATTTGAATGTCACGATTAGGACACAAGTTACTGTGACGAAGATGTATGAATGTCCAGTAAAGGTAAGTTTTTAGAGTTTGGTAGAGCGGTCGTCTCCCAATCGGCATGTTGCAGGTTCGATTCCCATCTCCATCTGTCTACATGCCGACGTGTCCTTGGGCAAGACACTGGTCCCCAAACTGCTCCCATTGGAGTGACAGTGTCTTGCATGGCTGCAGCCTCCATTGGTGTGTGAATGTGTGAGTGAATGGGTGAATGTGATGAACTATGTAAAGCGCCTTGGGGCTGCTCATGCAGCTGTTCGGTGCTATATAAGTAACGTTTAGCCATGGATTATCAAAATTTGTGAAGATGTGAAAACCCCCATAGTGCATTAATCAGATCGCTCCCCCGCAACTCTCCTACCACTCAAGCTTTATCTCACACCAAGTACTAATTTCTGTCTGAATGCTGGACTTTCTAATGTTTTTAATCATATCAGATAATATATTAGATATTATGATCAGCACTTGGGAATCTCATTCGATAAAATACACATCCCTCTTTAAATAAACTTGATTTTGTTGTGTAAACATAATTTAATTTGATGTACTGATGAATTTATCTGCCAAAATGAGTTGGAATGGCACAGCAACAACTGGTATTTGTTGTTCAACGTTACAGTGACGGCCACAGCTGTTGTGGGATCTTACCTTGTACTTGTGCTCGGAGTGGTTTGGGTTTTGTGCTTTCAGAGACGTGAAATGACTGCAGTGTGGGCAGGGCTTGGTGCTCGAATCCAGCTGACTCAGCTCCAGAAAGTATTGGTATTTAGCCACGTTCTCTTTGGCTAAATGAGCAATCACCACTCCCTCCTCCAGATTGCCATTGCACTCCGGGATTGGACAGCTGATATAAACTTTACCCATCCGCACCTGGAAAACATCACGGAAAGGTGGTCGTGCATTATAGAGGAGGCAGTTTGAACTGAATGTCCGATTCCAATGTCATACAAGGTACATTTTAAATGAGACTGTGCCCTCCCTTTGTTTTCATGTGAGACTAAATAAATACAGAAGCGCTTCAGGGCCTGGCATGCTGTCACTATAGCCTACATTTGAAAATTGTCATAAATGCATGTAGAATAATTCATCTGTCCATCTTGTTATTAATTCATCGGGCTACAACCTGGACAGGATGCCAGTCCAGCACAGATCCAACACATAAGACAAAAACACACACTACAAATCACAACTACAGGCGATTTAGAGTCACTGATTAAACTACAATGCCTCCAAATCAAGACTCGGACCGGGGTTGCTCTCAGTATGAGCCCAAAGTGTTGAGCTCTACTTCATAAAATTGCTATGTACAGACCGAGATATCCCGTGGACTTCATCATAATGCATCTCACTGTTTTGTCTTTGTATCCTCGCAGGGCATCTCTTCTTCTCCTGTTCCACCCCTTCTTTCTTTTCCTCATTTCACATCATTACCTTGTCTCACTTTCTGTCTTTCAATCATCAAAGCCTGAGAGGCCTGTCGCACTGACACATGATAACTCTGTGTGTGTATGTGTGTGTGTGTGTGTGTGTATGGACAATCACAACGCAAAGAACAACAGCAAGGATTTCTGGTGGTGTTCCACCCAATATCCCCCGACACACACACACACAAAGCCTATTCTATGATTATGAAAATGTATCCTGTGCAGCTCTGTTGTCGCTGTTGCCACAACACCAGCACTGTGATGATGACCACTGACAGACTGGCTGAACAGGTTATCACTGTTATAAATACACACCGTGTCAAGATGTTTAAAATGTGGGTGACTTTGTTCAATAAGTCGACCCTGCCGCCACCAGCACCGAGTAATGACAGCCCGACAACAAATGGACCGACGCCTGTCACAATGTTATCTTTTGTCAAAAGCCGTTTGACGTCACGCTGAGTTGGATTACATAATCTGTGCATTGTTAATACGCCGGTGAGGACCGGGACACCTACACACCTTGACATTTTAACAAGTGTAAAAGCATTAATATGTTATATACTTGTGTTGAATAATGAGCTACAATAAGTGGGTTTGACAGCAAAACATAAAAAAAAAAATAAAAAATACATTAAATTCTAAGGTCAACATACATTTTAAGGTCAAGGTAGTTAGCCAAATGGTTACGAGTAAAACATACTTGAATACAATAGTACTAAATGAATGGTTTACCTAGTTAAAGGTAAGCGATAAATAGTTTGAATAAGTTCTTGAAAAGTACTATAAATTAGTAGTTCAGCTCGACAAAAACAACAAATAAACTAAACAATTGACAAATTATACATACTTTAAAAAGCACATGAATGTTGTTGTTAGGTCGAGTAGGATATGTATACAGTAGTTTCAGTTATCAAATAAACAATTTAGAGTAGAAAAAAACAAAACAAAGCAGTTTAGACTGTAAAATTAAATTGTATTTACTTTTACAAATTTGCAGAGCAAAGAGTTGTTACTCAAAGGGTTAAATAAAGTGTAATAAATAAAGTAGATAGAAGATGGATCCCATAAACAACACATTTTAAAGGAAAAATCAACTACGAACCAACTGCTATTATATCGCTATTTCATCTCAGTAAACCACAATGATACAGCCTTGTTCTGAGAAGCCTGGACAATAACAGATTGAATATTTAAACCACATGGTCACACAGCAAGCTGCCCTCCTTTGACCTAAACAGACTTTCTTAGTTCAAGTGACCAGAGAATATCTGAATCTCTTCTATCTGTGTCCACATACTGTGATACTCGTCTCTCTGACGAGGCTTAAAACTGAAGATAAAGTCAGCCAGCAGTGCATTAACAGAAATAAATCCACCTACACAGATAATTTACATGACCCTTCTCATTTTCAGAGTTCTTGTCGGTGTGTGCTTGTATCTGTGTTTATGACTATTGGTGCCTTGTTATCAAAGCAGGACAAATGAAGATAAAAAAAAGTGGTCTGAACGGCTGATAGAAGCAGTTTTATCTCCAGCAGATAAAGCAGAAAATCAAAAACAGTAGCAAATAGAGCAGCCTTTATCCCGACTTGTAAAATAACAGTAACTGTTCACTTGTTTATTAAAACTGGGATTGCGATCATAAGATTGCGGAGTAGTAGCCTCTCTTGCAAAAAGCATTTGAGGACAAAACTCCATGCTTCAGCTCTGACAGTAAGAAGTGGTTATTACCATGCAGTCTGTATTTCCACGAAAGCTACAGTACACTTAAGATTATTGGAAGTGAATGCTCATATATCAATTATTCATTTCTTTCAGGTATTAACATGAATCATTTCAATAAGTGGAGAAGATCTTGAGTTCTCCAAGCGCTCTCTTTGAATTGCATGAGACATTAATATGTGTTTTAGATTTCTGCAGATTTAAAAAGTGACTTAGCAAAGATGTTCCTCCTGCCATGAATATGTAAAACAAAGTGATGGGATGCTGGGGGCATCAACCATGTCAGGAAATGCCTTGTGGGACTGTAACTACACATAAACTGCACGTGAGGACATGTTTGAAGGTGGATTTGTTAAGAAGCTCTGAAGAAAGAAGTTTTCCTGAACAGATTAAAGTCTACCGTGATTACAACCAGTTACTCAGATTCACAGAAAAATACTCACAAGACAACAAGATGTGTTGATGTTGCCCTGTAATGTTATTGTCATCTCATGAAATTTGTCTTAAAGGGGTCATATTGTGCAAAATTCACTTTCTAATGGTTTTCCAACAGTAATAATCGTCCCCATACCTGGGAATGATGACCCGGAAGTGAAGAAAATTGGTCGTCTCTTTCACTGGCTGTGTGTTGCTCCAATGAGCGAATCAGAAACCAAACCCTATCTAGTGTCATCAGGGGTTTAGCCAATCCCAATCAAGGTAGGCCCTCCCTTTGACCCTCCCATAATTAGGCAGAGCTGGTAGCAGGATTATAGTCAAACAATCTGTAATGTAGAGGTGTGGCATCTTAATCTGGATGTTTTACTTGAAACATAAGAGGTCAGCTGCTGCTGCTGGTCCAGGCTAATGCCATGGGGGCAGATATGGCTCTAAATTTAGCTCCGGAAAAAAAAAAAGAAAAAAAAAAAAAAAAAAGAAGCATGGCCTGTGTTTACTGCAGCTCAAGGCTACTTTACCCAGCTGCTGCCTGACCCAGCACTGACTTTCTGCTGCACCCCCCCCCACCTCCCCTCCCCTCCCCTCCATCAGCCGCCCACCCACCTGGGGGCTGACGTAGAGTTTCAAACACTCATCGCACACGGCCTTCCTGCAGCAGGACAGGGATGCGATGGTCGTCTCTTCCAGGCACACCCGGCAGCTCCGCACCGCAGCCTCCGTCCCGGACAGCTCGTTGAACAGCCGATAGGACAGATCCCCGAACGGGTCGACCAGGTCGTCCACGGTGTACAGGCTCGGCTCGGGACTCGAACCCGCGCCTCGTCCCGACACCGAGTCCACGTCCGTCGCGGTGCTCGCCGCCGCTTCATGGTGCCGGTGAGGGAGTTCAGCCTCTTTCAGGAGACCGTCGTTGGCGATGCAGTAAACGGTGCAGTAGATGTGCTCGTTAGCACTGCCAGACTCGCCCGGAGTGGCTCTGCCGGCCTCCCCGTCACATTTACCGACATTCTTCAAATATTCAACAACTCCTTCAACATCCGAAGTGACTAACTCGCTCGAGGTCGGCTCGTTTTGAGCACCGGCTCCCACCGCTTCCCCGTCCGACTTTTTTTTACACTCGCCACATTCACTTCCATGGTCGTTGCCAGCGTCGGCGTTAACGCTTCCTTTGCGGGTGTCGTGCTGCATCCGACCGCTACCGTGTGCCCGGAGAGACGGAGATCTCAAGTCCCCGAAATTCCTCCTCAGAATCTCGGCAGCGCTCGCCCTCCGCCCCGCTCCCCCTCCGCCGTTGCAGTTGTTGTTGTTGTTGCCCTCCTCATCCCTCTCCTCTTCCTCCTCCTCCTCCGCCTCCTCCTCTTTCCTCCCCCCCTCCCCCGGGCTGCTCCGCTCCCCCGGCCCCCGGTCCGGTGATAACCGTGAGTTGGACCTCAGATGTCCAACCGGTCGCACAACTTTACCGTCCGCGATGGAAGTTTGTGTCGGCAGGCTGCGGGGCAGTTTCGCCCTCCCCTCCTCGAAACTGCTGATAAAACCGGGCATTTTACAGTCGTCGGCTCCCGGTCCGTCATCGTCCATCGCCAGTTTGGCTCTCCCCATGTAGCGAGCGGCGCTTGGAGCCGGGAGGACCTCCGCCTGTCTCCCGCAGCCAAAACAAAACAAAGCCCGTCCTCCGGCCCGCAGCTTCCGGGTCTCCCGGTGAGGAGGCGGGGAGAGGCGGCAGGCCGAGGGGAAGCCTAGCGGTGGAGTCAAGCCTCACACACTGCTGCTCCATCAGAGCTGCTGTAACATGTATTACCCCATCTCTCTCTCTCTCTCTCTCTCTCTCTCTCTCTCTCTCTCTCTCTCTCTCTCTCTCTCTCTCTCTCTCTCTCTCTCTCTCTCTCTCTCTCTCTCTCTCTCTCTCTCTCTCTCTCTCTCTCTCTCTCTCTCTCTCTCTCTCTTCCCCCCCCCCCTCCCTCCGGTTGAAAATCGGTATTAAAGATTACTAAACTGGACATACCGGGCACACACCCAGGGCTCTCCCAGCTGCATGGCCTCCTGGATCTGAGTCCAGAGGTGAGTTGCATAATGAGACATGCATAACAATCAAAATTCCAGCATATAAATAGTACGACACCCAAAAAAATATGAATAAATGAGAGAAAAGTCCACACATGCACCAGAAAACAACATACCGTCTTCTATAATGGAGGAAACCCACACATGCACAGGGAGAACATGCAACCCCCCCCCCCACAGAAAGGCCTGGCTGGTATTTGAACCCATGATGAGGCTAGAGGCTAACCACTGCTGAACAAGACAAACTTAAATGTACGGTACAAAAAACAATTTGACAGCAAAGAGTCACAGAATGACTACAAAGAGAGAAATGTAAACAAATGAAACAAAAATAAAAGATGCAAAACATTCAGGATGGAAAATAAACCTAATTACATGCAAGCATGTGCACAAAGCTTCCAAACCGACGGTGGATCCATTCATCTTCTACCTGCTATCAAGCTCAAACGCATTTGTGGACTGAGGGAGGAAATTGTAGTACTCGTGCACAGGTCGACCATGAAAACTGCTCAGAAGAAAACTAAAACAAGCTCCAAGCACACTTGAACCGACGGATATCAACACTGAGAGAGTGCTAACCACTACACCACCGAGCAATCCCCTTGAAATAGAATCTTTATGGTTTGCATTTTGTCTTTCTCAGTTGCGAAATAATCCGTTGTTAAAATTCCCCAAAAATCGGATAAATCTGGAGTATGACACTATTACAACACTGCTCGACTGAGATGAGAGACACTGCAACGTCTATAATGTGTTGTTTGAATCATTTGTAATGATTGATGAGATGTAAACAAGACACGGTGCAGTGGACTATGGCTGAAATAATCAGATCACCTTATCTTCTGTGTTTGGCCACAGTGACTATGTGCTGCATGTGAGTTAGTTACCTGCCTCGCTGTCCCTATCAAATACATGCAAAAGGTCCAAATATCAACCCTAGAATTCAGTGTGGTGTCAGTACAATTTAAATACTGCAGACTCTAATGTGAACCGAGTCAGGTCATCTCCATGACAACTGAGCAAACTGTCTCCGCTAATGAAGACTGTGACCTTGATTTATTCATTTCTGATGAACCTGCTTTTCAAAGTCGCAAAATTAACTGACGGAAATCAAAATATCTACAAGCGCTCCTATTCTCATGGAAAACAAATACATCGATATGTGCGGCTCTTCAAGAAACGTACTCTCTTGTAGTTTATTTAAGACGTTTGGTTGCTGAAGAGTTTATAAAGTTAAAAGAGCATGAACACCTTCCCATTAAGTGGCGCAACTTTAACTGCAGTGAATCACACAGCGAGTAACTAGTAACTCGTATTAAGATGAACTTTTAACACTGCTCATGAACAACAGTTCTTCAGGGAATCATGCCTGCTCTGTCTGTCAACACGGTATTTCTGTCACCGTTTCTTTATCAGGAGACTCTGAAGACCACGTGGCACTAATACCATTATCCTCACTGTAATTGCTGCTGGTAGAAGTAATGCACCAAAACCAAGCTATTAGACATGGCTGTCGTCGATCAGTTGCTCTCCATTGCATCACGCTCACAGTTCACTCCATCTTCATAAACACTCCTCCTTAACCAGCGTTCACTTCACTTTGCTGGGGAAAAGTGACACTTCCAGCGCTGAAGAAGGAAAGCAATTTGAACAAACACATTTTTTTTTTTTTTTGCTTTGTTTTTTTTTTTTTTATAGCTCAAACGCTGTTGGCACAAACGTTGAAATAAACCCAACCGGAGCGCCTGTAAAATGGGTTGTTAGCTCTGTTACGATTTCTCATTAATGCCATAGGGCGCGAGCCACGCTGTAATTAGTTTTCTTGTCCTGGCTGTGCCCAATTGGCTTTAGAGGAGAACGCCAACAATGCTCCAAAAAAAAAAAAAAAAAGCCTTTATAACAAAAGCGAGTTTATTACATACATAAAGCCTGAAAGCCCATCAGGAGTGAGTCCCTCCACACAAAACGGGTCGAAGGGGGAAGGCAGGATGCAAATAAATATTTAAACTGCTTCTTAGCTTGAGCTTTGGTTCCATCTGAAACCAAGAGACTAATGCACCTATTAGGATGAAATTAGCTTCTTACTCAGGAGGGCTTCAATCTTAATTGAGTCACAAGTTTCAAGCTTTTCTTTTTGACATTATTATTCTTTGTGTTTTAAGAATTAAGTTTATCTCCTAGTAAACGAGGGTGTCAGAACACTCTGCAGCCTTATTTTGGCTTCCTAACACTGACTGCGTATACTTTATATGCATTACAGCAATTGTTTATAATTTGTCTTTCACTTGCGACCATGTTGGTGGTACGTACGATTGGCTTTTATTTCTGGAATTTCAGAGACGGGCGAGAATATCCATTGTTTGATTGAAAGCTTCAGGGCCTCGGGGAATGGATGTAATAATGGGACCCACATAATAATAATTAAAAAAAAAAACATATAGGAAAGACAATCCACCCCAAAAAAGATGTAAATACAGTGAATAAATCGAAACCGTGTCAGATAACAGAGGACTCGATATAGACGTTCCTTCTCCACACTCTACTTTAATCCCAGCAGTCTAGTTTATGTACACTCGGTCACCTGTGGGGAAAGCCATCATGAAGACAGAAGGAGTTAAGCCAACAGACATGGTGAACTTAAACAAATCAACCCAGAGCCACACGGTGAAACCACACGTCGGTCCTTTCACTGGCCGTTGCAGCCACACTGATGCACTGTGGGAATATTTAATGCGTTTTGATTATTGCACTCTCCGTTTGCTCATCAAATGAAATGTTCTGCGCCGTGACAGCCCGGGTTCCCTCAAACATGCAATAAAATAAACCAAAGCAGACGCGTTAAAGGGTTTCGCTTGTTCTTATTTTCCTGTGATGTATTTCATTATAATTTTGTTGCTAAATCCATCCGATGAGACAAATAAGGTTAACCATGTGTTAGAAATGAGCAATAAGCTCAGACAATCCTTGACTTAGACCAGGATTTTCTGATATCAGCTTGATAATACTTTGTTTGGATACTGCAGGGGTGAGGCTGGTGTCCAATTACATGGACTTGACAGTGAACCTCACCCTCATAGTTGAATTGAAGTATAAAAGTAACAATGAGGGCAACAGGCTGCTGTTAAATTCAATCACTGCTTACATTTGAAATATGTTTGTGGAGGCAGTTTTCAGTTTCCGGAGGACGTTGTGCACTAAACTGAATATTTATTTGATACCGATGAACAAAAAAATGGCTTTGCTCCATTTTTTTATTTTTTTTTTGCAAATTTTTTTTTTTAACCCTTTATATGGAAGTAAAATTCTGCACACAGAAAAATAAAAACATCTACATGGATAACACTCCCGAAGTTAACAAAGCTGTACATTTTCTCTTTCTTATTACTTTAAACTTCTGGAGTGGTTATTGCTGCTCATTAATCAGTAATGAGTTCTTCCTTCCGTTTGAAGTGTTGAGATCGGAAGCAGGTTCTGGGTTAAGTGCTGTGTAGTTCACCATGACATGGAAAACAATGTAGTGAAGTGCACAGTCTCACACACACACACACACACACACACACACACACACACACACACACACACGCACACACACACACACACACACTGGTCATATTCCTAAATGCTTTCTGATTTGTTGTCTTCAAGTGTGCCAATTTTAGACTGTCTGGGATGTTGGTAACGGCTACACGGTGTCAGTTAAATCAATCAACTCCATTAAAGACAAATAAATGAACAGATGAATCCACTTTCAGTTCAAGCGGTGTCATTTCTGACTCAAGCCAATGTCCTTCTCAATTTGGCTCCACCGCGATGGAAAGGTGACCCGCCTTCGCGGCTTCCCGTTTGAAATCTTCCCCAAAAACAAACAATTAATCCACAGCCATTTCAATTATTTAAAAGAAATGTGCACTGTTGGCTGACGGGTCAGATTCAAGTTTCAAGGTCGTTCCTGCGCCGAAGTGAAAGTGAATTTCCAGCCCTGACGGAACGGCAAGCTGAAAGAAACACAAGACTATAGTGCAACTACTTGTCTTTCCTCCTACTGTCCTTTTTACTCCCTCGTTTCAGAAAAAAAAAAAGCACTGTACAATTAGAAGAAATCAAACGGTAGTCCCACTTATACACAACATCATACATTAGTAGTCAACTAGAAAAAACAGTAAACACAGCCACATGTGGTTAAAAAACGTCTAGAAGTTCAAAGTTACATTTCATCGTTTTACACTGACGTAGCTATTTTTCTCCTTTACTGGGCAGACATTTCATTTATAGAAAAAAAACCACAAAGTTCACATTTAGGACTCTTTGAAGAGAGCTGAGGAGCGTCTAACAAACCCATCAGTCCCCGTTGTTTTTAAGTAGCTAGTTAGTCACACGCAGCATGAGATTAAATATGCAACAGTTTGGAAACACCTCATGCAAACACACAAAATGTCGGGGTGGGGGGGGGGGGGTTGAACGCAGTGACCCTGAACGTCACTACAAAACAGATATACTGCCGACGTTGGGTTGGACTCTGCGCTCAGTTTGTCGGTTCGTCCAAAGAGAAGCCAGTGTTCCTCCGGGAAAAAGAAAGAAAAAAAGGCCTCAAACGTTTGGTCCGGTGATTGTGGATGTGTTCGTTCACATTTCTCCAAAACAAATTGAGGGAGGAAGGGTGGGGGTGATTCTTTCGTGTGATTTGCGAGATTCTTTCTGCTCCTCCAACGAACAGCCCCTGCCGGTGTGTCGTTTCCAGTCCGTTCGTGCCTCTCCGACACCGGGATCTACACAGGTCCCCATGATGAATTGGTTGGCACTTTAAACATCAGAATTTTGAGGAGTGGGGTGAAAAGTGGGGGGCGAACTGCGAAGTGGGTGGCATTTCTCTGCTGTAATCTCTGTCCTCATCAGTATCCCAGCGAGCGTGGACGTGCTCAGTGTCATCGGAAGCCTCCATTTCAAATTCCTCTCGTTTCCTGACGTGTCACAGTCACCAGTGGTTTTGGAATTGCAATATACAAATCAACTAATAAACAATCCGTTGAAGTAGGAGATTTGGAGGCCTCTCTGCTTCCACGCGATGATGATAGCGCCACGTTTTTCGTGACGACACCATCCCTCTCGTTTAAATTTCTCACCATCCACAATCTGCCTTTCAGACGCCGGCTAGAAAAATGCCGATTCATGACGAGACTCCAGCCGCTCTGACTGTGATTGTCGTTTCTGTAAAGGGTGTCGTCTTCGTTTTGCGGAGGCGTTGCCTCCAGGAGATTGTGGCTGCTGCTTTTGAACTTGCTCAGTTATTAAGAAGAGCTGGATACTGAGGATGATAAGGCTGATTGGGTGCTTTATCTGGCGTTCAGCACTTTTAGAAATACGGCATAGAAAAAAGAAACTAAAAACGGGCTCGCTGAAAGATGTGGGAAAGATGTCTGCAAGAGGACTGAGATGGATGGGAAACCGTTGCCTGGTCTTGCTTCCTTTTCCGTGATGTCCTTCCGCAGTGAAGACCAGACATTCAGGCAGCGAGAGACCAAAAAGGGGCACACGTGGAACAACCGTCCCGTTCGTATCAACATGGCAGAAAACACAGGCTTTGGGATGCTGCAGATAAAAGTGCAGGTCATCACTTCTAGTCTGTCAGACGAACGTTCAACTTCTCCGTCCAACAGAGTTTCTCATGTAAACATCATTAAGATTCACATTACGAGCTAAAAAAAAAAAAAGTGGGTGTAGATCTGTGTGTGAATGCTCTTGCATGTGTATTCTGTAATACCAGTCTTTTATTTTTTTTATTTCCCCAAACCATGCATCTGAGATGAGAGCATATTAATCAACACATCACACTGTTAGTTGACATTCATGGAAAAATGGAAGAGAATGCACGCGAGGGATCAAGTCCAGGCCACCATGCATTGAGAGTGCACGTCTTTGCTGGCACTGTTTGAGATCCCAAATGCATCAAAAAAAAAAAAAAAGAGTCTGACATTCCTTGTGAGCAGGTTCTCGGTTGGAAGTCCAGCTATAAATTGTCAGGCACCAAGAGTAAAAAGTTGCAGACGCTCATACAGGCTCCAGTGAGGACACAAGGATGCATCTGTCTTTTTGTTTTTTCAACTCTTTGGCCAGTGCATCTGCATTAGAGAGAACTGTTAGCACACTAGTAAACGGGCGTGCTTTCGTTTTCCGTTGTCGCTCAAACTATTGAGAGGTTTCAATCAAACTCTCAGAGCCCTCATTTGGAGGCCTGACAACGCACATCGCAAATGAGTTACGGCCTCTTTGGTTCCTTCTGGTTCCCTTCAGAATGCAGATAACCAGCTCAAGAGAGAAAAGCATGTCACTGGAATGGGCCTGATGATCGGGGGGAAAAAAAAAGAAAAAAGAGAAGCAATTTCGCTCCAAGTGTCCTGAAGTTACCGGATTCTGCCACAAGAGGCCAGTGTTCATCAAGAACTCCATTAAAACCAGCAGAGAGACAACACAGCAGGGGCCATTGGACCCAACTGTTGGGGAGGGTGACTAAGTTGATTCACAGATTGTGAGTATCTGTTTCCTGTCTACAAGTCTGTGCCTCTATTGTTGTTTAAGCAAAATACAGTCGGAATAGTAAAGCAGGATTTTAAGCAGTGATCGTCAGTAAGGCAGCACTTCTGGAGCAGCTCCTGGGTTTATTTTGACCTGTGGGAAGAGAGAAGAAGATAATTAAAAATAACAGCTATGTAGCTCCCAAAACAAATACCTTCAATATTCAGATTAATTTCTGACAATGAAGCCGTTCCACATACATCACAATGTATCTGCCTATATCTTTTATATTGAGAAAAATATGAATAAAACAGAAAAGAAAAGCTTTCAGAATCCCCAGGGGGAAAATTCTTTATGTTGTCTGACTTTAAAGCTTTGCTGTAATTAAAAACAGAGAAGGTTAAGGGGCTTATGATAAAATGCTAAGTGATACATTTTGTTCAGTACCGTCCTTGACTAAGTAATTCACTCTGGCAAACAGGCTTAACAACATAATGTTGCTTGATGAGGACATCAGAAGCACTTGTCCTGTGTGTTTTATGAAAGATAATAACACTCGAGAGACAGCTCCACATTCTCATGGGCATACTGGCTCGCAGATACTTACCCCATGCCCAAAATATTAATCATACACACGGAGGCAGAAAAATTAAAATCTGAATATGGACGAAAAAAATGCAAAAATGTTTTCTGTTTGGCAAAACAAATACTTTTCTTTTTTTTTCCCCCCTCCAGAAATTTCATTGAGTATGTTCTGGAGTTACAACCATTATTACCCTCTTGGTTTACATACGGTGAGTGCCCATCAGTGGAACCAGAGAAGAAACCACTAAGCACTGGTTTAATGTTCTATTCTTTTCTGTGCAGCGGAAAATAACGTCTTACCAACATGAAATTGGATGATTTGAGCTCAAATGAAGCAATTATTAAACAAAGAAGCTAAAGCAAATGAAAAACAGAAAATTACAAGAATGTAATGGATTTGAATTAGCTCAACTCCAGAGTAACTACTTCTTTTACATCTTATAAAGTATGTAGGTAGAACTGCACTTTCTGGAGTAGTGATTTCATCCGGCGCACTCTTGTTTCGTCCCACAGGTTCATTTGGTGTCCATAAATTGCCCATAGGTGTGAATGTGAGGTTTTTTTTTTGTCGCGTGATAGACAGCTGATCCATTCATCTGATTGTTTTTTGTCCTGATTGGGGTTGACTTCTGGTTTAGACTTAGAACTTTATTGATGTAGCACCTTTAAGAACAGTTGTTTACAAAGTGCTTTTCAGATGACAACACATCTGAATCTTCATTTTCCATCACTCCCTTTGTACTTTTGCCTGTCGGACTGATATCCTGTTTAAATTCTTTACCATCTAATTGATTATTAGAGATTTTTTTTTTAAATGAGGTGAAAATATGAGTCGCTCCAATGCATTTACTGGCATATTTCGACACCATCCTAGCATATGAAGTGGTTGCATTTGGAGACAAGTACATCACAGAAGAGCAGACTAATGGCCTTGGTCTACACTCTAGTTTATGTGTTGCGATGTGTTTTGCATAAAAGCTAAACGCTGTTACCTTTATCAAATACACCTGGAGTAAACAGATTGTTCTAGAGGTCAGTCGTAAGCTGATGGCAGGTTATTTCTTTTCCTTTGTGAAGATGAACACATTTCTATCGAACTCTGGAGGCGTTAACTATTGCAAAATTATTTCCCTGCGTGTGGGTGGTGGTTGTACTGTGTGTGAGGGAGACCGAGAGAGATTTTCCTTTAGGGTGGTACAGCTGATGCTTTTTTTTTTTTTTTTTTTATTGGTCCCTGTGGCCTGAGCCAATAAACAGCAAACTGAGGGGGACAACAGCTGGGGAACAATGATAGCATATTGATGACGCTTGTGTAAGTTGGTGTGCATACGTATGCGTGTTTGCGTGGCCGATGTGCGTGTGTGCGCATTGATGAGTGTACGAGCCGTCTATCAGCACAACTGCTGCGTCTGGATGTTTGTGAGTGCAGTGTGTATTTCTGAGCGAGTGAGCAAGCTGCATGCATTTGTGTGGGTGCATATGTATGTGTGTGTGTGTGTGTGTGTGTGTGTGTGTGTGTGTGTGTGTGTGTGTGTGTGTGTGTGTGTGTGTGTGTGTGTGTGTGTGTGTGTGTGTGTGTGTGTGTGTGTGTGTGTGTGTGTGCGTGTGTGTTCATGTTCCAGCTATTGTGTGCGTTTCAGTTGTGTTTGCAGCCATTATCTTGGGGTCGATGATTTATGATCTGTGTTATGGCTTCCACAGGGGACAAATAAAACTACAGAATGGTCCTTTATTGCATTTCTTCTTTGTTTAGTCTGACGTTTCATCCATCACTCTCTGTTCCTCTTTTTTACCCACTTCACCTCTCTCTCTCTCTCTCTCTCACTCTCTCTCTCACTCCTGGGCTCTTTATCTCTCCACCATCTCAACCCGACTCTCTCCGTCCGCCTATGTCTCTCTCTAATTTGCTCCAGTTCTTTTCTAATAAAAACTGCTATTGATAACCTGTCTGCCGCGGATCAGTGGAATCACCATTATTCTGCTTTGCTGTTTGTTACAGTGGCACAGCTTCGTTTTCCCCCGGACAAAGTGTGACAGCGAGCTTGATGGGAGGGTGTCTACAACCTGGACTCAGACTTGTTTTTTTCTCTTGAAATCCTATTGACTGAGATAAAAATAGATGAGGAGCTTGATGAAACTCAATCTATGGTTTGAGTATCAACAAGAAAGAAGCCTGAAGATACACAAACCCGTGAAAAATCCGCCTCATGAGGTTTTATTTCTAGTAAAATGTAGATAGGGTATCTAAGAGTTAATTATGAGAGCCAATTCAGGAAACACAACCAAGGATACAGTAGTTTCCATCAAATTTCCCCACATTTCTTTTTTTTTCACGTGTGTGAGGAGTGATGGAAGTGCTAAAACGATGATGAGTGGTGAGACCTTGGGCTGGTAAATGATAAGAAGCCTTTATGCTGATGCAACGAGAACAAGCTTCTATTAATCAGAACTGCACAAATTATGATATCATGAAAAATGATGCCCTGGAAGGATCATCGGTAAAATGAGGCCCCATAGTTTGCTGCTCGCAAGCCCAAAAATTTGAAAAGATATCAGCTGTTTGTTTCAAT
Organism: Lipophrys pholis; assembly: GCF_963383615.2. NCBI lineage: Eukaryota > Metazoa > Chordata > Actinopteri > Blenniiformes > Blenniidae > Lipophrys > Lipophrys pholis. The sequence goes on from NC_137649.1 coordinate 16,940,919, forward strand.
AAATGGCATATATGCATTCTGATTAAAGTTTTAGGTATATAATCAGTCATTTACACTAAATAAGCAACCACAATTACCATAGCTATAAATTGAAGCTTTATTATTAAGATAAATAAGCTTTTACATTGTATTGTAATGTCTTTAAAAGATGCATCTCTACCGCATCACAACAGCTTGCATGACTGACACAGAGTACATAACAGAAAGGCAGTTCAAGCATTTCTCGAAGGCATCTGGAGACATACACCAACACAGTGTAACTATACTTACATGTACATGGGTTGTAACTGAAGGTGGGAGGTCTTCTGAGGCCCCTGGTAACCGTACGAGTCGAACCCTCCTATAAAATCAACTGCGGAGAGAAACGGCGGCAATTAGACGAAGCGTATGTCACTGCGGGTGATACCTGGGGAACATCCCACTGATGATTCAAAGCTGAAGGCCTCCCACACTGACAGATAATCTCTGTGGCACGCTGTGTACCAGAGCCAGCGTCTTCCCACTGTATGAAAATCCAGCAATGCAAATCCAATTCTATTTTTAGGAAGTAAGACCGAGTCTTACGCAGCTATATATTTATGCCGTGAGAATACGCTTAACTCCTGAATTATCCAGGATGGCTCCACAGATTCTGGAGCCCAGCAGCTGCCAGCAGGTGGTTTCTTCCCTCAGACTGAGGCGGCGAGCCTGGACTTTTGAAGACAAGAAGCCATGATTTTTTATTTTTTATTTTTTTTACTTTGATGTTGCGGAGCTCATAAAAGGGTACTTCCCTCGCCTTGAACAGAAGTGCATTTTCTTATTTATCCAGGGATGATTTGATAACATCAAGTACAATGTGGCTTTTGGCTGTCACTGCTCAGATGAAAAGCAGAGATGAATTTATCTTCTGGATGCATTTAAAAAAATAAAAAAAAGGGGGGGGGGGGGTGTACAATCACCCATGGAGTCCTACAATTTTAAGTGAGGCAGAAAACATGGACTGAATTCTAAAACTTATTAATATCTAACTGTCAAATACTTTAAACTATAAAAGGAAAACTTGTCACCTAAAGAAATCTGCTTCAGGGATGCTCAAGATTATGACACAAAGAGCAGCTTGAGTTCCAAAACATCCCTTCTGAGTCAAGAGAACAACGATTCTCAAAGTATTTTCTTATAGATTTGCAACACATTTAATTGACCGTCACAGTTATTTGCTGATATTTCATACATCTACTCATTCTGGTGATAAAATATGATGAAATCTTAAAGCAAAACACACCAATTTGACTATAAAATGAGACTTTGGAACAAATGAGGAGATCTCAAACAATCCTGCAGACATCATTTGGTCTTTTCAACAAGAAGAAGATAGAAAAAGTGGTATAGAAACACCTCTCTGGTGTTTGTTCGATAAATAAGTTAGATTTGGATAAACAAGGTGAGAAAAGCTTTTTTCTTTTTTATTAGTGTAAGATCAATCAGCTATGAAGTTTGACAAATTGACAAGTGACACATGACTTTGGATTCGTTTTAGTTAACGTCCTTAAATTGATATGAGAGTTGAATCAATCTTTTTAAATTTCTCGAAATGTCAGACTACTTGCAAAGTGGAAAAAAAAAAAAAAAAAAAAAACTGCATGCAAAGGTCTTTTAGCTCCAAAGATGTATTTAGTGCAAAAATGTATTGTGAAGCTCTGCGTTGCCAGATAAGAGCTGAAGGGGGTCAAGATATCTGCCTCCAGACCATTTTGGTTTTGCTTGATTCTCTAAAAGAAATAACTGCACGGAAACATCTTTTTGCTGCGGGTCTTTTTGTGCACGTGAAATCCTGACCGCGCCGCACAATGGGACAACCTTTTCCTATCAGTGATATTTTCTGGCGGTGTTTTATGATCACTCGGCTCATTACGGCTGTTGAAGCCAGACAATGCAGAGCGTCTGCCACCGCCTGATGGATTCCTCCTTTGTGTGGATGCTATTGTGGAGCAACGGCCTGGTGTGAACGGGTAAGGGCTTCCTGCTGATTCATGCTGCAGTCAAATAGTCTCGGTAGAGTTTCTGCCGAGCTCGACCCTTTGAACACAGGAGGAAATGGAGCCTCTAACCTTGTCAGTGTGCTGCCTATCAAGCCGGAGCCGCCCAATTTTAAAATTCTGATACGTTATTCATAAGGTTTGGGATCGTCCTGAAGATGAACAATTCTCTCCAGAATCTGTGGAAGATTCACCATCCGGAGCAGAAAAACAGTGAGAAGGAAATTTTCATTTTCTTTAAAGGGAATAACAGTGGAGTTGTGGTGGCTTTGTGCTCATTTTCTAATATTTACTGTTGATGAAACAGTCATTAATGCCTCAATAGAAACAAAAACTAATCATACAAATACTACTTTAGTTATCTTAGTGTGTGTGTTGATATCTGTGTGCGGTTTTTGTGTGTTTGATGAGCGATGCTGTGAGACCCGAGACTGGATAGGACGACTGATCATCACACACACACAGACACACACACACACACACGCGCACACATACACCCACACACGCAGAATAATTATCAGAGTAATTAGCTTTCTCAGCAACTGAAAATCTTAATTGGTCCTCTGTGGGTATTAACTTTTACACTCAAGGCGTTTTGTCTCCACAAAGCTTCCTGATTATTGTTTATTCTACCACACCGCATTATCACACAGCCTCATTCAGGACTTCAGGCTCGACAACACAAAGATTACAATAGATCCTGGCATTATTCTGGAAATGATTGTCATTTTCTTTTATTATTCTTATTATATTCTTTCTACATGAATGTGACACATGTCTCATGTTTTCATACATATTCAGCCTTAATAATGGCCCAAAAACTTCCATTTCAATCTCAATTTCTCCCTGATAGAATTTGTCCCCCTTGAGACCGAGTGTTGAAATTACCATTGTGGCTTATTATTTCTCATTTGTGTGTCGTTTGCAGGTTTACCTCATGCCTGTGCGGATTCCCTGCGTGTGCTCATTCCTTCCCACCATGCAGACCCATGTCATTTGGATAAACTGGAAGCTCCAAATTGCCTGTTGGCGCGATTTTGTGGGTGTGAAGGTGTTTGTCAACACGTGTTAGCGATGTGATAGACTAGCAACCTGTTCACGGCGTACTCTGCCTCGTGCATGCTAAAACAGGCCCGAGCGCCACACACTAGTAACAGGAAAAATGATGGCTGAAAGGATGCTCAGTGAACCGTGTCTGGATTTGTTAAAACCTCTAACAAAGTGGTTCCGCTTCATTTTGTTTTTAACTTATGAAACGCGCATGAATACATGAATAATCAACGTTAAAGTGCTTTTAAGCAGAGAAATACCAGCAGCCTCCGAAATGAGTTGAAGTTGCTGTTGATGTTTAGGCTCATACCAAATATGTGGGAAAGACTTAAAAAATTAAAAAAATAAACAAAACATCTTAGTTTAATAAATGATCATCCAATACTGTAATTAAAATTAAATTAAATGTAAATGCTGGGAGTCATGACACTCTGGAGGAAACGTTGTTGTTATTGTCCATCTACTTGTACATGTTGAGAAGAACTATTAACTACGCACATGTTTATGATGAGTTTTGCCATTGTTGCTGCAAAGCATCTGTTTGGATTTAGTGGCAGTGTCACTCTGATAAGTTCACGCTGCATTACTATTGGTCAGTCAGTGGTCATAGGTCGCAGAAGCGGTCACCATCTCTTCAAATTTCTTACATTGTCTGAATTCTATCGCAGGTTGTCTTTGGTCGCAAGACGATGACAACGGCCGTCCTTGAACCTGCCTGACAGTGCGGCGTAGAGCTAAGACCAAAGATAGAAAATAAAACGAAAACATTTAATCATTAATTTGTTAGAATGGTCTCACGTGAGGCTGTATGAAAAACAAATTACTGCTGTATTGTGAAAATATCTTATGAGAGCAACTTCTCCTACACTCGATGATAGCGAAAAGGACTAATGGAGAGCTTCACGACAAGAATAGAATGACTGTTCTTCATGATTGTGTGAACTTGTGTCATAATCAGTGTTTAAATCACCGAGTTACCGGCACAGTGTGCTCTTTAAGGTCACATTAACATTACATGCTGACCGTCTTGATTCCTGAAGAGTCTAAAGTGGCGAATCTGAAGAAATCTGGACCTTAATCAGAATCTCATCTCAAAATGAAAATCAACATTTGGGCCATATTCTTGGAAATTCCTTGAATGTGTCTATGAGAAGCAAGCAGACATGAAAACTGATGTAGATGTATGTAGTCTCTCATCTAAAATATCCAAAATGTAATTTCAGCAGAAAATGCTCAAGTAGGACAATGAAAGGAGGACGGAAATACACGTTTAAGTCCTTTACAGAAACTTCATCAAACAGCGTGAACAGATGAGTTTTAAAACACACACATCAGAATGCAAAAAGCAGTATTTCAACAGCTCAGTCACATCTAACACTACTGTTTGGTTGTCTAAAACCCCCTTGTGGTGCAAAATAAGCAGAAATGCTCAGTATTGGAAGCCAAAGGCCAAAACACAACAGTTAAGGAAAGGCCAAATAATAAGTGACATTAATTATTCAGACGTGGAGGAAGCAGCACAGTGGCATTTCAGGTTTACTGTTATCATCAAGCTTATCAAAATGCAGTGTTGAGAAACTTGCATCTCACGAATAACCACCAAAACTCGAATCTCCCTCCATTAAAGCGATATAAACACACGGTGAGATTACCCTTAACCATTAGCAAAATGAGGATTTAGTATTTTCCTGTGGCTTCATTGAACACAGGGAGTGTCGCGCCACATGAGGAGCCTCTTGGTGCTGACCTGCTGTTTTGGAGCAGATGGGAATAATTTCCCCGGACAACCTCAGCCAACGAAGAAGTAAAAAGCAGGGACATGTGTCTGCTCTGGACTATATCCACTGATCCTGTCTGCATTCATTACCTATCAATATTCATGTCTTATTCAAACAGAAACCTGGGACCCGTGTTGAATAAGACATGCGTCGGTATTGATCCTCAGGAAAGATCAGCAGTGTACCTGAAGAGAAAGTCTGAACTGAAGGCTTCTGGAAAATGGACTCATTCGGATTAATGAATTTCAGAAACAACAATCAGAGTAAACACGGTGATTTGCCTCATTCGGATCTTTAAAGGTAACTAATAATCGTCTTCAGTCTCGTCCTAATCAGCAGAGTTGAGTCTGTTTATCAATTAAAGAGAGAATAAAGATAAATGATCCGTAAAGAGTGCAAATCCTTTAGTTCCCTCTCTCTTCTCTTCTTCACGACTGTTGCTTGGTGATGGTGGTTGAATGTGGTAAGCATGTGGGAGAGACCTACAGTATGAATGAAAGAGGACTTTGATCCCGCATGAATCTATTTAGCTCTCTTCATCCTCCACCCGTCTTGCTCGTCTCCCTCTTGGCGTGCCAATGGAAATGAATGAGCCTGGCTGTGAAACCTGCGGGCTACAAGTTTCTCTTTCAATTCAGCCGGTAAAGTGTTTGGTAAAAACTCTCATTCCAAGACGGCTTCATTCAAGCCTGCTACTTTGCTGCAAAATGAATGAAGAAGCCACGGAGGAGGCGCGGCCAGAAAAAGCTATTTACTTTACAAGTTGGACCTGAATCCACTCAACGCTACTTCATCAAATACATTACAAATTGACCATTTATTCTCACAAACAGTGTGGAGTCACAGCTTTGCATCCATAACCACAGCAGCTTCTTCAACTGTTGGATTGTTATGAGTGCCAAAGTGGTCAAGAAACACTTGGAACTTACCAACGGAGAAAAGTCTTTTTGGTTTTTTTTAAAAGTCGTTCAAAACTAGAAATGGCAAACAAAACACAAAGGATGAAACAGTGATGTCTCCTGAACAACCCGCCTACCTCCAGAACGACCATAGGAGGTATTTCTACGATCTGTAGCTTCATGAAAACCTACAGTGGGGGAAGCGGTTAACCATCTCTGTGTCTTGAGTCACACAATCCAAAATTGAACCAATTTTGCAAACACCAATGGCAGAACATTTATCAGGATGCTTCCTGGTCACCTCCCGTTACACGTGTACCGAGCACAGCCAACTGGAATGAGGACTCGAGGTCTGTCTAAGCCCAGCTGGACGAATTATATCACTCTGTTGGCCTGGAAACTTGAGGTTTGCCCAGACGAGCTGAAAGATGTTGCAGGGGACAAAGATACTTTTGCTTCGATGCTCTCTAGATTGCTGTCACAGCCCCATTTGAGCAGGAAGCAAAACACAAAACAATCGTTGGAGGCTGTCTACATAGAGTATACAGAGGACGTGATCAAGGTCATAATTGAAAAGATCATTGTGTATATTTCCCTTCACAGTGCAATAACATCTATAAACGCTGCCAGCTAGCAGCGGGCAGCAACGCCATTAACAGTCTCACAAAACTCCCAAAGTTGAAGTACTGCAAAGCGTTCGCCCACCATGGTCACTAAGACCTCCGAATCATGAGCTCCAAATACTGAGTGAAACGGTCACTGCAGTGTTAGGTTATTGCTGGGACAAAAAATCAAAAACAAACAAACAAGAAAACACAGCTTGGTTACATTAAATCAAGCTCAATGTTTTTTCCACTGTATTTTGCACCAGAAGGTAAAATTTAGTCAGTCGTCACTTTTTGGTTGTTTGGTTTTGTGAAAATATAAACACTCTCTACAGGTATATTCTGCACCACAACAAAGAAAACTTTCCAAGCTTAAATTGAAAGGTTATTATGACATTATTTTCCAGGTGTGGACCAACTCAAGATGAAATTGGGCCGTATGTGGCCCCTGAGCTAAAATGGGCTTGACACCTTTGTAGGAAACAGCGCTGTGGCTGACGCTACACCCGAGCAAAAAAAAGCCTCAAAAGACCCCATAGATATTTGATGAAATTCTGGCGCAAACACTCGAAGGAATATATTTAACGCGAGACTTATTTCAAAGCCGGGAGTGAACTGTGCCTTTACATCTTTTACAGGGATCACCAGATGGGAAGCATGTGACGATGTACCACAAATCTCTTCAGTACAACTGAGGGCATTAAAGTTAATTAACTCAATTAGCTACCTAGCGTCAGTTGATAAAGTGTGCCAGCGGCAGTCATTTCAGCCGACTAGAAATGAGAGGATTGTGTTACATGCCTCAATGAGGCATCACATTTTTACATTTCCTTTCATGTCGGGTTGCCCTTCCGTCTCTAGGTGTTGTTGGTGCCGAGATTCCACCTGTGGCTTTGTTCACCATCTGATTGGCTCACTTAAACAAAAATTAAACATACATCTATCAAAAGACTGTATTGTCATTTGTTCTTGTACTATCTATAAGAAAAAGAAAACGTTTGAGAACTTTCTTGTATTTGCCACGTGCATGTGTGTGAGCAGGACGGTGATTGTATACTTACAGCTATCCTCTTCTTCAGAAATGAGCTTGACAACGTAACAGGCGTAGATAAACCCCACCAGCTGGAGACAAAGGGACAAAGAAATAACAGAGTGGATTATCTCATGCAACAGTGAATGAAAGAGGAAAAGAAAGGAGACACAGACGTTGAACGAATAGTTGGAGCGGACAGGAGAAAACAGGTGTTGGTGTAAGTGGAGCAGAACAGCACGGTGGTGTTTTGCTCCAAAATAGAGCACTTGCATCAATGGACACACACACACACACACACACACACACACACACACACACACACACACACACACACACACACACACACACACACACACACACACACACACACACACACACACACACACACACACACACACACACACACACACACACACACACACACACACACACCTGCATCTTCAATGACAAACACAAGGTTAGGCCACATTTTTTATGGTGTTAGAGCTGATCTAATGCATATTTTCAAGTTGTAGAGATATATGTATTAAAAAAAAAGTACTTGCACACAACAAACATCTCTCCACAGTGATGCTGTGGGCAAACATAAGCAAGACTGTGATCACTTAAATTGAATTTTTAGCTCAACTATTCCCTTGATGTTTAAAGTCAAGAGGTAAAAACGTCTTTCTTTCTTTTTGCTGTCATCATATCAAAAACCTTACACCAACACAGTGGATTCTGCTATATCCAGCTTGTAACCAAGAGATCAACCTCACAATGTGCTCACGCTTGAAAATAGTATAAAAGGGACCGTATTTTGGTGCTGATGATTGTTAAAAAAAAGTGTGTGTGAGATATTTAAAACTGATACAGCAGTCCACATAACCACAACACCTTTGCTCTTTGATCCGCTCTTTCACTGGTTGTCTGTTTCCAAGGCAACTGCTACCTAGCAGTGCCGGGGATGCAGAAAGGTGCAGTCAATGGAGGGTCAGTATTTTAGTGACCTTGCTTCCCTGCGATGATCGAAGAGGAAAGCGAGATGAAGAGAGGCGGGAATGTGAGAAGAACGAAGTATAAGGGCGGGTCAGCGACGGAGGCGCACGTGTGTGTTTCAGCGAGGCGTCAGGTTAACAGACGGTCCTGAATGAGGATGCATTATGCCTCAAATAAGGCTTTAAGCATGTGCTAGGTGGGATGACATTGACCTGGTTGGTATTCTATTGACTACCTGGACACATGCCAACACACACAAGTTGCAAATGTGAGGGGCTCCGATTGAGATTCAGTGTATATCTCAAGGTCTCGACCTCATTTAGTCTAAATAATGTTAAGCTCCCACAGCTCCTCTCTCCTCCCTGCTTTTCTCTTACCGTGCCACAATTTCCTTCCTACTCCTCATCCTCTCGAGCATTCCCTTTGCATTCTGTCTTTCCATCTCTGCCTTATTATCCCACCATCTCTGATAAGCAAAGAAACAGCTCTCACCGCGAAAAAAAAGACAATAAAATCTGGTGTTGTGCTGTGTGGGAGCGAATCTCCTTAATGTGAAAACAAAGAAGACATTGCTTCCACTACATGCTCATCAAAAGTAATGTGCAAATCAATTTGCCTGATATAGCAGATATATCGTGAAAAGGCACCACAGGTCACGTACTTGATAAAAACATCTGAGCTGTCATTCCAGTTGACGGCAATATATTATTTGAAAGATTTAGATGACCTCAACTCACAGACCGCCTCTCCTTTCTCCCTGCCAACCATCCCATATTATTCATTTATCAAATTTCACTTGAATAAGACCTTTAATGCTACAAAGTCAAAATGTTGACTTTCAAGAGTTTAGGGGTTGTTTCTTGGCATAAAGAGGAAAAGCTGATCGGCTCCGACCTGCTCTGTCTTTGGCAGGCTCATTGCCTCTGAAAATGACTTTCGGGTGCAGTTTTGTTAGCGGGCCTGAACGCGGTGCACAGAGCCGTGATCAGTACATTTCTCTACACATCAATATCCTGTTAATATTCTCCAAACCCCAAGTATTCTGTTTTGGCATCGCTGCATGTAAACATAATATCCCGTTTACAATAAGTCCGATTACATCTTCCATCCAAGTGAAGAAATCCAAATAAGATAACCGGGGTGCATCAATATTAGCTACAAGACTTTATCTTGTTTATTGCTGGAGTTCTGGGAGTCTGCAGTTATATTCTAACTATTCTGAACATGAAGCCTGCAAACTTTAAGCGTCTGGTATTTCAGGTTTTGAACTGCCCAAACAGCCCCAAAGTAAAGACGAATGTAAAATCTATCACAAAACTCTCCCCACAAAATTCTTATGGCTGAAAGTTGGATCAAAGAACATCTAGCGAACCGTCCGCATCTCTTAGCACACAGTGATGTATTCTGATGAAGCTGACAGTTTGTAGTCCTGCACAGCAGTGACGGGTATAAAAAAGCTTGGGGCAGTCCGATTTATATAGTCTTCAAGTTTCACTGAAAAGTTCACAAACGCACCCAAAATTCAGAATGATGTAATGCATTTTTTTTTTTTTTTAATGATATTAAGCTGGTCAGAGCTTTGGACTGTCAGATAACAGATCACATGTTTGAGCGCTCATTGTGGTTGTGTTCTTGAGCAAGGTACATTTACATCCTAATGGAAGCGGTGGAGACGCATAGAAGATAGAAGATAGGTGGACTACTGGAGGCGCCTGATGCACAGTGTAAAAGAACCTAAATAGCCAAGTTTTGCGCTTCCACAACTCTAATATTCCTCGAGGCATGAATATGAGTGTGTATGTGTGTTTGTCTGTCTGTGTTTACCCTCTAATGGACTGATGACCTTTCCAGTATGAACCTTGGTATCAACTACAGCCCCCCCTATATGTCTTCTTACTTTCCTCATTAGTCATTAGGCATTCTGTTTACTTTTACCCATACCCGTAAATATATGGATTTACATTTTTCACCTCTTGCAAAGCTGTTTTGCAGATACCCAACCCGGTGCAGCACACTGGCATGCGCTCGCTTTTCCCTGTCGTTAGGCCCGCCATGTTTTGTACACAGGCATCCCCAGCTTCTCCTCCTTCCTCCTAATTAACATTTTGATTGGGTCAGGTCAGAGAATGGACCAACCTCCGCCAAGCAGTTGATAGTGGACATATGAAGAGGTGGTGGAACCAATTGTACCTGGAGGACAGAGCTCATTTTGTTTCATGCCTCTGGCGCTGCGAATGTGAGTGTTGAGATTACTCTGTGGTAACTGATCAACCGCTTGGCGGAGGTTGCACCATGTCTGCGTATATTGACTCAAAACGTTTTTACAGGCATCATTGTTGCTGAAGCAAGAGACACTTAATGACTTTAGTGATGTTTGAACGTTTTCTGAAACACCACTAGTAGTGTATCATACGAAATATTGCATTAAATTTCAGGACACCTACTTGTTTCAGTGAAATTGGCCACTAACTGCTTGGAATCAACTGAAACACTTTCACATTGGGAAAAAGTAACGTTTAGAAACACATGTGACATAAAACAAAAGAGAGAAGGCTTTTAAATCTTATGTTTGCTTGGACTGAATATGAATTGAAGAGAGCTACTCCCAGGCTAACCCTAAACCTAACCTTTAAGGTTATCTAGTTACTGCAAGAACAAAAAACAAACAAAAACAAAACAAAAAACAGAGATGTTTGGCTTGACAAGCGGAAATGGAAATAGCAGCACTCCCTGCACTGGTCGGCCTGACAAGCAATAACTTGTACAACGTCTCCACTTCACCTCACAGCACCATGTACCTCATTCAGAGCAGAACCCATTTTTGTGAGGCTTTATGTGCCTTGTGACACGTACTGCACACGCACACACTCGCACACACATTAAACCGTCTTTATCTCATTTCTCAAACATAACTTACAGCAGGTGCTTGTTGCCATGGTAAACACGGCAAATGTGTTTAGCTATGCAACAGTAGGTGAGTAGAACCACGAAGAGAAAGGTAACAGTCCGGGCAATAGACTGTCAGACTGTACATGTCCTTCCTTTCTGCAGTGTTTCCTCCATTCAGAGTCTGAACAATGTGTTCCTGACAAATGTTTTCAATTATAATGACTGTAAATCAGGCATCTAGCGCTTTGGTTACACCTTAAAGGACCTTAAAATGAGGCAATTTGATATGAAGAAATACTGACAAGTCACTCACACGTTTTCTATCTCAGCATCAGCAGCGTCTCGGTGAGTTTATTTTTATGACTCCTATTTGGCTCTCATTCCAGATCAGTCTGCATTAACTGTAATTAAGTGCACTCATTAAATAAAACCAAAATGAAATGGGGTGTTGCAATGGTTAATGTCGCTCCCAAGCAAGCTACAGCAATACCATCTTGGGTTTGATTAGCGCACTCCTCCGACAGAGGCAAATCATTTGGATGAACAGCTGTGATTCACCCACAGGTGTGATTCTCACAACGAATGGTGGGCTTTGTTTAGTTTTCAGCCCTGAGGTAGATTTTAAGCAGAGCAAATGAAAGGATGACTATTAATGGTGATGATTGGTAAATATTATGGAAATCCAACTAAGTTTTCGTGAGAAAATATAGCAAAGTTCACCAACGTGAGCTTTAAGGCTTCAGTAACTAATAACCAGAAACATTACATGTAATCAAACAACTGATAAGACACTGTGGGCTTTGCCTTTCACTGAAAGAAAAAGAAAACTATCCTTAAAAAAACCTATTTCTGTACAAATTGGAACGCAAGAATGACTACAAAGCTCAAACATTCATACAAGGCCACAAGATGAATGAACGGTTTGGATTCAACGGTTCAATTTGTGAACAGCAGCCAAACTTTCATTATGAAAATCTGTTTTGTTTCAGACTTCAGCCTGCACTCTAAATGATACTCCCACGTGATGTGTGGCATGAATAAACTGAGGTGTAATGTCTCAGCCTATTCATTTTAGTGCACCAAAATGTTGTTCTTGTCTGGGAAAGAGACCAAAACAATGAGAAAGACTGGTCATTTTTAAAATAATTCATTTCAGTGGCAGCAAACTGGGCGAAAAATTGAAAGTTTGCTTTTTGCAACAGAATAGGTTTCATATTTTAAGCAGCGGCTGCAAATTGTGCATTGTAAATTTGTGTGTGGGTGGTTATCTGTTTATATCACCATGTGACAGACTAATTACTTCTCCTGTTATTACCATATTGGTGTCGTTTACACAGGTATATACCGTATTTGTCTAGTAAATGACTCCAGGATTATACCCACTCGAAAAGATGCAATGATGCAAATCAATATGGTTTTGTCACATAACAAACACCACGCAGCCTCCACAATCGCTGTCAGTGAGCTTCTGCAGGATAAAGTGGTTGCGGATATCAAATGGATGGATTTTAAACCGGATAGCATCTTTCCACTGCAGATTTCATGTAACCAGTGTCAGTACTGTCAGGATGGATTTCATTTTCATCATGCGGTGGGAAAGTCAGACAGATGACACCTACGCTAAAATGCTCAGGAAATCCTATAAAGGTGTAAGAAGGGCTGCATTTGCAATGTGCAGTGGAGCCAAGCAAATCCCATTAAACTAAAGGAAGATAACTGAATCATCATTTTTTATTTTTTTTTTTCCCCCTCGCAACAATCACGTCCCAAACACTCCCTCAGCAGAGTTTCTGACGGCACCTGGAAGTTTTAAACGCAGCTCAGGGAGAAATTAGCTGAATGTCAAACATCTGGTGTTCAATGAGGACGGGGATTAAGCGCTGTGTTCTGCACAGAAAAAGGAGACCAAAAAGCTCCCGGATTGCATCGTGGGATGAGACCTTTCAGAAAAAGCAAGTGCAGATGCCAAGCGAGGGCATCTATATGTCAGTGGCCCAGTGACGCAGTCTGTCCTCCACCAGGGAGGAAGGTGACGACGTGTTCTGCCAAAACAAATGCAACCGAAATGCGCCGACTTTTCACCATCCCTGTCTGCAGAACATGAAAAAAAAAAAAAAAAAAAAAAAAAAACTGAATGAGCTTTGATGTTAATAAACGCTAGCAATTTCCGGTATGCCGAAGTTGCTTTGCGTGAAACACTGATAGAGTGAGAGAGCCTGTTGCAATGATGAAGATGTCAGATCTACTGGATCAAGCCGACTAATCAGAACAACAGCCCGCGACCGTTCCGTCAACTCTGCAACTCATCCACGGTGAAAACATTCCATAAGCCAGAGCTGCACTCAGAAATCGCAGCCACACTGCAATCAATAATTACATTTAATCACTTTCGTCTAAATGAGTTTGAACTGCTTGAAGCTCGTGCAAAACTGCACACAGCTCACGGCAACAGCGCATGAACCTCAAATTAAGTCAAATGCAGCCTCAACCTCACTCGTCCTCAAAGGATGTTTGTTTTCTTCTTATATGCAAAAATGTTTCCGCTGCTACTGATGCACAAATTATCTGTTTGATAGATTCAGGAGATTCACAATTACAAAAAAACAAAAAAACAAAACAGAAGTTGTAGACGTTCTAAAAATAAGGGAGTAGAGCTTTGGTTGACATTACTTTATTATTTTTTCTCCTCCCTGATCTTTGAACAATTTTTAAAATCTGACTAGATTGTTTGGTTGGATGTATGTGAGTCTAACATGAGGGCAACAACATCATGTTTGAGTCAGTTAAGTTTGTTTAACAACGTGTGCTCACAGTTTGTTCAACATATGTTGATTCAATCTCACACAAAAAAAAAAAAAAAAAAAAAAAGGTCTCCTGCCTCCACCACCTAGGAGTTCCAAGTAGTCTTTATGGTGTAATTGAGAAACATTTTGATTGTGTTTTAATAATGTCTCACTGTGAAAATAAACCGAGCTCATTAAATAAACTCTGCAGGTTTGTGAACACGGTGCATCAGGATTTACGAGGTCATGCAATTAAGTGCAGACGAACAGATTACTCTCACAAGCTGCAGGGTGAGCGGAGGGTCACGGACCGGTTGTCTGAAAGTTTCTGCGGAAAAACATGGTGTCGGATTTTCCACCAGAGATATGTCAAGGGTAGGAGCCAATTTGGGGAACAACATATCCATCTGTGGATTTTCAGTTTAAAGCGGTTGTGGTTTGTTCAGACACTAATAAACAAGGTTGCTGGTGTGGCGCCTGATCGTGGCACACAACTCAACTGAGGATCGGTTTGCACAAAAACCTTTCAAGTGAAAACGCCTTGTTTTTTCTGTGTTCGCTTTCAAAAAGTTTCGCATTTACATGGTAGCATTTTGAAAAACAATGTCCGTTTACACATGAATGGCAGAAACCTTGACGATGATGTAGTTGGCACGCGGGGCCACGAGTTGAAAAGAACAATGCACTTTAACAATGGTGAGATACGACTAAGTTGGATTGCTATTATTGGTGTCTTTCAACTATAAAACTCCCAGGAGGATATGGACTTGGAGTCCTGACACTCTGGAGGGCGCCATTGTTGTTATTGTCCAGCTACTCGTGCATGTGCACAAGAACTATTTACCACAGCCATGCGTACAGCCAAGCCAGAGTGTTTTCAAAAATGCCCGTTTTGCCCCGTTTTCATGGAGACTTTCATGAGTGTTTTCGAAAACTTCCAGCTCGGAAGCTGTTTTCAAAAACGTATGTGTTCACTGGCTCTGAGCAGAGTTGTTGTGTAAACGGACGCCCAAAACGCGACGTAAGTTTTCTGTTTTCAGAAACGTTGTCGAGGCTAAAAAGAAATGACTGGTGTGAAATTGCCCTCAAGATATAATCCATCCGATAAGGATGGTGACAATTTCTGTGACATAAGTGCTCTAAGTTTTAGGATTACTTGCTTTGTGCAGTGCAGCCTCAAAATGTACAAGTTCTGCTCCCAAACAAAAATAAAAGTGGAAAATTTCAAAGATGACTTTATCTACTTTAGCTGACTTTATGCAAATGAGTGAAATTACCTGCAGACAGGCACTCTTCTAGACCACTGGGCCGACAGAACGCCTCGTCTTAGATCTTTCTTTTGTGTCAAAAATAATCTAATTATGACTTTGTCTGTGCTATTAGTGGGAGCACACAAAAAAAAAAAAAAAAAAAAGCTGAAAAACACAGTAATTAAAGAAGTCATGCTTGTGCATTTCCCTACTGTGCAACAGCCTGGCAGTGATGGCCTACATTACGCTGAGCACTGCGTCGATCTCCCAGGAGGAGCCCTCTGCTCCGTCGCAGCACAGACGATCCTCCTACTGTGCAACAAATTGTGAAGAAATTGTAAAAGTCTGAAAAACTAATGAGTCCTCTCGTCAAAAATCACTTGTTCAAACAGTCAGGTGGCAAACCCATCAGTTTATGATGTTACAATTAAATTCACACCACATGAAAAACTCAGAACGACGAGAGGCAGTCTGTGGGAAATAGATGTGAAATGAGATGTTTTCCTATGAGATAAACAGTGCTCTCTGCGGTGGACGTAAGATTTAGTGTGCACTTAGAAGTGGTGCATCATATTAATGTGCAACTCAGTGAGATGGAGACTAAATCAGACAGTCAGTGAGGCAGTGAGACAAGCCAGCAGGTCCATCACATACCCAACTGACCGCCCAGCCAAACAAATTATGCTCTGTTGAAAAACTTGACAGCTGCAGTGCCTCAGTGGCTGCACTTCTTCTACTCTCATACTTATTTTCTTGTCCAGCTCATTCCCATTTGCCTTGATTTTTCTAGAATCGTATGTCACCCCCCCGCCAATTTCTCCTCATCATGAACAAACCAGATAACCCGTTTCTACAGCTTAGGCTCGGACTAACTAAACCCTAACCGCTCACTTAGTCAATTACCGTAAACCAGTCAGCCAGTCGGGCCTGTGAACCTGTCAGACTGGAGAGTGTGTGCTCATGGAGCATGACAGTGTTTCCACACACCAATTACAGTGAGACAGTGGTACAGCTGTGTGGTGGTGGTGGTGGTGGTGGCGGCTTGGCACTACGCCACACTATAAGTACCACTATCGATTGACAGAGAGGCACGGAGAGTGCACGAGGAGAGGAGGCAGTCATGAATAGTGAGGGGAGGGAGGATGAATGATACACTTTCACTTTCCCCCAAAACTTTTCTCGCTGTTTTTCCTGTCTTTTCTCGTAACGATGCGCGCAGTCACATTAAAGCGCCGGTTTGTTTGTTGCGCGCAGGTCGGCATTCGCACGTACGCTGTGAAAACACAGAGCAGCCCGAGATGAAAAGCGGTAGGGCCTCCTTCGTTCCCGATCTTCAATTCCTCTCTCTGTTCTCTCTTCTGATCCCCCTAATTATCACAGTTTGACAGAGCAGGAGAGGCAGAAACACGGAGGGCAAAGGTACGAGACAGGCAGCGGGAAACACAGGGAGGAAAAGCGCTTTGGCAACAATGCAATGAGACACACACACAATTGAGATAGAGGCAGAGTTTCTAAAGCAGCTTATCGTTCGCATTCTATGTTCATGAGGGGAAAGAAGTTGTTCACTTAATGGAGCTGAGATACTTCACTCCAACACAAAGTTGTACAATTATCAAACCCTCTGGAGCAGACGAGAAAACTGCCAGTGTTGTAATACACTTTAGAATACATCAAACTTAATGCACTAGTGAGAGGAATCAATTTGTTAAGTGCATTCATTATGCACACGTTTGGAAAGCAATCACAAACTATAGGAAGTTATAAACTGAAACTACTTGTGTCAATTACACACACAACAAAATGCAACTTTATGCAATATTGCCTTCTCCCCGCCCTTCATCTGCCTTACAATGGTTTGGTCTGTGCTTGCAACCCACTGGCCAACGGCAGAAGAGACCGTGGATCAGAGGAAGCAACTGAGTTTCAGGGAGTGACTACTTTTTAAAAGTTCATTAAAAAACAATGTCTGACACGTGGATTTGATCAATCATCAGATTTCTGTTAGTAGTACCAGTGCCTTTATTTTTTTTTTAACTCAACTGAACAATGTAACACTGTCTGTGATATCAACACAGGATAATCTGATCTAAAAATATATGATTATTACAATAAATTGGGTTAAATTTAATAGAATCAATTGATGAATTTTTACCATTCCAGTTGCATTAATATGCTTTACTGCAGCAAATCTAAGTGCAACTTCTTTCGCATCCCCGACAGAGTTCTCAGTTCATTGTCTCCCCAACAATGAGCCACATTTCTGCCCCATGAAACATTTTTCATTCTGCATTTTCAGTTCAGATTTCTTCATATTGTTCATTTCTTCATATTTTTCGATCACAAAGAGTGTTTAATCACTCAAGGAAGTGTTCATGATGTATTGAATATCAATGTAAACATACAAAACAGTTATTCTCCTGACTCACAATAGCCGTTTGGCGTTTGCAATACTTTAAATACCCCATGTAAAGAAAAAATACAATTCCACAGTTTTGTGAGTTGAATAATTGTTCCATTAGGACTTGATCTTTGTGAAATAATTGACCCCCCCAAAAAAAAAAATCCTCCCTTGTCATATTTCCTTTTGTAAAGCGGTGTTAAATATCTCAGATGAATTATCCTGCGTGTGAGATTTACAGAGCGTCTCCTTTGTGCCAATAGTGTCACGGATCAAGGGGGAACCCAAAAGTAGAATAGTAGGCAAAGTTGAATGAGTTCACTATTCGATTCAGGTTTTCACAAGCAAGCGAAGGTATCCAGAGGGTGATCCAACAATAGTAATCAAAACAAGAGGTTCAAAAAGTTGCATTTTCAGCGTCTTCGAAGCAGGGTTGTTACGGAAAGTGGCGCCAAAAACACGAAGGAAGTTTTGTGTTTTCACGTGAAAATGTTGTCGTGCAAATGGGGCTTCAAGCCAGCTTAAACGTTTATTCACTTTG
Source organism: Lipophrys pholis (assembly GCF_963383615.2). NCBI lineage: Eukaryota > Metazoa > Chordata > Actinopteri > Blenniiformes > Blenniidae > Lipophrys > Lipophrys pholis. Next base: position 16,959,141 of record NC_137649.1, read on the forward strand.
ATAACAGCAGACAGGGAAGCCCCGTCACTGTTTGACGTAAGACCACAGATTTAAACCCACAATAAAGATTGCTTGAATGCTTATCTCTCATTCGAGACAGACCAAAAATGCACAGGTTTAGGGAATGGCAGTCTTTTGACTGGGGCGCAGTCTTTCGAAACTGAAAAAACAACACTGACTTGCTTTGAAAGCATATTAAGACTAATTCATTGTCTGAACTACGGCTTCATCCTCTCATACATGATGCCAACAAGCATAGTCAAGATACATTTATGTGTAGCTTCTCCTTTAATAAAGACGCTTTAAGATCGGTTTGATCTCCAGTAATTACACACTTCTGGTAAAAACATTTGAAAGTAAAGGGGGTATGTTACAGATTTGATTGACATTTTCAGCAGCTCCAATGTTATATAGAGCCGGTGCTGCGGTTGGTGCTGAAGAGGCTCATTATGCTGCATTTGCATTTCTATTGAATATACAGTCAGTAGACACCTGCAAGATGAGCCATCAGGCATTTGGCTGATTTACAGTTAAAGAAAAACAAGACATTTAATGTGATTTTTGACAATAGCGTGACACAGAACAAGAACTAACTTGAGAACAAGCCCAGAGACACGAGACAACAACTCTGAAAATCTATTTTCCATTTCATGGGGACTTTAAAATCGCAAAAACATGCTTTGTAATTGTTGCGTACCCAGCTGTGAGTACAGGTCATTCCTGTTAGTATAAAGCCTTTCTAAAGCCCTAATCCTACAGTGTGAGTCCTACACACAGATACTTGAGTGTGAAATTACATTGCTTTTCAAAAAGTGCTTATTTAGCTGAAGTACTTACAGCCAGGAGTATCTGCAGCGAGGAATGAGCCACCTCGATGAACTGAAAATCCATCAGGCAGCCAGATATAGATATATATCGGTGGTCCTCGGGTGCCCAGGAGGGAGGAGGGGTGATGGGTGTCACCCTGCACCCCGGGCCGTTCTCCATCCACCAGGAGCGATGCATGGAGAGGTTGAACGTCAGGACAAGGTCGGAGTCCTGGTGAGACACGGGGAGGAAGATAAACAGAGTGAAAGAGGGTTAAATTACATCCTCAGACACAGGCTGAATGTCAGAGCAGGTTTTAACCGAGTTTTAATTAAAGCCCAACTGTTTGTCATGACCAGGTCTGGGAGTCAGACACAGAGGGAGAGCTAAGAATAAATGCCAGATTTATACCTCTAATAGTTCTGGATCACTCACATTAGATGTGACTCATGTCCACGGAGGGTTAAAGTAAGAGCTATAAGACAGAGACGTATAAAAACAATGGCAAGAGGTTGAAAAGAAAGAAAGGGAAAAGAACAGAGGCACAAAAAGAAGAGTTTGAGTCACATTAAAAGCTGTTGTATCCACTTTGTATTGCGAAGTAATGAAAGGGTCAGTAATTAAACTGTTTTGGTTCCAGTTTAGCTCTTCTGGTGTATTTCGCCTCACGCAGGGCGATCCCAAAAACTATGACTGTCATTAAAAATTGAGAGGCGTATTACTGTGGATGTGACAATTTTAATGAGGGCGTTTATGGCACGTCTACATGGTGCTAGAACGATGGAGACTAAAGTCATTGACCCAGTTTGAATTATCTTCACTGTCACCGGATGGATTGCCATGAAATTTCGTCTAAACATGAGGCGGTTAATCTTAGCATTGAGTCGGGTGTATTGTATTTCACATCATGTTGGGAAGAGATAGTCAGAGAAGAGAAGAGACCGAGGATGATAAACAATAAGGTTCAGAGGCTGTTTGGCATGCTCATTCCTGACAGGCCGTATGCCAAAAGGTGCTGCATCACCAAATCCCACCAAAAGACTCGATGAAGGATTCTTCAGAAGGAAAACTCCTTTAATGAGATCATCTTTAAACATGCATTAAGTGCATTCTGTTTGTTTGTCTTCAAAAAACCCACAATTCTATGGACACCTTCAGCAATCCCCAATCCTGGACAACTTTACATATCGTAATGGTGCAAACTTAAGATAAATATATATAGCATTTTGATACCTTTGTTGTATCTTCACGGCAGATTTAAAAACAAATATACTACTTCAGCAGTCTCAAAACTATTTAGTCCCATATACACACATTAACTAAGCAATGACACCTTGCCTTGTGTTTGCATGCCTTTCAGAGTGATTAGGTGTTTTTCAAAACTTTGACACATGGGAGAAATGAGGAGTCAGACTACTGACATGAGATTGAAGTTAGAGATCATCAGGGAAACTCAATACGCAAGCATAACCCCAGAACTGACCAGAACTGCACTATTATGCACAATATTAGAGAATATATGAAATATGAAAGAGAATTGTAGGAGTAAGGTGCATTTAAACTAACTCATGACAGTATAGATGTAATATTCATTTTTTTCCACAACATAAAATCTAAAATAAAAGGTTTGTGCAAACTTGTGAACATTATACCGTCATGTCATATGTATTTCGCTATCAATTCATTTTTTTGTTATACAACACATTGTTCACACTTGATGAAACACTTGATGAACAGAAAAGCAAAGTTTGCCCTCAGGTCCGGCTCATTTTATGCTCGGACTGACCAAAACATGTAAACAAAAAGACTTTCTGGGCTACTGAAGTATATTTTCACTTTCATAACTCCTACAGAAGTGCAATGTGCCAGCCTGAATGCACTGCAGTGCATATATAAATACTTGCAGTATTTTTTTTTACCAAACTGAACGTTCAAAAACGGCTTAAAAATGTATAAAGTCAAAATAGCGGCAGAAATCCCTCTGTTGCACACATCAGTTATAATCTGCTGCGAGGATCCGACACTTCTGAGGCCCGTCACATCCTGTCTTTGGTCTGTTTAGGGGTCTTTGGTCCGGGCTGCGTGCAGGCTTCAGTCAAACTTCAATCAAACTGCACCACGGTGTGTTTGGAAATCAACATTGTTTGAACAGCGGGGCTCGGTAGGCTCGCTTTGTGCCCACCAGGGTTAGAGACACTGCAGCGTTCACACTTCCGCAAATGGACCACATTAACAGAACAACTGTACCGTGTTTCACTTTAATTGGACCAAAAGTATCAACATACTTTCAATTTGCAATCTTATGTCATCCAACAAAAATAACCTTTGGCTGCGTCCTCCACATTTGTGTTACAACCCCCCCAAAAAATGTTATGAAATGGGTATTAATGGAAAATTAATGTTTTTATATATGAGATTTGTCAGATGCATGATTTGGCTTAACCTTTGTCAATTTTCTAATTTTGCTCTACAGACATTTTGGTGTTTCTTCTGTCATTCAGTGTGTCGACCGCAGCAGTAACCGTCTCCTCACTGGTACAGATGACTTGTATGTACGTTGACCACATCACGAACGACTCCTGCAGCGACAACGCAGATAATCTGCACAGCCTCATTTTCATTTATTTTAATCCTCAAAGCCTTAAAGACGCACAATGAATCATCTGCGACGTGTCTCGCTTTAGATAATGTACCTATTAATGGCCGAGGAACATACATCGTTCCGTAGACAGCAATGTGAACCATGTGTTTTTAAAATCATGACGAAAGATGAAATCGCCTTTTACTGTGGGCAGTTTCACCAATATAGGGAAGAATTTTTGACTTTTTTGGATTTAGTTAGCAAAGTTTAATTACTTTTCAGAGTCAAGATGAGCTCCAACTGCGATTTGATGTTACTATAAAGGCAGATAAAACCAAAAAAAAAATAGGTGAACAAACCAGTCACTCAATAATATGAGAGTTCACTCATTTTTAGATTAAATCAGTTTCAGTGATTGAAGTCAATTTGTGTCTTATAAAGCACAAGTCTTTAAAGCTTTAATTCTTCCACTGACTTCAACATCTCACTCAACAATGTCGGTTTCTTCTCTGTTCCCCATTTCATCTTAACCTGTAACTCTTATCCTCCCAGCACATCCACAGCGTTTGTTCCTGTTCTCTCTCTATTAATTTATAGCGTAGTCTCTTTCTTCTCTCTCTCTCTCTCTCTCTCTCTCTCTCTCTCTCCCTTCCTTTTTCTTTCCCCGGTCTCTCTCTATTTCAGCATAATGAGTAAATGCCTCATTAGCACAGAACTCTGATTAATGCCGTCTCCCCTTGTTGTGCTCCTCTTTTTAATGAGTAAAATCTCTCTAAATTTCTCCCTCTCTGCCATCACTCTCTCTCCCTGTCACTGCCTTGCTCCATATCTTTTCTCCCTGTCTTCATCTCTTTATATTTCATTCCTTCCTGCACCTCAGTCTTGTTCCTGTTTCTGTTTCTCACTGTCTCTCGCTCTCCTTTAAAAGGGGTTACGAGAGGGGCAATAATTATTTCAGCACGGCATCATCCATCAGTATTTTCGTGAGGACCCTCTCGAAAAATCAAACACACACAAACAGTGGCACTCAGTGAAAATCAGAATTTGGCCTCGTGTCATGAAGACCTGGCAGGATTTACGGCTACTGACTCGGCGATATTCCCTCACTCCGCGGAAGCGTTGAAAGTGGACGTGGCAAGAAGAATGTGCTCCAACTCGGCCGAGTTTTTTGGCACGGTGAAATCAGCAAACCGCCTATGGAATATGTAACTTCATACAACTTTGAGCAAAAGGCGTTCATCCATTTTCTATGTGACTTCAGGGCCTCGGGAGGCTGGAGCTGATCCCAAAAACCGACTGGAGGTGAAGGCAGAGACAGTCTTGATATGCCAGGGAGAGCGCTCACCACCACATCACCGTGTGGCCGAGTAACAGATAAAACAACACACTTTACATCTTTGTTTCTGACCCAGAGTATTTCACATTATATCATAATGTTTAAAAATGAAATAACCACTCATAGCAGTTCAACTGGGCTGATCATCTGTCCCGAATGCCTCCGTAGCTCATTATCAGCAACATCATCAACAAACTAAATGTGATGGATTACCAGAAAAAGGTGCACTGGTTGTATTTTGCTTCTATATATCCTTTAAAAAAACTCTCAGCAATAAGCTTAATTAGAGCAGTCACCCAGATTTATCACAGTTTAGAAAACAAATTCATTATTTTCGTTTCTATTTAGCCCACGTTGTGTTTTTGTACATTGGCAGTAAAATGGAAACTGTACGTATCTCTCCTCTAAACAAAGCACTTATTTTCCAATGGTAAAGGACATTGATAAGCTCTTATAATACCAGACTACTCTACAAACATGCCTTTCCCACATTTACAAAGAATATGTTGTATGCCATAAATAATTGTTGAATTTACGTGTGAAATCTTTATCGGTACCCCTAGGTTCAGTATTAGGACTGTACCGTCAAAATAGCACATCTCAAAAAGTTTATCAATTTAATTAAACTTTAAAGCTCAGTCTGCTGAATTTAGTAGATATTGCATTTTGAGGTAGATGATGTACACTTGTTGGTGCAACAGTGACATGTCATCAACACATCATAGCTGTCAATTGGTTGAGTCTGGGTGGTAGAATTATTTAGGGGAATTCTGAAAAAAAAAATGCTCTCCATTCATCCAGCTGCAGCAAAACAGCAGCAACAAGACACTACAAGCACGGACAAAAAAAAAAAAAAAAAAAATGATATGGGAGGAAAAAACAAAACAGAACAAAACAAAAACATTAAAAAATGAATCATATTTTTTATCATATCGAACAACAATCCCAATATACGAGTTGTGGTGTTCACAACCTGCACAACAGATTTTGGAGTCAAAGCTCAAAATGACTCTGCGCTCACCCGCAGAATACAAAACAATTAAATTGCAGCTGTGTGCTGGCATTGATATATTGATCTTATGTGGTGGAATTTACGTTGCAATGCAGCATTTAACCCACTAAGAAGATGAAGCCATGGCCCCAAAATAATCTTGAGATATCAATCTGTCTGGTGATGAATGGGCTGTTTGGTTTGCAACCTCAAACAAAACATATTGGTTTGTATTCAGCTCTAACTGTGTGTGTGTGTGTGTGTGTGTGTGTGTGTGTGTGTGTGTGTGTGTGTGTGTGTGTGTGTGTGTGTGTGTGTGTGTGTGTGTGTGTGTGTGTGTGTGTGTGTGTGTGTGTGTGTGTGTGTGTGTGTGTGTGTATTCCTCACTCAGCACCATTTCTGACCGTTTTCCAGCCTCTTCTCCTCCACATATTTCCTGTCCTCTGTCAACATCTCTCATCTGTATCACCTAAATAACAGACTCTCTGTAACCCTATCCGTCCTGGATGAACTCCTACTCTCGAAACTCTGAAGCGTATCCTCACCCTAAAATTGAATCAATTCAGTAATGAGGATTTGCTCTCTGTTCCCATAATGTGACCGTTTGAACAGAATTAAGACCCCACGATATTACAAAGTACCTGTGCCACACACAAAGACACACACAATATCACACACAGTCTATAATTTCCCGTGTGTGAGTTGAGGATCATGCACTCGTGCTCTCAGGTCTTTGTCTCTGACTGTGGGCTGGAGCCGCTTCAATGAACCACATCTGCTTTCCCTCCATCGTTCTCTCCACACCTCCCAGTCTCTATCCTGCTTCCTCCACCATTCCTTTCTGCCTCTATTTCTCGCTCTTGCTCAATTTCCCCTCAATTTCCCACCTCCATATTTTCCTTTGTCTTCCAGTCCCAAGGGGCAAAGGAGCGTAGGGGGGAAAAAGAAAAAAAAAAAGATCATCCGGAAAGGTTTTTCCTCCGATGGTCTGACCGTAAATGAGGACGGAATTCCTTTTCAAAGCTACAATAACAGTCTGGCATATCTACATCTGACAAAACGGTGTAAACCTTCAGAATCTGAGCCAGGGATAAAATATGAATGAGGAACTATTTGCCAACCGTTTTGATCATTGTTGATTGAAGATGTGGTTGTTACAACCCAGTTTTTATTCATGTTATTATTTTTTCTTGTAAGAATCCAGCCACTAAACAGTTTCTGGAAAGGTTTCTGCCAAATGCGACATTTTATTAGTTTCAAGTTAATGAAAAAAAAAACAAAAAAAACAACTGACCTTAAATAACAGTGTTCAAGGCAGTGAAAATAACTGAGATAATTTCATTTTTGAATGGATGAATGGATAAATGGATGGACGGTTGGAGGGTATTAGGATCGGAGCGCCAGTTTTTTCCCCATGAGTGCCTTAGCATCTGCTTCCTGGACACACGTTCCAAGCACAGGTGTGAGTATGTTATGAGGATCCTTATGATGCACACTATCCCAACATCTAAACCAACAGCTTTTCACACGCTCCAAACATACAATGAATACATGGTACGGCGGGCAGGAGGTGAGGAAACCCGACAGTAAATTAAAAATAAATCTGATGAGGATCAACAGTCAACCACATTCTCAGTCCATTCATTAGGCAGCTGATGATCACATCTAAGGGCATAAATTCAGGCTCAGGGCAATATCAGCATTATTCTCTCTAAAGTCAATTTCTCACTCTATTTAACTGAACTGTCATCTCTATTTGTGGCTCTATCCCAGTTTCTCTCATCTTCTCTCTCTATGTCGCTCAGTTTATGTTATTTCACACCCATATAATCAGTCATGGTGTATCTCTCTACATTGTTTTGCCATGATTTCCCACGGGTGTTTGATGAGGCCTTAACCCATAATGCCTAAGGCATTTCTCTCCTATCAGATTGGGTGGGGGTGTTTTGGAATTGCTTGCTTGTGTGTGTGTGTGTGTGTGTGTGTGTGTGTGTGTGTGTTTGTGTGCGTACGTATGTGCGCGCACGTGTCCTGAGGGGGTAAGTAGAGATGAAGTCTGTTTCAGATCCAAAACCTGACCTTAACCATACTAAAGCCATTACCAATTCCAATCAAATGCCTCAACGCAGCCACTCCAACTCTTTCAACCGCTGACATCAGTGGGCCAATTATAGTGCTTTTACAAATACCTCAGGTGGAATCCACAATTTCATGAAAGCGAGAGGGCACTAATAGAAGCTTTCAATGGGTTAATTGTGTGTGGGGGTTTATTTTACAAACCCTCCAGCAATGAGTCAAAATCCCAGGGGAGCATGTTTTGATACAAAGCAAGAACTGAAGATGTGTTTGCACCACAACAACAAAAAAACAACAAGCTGCATTTTAATGCTGCGCTTATCAACAGTTTTATATTAATCCTATTTTGTCCTCATTAAGAAAAGATCAGTGGAATGATATTCCTTTGTATTTGTTTTATTTAACGCAACATCGTTAACAACACTGAAAAGGCCAATTGAGTTGTCGTTTTTCTTAATGTCGCCGAGAAGAGTTAAGACGACTCAGTCAGGTTGGACTGAAGCTCAACAAAGATGCAGTGGCTCAAAACATGCAGCCACTAAATGGTTCGTTTGGGATGAAAATTACATAATCAAGTATCTCATCTATATCCTATAGATAAGCAATTTCTTACTTAAACAGCTGACTGATCTTTATCCTTCATCTACAGATGGCCTGCTGCCACATTGTGTGGCGAAGAAGAAGGACCTGAAGCAGGTGGTGAGGACGGCAGAGCTCATCAGAAACTAAGTCTCACCATTAACTGTTAGCTTCCACCCCAAGCAACCATATCACCCGCCCTCCTCCTCTCAGACGCACACAAACACACACATCTACCTTGATTTACAATAACCCTCCATCCCGCTGTATTGATTTTGCACCACTCATTATGATTCTTCATCTCATTCCTGCCTGCCTAAACTACTAAGCACTTTCTTGTCTTTCTGAAACAACAACAATAAATTGTATTCTTATTTTGATCCTTTCAAAGTGCTTAATTCAAATTATAGAGCGTATTCAGGCTTAAGTTTCAAGAAGTACTAATGTGCAGGCTGTCAGCACTTTAGCATGTACATGAGAGTCAAACTATCATTTGCATAGTGCAACTAAATCCATCACAATAAAGGAAATTCACCCAGAGACACCATCTGAACCCCAGGACAAGTCCTACTGCAGGAGTCAAGTCACTTAACTACATTACCTGCTGCGGCATACAGCCAATCTGTGTGTTCACTCAGCTTGTTCTGTTTAAACAAGTCAAAACAAACTGTTGTTGCTGCACGTGAAACTATACAGTTACAATGAATAATCAAATTAAATCAGCAGCAATAAAAGCTTGGGGCTTAAATGATAAAATTGGCTGGTAGAAATGTCCCACTGGAGATATGTTGATGAAAAAAAAAATGAAAAAAAAAGGCAATTTCATGCTATGATTCCAACAAATGCATCCATTGATCAAACACAGTCAGGGCTGATGGATTAACTCAGTGAAACAGAGTGGATGTTTTAACTAGAATGCCTATGATTAAACGTGCGGGATCGTCTCATTCATCCTCTCAATCGCTGGTGCTGAGTGATTACTGAGGGGAGTAAAATTAAGCGACTATTAGCATTCAAACTGGCCCAGGCAATCTCCTCCTTTTCTTTCTTGTACTTTCTTCCAGGATGAATTGGGTTGTTTGCAGTTTGATTTAGTATCATATTTCTTATCCACTTTATCCTCCGGTAACTGACAACATTATCTACTGATTTGAAATTGGTATGAGAGGCACATTAGATTTTTTTTTATTCTATTTTGGCTGTGCTGTGTTAGATAGCTATCTCATCATCCTGAGAGGTTTTGTGAAGGCCAACATTCTCGATGTTTCTACGTTTTGTTCCCACTATCCCTACATTTCCTGCTTTCCCTCTATCCTCTCTTGAAAGAGACAGTGATTCACATCCCGTAACACACCATCTTCTGTAACTGCTATCATACCTTTGAATCTAAACCTGCTGCTATGATTCTCTACCCCCAATCTTCCAGTTTTGTCAGGTTTCTTTGTGTTTTCTGTCTCTCGTTCGACCACACTCCCCGTGGTCACTGCTGCCACTCTCTTTCACCACCGTACTGTGCGTTTCCAGGTTGAAATTAGACAAACAAAGGGTATTATTGTGAGACAGTTTTGGTCGAGTTTGTGCACACATGCACATACGCTTCCCCTTCGTGTTTTCTCCTCAGTGCTCCTACGAATGGCAGGTTCTCAGCCAATACACTCATACTTAAAAGAGGCACGTTTTCACACGTGCGGTGAGCAAGAAAGCGTGTGGGATAACCCTCCCACACTGCGACCCACCCCCTCAGTCTATGACTGACAACCAAGCGTGGTGCTTCGGTATCTGCGTGTCATCTGCTGCCCAGAGGGTGGCTACGTCTTTTATATGACATGGTGGACTACTCACAGTCAGATGTCTAAGCATGGGTGTGTGTGTGTGTGTGTGTGTGTGTGTGTGTGTGTGTGTGTGTGTGTGTGTGTGTGTGTGTCGTTGCGACACAGTGACAGTTCTTTCTCCACAAGCTCCTCTCCAAATCTGCCAGGGATGCCACATCAGAAATCTTTTTAAAGATTAATTTTATGGCATTGCTGCTATATTAGATAGTGGAGAAGTGAGCGACAGGAAGGACGGGAGTGTGACAGACTGATATATGGTATGAATCCTCGGCTTAAACTCAAATTACTGTCAAGACGGGATGTACACCTTATCTCGCCTGTGGGGCTCTACAGGGGCCTTATGGAAGGCAAAGATACTTATTAGATACAAAGTCTGTGAAACACACAAGGGTGAAAAGGAAAAAATAAATGTGTTAACAAGAGGGGTGACAGGGAGATTTATTCCTTGTTTAATAGAAAAATGAAATGAGAACAAATGGAAAGATTCACCCAGAGATGTATTCGAACAATGGCGTTACCAAAACAGCCTTCGATCATCAGACTCCACTTATCCCTCGAAGATGTTAAAATCCCGATTCATGCCTTTGTTCGCTCACGGTGAGATTATTAAAATGCCCTGTTTACTGGTTTGCCCAAAAGATATTGATCCACAACAACTTTTTTCCAAAACTCCACAACAAGAGTTTTAACAACAGCCAATAAACAACGATCACATTACGCATATAAAATCATCTTTGCTTTGACACCCAATAATATTGTTATGTATATATGTATATGTATGGACGGACGGACGGACGGATGTATTTCTATGAGCGGAATTTCATGTCTGAAAAGGGGCCGTCTAGAAAATATACATTTCTTGTAATGCTTGCTATTGCCTTGTCTTGTCCAATACCTGGTTCACTGTGTGAAAGTGGAGCACTCTGAATTGTACTAAAAATAAAGGTAGTAGCTGGAACAGGCTCGTATATGAAGGCGGATACTTTTATGGCGGTGAGTTAGACCTCAAAACACCATGTATGCCTTTCTTATGTTTGAAGACACTGTTTTAGCTAAATATGAAAAGAATAAGTGATTACACCAGCATTACAAGTTGGCAAACTTCTCAGGTCTCAGGAGCAGGAAATTAAGAAAACTTTCCAATTGAAATTATCTTCAGCTGCTCCAACTATTCAGCTCAAAGTAATTGGAGAATAAAAACGTGAGTTGACTCCAACTTTGATTTACTGGCCAAGCATACGCGTGGGACAATGCCAGTGACTCATCGCTGACGCGCGCAATGTTGTTGCTCAGTGTCACGATCAAATCCACTTCAGCATTATCTCAGTCCTGCTGATCTGTCTGTTCCTCGGCTGTCTGTCTGTCCATCTGTTGCCTGGCTTCAGGACTTTAAACTGACGCACTTCCCCTCGCTCTTTCTCCCACTCTCCCACCGGCCGTCAGGGATTTACTTCCCTTATCAAGTTGAAAATGTCAAAGTCGTTTGCCAAATTTCATCCCCTCACAGGCCTAATACGTTTACCTCTCCTGCTGTCGCGCTACAAAACACCAAGAATATTTGAAGTTCGGTCACTGAACTTCAAACAGTCCATGCGGCAGGTTCTGCATACTTGAAATGATAAACACGCTGGTCATCACACACGCACAAGGGAGTGGATTTGTTGTTACCTACAATAATTGTGGGTCACACAATGCATGTTAATAATAAATAAAGAGCTTGACACCGAAAAGCTAAATTATATCAAGTGGACAAATTCAGAAGCCACTGAGAACTTGGCATAACTCTAATTGAGGTTCGTCTTCACCCTCTTACATAAACAGATGTCAGATCTCTGTAATGAAGAAAAATAGACTGTGTCACAATGAGTTTTGTCCTATGACCCCAAACGTAATGGCCTGAGTACATCAAGTAATGCATTCAGAACTGCACTATGTTCTCCATTCACCATAAATAGCAGTGCCCTCGTGACAGATGCACACTTGCCCCGAGCTGGGACAAATAATATATACAGAGGAAACGGCAGTATGAAAAGGAGGTGAGAAGGTAAAAACGAGTGAAATATGAAAGGAGCATAGGACAGATTAACATGGCACTTCGCAAAACAACATGAAAAAGACTTGATTATAGGGTGAGCAGAGCCAGGAGAGGAATGAATTACATGTAGATGAAAAGAGCGGGGCTTATAAGTGAGAGAGAGCAAGACAAAGACAGAGGGAAGTGGCATCAAAAAACGAGAGAGAGAGCGCGAGCGAGATGTCATTTATATCACAGTATTGGTGGAGCACAGAGCATGCCATCATTACCCTCATCAAACAGACGAGTGGATGTAAGATGCAAAGGAAGAAGTGGGAGCAGCAAAAGGACCCTGGTATATACACGCCTCGTCTCTCTTTGACAGATATATGAGCCACACACCTCTGATCCTTTATGATTTAAAGCTGAGCTGTCGGTTTTGCTGCACTTTAATGACATTAGAGGTTTGATTGATTTTAGTTCATCATAATGATTCAAGAGGTGGGCATTTGCAACACGGAGTGAAAAGTCTGAACCCTTTGGATGGATGGATGGCAATTCCCTTTTAACATTTGCTTTCTTCAGGATGACTCACAAGAACATTTGGGAATTTTGTTGAAAATACACTTTTGGATCTGTCAGTTTAAAATCTTAATTGTCAGTTATCCTGGCCAAGGGCACAAAGCAGTGGAAAGTGTAAAAGAGGGATAAGAGAGTAGAGGCAAGGTGGAGTGGATGAGGATGAGTACAGGATTAGCTCATGTCGGACAGTTTGCTGGGAGAGACACGGTGGAGACGGTTTGATAGTGCATATAGATATAAGAGGTATGTAGGAAAAATAATGCAAAAGATGGAACTGCCAGACAAGGAGAGTAGTGGAGCAGGGCAGAGGGTTGGACAATCCGCTGTGGTTATTTTGGTTTAGGGTTACATCTTCAAGAGTAACAATGCTATGTCACAATGATCTGTCTCAGCTTTGAATTTGGTGTTAATAGCATGTCTGCTTCATGTTAATATGCTTTCAATGCTACTCTAGCTCGTTCATGAATTTGGGAAATTTGGGAAAAAGTGTGAAAAGGTTCATCAAGGGTAAAAGGTATACACACACACACACACACAAACGCACAGAAAAAATGAAGCTGACCGAATGGGTGCTGGAGTTTTCATTCTGTTCACCATTAAAGTAAATAAAAGACACGTTGCTCCGTCCCTGAACCTGTTCCTTGAGAAAGTGCAAGTTTCCTTTGATGAGCGCATCATCGTCTGCAGTGAATATGCTCGTCGGGGTCCAGGTGGACTGGTTGTGTTGGGGTCTGGAACTGCTTACTTTCTGTGGTCTCACTTTAGTTTTTCATGTTTGTTTAAATCCTTTATGCTTTGTCTCAAAAGGGCCCATCACATTGGCACCTTTGATGAGTGCCACCGTTTTTGAGCAAAGAAGACACCCTGGTTCAGTGAACACAATCTCTATTTACACTGTCAGATTTTTTTTTTTTGGAAAGTGCAATCTGTTCTCTGTTTTTCCTCAACTTTCTCCTGCTTAGTCACCTGTATCTTCCCTTTTTGTTTTCTCTCCGTGTGTCAGTATTTATATTTGTTTTGATGTCTTTGTGTGCATAACTTGCCTCTGACTTTTTCCTGATGTTTCTTCACTGTCGCGTTTACACTGTTTACCACCTCAAAATGTGCAGATTTGTTTGTAGTGGTATAATGTGGGTGTAATTCACATGTGTGACACTGTAGGTTTCCTCAGCCACTGGAGCAATAACGTAAAAAAAAGAAAGCTGTCTCACATGAGACCATGGTCCGCCTATTAGTGACCTCTGTACAAGATTAACTCTGGTTTCTTGCTCAAAGTGATACGCAAACGTGTTTCCTGCACTTATGTTGATAATCAGTAAAGTAATAATATGTCGACAGTAGCTCAACTTAAAATAAAAAAACAAAACAAGTTCTGCGTGTTGGTTCTTCTCTTCTTTGACTTCCGCAGTCTGGTAGTAAGCTGATTTTAGGCATGCAAAGCGACGTCATTATCCGAGCAAAATTAACACAATATGTGGTTGCAAAGATAACTTTTAAAATTCTTGCTGTTTTTCAAATTCACATTTTAGTTTTGATTTTATCATGGTCAGTACATTTTCTCGCAGCCTCATATTTCACTTTGTCCTCTCAACTGATAATACAATCCCGCCACGTTTCCCACAATTTCTCTGTTTTTCATCAAGTGGAGACAATCACAGACACAGCCATGCTTGTTTTACATGTGCTTCATTGTAATACCGGCCCTCAGGTCAATAAACAAACCCTCAAATGGTAGGTGATGGATTCACATCTCATGCAGCAGCTGGTGAAGCTGATTGGTGGTGGTGGTGGTGGTGGTGGTGGGGGGGGGGGGGGGGGGGGGGGGGGGTAACTGGGTCAAGGTGGATGTGCCCTTCAGCAAGCTGCACGCAAACTGTTCCGGTCATAAAAACAAGCTGTTCGGCATCTGGTTTGTCTGCGCCTCAAGCCGATTGGTCAGCAGGTAATTGGTAAAGGTGCTGCTAATTAAGTGGTTGCTTCACCCTCATTAGAACCCAGATGTGTGGATTGTGGACTGGAGAACTGAAGCCTTTTAAATGACTTTCCCTAGAAAAGAAAAATGAGGGAGAATCATGGACTCCTATAAATTCATAAGAAAAGAAAAATGATACGCATGCTCATTCCATTTTTTTTATTAAATTTTTTTTAACTCTTCCTACCTTGTGTGTGATCACTAAACAAAACCCAAAGAGCGGTCCCCTATCTCCCCGGCAGTTGCGGTAGTTATAACTCGGCCTGAAGAGGAACAATTATCATTAAAGTCAGCGTATAATAAACCTGCAGGTTCCTGAAAGAAGTTTATATAACTGATGGTACGCTGTAAAACTTCTCAGTGCTGTTTGCTTTGCAACAAAATTTAACAAGGCTTGTTGCAGCACGTGCGTGCGTGCGTGTGTGCGTGCGTGTGTGTGTGTGTGTGCGTGCGTGCGCTCGCACGTGCACAGAGATGTTTTGAGCGCATCCAACCGTAATGGAGTACCACAGAGAATAGGAGCTGGTGAATAGGCACCAATTACACTTGAGGACAAACTACTGCTACCTATGATGGAAAAGACGAGAAAAAAAACAAATCAGGATGTAATTTAGGACTGACGACACACGGCGCCGTAAGTGTAATTTCGCGTGATTTATTAAGCTGAGAGCAAACATGGTACATAACAGGACGAGTAAATTACAACAAATTGTGATTTTCGACACCACAGCGCAGAGCGTAATCAGCCACAATCAACACTCCCATCAGCTGACTTTCTTCTGTTTGTGCACACTGATTGCCCCTAATTCAACGTCCAAGTTGATCATTTGTACATGAAGTTGACTTATTTCCAAACGGAACATTGAACGTTTATTTTTAAAAAAGGCACAAGAGAAGGACCTCGGTTCAACTCTCATAAGACAATAAAGCTGGCACGCGTTAATTACAAATACAGAGCATGCATAATCATGAATCATTTGATTAGACTTGTATCTGACCTCGTGAGGCTGCAGTTAATCATATAGAGGGTTGGGTGGTTTGAACTCTGTGGGAGCTCGTCTTCTCACACTCTGGTGTGTCGAGCCTCGGTTAGTTAAAGCACACAGACATCGGAGAGGCGTGAATGAACACACGAGCACAACTTTGTCAGTAAACAGTAAACAGGCCGCTGACAGGGTCCTGCCCCTGTGATTGCAGCTGCTGAAGTTATCCGGAGATTACTCTTAATTATGTGACCTTTCCTGTCAGAGATGCAGGGGGGGGAAGAAAAAAAAAAACGCCATCTCAGCATTTTAAGAAGTTGCGGTCAGAGAAGGGACAGAACTGCAAAGGTTTTTGTCATGAAGGACTTTCAGTAGTTCATAAATGGTCTTTGAAAACAGAATAAATCAAATGAAACGGTTCAGAGTCAACTATGGCTCAGTTGGTAAAGCGGTTTTCCTCTCAATCGGTTGGCTTGCATGTTCGATTCCCCCCCACTTTTCATTTGTCGAAGTGTCGTTTAACACGACACTGAACATCAAACTGCTCACAGTGGACGGACTGAGCACCTTGTGTGAATGTGACTAATACTGTAAAGCACTTTGGAGAAATGAAAGCTGGCTTTATATATCGATCATGGAAGTTATACCTTTAGTTCCCTTCCTCTGGACTACAGCTGACCTCACAAATGTGCATCAGGGCCCCAGGAAAATCGAGAAGGATGCAATATGATTTGACGCAGGCTAAATGTAAATCAACACAACACATAGCAGCCAATGTCATAGTAGATTTCAACAAATATTATTTCCCACTTAATCTCCTTAGCACATTTTGCTCTGCTGCCACGGCGTCTGTTGCTCCTCCGACCACTGCTCGGTGAGGACCTGCGACTACGCGTCTCAAACGGTAGCCTTCCACCGGCCGTGTGGACAGCAGGCGTGGATAGTCGGCAGTAATGGTGGTGCGCCTCGAGGGCAGGAAAGCGTGCAGGTAAAAACCATCGGTGACCCTTTTACACCCTTCACCCAACCTGTTGGAACTCCTCCCCTCCGGCAGGCGTCTCAGATCTCTGACAGCTGAAACCCACACAGCTCAGCACCGGCTCGTCCACACACGCTGTCTCCATTACGAGCGGCAATAAAAGACTGGTCAGGTGAAATCAAAATCCTCTAAACACTAATATATATGACGTGCTGTATATATACAATATAGTTCATGTATATTGGTTCCATTAGTGCCAGTCTTATTTTTATTTCTCTTGTATGTCAGAGTGTTTCGATGACGGACGTTTTCTTGTGGCGCCGGCTGAGAGCAGCTGGAACATTTTAAATGGCTACCTAAAGGAATTGAATCACACTGATTGAAAGAACAATATTAAAGATATTTATTTTAATAAAAGCCTGTTAAGTCACCATCTGTTGCAGAATGAAGTAACAGTGGGGACTGAGCCTGCAGCCTACTGACGTCAACTCTTATACTTGATATATTATACACTAAGAGTCTTGTTCATCCACACTGCGGCTCATATTTGAGGTCTATATAACCCACAAGAACAGGGGTATTTGTTCTCTTTTCCAGAACCGGGTTCAGAGTTTTCCCAGCTTTTGCCTCATGTGGTGTCCAATAGCTATTGTGTGATTGGCCAGAAGTTTGAAGTGGGCGTGAAAATGCCATAGCTTGAATTGAATTTGTCAATTTCAACCAATTTCAGTCGTCATGCAATGTTAACATCAACATTTTTGTTTACACCAGACACACCGAACACTGAACTAAGTACAAGAGCAACATGGACAATCAGCTGATTTTCCGAAATAAACTGTACAAAATACTCTTAAAAAAAAATATATATATATATATTTTACAGTCAGAATCTGACCAAATATCCATTAATACTCAAAAACATAAAAACAAACCACATCTGATTTCAATAAGCTTGTTGTCTGAGTGTTTTCTAAGTGCTAAAAACTGACTTTTTGAATATATTTATAATAATAATCCAATTTTTTCTTTTTTTTTTCTTTTTAAATAAAAGCTGCCAGGGTACTAGAGCAAAGGACATATAAATAAATAGAGTCATTCAAAAAGAGAAAACATGGTTTTCGCTGAACAATTTCCTCGGGTCAGTGGAGTGTCGTCCTCATTTTGTAGTGTCGTGTTTAGTAGCATGTCGGCTGTACCAGAATGAAGAAACGGCACATATCAACATGTACTGAATGATAGCTGCTGCTGGCGGTGCTGACCACATTTGGCCCAGATTTGCCATCGTTTACCCAGAGACACTACGCCAGCTCACCATGATGGTGAAAATAGGCTTCCACTGAACTTGACCGAAGGTAAACCCCTGAGGAGGATGTTAATGGAATATGATGAGCCAGTGTAAATTGTTAAATGACAACCTCCACAATAACCTTAAAAAGTGCCTCGGACATCAGCAACATTTAAAGAAAGATTTAGACAGGGAAGTATACCTAATCTGTGAGACTGGTCACAATAAACAAATCATGGAGGTGTTTCTCGTCATTTACGATGTGCTGTGGTAAGAATGTATTCGCTTTCATGAAAGGAAGTAAATAAATGAATGAAAGCATGAATGAATGAAACGAGACCGATCACGCCCTGGTAATACATGTCTTTGTTACCGAGGGCAAAACTGGAGCTGAATTCTTTCGTAGTTGTTAGTGGGATCACCTGCTTGTCTTTTCATGGGATTTATAAATGATTGCCTCGTTTCTCTGATATATGAATTTTGATATGAAAAAGTGGAAACGCACATCTGTATGAGGCCTTGGAGAAATCCCGCGTGCAGCAAGGCGGTAACGCCGCAGTATTAGTGAAGGGAGAGCGGTTGTTTACATGTACAGTGGAAGTGTTCACAAGGTTACAGAAGCAATACAAGGAAACATTTCCTTACCCTGGACAGATCTCCAACCTCCAGGTAAAAACAAATGATGAAAACATTCCAGGTCATCCAAACTACAAGCCAGGCAGCGTACTGCAGGGAGACAGAAGGAAAGGAAGTGAGACGCAGACAAGATTTGACAGGTCCTTGGTGGCGCTTTAACAAAAAACAAAACAAACAAAAAAAACATGTTCACGTCTCGCATTTGGAGCCGGCGAGATGGAGAGAAAAGACAGAGAGAGGCTTCACTTTTGATATTGTTAAAATGCAGAGAAATAAAAACAACTGCGAAGAGTGCAACCAATCACCTGAATCAAAGCAGACAGGGAGAGAAAATGGATCGCAACATGGCGCGTGCGCGTGTGTGTGTGTGTGTCTGTGTGCGTGTTCGTGTGCAAAAACAAGCTATGGGAAGGAATGAATGAACGATAGAAGGGGGGCTGAATTTACAAACTCGGATCAAACTTTCATTTCCTTTATATTGTCTGAATCAGCTCACTAAATATTGTGTGAGCAGTTGAAGGCCTTTGGATGGGGGCGGCTGTTTTGTGTGTGTGCGTGTGTGTGTGTGTGTGTGTGTGTGTGTGTGTGTGTGTGTGTGTGTGTGTGTGTGTGTGTGTGTGTGTGTGTGTGTGTGTGACCCCTGCAGCTGTTTTAAAAACTACAGGAAGTTTTTATCGACAGCTGATGGAAACAGAACATAGACAAAGAAAAAAAAAGAAAAAATGCAGCTGGAAAGTTCTTCCTGTTCCAGCTCCAAATACACACATATTTTTACAGTATGCATAATACATGGCCAAATATGTACATCTATAATGGATACACTACATGATCTTCCTTCAGTCTTGTATCCACGAGCAGGATTTGCATAAATAATTAACAGAGAATCATCTTGTTATAAGCATTCAAGCTTTATCTCATGATACGTTCTCACAGCTTGAATGAGCCGTTTCCAACCGTGGACGAGCGAGGAGATTATAAAACTCTCCTCACAGTCTAGGATATTATTATGTCACAGTTTGCTTGGGCGACCATTATAAGAGCCCTGAGAAATGCAAACTTACTGGAAAGGTCTCTTCTCCAGAGACAGAAAGAGACATTAAACTGCCACTCAGTTATTATTCAGCCCTCATTATTTCATGTAGAAAGCTGAGTGCAGGCGAACAAGAGCCTGATGCTACATCTTGTGGAAAGCATATGTAAAATACCATTTTTTCCAGTCTCAGTGTGTGTGTGTGTGTGTGTGTGTGTGTGTGTGTGTGTGTGTGTGTGTGTGTGGGGGGGGGGGGGGGGGGGTTCAGAAACCTGAAAGCCATAATGCTGAACATGTTTTTTAAGGGTTATCCCTGACACACAGATAAAGTAAGGGAACATACACAGTTCACAAAAACAGACATGTTTATCAATAAATACTATGTGGATTACTTATAAGTTATCCAAGCAACATTGTACAAAAACAAAACTGTAGCATTTTAACATTAACTAGAAAAGTCCAGATGAAGTTTTGTGTGTTTCTGACGCTCGCTGCTGAACGAGAATCCATCCATGTTGTGTTTTTCACCGAAATCCCATCTGCTTTGAGTGGCACATTTTTTGGCAGTTTATTTTTTTTTGGTGCTTTTTTTCTTTTGAGGAAACGGTTTGCCGAATCGTTACCAAAAGTCATAACACACTATTCCTGAATTTCCTACATGTTTTGATGTGCTTTTTGACTAGTCGCGCGCTGAATATGCAGCAAAATAAAAACATTCAACTAAACCTGCGCCCGGGATTGTAATCTTTGCAAGTAATGCTGTGTCAAAGTGTGTCCAGCTGACGTGTGTGTATGAGTGGAGAACTCACTCCGGTGACGTAACGCGGCCTGAACTGGATGGTGCCGAACAGGCCCAGGATGACGACGATGATGTGGAGGAAGTTAGTCAGGATGGGAGCCCACTGGTAGCCCAGGAAATCTATCACCTGACGCTCCAGCACACTGACCTGCAGGAAAGGAGAGATGAGGAGGAGGAAAGTTTAGTAGTCGCAATAAAATACCAACCAATGTCACGTTTTGTGAAATATTCCATAGCTGTGGCAAGTAAGTGACACCAAAAGATGGGATTCTCCACGTGTCAGGGGAACAGCCTGGATCACTGTCTTTATCAGACATGATAGAGATGTCACTGGTGTGATGTGGCGTGACATTAGACACCAGAGGCACGCAAACACCGTTTCATATGTAAATGATGATTAATGAGACTCGTGTGTCATTCACTGGTTTTTAAAAAGGACTAATGAAGAGGCAATATATGCACTTTGACATCTGCTGCTACCAGATGAACATCTGTTGTCAACCGGCCCTAACCTTCATTGGACGTCAACATCATGGCGAGGAAAGCATCTTTTGTTAAGGAAATTTCTCAATTAAATCTGGTTGTCGACGGACGTCCAACTGGGGGACGACTATGTCACAGCTGTCCAGTTGGATGTCACATGAGCCTGTTTTGGTTCACAGAGGTGTACAATATGGAAGTCTTTGACGATGTCTGACGTGGTAAAATTCCCAACTTTCTCCGTCCATGTAATCAAAGAGAGAGCTCAGCGTCTCCTGGCATACATTGCAAGACTTTTTAAACATTCACTACTTCAGCTGAGTAAGCTTTTCAATGTATGGAGCATCACACAAACGATGAACATCGGAATGGGACTGGTTAAAGTTGCTTTGCTGACTTTTTACTGTCAAAATTTAAAATCCAAACTTCAGAGAAACAACCCAGCTCCACCAAGGTCATTCTGAGGCTCCACTGATTTAGGAATCCTCATTGCACCCTCTTTATTTATTGGCCGTCACATCTGTGCCACAGAACTCACTAAAAGGTCTGTGGGTTAAAAAAAGAGTGTTTGTCACACGATATCATAAATCACAGATGCTCTATCGTAATGAAGTAAACTGTAATCAGTTATACATGTATCACTGGGAAGCTCCTAGGGCTGTGTGTGTGTGTGTGTGTGTGTGTGTGTGTGTGTGTGTGTGTGTGTGTGTGTGTGTGTGTGTGTGTGTGTGTGTGTGTGTGTGTGTGTGTGTGTGTGTGTGTGTGTGTGTGTGTGTGTGTGTGTGTGTGTGTGTGTGGTAGTGGGGGGGTTATTATCATTCACTCACTGAAGCTCTCACGCTGAGATAGTTAATGAAGTCAGCACAGCGTATGATATGGCACTGCTAAATATATTAACACACACACACACACACACACACACACACGCACACACAGACACACACACACTGAAGGAGACAGAGAGAGGGACAAAGGGGAAGGCAGGAGACAAAGAAGAGGTGTGCACCAAAACAGAAGACAAAAAAAATAAAGTAAGGATAATGATATTAGCTTCATTTCACATTAAACAGACCGCTAAACACTTTTAACTTTGATGTGTTTAAATACCAACAGCTTAGATGTCAAATCAATGCCTTCCTACTCTGTTTTTCCTCAATCTCTCCTGCACACACATGTCTGCATGGCTGGGTTCAGAATGCTCTAATGTGAGACCATATGGCAACACTACAAGCCCATAGCAGGTACACACACACACACACACACACACACACAAACACACACACACACACGCACGTACGCACGAACGCACGCACAATCTTTACCCTGCAGACAATAATTTTAATTATGAGGTCTTGATTGCCACATTTCCAAGAAGAGGAGGAAGAAGTGGTATGAATGTGGTGTTCGGATATATGTGCATTCAACCACACGCTTGTGTGTGTGTGTGTGTGTGTGTGTGTGTGTGTGTGTGTGTGTGTGTGTGTGTGTGTGTGTGTGTGTGTGTGTGTGTGTGTGTGTGTTGTGCCATGTCAGAGCAGGTCTGCTGTGCTTGCACTTGACAGCACCTGCTGTTATTGGATGCACCAGGCTCATCTGGCGACACAATGTGTGTGTGTGTGTGTGTGTGTGTGTGTGTGTGTGTGTGTGTGTGTGTGTGTGTGTGTGTGTGAGTGAGTGAGTGAGTGAGAGAGACACACACTGTCTTTGTGTGAGCCTCTTTCTGTGGCGGACAGGCTCAGTGTTTCTTTGTGTATCTGCTTCATTGTATTATGTAAAAGTGTGTCCTCCATTGGCTAATATATAGTGCTGCAATTGTGACTCTCTCTCACACACACACACACACACACACACACACACACACACACACACACACACACACACACACACACACACACACACACACACACACACACACAGGCCATTATAAAAAGTCAGAGGGCCTCCTAGCCCATTACTGAGACCCCTGGGGACCCCTCTTTCATCACCAATAATATAAACAGTCTTCTCACCAGCTGGGATGCACACCCACCCATCCACACACACACACACACCCACCCACACAAAACACACACCCTAAAATATACAATAACTCTCACAAACATGGTGCAGCAGAAAACTGTTTGGTGGAGGGATTAAAGTATTTAACCACAACAAACAGACAGTCATGACAAACTCATTTCTGCTGGTGTTTATTCTTCAAACCCGGGTTAATATGGGAACCAATAAGAGCAATATTCAAATGCAGACCATCTGTTCCTTAGCGCTGTGCTCATCTTTCCCTGTGAAATTCTCGTTACACGGCTCAGCTGCAAAAACAACCAACCTCAGCTGTGTCGGTACATCATTCTTTGTAACTCAGTCACCCAGGTCTCCTGACAGACGTGAGACAAAGCGCGCGGGCAGCCCCCTCAGCTGTGACGCCGGCGCCCTCTTCACGAATGAAAAGACAGGGGAAGCTTTGCGAAACCGCCTGGCTTTTCCACAACTTTGACTGGTGACGGAGGGCGGAGGGGGCGAGGGGAGATGAGACGTGAGCGGGACACCGGTGCTCGCAGCACCTATGTTAGCAGATCTGGCAGTTTTGTGAGGTGCGCAGCTGATGAAAGCTGTGCAGGTGGAGCTCCAAGCTGGATCGCCGCATCCTTTGGGAGCTGCTGCAACACGCTTTGATGCTGCTGACAGAGATGTTCATTTCAGCGCTGCTGCTTAGACTAGAAACACATGCACATGCAGGTTAGTTATCTAATGTAGACATGTACTGTAAAGCCAACCTGAGGATGGCAGAACATTAGTCTTAATACATGTTAATATGTTTGGAAAGGCTGTTACGAGGAGTGGGGAGTTTGTCCTTTGCAGTGAATTCGGTTAAAATCTCTGTGAATACACATTTAGGACAGTATGTAATTCTCTGTTTGAATACAGTTCACAAAACACAGCAAGCAACTCGCTCTGCAGCCTTCTGTCAATCTGTCTGATGCCAGCACAAAAATCCCTCCGGGACCCGCTATGTTTTTTCCACCTACTGTTTTGTTAGCATAAAGCGATGCTGGTGCACTCCCTTGCATGAATTTTCCAAATGTACTACCGTAGTTATCGTAGTCTGAGTAAAGAGCTCCAGTTTAACCATGCGTCGTAATTAGCAGCTCGTGGCGACAAGTTTTGAGCTCGACTTGGAACAACTGATGACAATTTTTTGCAGAAATTGGGATTTGAAGCGGGATCGTTCTCTCAATTCCAGGAGCTGGGATTTCACTGATGTGATTACCAATGTTTTACAGAGCGTTCGCAGGTAACAGGTTTCCTCCAACTACACCGACAACACCTGCCTCGTCACCCAACTGTTGCTCATTGGTGTTGAACCTTGTGTTACTTGAATAATCTAAATATAGTCAAATTTGTTCAGTAACTACTTTTTTTTTTTTTTTCTATAAAAATTGAGTTGGAAGGGTGATAATTGAGTGACGGATGAGCAAACATAATCTAATGAGAAAATATGTGCACAGCCATTTGAATATTAATTATACCATTGACTCTTTTTGCGAGTGGATTTTGCGACTGTTTATAACTGGGGTTTTATTTGCCATTTAAGTACTCTGCTGGGCTCACAATGGTCATCCTGAGGTCAGAGGTCTTGAAAATAACATTGCAGCAACTGTTTTGGAACTCGGCAGACAAACTGAGCCTGCCAGTCTGAACTGAGGGCATTGCAATGTTAGTTCGAGACAAATCTCTATCATCACACGAGGCGGAAGTGAAGATTCTTTGTGGACATGCACAAATCTCTCACCAAAATGATCATACACACATAAAATCTACTTACACAGGTCGAAACTTTGATATGCACACACATATCTGTGTACCACTACTCACAAATTGAAGCTTGCACAAACAAATCTCATTACCGACTCCCAAATATAATTAGGAGCATACAAATATCAATACGTCCGCAAATCAAATACTCGAACAACTCTCCACCTGCAAGCACGTGTCATTTTAAATGTCATGTGATAGCCCCATATAACGTCACCATCTTTGTTTCCAGAGTTTTTGCTTGTTGAAAGTCAAAATTTTCCAGACTGTTTTAGAAAAAAAAAAAAAAAAGCGCTCTCTGTTGCACTCGTATGCAACCCCACAGAGACACGGCTGAGCGCCGACATGCCCCGGAGTACAATTTCACATCACTGCGTCAAGGTGAGGAGCTAAAACACCGCAGGTCATGTTAAATTAACTTCTAAAATGAAAAAAAGAAACTGGAATTGATCATTTACGGGGGTCCACGGAGCGTTTCATTTAAGGAGAGGTATGTGCGTTTGTACGTCGAGTGTGACACGCGGCACTGACACGAGGCGTCGGTGACGGTGAAAGACACTCCGAGAAAAGATCAGCAGCAGAAAGATGAGGCCGATGAAAGGGACAGCAGACACATGGAGGTGCAAACAGGGAGCGAGTGCCTTCAGTGAGTTTGGGAAAGATTTCCGTCTATTAGATAATGAATGATGGAATGATATCAAAGAATCCTTATTGCTCGAGACAGAAAGACGTCTGCACTGTGTGACCATTACGAGACACTGCGGAGTGATAAAAGTGTCTTTCATCTTAAACAGACAAAGAGGAGCGGGAATAAGACTACGAGGGACAGAGAGAGAGAGAGAGAGAGAGAGAGAGAGAGACAAGCCGAGATATGTGATGAGAGGGCAGCGAGAGATGGAGAGCTGATTAAAATCCCACTGTTACTGAGGAACGAGGACGAGATGAGACAAGAGGCAGGGGGTGAGAGAAATGAAAATGTCTCATCTTCTGCCCTTAGGTTCCTCCCTCCTTACCTTCTCTCCTCTCCTGACTGCTCTCTCCTCATTCCAGTCTTCTCATTTCCTGCCAGCCTCAATCCTCCTCTCATCACGCCCCTTTGCTCTCCTTCCCCTCTTCTCCTCTCCTGCATATTTAATATGCATTCATCTGTTACCAGATCTGTTGTGTCATAAAACAGCAAATTACCTCATTGGCCTCCTCCCTCTTTTCCTCCATTACTGCACTACCTCACTCCTCCAGTTTCGGCGCTCCCCTGCTTTACTCCCTCTTATGTCTTCATCTCCTCCTCATGAAGGATTTCCATCGCAAGCTTCTGTTCCTCTTCCTTCCTACGTCCTCCCTCGCTCTCTCAAATCTCTTCCTCCCCCCCTCCCTCGTTCCATCAGCTTTTTGGCCGGCAGTTGTTTTTTTTTTTTTTGCTTGGTTCCATGACCTTTAAAAAACTGCTGATCAAATTCTGCTGCTCATCCCATTACAGACGACAGAGAGGGGGAGGAAGATGAAGGGGGAGGAGATCAGGTCAGACGGGGTGGGGTGTGTTTGTGGGGGGGGGGGGGGGGGGGGGGGGGTCGAGATAGCTGGTTAGGAGAAGCTGGAGAAATAGATGGTGGATGAGAGAGAACGCAGCAGGGATGAAATGGGAGGAAAAACAGGCAGAGGAAGTGAGAAAATGTTCAAAAAGACTTTATGAGTCACTCAGGGAGCATCACGTCTGAGTAGCAACATCCGAGCAAATCGCAGACACATTGAAGTAAATATGCCCTTTTCTCCCGCACGGCTTTCATTCTGAAACTTTTTTCTTTTTTTTTCAGTTTCTATAATCATCGTAAACTTTATTCTCCTAATAAAACTCCGAAGCAATCGTGGTTTACTGTTAACTTAATTAAGGCCGCCTGCCTGCGCAGTATCCCACTGTGTACAGCAAAAGCAATCTCCTATCGATCTGGTTCACACAACGATCAATTCATCTCCATTGGAGGCTATTAGGGACCATTTGTGGCTACTTAGGGCTCGGAGAGGGAAGAAAGACGGCGGAGAAGATGGGCCGAGCAGGCAAGAGGAAAAATAGAAGAAAAAGGGTCTTGTAAAAAGAGAAAAGGGGAGCGAGAGACAGAGCGAAGCAGCAAAGATGGAAGAAGAGCAGTGATGGAAATGGACAATGACATAGGTGAAAAGCTCTCCATTAAATATCCAATTTCCTCTATTCAGGGAGGCTCATTGTCATCACAACTGTTCAATCCTATCTATAATAGCCATAATGTCCTTAGTCACCCGGCTTTGCAATGACTGTGCACAACTCCGAGTTAAAGTCCACTTAAGCTCATGTTACTGGACAGCCATTGGTGTACTTAAGGCTGCAGTCATAGGCACTATAACTTCCATTGGATGAGGCGGAGGGAGGATTACCTGATGCTCATATAAATGATCTGCAGTCTTTGCACGACATAGAGGAACTTTCAAGATAGTCGTATCAAGCTCCTGCGTGGCCCTGAGGTGCGCCTTTTAAATTTTCTGATCTTCTGGGGCTTTTAATGCTGGTGAATGAGATTATCAAGATACAGCGAGAGACATGACTTATTATCTAGCTCTGTGATAGTATTTCATCATGTGGCTTCTGTAGCTCGACGTGCAGCGGTAAGGTGGGAAAAAAAACCCCCAAAAAAACCAAAAGAGGGTTCAAACAATACCAGTGCTTAAGAACCTGGGAAAGAGCCAGTGGTTTCTGCCAGCAACTAATATCTGTGTCAGAATCTATAATTTGGACTATTTCTACATCCAGTGAAAAGAATAAAAATCTCATAGACAACGCTTGCTTCAGACTTTTATTATGTGAAGATGAAGAGTCAAGGTCCAGAGTCTGCACAGGGGTGTTTTGAGCTGTTATTTTCTTTTAGATGTCCGCACTATCTACAGAGCACCGGTCTTTCGGGAGGCACTTCAAACGCACAGTCTCCTTTAGTTTTGAGCCTGGAGCATAGAGCAAACATTAAGCCTTGATCAGAGGACCTCAGAGATCCACTGGAGTTACACGGCTGCAGCGGAGTCACAGGCAGAGCTCCAAAAATGATCCCAAGAATTCAGAATTGGATTCAAACTTTAACTGAGAGCCAACGCGGAGAGATGAAGAGCCAGGTAACGTCAGATGTTTCACTTCTAGGTCAGAAAGACTCAGGTTGTATGAAGTACGATATGACCAAGTCAGACGGGTCTGAAACTGTGAAGTTGGGATGAGAGGGTAGTCATTATAGAGAGATGCAATCCCTGAAAGTGTTTCCTTAATTTGTACACAATTATAGAGTGAGAAATTTAAAAAGAGCCTGACAGGGAGGTTCAGACCTTTGTCTAGAAAGGACACTAAGCTGAATCATTTTTGTATGTTGGTAAAAAAAAAGAAAAAATTAACAAATAACAAAATTGCAAACATATCAAAAGTACCAGGTCAAAACTAATAGATGCCACTTTTTCAACTGATTCCTTTTGGGTTGCATTGTTGAATAAAAATATGAAACAGGGCTCACTATAACCTTGTGTTTGCAGGCATTGTTGTACCTTTGCACTTCCTCACACTCCTTTATAAACACATCTGCCTATTATGATAATGGACCCCCATTTGATTTTATAATAGAAATAAATGAAGTTATAATAATCCATTTTCTTGACACTCAAGGACACCTTACAATTGGTTAAAACAGTAAAAACAACACAAGACACAGGGCAATTGGCATCATAAGGAGTAAAGCTCATTCTTTCATTCAAATCAAACGCACATACATGTTGTCGTACTATCAACCAACAGTCTAAATGTGTTTAGTCTAAACTTGGATTAAGATTTTGTTGCATGAGCACAATCAATAATACCAGAGGTATTTATGAAATTGGCAGAATTATCAGACTTGGCAGCTAAACGTTTCTATTGTTGACTGAAAACACCAAGGAAAAGCAACATGAAGCACAAGGGCACATCGCATTGTTGAAGAAGGGTGTGCCGTGTTTTATCAGTACAGAAATAATTCCTAATATGATAAACAAAACATATTGACGATGGCAATATATTAAAGTTGTTATCAAGAAGCTGAATTCGTGGGTCTCAAAAAGCATTTTTCAAGCAATACCCACTTACTTTGCAGCAGCAGTGAATGAACAGTGTGAGAGTCATTCACACAATGAAAAGTCATTTGTAATTTTGGCGATATTTGCAAGGAACCGAGTGTTTTTGAAAGGTTCACACCCCCAGTACAATAAGTATGTTTATATATTTGAAATAACAGAATCAGAGCCTAAAAAAATTGGCTTCAAAAAAATATGGCGTAAACATTTCCTCCGATTTTCCCACAAAATCAACATTGAAGGTAAAAACTGCACAGCACTTCAAAGAAAGACTGGGGTGTTAAAATGTGTCGACGGCAGAAAAAGCATCCCGCTTTTTTTTTTTTTTTTTTTGGAAGACATTCAGGAGCAGGGACCTCAGGCCATTTCTGCATCCGAGTTCAAATGGCAGTGTTCAGGCCTTGTTCATGCCCGCACAAAGTAAAGTAGTAGTACTGCACACGCTTCAGGGTTCACATTAATGGCTGTCCAGTGGGCTAAACACATACTGACGAACATCAGACAGACATTTTTTTTTATTTTATTTATTAGATAAGAGTTTTTTATGGTGTGTCTACTATTAACTGCCATTCTGGCTGTATAAGAATGTAATCGAACAACAATTAATGATATTTAAAGCAGAAATCAACCAAAATATCACAATCTAGATCAACTCTTTTTAAGTGTCAAGGAACACCATCAATCACATTAAAGGTACATTTACTGTAATGAGTGGGAAAGACCCAATAGAGCGGTTCCAGATTTACCACTACTGGTTCATTCGTTTCACACTCTCTCTCTCTCTCCCCCCCCGTTGTCATGTCAGTTTTTAAAAATCATTTTGCATTTGCCATTTAGCAGTGCGCTTCAAGTATCTGGGTGTGTCGCGTGAAACAACTGGGGTGGATCAAGAAGCGTGTTAATGAAATCTGTGAAGGACGCTTGTAGGCTGTCATCACGGTCACTCATCTTCATGCTACAGCTCAAGAAAGAATACTTGGGGAAATGATGAACAACTGCTGGCCCACAGGCAGAATCCTATTTCCCACCTAATTTGCAATAATAAGCCTGAACACCTGAACAAATCGCAACCGCAAATTGGATCCCCTTGACGTCCGACATAGTCGGATGGAGCATCTATGGTAAACCAGACAGATGGTCTTTACACAAATCTTATTTTTGGTAACATAAACCAAAGTGGTGTTTCTCCCGTTAGTCTCAAGGCTGCAATTCATTCAGTTCCACACGTCACTCAACAACGCAATCCCATCCTCACAGAAGATACTTCATTCAGTTCTCAGGATGAAGACGTTACAAGGCAGTCAACATGATTTCACCCTTCATCTCCATGGGCTGTGCCACGTTCAGACCACTGAATTAAAAGGCAACTGCCGGAGGTTGTATTTCACACAGAAACAGCCTTGAAAATAATGGACATGTTTATCTTTCTCCTCCTTTAGAGTGCTTTTCATCAAAAGCTGTCAAATAAATGGTATTGCCTGAGACTTTGCTGGTCTGACAGTTTTCGAAACAGCTTTGGGTTCAAAGACTTAATGTTTGATAATAACCGTATTAATTTATATTTGATTTCAAGACTGTCATGGAAATGTGGTGAGTGAGTGCAATGGCAGCCGCCTCCACTGATGTGTGAATGAGTGAATGTTACTAACATTGTAAATCGCTTTGGGAACTGCTTATATGGTGGAAAAAATGCTATATAAGTGAAAGCATTTACAGATGTTTGGCATGCCAGTAGTTTTGTCTTTAATTGCACGGATGTAACGAAAAGGTCCCGAGGCGGCATCTTAATGACCGTATATGGACCCAAACCTCTAGTTTTTGACATTTTCTAGATTGTATCAAGTGTCTACGAGTTATGAATATGAGAAGAACACATGCTCGATCCTGTTAGTGATGGCAGCACACTAATATAAGGGTTAACTCAAGCAAAGTCTCTCATTTTTCTATCGTTACTCGCTCTTAATACCACCAACACCTCCTCCTCCACCACCACATTAGTCTGCCAATGCTCCCCACTTGTTCTTCCCTCGGTCCTCCTCTCCTGGCCACGAACATCCTGGATCCATTTCACATTTCCTTGTGAATTAACTAGTGATTAATATTCCTCGGAAACATTTCTGTATGTAAACGTGGCATTTAAATGTCAGAAAAACCAGCTAATCAGTTTGGTATTTCAACAGATCTTCCCCTTCCGTCTGTAACGGTCCACCCCTCTGTCTTTATCTATTTCTGCTCATGCTCTTTTTTGTTTTCCTGTCAGCTGGGTGCTGCTCTCTCCATGCCGGTAAACAACAATGGGGAGAAAAATTAAAAAGTCTGTTTTTGTAATGGTTACTTCTGATGCTGTTGCATTGTCACTTTATTTCTCGCTTGCTTGCCCCGGCCAGTCCAACAAGCGCGCTTAAGCCCCGGTAATAGTGCAACACCAGTAAGATTCAGTGGCGAGGTTTATCCGCCCAATCAAATTAGCTTCGGAGGCGCAATAGATGGTGTGTCCCCATTCCAAAGTACAGACAGCGTAATGGTTATTTATAGCGGTGACATCTGAATGGTTCACACAAAAATAATCCACCCACATGCATTCACAAGGACAAAAAAAAAAAAACAACAACAAACAAAAGCCAGACAACATTGATACCCAGAAACACACATGGAGGGCTGGAGGACATCCTCTCTTGCAGACTATCAATCAGATACCAGCAGCCTGCCTGAAACGAGAACACACGTGTGTGTGTGTGTGTGTGTCGGCGGCATCCGAGTAGAATGTTTCATTAGCAATAATTGCAGGTTGCAGCAGATGCTCCATACAGTCGTTTGCCATGATTGACCAACTGATTAAGATTAATATCATACACATCATCTCAAGAAACGCACCTGTCTTGTCTATTCGCTGCCCCTGTTTCTCTCTCTCTCTCTCTCTCTCTCTCTCTCTCTCTCTCTCTCTCTCTCTCTCTCTCTCTCTCTCTCTCGCTCTCTCTCTATCGTGCTCTTATCTTTGTTTATTAATCAAATTATTTGAAAGTCTGATGAAAACCTTGTCCATCTGCTCATCTCCCCGCTGCCGTCTCTGAAAGCTTTTTTTTTTTTTTTTTCCCTCGTTCTCTGTCAGATTTTCTTTCTTTCGTCTGATCTGGTGAAACCACAGAAACGTTGACATTAATCAGAGGAAAACAGAAATAGTGACGCTTGGAATTGTCTGACTATGTTTTACCCGCCATGCTGTTTTGATCAAACCTGGACCGACTTTGACGGAAGCACACGAGAGAGGAAGGGGAAAAAAAATAATAAAAAGACAAAAGAGCTAGGTGAAACTTGTGGAAGATTGTTTGAATTACACAACTTGTTCAGTAGATGAATGAGAGCACCTTTCTCGACACTTCAAATCCTATTTCTTGATAATACATTATTCCGATGTTCATGAAAGGTTTTCGAGCTGCAAGAGGTGAAACCTCGTTACGCCCAGTGGTTGGACGTTGAAGAATTTGTACAGGTGCTGGGAGTTGGAGCAGATGTCAGGAGTTATAGCATTGGAGCTGTCCTGCTTTCCCTCTCCCAGTTAATAATGGCTTCAGCTTCTTCTGCTTATTGCATTTTGCCTCTTTGTTGATCTTTAAGCCCTCCCATTGGCTTTCCGTTCTCAGCTCTTACTCCTTTTATTCTTCGGTTTATCACAAACCTCTCTTCTCCATCTTGCTTTTAGCTTGTCAATTTTACTTTCCCCTGTTTGCTTTTTATCCGTCTCCCTCTCTCCTCTTTCAGTTATTCTCTTCCTCCTCCTCTCGGTATCTCGTTTTCCTTCTTGCCTCTGTTTCCCCATTATCTGCCCCTTCCTCGTCTCTCCTCCCTCTACCCCACCCCTCTCTCCCTTCCTCTCCTAATCGGTTTCTGTGTCACTATTCAGCGCACACACACACAAATGCAGTAGCATCCCTCCTCATTCAATCTGTAAATGAATTATCAGCCCACCAATGGTTCTTCCCTTCGTACACTTATATCTTAATGGCCGATCTATGCAGGCAGTGCTTTTATGAGGATAAAATGTGTGTGTGTGTGTGTGTGTGTGTGTGTGTGTGTGTGTGTGTGTGTGTGTATGTGTGTGTATGCTGGTTAGTTCAACTGCTGCATGATAAATAGGAAGTATTAGGAGGCACCTCTATTGCACCCAGGGGCTCTCGTTTTGCATCTGTGCATGTGTGTTGAGTGCATGGGCGTGTGTGTGTGTGTGTTCATGTCTGCAGGTTTAAATTGTGCAAGGCTAGTTTTGTTTTTTTGGGGGGGTTTTTTGTCAACTTTTATAGCAAGCACAAACAAGAGTATTAGCAGCACAAGCCGTGCGGTTTGAGTGTATTTAGTGTCTCAGGCACGCGCACGTCAGCGAGGGAAGAAGCAGGAGTGGAAATGACACCAGATAAACCCACAGATGGACGCCCAGCGGGCTAAGAAACATTAAGACAGCACAAACACATTACCACACACGCGCGCGCGCGCTCGCACACACACACACACAAGAATAGTAAGTAGATATTGGCCTCTCCCTCTCTCTCTCTCTCAATAGCCTCATGAGAGCCGGATGAAACCAACCACATCATTGGTAGCTGTTGTGCATGTGTGTGGCTATATAGACGAGCAGCATGCAACCGAGTGTGTGTTGCGTAATCGAGGAAATAAACAATAACAGACCTGAAAGCCGGCGAGTCCCCTGTGAGTTTACAGTATCTGAGAAGTGACTGCAGCGTGAAAACAGCCAGGTAGATTTGATAAACACAAGCTGTGCTCCAAAATGTTTCAGCTCCCTCAGTAAGTCAGGAGACAATAGCCTCGGTGTGGTTTATTGTGTCTGGGTCCAGGCCAGAACTAAATTAACTTTGTGTCCCGGGCTGAAAGGGAGACATGAAAAGAACCTGTGGTGTCCCGGCTGACAATGAACTGCCGGGGATCTTTGTCACCCTCATTTAAATAGGCTTCATTGTGCTCACCGTGCTCACGGCATCAATGGGCGCCGGACACTTTGTTTCCCTCTTGCCCGCTGTTATGAGGCAGAAAATCTGGCCATATTTTCACGAGATTGCTCCGGCTGCTATCAGAGGCCACGCCGCTCATCGCCCGCTCGCCGTCGGCGGAGCACATCCGTGTAGCGCCCGCTCCGGGAGCACGTGGACATGAAAGCTGTGCATCTGTGCGTTTACTGTACTGAAACATTCACGAGCAGACTACACTTAAGACGTTTATGGCGCTGTAAATCTGAAGGCCGCCGCGGCTCTCCATCTACCTGCTACAAGGTTCTAAACAACCACCGTTTTTACAGCAAGGCTGTGTTTTCAGATGAGGGTTAAGTTGAGCTTGAAGGCGCCTTGGCGGCCTCGGCTCCACAGCTGATTTACCTGTAGCTCCCTCATTGTGTAAAACCGTAGCATCAGGCTCATTTGGGCCTGGCCAGTCAAATCATAGTAATAGAACCTACAAATGATGTCAACTCTAAAGCTCTTCTCTAGTTTTAAGAGAGAGCAGGATAAATACGTGATGAAAATGTTTACATATAATAATGCAATGTGTGGATTTGTTGCCAATGTAATTGTGCTTGTCGGTTTTCATTGGAGCACCGTCACAGCCTCTCTTATGCAAATTGATCCCAGGGGCCTGGTGCTCGTCACCCGCCTACTATAAAAAGATTCATAAAAAGGTTGAATGACAGCACACCTGCTGCTCCTATTAAAATGTGCTAAAAATAGTTGCGAGCTGAAGTAGCTTCTTTATTTGATAAGTTTGGTTCCCGAACTTAAGCAGTTGGCAAGATATGAGGCCGGTGGGAAATTACAAACATTCTAGAAAAATGCATTCATGTTCGGTGGCAGAATCGACAGATGGCAAACTAGCTTTATCCATAAGGTGATCTCAGGCCCTGCACACAGAGTCTGCATTGGAAAAATAAGGATTTTGTTGTTGCGACTCATTAAAAACCAGAATATAGAAACAAAGCTGAAAAATGAGCATAATAGGATTCCAGTGAAACAATCTGTTGATTTTTCTGTTTTTGTACGTTGGCATATCTTCAGAGGAACCGATTCATATGTAGGACAAAATGTAGCTGCAGGTGATTCCTGAGTCACTGTGAGATTTATTCAGATCGCTGCCGCACGTAATATAGAATGGGGCTTATGGAGGCAGCAAACAATTATTTTTCATTATTGATTTCATTTTTTGCATTTACTGTAGTAATTGTTCAGCCTATAAAATGTCTATAAATAGTCAAAAGTGGCCCAAGGTGACATTTTTATGCTGCTTGTTAGGTTTGATCAATCTTTGCATAATTTCAAAAGCTATAAACCAGGAGGAAACATTAAATCCTCGAGGCGGAGACGGCGGAAAAGCAACTTGAAGTTATCAATTGATTTCCTGCAAATACTAAAATTGTTTTAGTGACCAATTGTTACTGCTCTTTTTTTTTTTTTTTTTTTTTTTTTTTAAGTTGAATCTGATAAGTAGCTTACTTCTTGTGTGGATGGCGGCAGGGCTGCAGTTCTGTTTGTGTTTCCAAATGTGATTTACCCGCCACACCAATCCAATAAGTGTGTATGAGTGTGTGTGTGTGTGTGTGTTTGTGCAAAAACAAGCTATATGTATCTTTCCAAAAGCCAACTATCCACTTCAGCTGTCACAACACTTTAAGATATTGGTCTTTAGCCGTCAATAAAAAAAAAACAACATATATAAATAAGTCTCACTATGGCATCTGGACAAAAAAGAAACTCTCACAGATTTTCCTTTCCAGACAAAGCGGCTGAACCAGTGTGTGTCTGTATACGTGCTTGATTCTCATTAAATAAATGGCACAGCAGAAGGAGTCAGCACTTCAGTTTAGAGGCTGTTTAGGGCAGGGGCTGTGCTGTGATGCTAAAATTTTGCTGATTTAATATTAATCTAATTATGATTAGAAGCAACAGTGATTTTGTCATTATCGTTTTGGGTTGGGTTTTTTCTCCAAACCGCCGCTGCCGCCACCACAACGCTGCTCACTGTTCAGCTTCCTTGATAACCGTATTACTGAGTCACTGTGTTGCACTCAGAAATAAAGGAGGCCCTTTATTCAATAAAAATGTAATTGCCACTAAATGGTATGCACACAAATCGAGTGAGTCTGAGAGCTATAACGGGCTCAGAGGAACTATTTAAAGTCCCCATTAGACATGTTTGCTTGTGTCTCTCTTTATTTATCCAACAAAAGTTACAGTATCACAGCCAGCACTCACAACAGCTTGAGGCCATATCAAATGAATTACAAGAAGTCTTAAGCACTGGAAAACCAAGGGCAACCTCTAAAGTGTATTCAATACCTTCTGGGTAGTGTGGATAATGTAAGATGAGCCTCCTGCTTGATGGAAACATGAATTTTCAATCAGTGAAGCTGCATGCATTTTGCAACCAAAATCCAGAAGCAGCTCTGGCTCGACATACCAGTGAACTTTGAACACTATGTACTTTTTTCTTTTTATAGATTTGTAAATAGCGTGTTTACATTTGCAAAAGTTTTCCATTTAGTTTTTCATTGCTTTAATCTCATGTGACATGCAGGTTTTGGTGTGTTTTTTCTTTGATTTTGTGGTTTGTGTTAATTGATTTATCAATGCAGTTTAGTAGTCAGCGGTCTCTCCTCGTAGCTCGATGGTCCCCGGTTCACGTCCGGGTTGGGCCTGGCATCTTTGTGTAGTATTTCTATGTTCTCACAGTGCATGCAAAGGTTGCCTCTGACAATTGGTTGACCCAAAAGTGCCAGTGATGATGATCCAGCCTGTACACCGCCTTCAACAATGAACAATGAAAGAATGAACTTACAGCTAGAAACTCACTTCTTTTTATCACAATCCCTGCAGTGTAAAAATTTGCCAAAACACAAATTATCCGTGTTAAAGACGCACAGAAAGAAGGCACTATAACAAAAGGTGATTTGAGATTGATATTTAATCTTCGTGGAATAGGATAGTTTGAAAATAAGACTAAAAATAAAATCTCTTCCCCAAGAATTGGGAACTGTGAACTAGAAAAGTCAAAACTGCCAAACTGATACTAACAGTAAAAAAGTAAAATAACCAGCAGACTATACAATGTTTTTCACCCCAATGAGCAAATGCCCTGCTTACATAAGGGTTCCAACTGGTGAACTGTACAAACCTACACGCTGTGCTGGTGGATGGAAATTGCTCTTAGTGAGCTTCAAATTACTACTGGCATCAAGAAACACAGTACACAGGGCTGGAAAACAACAGCACAACCATTTCAAAGCAGGCATGATTACAGTAATGATTTTTGGACTGTCTTGCGGCGGCGAAGCCATCGTGTAGATTTGCTTCTTTCTGTGTGTTTAGTTTTTTTTGTGAGCTTTGATCTGCAAATGTGCGCCGCTGGCTGGGAGCATGAACGCAAACTGAAGGTATGTCTTGCTTTTCCTAACGTCGTGATTGGCTGCGCCGTCTTCTTAGGCTGGGTGGAGGGAGGACCGTTAGCAGCAGGAGTCATGATATGGACTCATTATATGATGTTTTATTTCTATTTTGGTGCGGCCGACATGCTTGTTTTAAAACCGCACTCCTTGGGGAGAGAGCTGCTGATGGCTCTATATCCCCAACCAGTGGCACGCAGCCGCATGATAGTTAGCCAGCTTTGCACGTCATAAAACACAAATTTAATTGGCTAATTCAATTGACTAGTGAGGGGAGCTTACATTTAATTGAGTAATCACTCCTGTCGCTATTATTTACTTTGCTGTAATTAATTAAAAAAAAAAAAAAAAAAAATGTATGACTTAGTTGAAGGCTTGATTTGAATGAAATAACAATAAAATAGTGACCCAAAAAATGAGGTGGATGTAAACAAAGGAGCAGAGAAACAATAATAGAGCCTCCGGGAGCTGTTGTTACTGTTGAGTTGTTGTTACCGGCCGGATAATGATTCAGTGGTGTGCTCACCTGCTTCAGCAGTTCATCAGCCGGTGCTGCCAGTGATTCCGCATTCCCGAGCGTCTCAAACCAAATGTTGCACACAAGCAAGCAGATTAGTTTTACTATTACTTCCAAACTAATGGCCAATAAAAGTTTTTGCCGACTTTGCAGCAGGACTGCTGTCCTTTTACAGTCACCTGAAATCACTTTGATACTCCGACGCGTCGCAGCAAAAGATTTTGTCACTTGCAAGCATTCACAACATGTGTTGTCAAATGTGTGAGGATTTTTACTTCTTTTTTTTTATATATATATATTTTTCATGTCTTTTCTTAAGCTGCAGTGGGTTTAGCTCTGACAGCCATGACAAACACAGCTGGAAGTGCTGCATTCAAAGGCGTGATACAGCAACGTTACAGCA
This sequence comes from Lipophrys pholis, assembly GCF_963383615.2. Lineage (NCBI taxonomy): Eukaryota > Metazoa > Chordata > Actinopteri > Blenniiformes > Blenniidae > Lipophrys > Lipophrys pholis. The sequence continues at coordinate 16,997,374 of NC_137649.1, forward strand.
ATAGCTAAAAAGGCAGAGATTTATTAAACGCTTCATCTTGCACTTAGGCGTCCATTTTTCACTTGTTTAACTGCGAGCTACCGGAACAGCGCAGGAAAATACTTCGCCGTGCCATAAAAGCATCCGCGTTTGCGAGTGGCTGGAATGAGAAAGCAAAACGCTCCGCGATGTACATAAACGCACGTAAGCTTCTTTGATTAGAGCCAAACTGTAAAAGGGCTTCTTTCTCGTCCCTGGGACGTGCAGGTGGTTCTACACAGCTTGTGGAGGCCCGGAGCGAGTGACCTGACAGGAATACTCAGTCACACAGCAGCGTATTAGTCAAACGGCATCTGACCTAGCCTGCTGTGTCCTCTTGACTGCTCGAAAGCCCACACATCCCGACACCGGTCTCCATTAGCCTGCTGCTCGCCCTGTCGCTGACCCTACATCTGATACCACGCTATGGCACACACACACGCGCACACACACACACACAATCCATGCATCAAAATCCCTGTGGTGCACACGATCTGCAGTTTGTGTTTTTTAATTTAAACACTGAAAATAAAAATCAAAAGAAATTCTCTGCGAGGATTAAAGCACAACAGCTGATCTGGAACAGATTTGCATGATGTTTAGAAATGAGAAAATGAGCATAGTTTATTAGCTGAAATGACATCATAGATATTTTTTTGACATTGTGTGAAACTGCAAACATTTCAATCCGGCTCAATAATGTTGACGTATTTAGTTGTTAGATTAAGTGTTTAAGCTCAAAATGAATTTATAGGCACATAAAATGACAAGTTAACAACAGTCATAAGTGCTTCCGCTTTCAATCGAGTGTTTTGTGTCAATATGAAATTATGAAAATGTTCCAAAGAAAATCCAAACTGTTGTGAGGAGTTTAACCATACTCCTGTAAACGTATAGAATATCGAACATACATTCGGTATGTTTCTATCAGCTGCACTGCGTCATCAGAGTAGTTGATATCGTGGTTTGTAACAGTCATTTCATCTTTATGAAGATTATGGAGGTTTTATTTTAATCACTATTTTCTGGACAGAGTTTTGCTCTTTATTTACTAATTTGGTTGGCCATGCAACTTATATTAAGAACATGTGCATAAGAACGTGAACAATCCCATCTGGGACCACTAAATGTTACTGCATGACGACAGTACCATTGAAAAAGCGTCCAACACTCTGGAGTTACACTGACAATTTTACCAAAAAAGAAACAAACCACACAGCCGAATGAAAATAAACAAATATAATAAACAAATACAGTTGAAAATGGATAAAGAGTAGCAGAAAGAGAAGTTAGAGCTTCTGTGAAGGACGGGAGAAAACGGGTGAAACTGTAACCGTGATAAACAAAACAAAACAAAACAAAAAAAAACAAAGATTGTTGTTCTGAGCTAAAAGCCCGACAAGAGGAACAGATTCACAGATGGGTTCTCGAACAGCAGCGACCAGCTGAGGTTTATTGATAGTGCAGTTACAGATGGTCGTGCATTTTTTTCTGGGTTTTTTGCCTCTTCATGATGCATTTAATAGACACCACCTATAGTCCAGAAGATACGGGAACAAGATTTTTGGTGCACAAACCATGACTCAAAGCCTGCTTTTCTTTCTTCTTCCTTGTTTTGAATGTATAATTACAATTATTGCAGACTGGGACTGTGAGCATTTTTATTTTTTTTAAACACAACTGATCCGTGTTCGTCCCTCATTTGAACGCTCTCTGTGCAAACACCCCCGGTGGAGCCTTCACTCCTGCTGCTCTGCTAAACCGGCTGCTCGCGCTACGCTCAGTGACGCCGGCACACTGTTCACCCTCAGACTAACTTCAACCATGCCCATTTTGTTCAGGCAGTGTGGGAAAAGGCCTGTGGGGGGCGCCGCCTGTCATCTGCGCAGGAGGCGTTCAGGTGTCGTGCTCAGATCGGTAACCTTTTGTCCTCACAGGCTAACTCGAGAAGAAGAGGTTCAAGTTTCAAAAAGTAACATCTAAAACAACTACTGCTAGTCAAGAGAGCAACTATTCTGTGAGTTTTTAAAAATAAAATCTGATGAAATGTTACATTTGAACTTTTCCAAAATGAATGGATAATGGACAGATAAAGTAAAATGGAATACAATGAATATTATAGGGTCCTGCTTTATATCCGTATCCTTCCTACATGGATTTATATCCATCTCCACTCCTTTGTCCCCTTCATTCCACCTTGTCGCTCTGTCCCCCATCTGTTCCAGCTTTATTTAACCATCCATCCATCCTCCACTGCTTCCATTCCTTCCTTGGACCTTGTCTGGTGCGTGTTTATTCATCTTTCCCTTTCCTATGCATCCCTCCGCCCTGGACTCACTCCGTCCTCCATCTATTGCTTTCTGCTACACCTCGCTCGTCCTTCACTGCTCTCCTCCCTCCTTTTGGGTGCCACATTATCACCGCTGGCTGTCAGGTTTCCACAGCAACACACACACATACACACACACACACTAGCAGGCAGATGCTCACCACTGCAATCAAATCAACCCCACATATGCAGAATCGAACACAAGAACTATTGTTCAGTTCTGGTTCTGTGCGCGCACACACACACACACACACACACACACACACACACACACACACACACACACACACACACACACACACACACACACACACACACACACACACACACACACACACACACACACACACACACACACACACACACACAATGTAATCATAGTGAGTGCTGAGAGTGCAGTGTCGAGGTGTGAGAGTTCTAAATGCTTGTGCCTGCCATCAATCATAAAATCCTTTCTGGTGATTGGACAGCTGACAGTGTCGGCATTACGCATCGTCTCCCTTTATTTCAATCAATCATGCCCTCCGCTGCAAAAGGCCTACAGATTGCCAAATGATATTGGCTTGCTTTCATCAGACCCAGTGAATGATTGAGTCACTTTCAGGGGTAAAGATGCGATTTGCGTTACTGTTTGTGCAGGTGATGGGCTTTTGTGTTTTGTTGGGTTTTTTTCTCTGAAACTTTTTCGAATTTGCTGCCGAAACATGAACAGACATGGGCTCACTGTTAGAGACACATCGTGATATTACTAGGAACATCAATACATTTGTAGCGGCCCATCCATTTTTGCCAGAGCAGAAAACAAGCAACCTCTCTCTTCTTTAAGGTTTTTTTAAGAAAGTCCATACATACATAAGTATTTATAGAAACTAGAATAAACATATGAGTTATTCTGAGTTATTAACTGTGGTTCTAAGGAGAGCTTACACAAATTCAAAAGCTTCAACTTTGATTTGATTTGTTTGTTAAACCTAAACAGAGTCACATTAAACCTCTTATGGGTTCCGATGCCAAATTCATATTGGTGCTTTCTCCTGCAATGTGACAACGGTGAGAGTTTTACGCCATTGCCTGTGGTTAGTGAAAGGAAAAGTTGGTGACATGCCCTTTTGGATTGTGTTGCTCTCTGTACTCATTTCCACACTCCAGGTTCGGAGCCTGCACCTGAATCTGTCCCGCAATACTAAATGATCTGCAGTTTCCTTCCCCAGTCCGGAGATAAAATACTCAATGACCCCTGAGTGGGCCAGGTGCAGCTCAGCATATTATCATGCAAACCGAATCCTCAAAAGCGACTCCGCGCCTCCTTGAGGGGGAAGTATGGTGGAGTGCCTCCCACAAGGACACGGCCTCGATAACCACAGCAGGTTTGAAGGCTGCGACCTATTGATCCTCTGTCAACTGCCACCGCTACTCAGTCACGGTTTCTTTTGTTTTGTTTCTATTAATTTCTTGGGAACAAATAGAGTCATTTAGAAGACGTTTTTCAACACTATAAGACCATTACACTTGACAGACATGCGTTTGGCATGCTCACAATTTTTATTTGGGGGATTTTATTATTTCTTTATGTTATTTCCAAATTCCAATATATTTACTGAAACAGTAAATAAACATGGAAGCAACATTCTCATTTTATCAGCCGCAAATCACAGTTAAACTGAAAGCACCATCTTTTTGCTCATGCAGGCAATTTAGCTGAATTTTTGTATATTAGAACCTAAATTGGTTACTGATACAGTGTAAACACCGTGTCAGGATGATGTGTGTAAATATGCACTTGAATATTTGAATTATTACCATCCACCCTAAACCATATTCAACGGCTCGGAACCATGGATGGATGGGTGGATGGATGGATGGATGGATGGATGGAGGGACCATCAAAGACTGAGTCACCTCTCACTGTCTATAGAGAAAATATATCTAACTTCTAAATCCATCACGTCTCAAATCATGACAGTCCACTATTTGGGCAAAGCGAAAAGTAGCATAACGCCGCTATCCCAATGCAAAGCGACTATGACAAGTATGACAGACATAAAAATCCACGTTTCTTATATAATATTTGTTTTTACGTGCAACACTATGCATGGACTACCTGACACACTTGAGCACCACTGTCTCCAACATTCATAAACCATACTGCGCTTCTATTTTGGTGGCTGTAGTTTGGCTGATATGCCGATACGGAGCCGGGTTGAAAGCTGACACCGTATCCTCATCTCACTTTAGCTGCTGTATTCAAAAATACAAGAGATTGCCGGATCTGATTACTGTGTCTGTGTGTTTGTGCGAGTATGACAGCGAGAGCGGGGGGGGATAGGAGGCAGGAGCTGCTATATGTGTCTACGTGTGGAGGAGATAAGAGTGGAGCCAAACCAGAGGGCAGGTGTGTAAGGCAATAAGAGTAAATCAATTCATACTGAGAGGAAGAACGAGGAGGGGAGAAGAGGGCATGGGAGAGGGAGGAAAGTCGGAGGAAAAATGATTACAGGTAAAGATGAAAGTGGGATGCTGAGCTCTTTCTGCTCGCACACATCAACCGATAGTCTCTGTTCCTTAAAGGGATTTAAATCTGAAACAAAACTCTTCTTCATTGGTGCCTTCAGGGACCATATGTGAGGGGAGGAGGGTTTTCTGGATTGATATTGCAAAACATCAGAGCAAACCCCCCCCCCAAAAAAAAACCAGCAGAGTGCATCTGCATGTCTGTGTGTACACGTCTGGAAAAGTGTGTGTGTGTGTGTGTGTGTGTGTGTGTGTGTGTGTGTGTGTGTGTGTGTGTGTGTGTGTGTGTGTAGGAGAACAAAAAGCCAAGTAATATATTTATAGATCAAAATAATGGCAGCTTCAGGAAAAGTGACAGAGGACCTTGGCAGGCAGGAGTGAAAATGTGACCCATCACAGATAAGAAAGCTCCTGTCAAAACACTCCTCTGTGTCGTTATTTTATTTATTTATTTATTTATTTATTTTTTGAATGCTCCTAAAAAGGCAGAGGCTAACGACGATCGGGGATTCAAAACGACGTGTTTAATCTTCTTTCTCAAGACATAAACGCACTTGTCAAAGTAGAAGCTTGAGCTCCAAAGTGCTTTGTGAACACAGGAGGCAGACTAGCCAAGGAAATAGGCTTTTAGAGGATTTTTCTATTTTTATTTTTTTTACCTGAGTCATGGATCTGGTGGACAATTTTGGGAGGATTCTGAGTCCTTAAATTCAATGTGGTATCGGTTTTAAATGCACTCTTGACACATTTATATCAAACTAATTTGCAAGACACTCAAACAAATGGAGCTAATTTGTTAACTAAAGTTTTGGAGCGTGGCCACGTCTCAGCCACTCTTCTAATTACCTGGCCAGTCTAAATAGACCGATCCAAGCCATCAAACACTGCTTGTCTCCATTCTCTCAAACGAATCCCTCTTTGTATCCATTCACTCTCATCTTGTATCTCTACCATCCCCACCCCTTTTTTCCACACATTCATCATCCTTCCACAACAATCTCCTCCTGTTCCCGGTTCCATCCTTTCACCCTCATCCTTCATCCCTCCCTTCGTCACCTCACGTTCCACACATTCCTTCTCCTCCACTAACCCTTGTCTCATCCATTTATCCATCTCCTGCGCACCAATCTCACCCACTCCCCATTTCATACATCCCTCCAATTCCTACCCTATCACTCCCTCAACAGTTTTTTCTTCCACATCAGTCACTCCCGATGAATGGATGATGATATGTTTTTGTTTTCTGTTTATAGTCTTCCTTTCAGCAACATCTGGTGGTCCATGTTGCTCCTGGAGACCTCCTCCTCAGCCTCTCCTTCAGGTCCCCAAATTCTTCTCGTTCAACTTATGAACTCACTGCAATGCGGTATGAGCCTTCTGAATAAAACCATTACCTTCACACAGTTACCCCATCTTATAAAACAAACAGAGGTTCAGAGGGAATATTTTGCCTTCATAAAATCTGAAGAACTTGTGGGGCGCGATGGATAAAATAATTATGTACCTCTCTGCAAACACATTGTATATTCAATGTGCCTGCAGACCAATACTGATATAAAAAAAGTCAAACTTTTCATCATCATTTATTTTATAAAGCAGCCCCAATTAAGGGTCTTTGTCCTAATTATGACAGGTTGAGTTGTAGCAACTGAAAAACACTATGCTCTGAAGCTCTACTAATATATCTGGGCAGCATTTGAGCTTAGAAATATGTGACATTGACATCACAAAACCTGAGACAAGGACAATGAAAGCTTTCAGTTCCCCTTCACTCAGGAACACTCTGACCCTAACTGGATAAAGCAGACTATAAGATGGATGGGAAAAGCCCCAAAACAATAAAACTACCAGAAGCATCAGACAGTGGCGACGTCAGGCTCATAATAGCATTTCAAACTTAGGTTTATAAGCATTAAAATGTACCCAAGTGCAAAGAGCCAATATCTGGCTTGCATGGATATTAGGCATGGTGTGAAGCTACCTTCCTGTGATTGCAGGCAAAAAAAAATAAAAATAACGTTCCACCATCTGTTGTGTTACGGCATTGAAGTCTAAAGGCAAGCTCAGAAAAGAAAAAAAAAAACTGTGCAATATAAAGCTGGTCAAACGTTGTATTTATCAACAGAAGTGTTGTGTAAGTACTATGGCATTTCTTAATTGCTGAATGAATAATACAAACACAAGAACAGAGCAATCTGATGTACAACAGACTTAATGAATGAAGTTAAACATTTATATATAAAAAATTTAAAAAATCACATTCCCTCTGATTCTTTATAAAGAGCCTGATTTTAACCTCTCATTTCTTTCAGGATAAAAAAAACAACAACCTGCAATTCAGGAGAAAGGACTGAATGACACTGATGTGAAAAGACAACAAATGTCATTTTCAATGATCCGGTCCTGCTGAAACTCCACAGTAACATTTCAAAAATAAAAAGTCATAAAGCAACACTGTCACATCCACTCATAAATCTGTAAATGCCACATATCAAAAATAAAATAACACCATAATAGCGGCTCTCGCAGCGAAAAAGACACGGGCCGTCCTGAGCAGAATGGGAGTGAATTCAGGACGTTGAAAAAAACATCATGTGTTTATATTCAGTAAGCAAAACTAGTTGGTTACATTCAGAACTGTTAACACTTGAAAAAGATTATCAACAGTAATAAACAACATAGATTATACTTGCCACATTTGCTTTTCCATGCCCATAGTACAGGACTAGTTACCATGTTAGCCAATCCTAACCCCAGTCCAATCCTTTTTTTCCCCACCCTGCTTCTTGGCCTGTTCTTCTCTGTGTTTTTACTTTCTGTTTGCGAGAGTAAATATACAATCATGCCCTATTACTCCACCACTGACTCATTTAACCCCTCAGCAGCCAGTCAAGTGATTTATAACACGACATGATCACATAAATAGACTGAAGGGAAATTAAAGCCTTTTTTTTTTTTTTTAACTATCTTTTGGTAACCTAGGTAACTCTTGTTATTGACTCTGCAATTTCTGAGTTATAATAGATTACTAGATTAAGTATAGTTAAACAGATATATTTTTATTACATACAGGAATGAACATTTACTGATTCTTAAATAAAGTTTGTATACACCCAAAAGGCATATGGGGCAATAAGCACCTCCTGACTTTAAATATACTCAAAGTGATACACAAATTAATAATCACAGTGCAGTAATACAATAAAATGAACTGGATCACTTTCTAAAATTAGAACCTTTATTTATAGACAGAGACTATGTTTGAAATTATAGTTTTAGTTGTAACAGGGTATATCTACCTGCAATGATACTTTTACGTGCTTCCATTACTGCTTGTTTGAATAAAAGCATCATGACTGATGAGGAGCCCATTTCAATTTGATTATTTTTGTTTGTGTGGTTCTGAGTCGCTCATCAAAAATGTTACATTTTGGCTTAAATCGGTTATATACTGTCCCACTTCTGCTGGCCCTGTCAAGAGACAAGCATTTGTGACATCATCCCTCATCGTACGTTATAATCTTGGTCTTTTGACATACAGTGAGAGAGGTTTGCAGATGGCCATGATTGTGAGATTTATCTTCTGACAGTGTTAGAAATTCCACAACCCGTGTCTCACTACATCACAGAGTCTGACTGCAGCTACAAGCTACGGCTATAACTAACCAAAGAAAATCACAGGACGATCAAAGCAACACTGGAGCTTTATCAAAAATAGATCACAGCTTTCCGAAGAGATAAAATGCTGGACATCCACTATTTCTACTTCCATGTTAAGATTTTCCCCTGCACATACATGCCATTGGAACAATATCGCAATTAGCTGTTTCGTGAATTAGTTTACAGAAGATACTGATTCCATACACAATGCAGTTCTTGCATGATGCCGTTCATAGTCCCTTCTAATTCAGAAGAAAGACGTCTTGCATTCAGACTTCCTGTTCTACTCAGGTTGATGAAATCTACACACAGTGTGACTCGTAATAAACTTATAGCATTGATAAAATGGCACGTTATGGCGAGCTGTTATATAAGCTCATGGATTCTCTTGTCAGACTGAAGCACAGACACTATTTTCTCTGTGGTCACAAACTGTACACTGTGATCTGTGGTCATTTCTGATAACTTTGCAGTGATAAACGACCCATTCATCCATTAATCATCTGTATATCGTGGGTATCTATCCATCATCGATCCATCCCCTCTTGTTATCATCTGCCCCTCCCTTGCTTCCCTGAGCTCATCTCCTCTAGCCCTCTCTTCATCCATTCAACCAAATCTCAATCCCTCCATCCCAATATCGATCCACACCCAGACATCCATCTGTCCTCTATGAATATATCTATCCCACTATCCGTTCTTCCCTCTCTCCGTCCTTCCTCCCTCGTCTCCTTATCCCAGTCAAAGGGCTTCTCCAGCAAGACTTAACACGCTCCACTACCTCCTCGGCTGTCCCTGCACGTGGACGCACACACTCGCACTCAAAGGCAGTCCCTACAGGACGCAGACGCAAAGACATACAGACATCGTTTTCACAGCTCCCTGAGCAACTGAAATGGCCCGGGAGAGACTGTGCAGAGCGGCGAAAGAAAGAAAGAAAGAATGAAAGGAAGCAGCGAGCTGGGGAGAAAGACAGAGACGCAGAGAGAAAAATTACAAGGCAACAAGGGCAACAATGATACAGAGAGGGAGAGAGAAAAAATGGAGGAAAGGCAAAAGGAACCAAAGGGGAAAATGAGATGTTGGTTGAACAGAGAATAAAGGGGAAGACAACAGAAACGTACAAGCGTCTAACCATGTTTAAGTTATTGAAGCTGAGATAATAAACCTCTCAGACGAAGATGATGTTTTATCAGCAGAAAGTTTGCCGCTGGTGCGAGGCTGGTTACATGGCTGGATGAAATAAAATATCAAGAGAAACAGCACAATGAAATTGTATCACTGCTCCCACCTGAAAACCTTGTAGCTCATTTCTCTTGCTTTTTTCCTGCTAAATAAAGTGTTGATAACCTCATACTCTCTTGCCAGCTTCCCAAAAGCCATTAGGCGCCACAAAATATGAGCGTCATCCAGAAAATATGGTTGTTTTCTCTCCAAATAGGAGGCATTCACCTGACACCAGTCATATCTTCAGCTCATAATTATGTGTAATGAAGCTCAAGGCATTGCTTTGCAGTCGATCGCTATTATAATTCAAGCACGCCTTTGATGTAATAAGATCAAAACGGCGGCGCTGGCGGAATATCGGGATTCACGGCAACAACAATAGCAACAGCTACATCAACAGGATGCGAGTTCTCGGAGAGCAATACGGGTGCTTCACCTTGAGGGGTAAATAACAATGCAGGCGCCGCATTGAACAGGAAAGTTGGCATTGCAACGGTTTCAAGTGCTTTTAAAGTAAAAGGGACAGAAAAGTGTGCATCGTCCGAATCGCGGCGCGCCGGCCAAGCATCATCTCAGCTCATCCGTCAGTGTGGTCATGCACAAGGTCAGCGTGCAGCGCCGTCAATACACATCTCAGCAGCCACATGGCGCCGCGATATTGCTCACTCCAATACAGAACATGCCCTCCATTGCCCGTTGTTGCCTCACTCTCCCTCCCACTCTGGTGTTCATGTGGAACCAGCAGCGATTTAAAGATGGGGTCAGGACTGGGAGTGCGATGTGGGAAGATTGAAATTGGCCTCTGGATCGCTCCGAAGAAACAAACAATCCGATGTGGCTGGCTGCTGCTGCAGCAGCTTTAAGATGAAAGGTTCTGAAGATGTAGATGTATAAAAGAAGAAGAAATTAATATCCTGTATTTTGAGGATTCCAAGACATTGTTAAGCACTATTTTCTCTCTGTGGCTGTTTGTTTTCTTCTCATATTCTACAGCAGGGGTGAGCAGTGACTTTTCCTGAGGGGCCACATGAAAAAGTAGGACTGCTGTGAGGGGCTGAGCCATGAGAGGACTTCAGTTCTGCTAAATATAAATATAACTCTTATTAGAAGTCAGTTTGTTATATAATTTTAATGAACTACTGTTTCTGCTCTGCAAAGTCTGGAAGTGCCCAGTATATATTTTCTGCTCGTGGTGGATTTAATTTCACTGGTTCAACAGTGATCCACTCGCCACCTTTTGAGTTTGGTAAATGAGAACAAAGATATTCACATTTCTGTGAAAACACTCCAGCCTGCAGCCCAAGAAGCACAATATAGAATACCGGAAAAATATCAAAAAGAAGAAAGAAAAAGCATGCCTCATGAAGGAAAGCTTTGATTTTATGTATAATTCCTCACTGACCTCGATCGCCACAGTTGTGGGCAAAAAGCTCCACGTCCACTCGACAGGAACGTTTACAACAAAGTCTGAACCTTCAGGAAATTTGAGAGGTTTGCTATTCTGACACTCCTTTCTTCATTACTCACAATAACTACGGAATGACGAGATAAAACCGCTTCGCACGAACGGATGTGACCGTCCCATTATTTATCTCTTTAGACAATAGCAGGTAGCTCAGTTTATTATTTCATGGAACGCGCTGTTAAGTGGAAATAATCAAATAATGACTTACGAGTTTGTTAAATTTCCTCCAATCTGCAGATTTAATTAAATCCACAATTTGAATTTGAAGTGCCAAAGTTGAATGAACAGAGGCAACACAAAGATGTGATGTATTGGGAGCAGCAGCATTGAGTGGCGCACCTGAGTGTTCAGAAGACAACGCACTCAGGTGAAAGTTTCTTATGTAACCCTATGCAAGTGTATTGTGGTGCGATACTTAATCGAAACCACATTTGTGTTGGTTCTAAACATAAGATATGGAGAGGACATTGGCTATGATCACAGACAAGAACAACAGAAGGTACTATTGATAAAGTAAAACCACAACTTAACTTAATCTCAATGTTTTCTTGTGTTTTAGCACACCGAGAATATACACACAGACAGCTGGCTCAAACTGACTCTGCTTGTTTAGCCCCTCCAAAAAAACCCTATGTTTGTCACTTGTAATTGTATTTTTATCAAGTTTGTTAAATATCTCTGTGAGCATCGTCACATGTTGCAGCTGCATGAACTGTCCCAGACGTGATGAGAGGATCTGTTTACTTTCCTGAGCTCCAGCTTTCAGTAGTGCATGGGAAATCTGCATTCATAGATGAATGGATGAGTCAGAATTATTAAATATAAGTATTCTGGACAATTCTCACTGGACTACACATGTTAACATGGCGTAACTCACCTGCAGCAGATTAAATCAGGTATAGTTGTTTCCAGAGTTGCACTTTAAATTTCAGTGCATGCTTGCTCTTAAAAACAACAATAAACTATGTAAATAAATGTAATTATTCAAGAGCTAAAACTCTGCACTGTAGTTATTGTGATTAAAATAGCTAGTGTCTATTCAGTCAAGGATTTTTTTGTTATGAAGCATATATTTTTCTGTAACACCACTGCAGATGGATTAGTGTACTGCCTGCTTGGGATGTTTTGCTGCTGAAAACCTTTGCACGTAGCAAACAAAGAGTTTTGAGAAACCCTTGAGGTAGTGTTTTTTTTTTTGTTTTTTTAGGTCCAAAGAGCCTTCAACGGCTGAAAAATAAACAAAAAAAAAAATAGACTGCATTTGGGATGTGAAAGCATTTACTTTGGATAAGTGGATTGAACACCAAATGTGAATTGAATAAAATGCTTTCCAATTCCATCTTGAACTGTGACAAGTTAAAATGCCTTCAGTCAAAAAAAAAAGAAAAAAAAAAAGAGGCTTTTAGTCTGCAGAGAAAACTCAAGTTACTGCATAGAGCTCGTGCCGTGTTTTTTTGTTCGGCTTTATAAAGCCCCAGAAGCTCTGATTTATACCTTTCTTCTGTTTGATTCTTTCATAGCAAACAGCAAAACCGATACAGCAAACAACGGAAGAATCCACCAGCCATCCTTTACAAAAAAAACCCCCCAAAACAAAACACTTTTTGTCAAACACAATGAAAACATTAACACTGATGGGTCATTACATAAACCTGCAGAAGGCAGCTGGTTGAGTAATATTGATGATATAATGGTTAAAAAAAAAAAAAAAAAAAAGTAATAAAATGCCTTCAGAATCAAACCAGCAGGCTGCTTTCATGACTGAAGTTTTTAATGACATCGGTTTTGTAAGCCCAGACTGTAACAGCCGTGGGAGCATATCTGAACTGAGTAACAAATACCGTTTCTGTTAGTTAATACGTTGTGCTACATTAGAGTGTGGTGCCGCCGTTATACAAACAAGCGAGGTATATAAAGTGGATGTGGTTTCGCAGTACCCGTCTCAGTATCACGGAGGCTAAATAAACCAACTGTGTCACGGTTCAATTTGGAGCCTCTACTGAGCTGTGGAGGAATAGAAGATTGAGTCAGCTTTTCTCGCCCAAACAAGAAGGTTTCAGTTTTACGGATTCCCTTCCTTCAGTCCCACAGACTGGTTTGTGATGACACTGTGAGTTGATACAGTATCATGGGTTTTTGCGCCCTTTCTTTTGAGACTCAGAATGCTTTAAAAAACACACACACACACACACACACACACACACACACACACACACACACACACACACACACACACACACACACACACACACACACACACACACACACACACACACACACACACACACACACACACACACACACACACACACACACACACACACACACACACACACACACACACACACCCACACACACACACACACACACACACACACACACACACACACACACACACACACACACAATCTCAACGGGGGAGAGCGACTCGAGTTGCTTGTGGAACAAAAACATCTTGGGTGGAAAATTGCAGTTTATGGAAAAAGCTCTCCCAGAAAGAAAGTGGGATGGTGGTGCTGCAGTGCCGCTGTTGCCGGCGAAGAGTCTTTTGAAAACAAATTACATTGAGTGGCTCTTTTGAGTTTGGACCCAACATCATTTGAAGGCGCATCACAAGAGAGTGGGTGCTTCATTTAGGATTCTAGTCATAATTTAAACTTGCCCACAACTTCTGAGAAGATAAATAAGTGACCTCAACCTGCCAACATCTGGAATGAAACGGCATAAAAATTCAGAGTACGTTTGAGCCATTACGAGAGAAAGGAAACTACCTCCTTTATGGAAATGAATGCGTTGAAGGCAGGTGTATAGTTTATTACCGTCAAACAAGTCCTTATCCAAAATGGGATCCATGATGATACGTCTGCTCCAATAGGCAGTGGCTGTTCAACAAGAAGCCTGCTTTGATATGTCTACGGTCTATTTAGTCTGTTCGTCAGTCTCTGTCCTCCAGTGTAGAATTGCTGTCCCACTTTAATTATGTGAAATTTGAATGAATTGCAACACGATCATTGTATGTGTCCAACTCAGGATCACATATGAAAGTGGCCTGGGTCACATTTGAAGCAAATTGGACATCTTCTGTTTAGACATAAACGTCAGATATGGATGACACACTGCTAAAAAAATAATTAGCCACTTTGGTCTGCATTGTGAACATAGCCTAAGTTTGGACACTTAAATGCACCATTAATGTATTGTATTACATGGAGCTATACTTATTCACATAGTGTAGGAATTACATAATTGTCTCTATGAACTGAACCACTTTGTTGACAATGCTCCAGAATCTAATAGACGATAATTAAAGTACCCACTTTTTAGTATTTTGCAGTTGGTATATGTTTGTGTCTTGAGACTAAAGGCTGAGCAGAATTACAGTATTTTGCTGTTTGGTGACAGTTTTGTTTTTTTTAAATTGACTTCTCTAGCTAATCCCGGTCCATGTTGACAACCGAACAGCATGAGGAGAGCAGGTAAGACTTATTTATTTATTTTTTTTATATTGTCGTCTCCAGTTCCGGAGTTTCCAGCTGTTAATTCTTCCAATTTCTGACAACATCTGTTAAATTAGGTGCAATTCAGAACACACATCTGGGACAGTTATGAAGACAAAGTTTAGACACTTGAATTCAGATATTAAGTTTAAAAGACAGCAACTAATACAAACAGTATGTTGCAGAATTGTTAGACATACCATTTTCAGATTCTTTCCAATAGAGAAGTTCATCGGCAGACCTCCCTGCTTATGCACCAGCTATCAACACTCAAGTCCGTTCTGCTATTTACCATTCACAGCTCGGGGATTGATCTGGTGTGGGAGGCAAGTGACTATAAAGTAACTGAGCATTTGTGGATTCAAGAAAAGCACAAAAAAAGAAAATCAATCCCGGTGTCGACTAAGAATTGGAGAAGTACTTTGACTCAGTGTTGGTGTCCTGAAGAGAAAGAAGAAGTTCCAACTGGGCATCGGAATATAGGTCTTAGCTCTAACGGACCTGATGCACTGCCTGAACTGAGATCATGTTTATCACCACACTGTGCACAGTGCGCCAAAATCTCTACAAGAGGCTGACCGTCAATAGCAGAGTAATTATTCTGAAGGAGTTTAGCGGCTGCAGATACATTTCAAGCAGGAAATATATTCCCTCTGTACAACGGCAAGAAATTGTCCCAATCCCTAGAACAATGTGATTGCGTTTTTGTTTCCCTAAACAATATGTGATTAAGATCATGGAAGATTTAGCAGACTCTTGACCAAAGAATATTCACACCAACAAGCTGGAGTCATTAGTGACAAAGTTGGAGGAAACCAGCAATGCTCTTGGAACATTTCTGTTGGTTTATTGCAACACAATTTGCTCTATCGTTAGCTGAATAGTGCATGAGCCAAAGCTGCAAACTGATAACTGTTAGAGCGTGAAAGGCCCAGGATCATGTGGCGTGTGTTTGAAAGAGAGCGGTGGCCTAGCTGATTTCACACAGCGTGTTACATTTAAAGATACTTGGTTCCCAACTGTGGTGAGGAGAAGGAAACCTGTAGTTTCACTGTCTTTACTGCAGAGAGCCTTTGCTGTTCGGACCATAGAGATGAGGCGAAGCAGCAAAACTCGGGACTGTTCAAGAGATATGCTGCTAATATATATATATATATATATATATATATATATTTTTTTTTTTTTTTTTTTTTTGTGGCAGTCACCTCTGTACACAACATCTGGATAAGTGTCATCCTCAAAGTTTTGCCTGAATAGAGGTGGCTGATTAGACTTCCCTGATCACTCCTGTTGGCATGCAGTCCGCAGAGTCTCCAGGTACGTGCTGATAATGTTTCTTCCCACAAACTCGCAGCAGAGCTGCTCACTTTTAACAACAAGGGCAAGACACAGCCCAGTTACCCATGAGATCACCTTCACAGAAGAAGGCTCAGTTTAATACCAGATGGATCTGCCAGGCATTTATAACACATCTGGCAAGTGGTTCTTTTCATGCTGAAAACCTTTCTAGTCACCTAATGTTTGGTTTACTATATGGTGGCAAGGCTGGTTTATATTCCGCCGCGCTGTGTTACCCTGCAACACCTCAACAAACTACACTTCTATAAATTGGGTTGAGCCCAAACAATACCAAAGCACAGTTTTGTGATCATAAATGATGACACAGTAAAAACCATGGTGCAGTGTACATGAAGTGCTTTTTATTTCAGTTGAAAATTTGCGGCATCTTTCTATGTTTGAATGGAGATGGCAGGCAGCAAATTAACGCCGCCATTGATGCAACTTTGATCCCTCCCTCACTGGCTTGTGCAGCCTCGATAGTTCAGGCCTTTCACTGTCTGATGGTTTAACACACTCTTAACTCACACCGCTGCTTTGTCTATATCTTTTCACTGCAACTCTGCCTCCGGATCGGGTAAATTATTACTTTAGCAAACTAGCAGCTGCAATAAAAGTACTTTAATTGAGGATAATTCCTGCAATTAATATGCAGTTCACATGTGTGCCGCAGAGCACCGCGATTCATCACGTCACCTCTGTCAAGAGCAAGAAGAGTAACTCCCTCACATTGAGGGGATGAGGGTCTTGTGTGGACATTAGTTGGACTTCTCTAAAGTGAAAACACAAAAGTGTGACAACTGCAATGCAATAGAAGTACCACACCTTCTTTCACAGTTTATCACCCACAGCACTTTCCATCTTTTTTTTTTATTTTTTTACAAACGATATTATTAGAAAGTTGTGTCTTCCCAAACAGTATTTTATGTAGGACAACCAAGCAGAAAGTGTGATTTAGGGAGTTGGCCTGTCTTACTGTTCAGGACAGAAAAAACACGCTCTCGATATAATAACGTCAAGTTGTTTGACTATAACTCAAGTGAATGCTTTGTCTTGGAAAATGAAACATCATCAAATAAAACGGCAATATTTAGAGTGTAAAAATGATGAAAACATCATGTTGTGACAGATCTTCGGACTGCCGCTTTCCTGGGGTGGCTACAGCAGATGATGATTTTACACTTGGTGCTCTGCCTGACGCGACCCAGTAAGATGCAGCACTGTAACCTCGAGATCAGGGTCAAACTCATTTTAATTCAGTCACCAAATATGGCCACCGCAACGCCAGAGAAATGGCAGCATAATGACCTTTAACTCCAAGAATACACATTTTATAAAACAAAAATGGAGACGCACAGATACCAATAATGGCAACGAGAACCGGGTCCGATACTGCACGGAGTACTTGTACTTGCATAACGATTCCTGATACAACCCGGCGAGTATTACGTGACGTCATGCGTCAGCAACGTCGCCCACGTGGACACAAGAGAGCAGGAGCAATATCTGACAAAATAAGACAAGACTGTAAATTTTAGTATCAAGGAGGCAAAAGCTAGTTTGCACAACACTTAAACAATTCAATCAGCAGAGACATTTGAACCAGTAGAGTGAGCCCGATGTCGCTCATTATTTTAACTGCTCCGAACGTAACTCCGAGCTCTGCCACATGCTACATGCAAAAGAGTTTCAGAGCACACAATCGAGCAATGATGCATACTACACATGATTACTATGACTGATACATTCATTATCGGTGGAGCGTTAGTGTGTGCGGCACACAGCGAGCTCAGTCCCTCTGTATACAGTCCTCTACAGTCTGCGTCGCGTCTATCTACACAATACTGTAGATGTGCGCGTGGCGTCGGTGCATTGCAATGCATAGCCTTTGTGTATGGTTTGTGTATGGAGTATGAAATTAATAAGCACTTGTATCAGTCCAAAGTATCGACAAGTACATAAAAGTGCATATATTAGTAAGTATTTGGGCATGGCTGCAGCCTCCATTAGTGTGTGAATGTGAATGGGTCTGTCACTCCAATGGGAGCAGTTTGGGGTTCAGTGTCTTGCCCAAGGACACTTCGGCATGTAAACAGGTGGAGATAGGGAATCGATCCTGCAACCTTTCGATTGGTAGACGACCGCTCTACCAACCGAGCCATGTGCCCTAATTAATCTTCATGTTATAGCTATTGGGAAAAGCTATTTTTCGATTCAAATGGGTGCTTTATTAAATAGTAATTTACTCTCTTCAAGATCATTTTACTCATTTCAAGGCCACTTGGACCATCTGGCGAGCCAGTCTCGAGACCCCCAGTCTCGTGTGTGGCATTAGATGTGGGCTCAGTTAATTGTGAGGGTTTCACTCTCAATGAGTGGGATTTTGATGTGTTTTGTCCAGTCCACAGGTGAATATTCATCGCCCCTCATGGTGCAGGGGAGATGTATTGTATCTTCTCAGCAGTAAAGATAATTAATCAGAAGGGGCAATACATAAACTCGAAGAAGGATACACTCCTCCCATCCACCTCAGGAAATCACCCTGCACAAAATCACACCATATATGCGTGGGCTACAAGCCTAATAATATGAACATGTTTCATCTCTAAATAAATTCTATGGAGGAAAACATCAACTGAAGCTTTAAAAGTGAGTTTTGGTGATATATGTGACTGTTTCCATAAAGTGCATACATCATAAGGAGAAGTCCCAGCTTGGCACGGTCAGCAGCAGCATTTAAATGAGTTGCAAACAGCCAATTTAAAAAACATCTTCCCGAAAGCACAGAAAGCAGTCGGGGGGCACAATAATGTGCCTGGTTAGCCAATTTTGCCAAAAGCACTTTTCAAGGTTTTGTATTTTACTGACAGGTGAAAGCCAGAAAAGTGCTTGACCCCTTAGTCACCGAGAACAACTTGAACAATACAAAGGCTGCCTGCACTCATCAACAAGGTTTTCGGTTCAGCAATGGACTGATTTGGCACAATGGAAGTACCTCATCAGTGCCAGTGAGTGAAAACATTTCAGCTCACATATTGAATGGGCTGCCAGTCATGCTTGCGGCGGAGGTGCGATGGCCGCATTCCTCCTGAGCGGAGGCAGAAAGAGAGCGAGGCCGTGGAGACAGATGAAGAAATGAAAACGGTCAGACAGACAGGCACAGGGAGGGTGGGCACATACAAAAAGATGGAGACCTGAGGCGAGAGAGACTGACAAATTAGAGAGTGCAAAAAAGAAAGGGTGACAGAAAATCTATAGACTCAGAGCAGAGATTGTGTGTGGCCCTTGTTGAAAGCAGTGTTGTACATAAAGGATAGGAAAGTCTTTTTATCTCACCGTGTTGCAGAGATTTGGGAGGAAGTCTGGAGATTATGCCCGTTGCCACGGAGCAGGAGCTCTGTTCACTCAAAGTGGATTTGCTTTAAAAGTGTGAGATAGATGCATATTTCAAAATGCCTGTGAC
Source organism: Lipophrys pholis (assembly GCF_963383615.2). Taxonomy (NCBI): domain Eukaryota; kingdom Metazoa; phylum Chordata; class Actinopteri; order Blenniiformes; family Blenniidae; genus Lipophrys; species Lipophrys pholis. The sequence continues at coordinate 17,016,882 of NC_137649.1, forward strand.
TGAATATCCCCAATAAACTGTTGTAGAAGTTAAAGTGCCTTCAGACTGAGCGGAAGCACCTTTCTGCAAAACGACCCATTCACCTGACAATTTCCGCCAATCTGCAAGCCAGTTCCACAGAAGTCATTGAAGAAAGACATAAAATGGGCATGTAAATTCAGAACAAGATGCATTTTGTGCTTCTTAGCTAAGTGTTGACGCGTGGACGGTCACTGCTTAGCAATCAGGTAGCACACACAGCGCACATGCAGAGATACCATTTCTGGATTCATGTCACAGCTCCCAAGAGGTAAATTATTCATTATGTCCCTCAGTGGTGGAAATGTCACAGGAATGTAGTGCCACAGACAGACAAACACCAGGGCTCAGATAGCCTCTGGCCACTTTATGGGCAGCGTTGTCCCATCAATGGACACTGTTGTTATCCTCCACAAAAATGTGTACCGTTACATACTGATAAAACACTCCACAGTCCGTCCAAATCTTCATCTTTGAAAGATCAATTACACATCTCTTTTGCTCCCGGATTATGAATTATTATCTCACTGTAATTGCACAGCACACTGGATTACAGGCCTGTAATTCTAATCCATTTGCTCTATTAGATTAACGTACACACCAACAACATAATTAGCGTCGCATCAACATGAACACCCACCCGGCCATCTGCGCGCGAGCTCGACTGAGCCAGCCGATGGTGACAGGCCGCGGTCTAGGTCCTGTTCCCAATCATGACATTGGATGATTTTAGTCATCGTATTTGTGACAGCAGCTGGTGGGCGCTGCGGACCGATATAGCAACAAAGACCTCAACCATCACCACCGGCGGTGAGTCACCGGTTTCGATGACGTGTGAAAGTTGTTGGTACACACAGCGTCTGACCCGTTATGACCCTTCTGTTCCATGTTGTTCCGTCTAACGCTACCTTGTCCTTTTTCATGCAGTGCCGTGACCCTTTTCACAGTTTGGAATGTTACTTCACGGTCTTATTAGAACTTTTGAAATTAAAAGTTTGATCATTTAAGAATTTTTTTTCCCTGAGTTACTAAAGCTGCCACAAATCCTGTGAAATTTCATGTCTTGTTTATTTAATTGCAGACAAGACTACTTCTTGACCCGAGTCTGCATGGCTCTCTGACAGCTTCACACTCGGGAGGAGAAATGTCAGCCGCATCTAAAATACCCTGAAGGGATTAAACAAGCAAGATACAAAGTGTTAATTGGTTTGCTTCAAAGGTAAGATTTGCTCTCTTGGGTTTTTAGCATCTGTTTCAGGTTTTCTCTTCTTTTTTTTCACACCTTCAACTTCAAATTTCCTGTTAAAATACAAGGGTGGTGTTGATTTGCGCATGCAAGTCTTGTCAAGAGAGAAAATAAATACAATATTTTCCAAGGAAATCTCTCAAAAATCAGCTTCATTTCAGATGAGCAGCAATTTCCGCACAGACATCACGACCTGAAAGGAATATGTACGGAGATGCTGTTTGCTTGACAATCCCGTCACACAATCACAGTAATTGGAGCAATCCTCCAATCAATGTTTCTCAGTGAATCTCAGGCACGGCAATTCGGGATCCGCCCTCCAGCCCTCAATTATACCTGAAACAAATAGTCGATGAATCAGGTTGACTGACACGCAACACATCAGCAGCAATGACAATCAGTCATTCATCAGGCAAACAGGATAAACAACATGTTGTCGTCCAGTATAGAAATATTTGGTTGCCGTTTTTCCATTAAGAAATTGTAAATCATTGCATTCCCAAATGTTTTTCAGACTCAACATCAATCTAAAGATATAGTTGTTTGACGCGTATTAGAATAGATAACAAAAACAATTCGATGTTTATTCAGGGAAACAAAGGTGAAAATACTTGCTGGGTAACAAAAAAGCACAAAGACTCCGCCGCATTCCTCTCTCTAATAGTTTTCAGGGAAGCAGGGATCAGTTGGAATTGATCAGATTAATACACTACTTACTCTAATTTGTGCCACAGGTCTTTGAAACTCACCTGGCGAGTTGATTATGCTTGGCATGCGTTGACGTCAGCTCTGGAGTAGACATATCGCCTACCTGGATCATTGATCTCTGCTCGGATAAAGTGACATCAGCTCCCAGCAATTAACCTCGCTAATGAAGCGGGAGGAAAACCGCTGTTAAGAGTTACGTAAGACATCAGTTCCACTACATAAGACACACTGACCAGCATTGTTTTGTACTCGGCGAGGTCGGCTATTAGAGTGAGGCTCGCGCCGCAAAAACAATTACCTCCAGCAGGGGGTCTCAGCCAGGGTAGAATCCTGTCTTTTAATTTGTGGTCATGGAGGTTGCTCGTAACAAAGACGGCTGCGGGCAGTGCGGTTTCCGCAGGGTAATTGCAGCCCTACAGTTTGTGTGTGAGTTAGATATATTAATAACTTCAATTGAATGTACTTAAAGAGCGAGGAATTGCCGCCATCCCGCTGAAGATCTGGATTTGACCATTAGGGGGCTTCTTCTTCCGTCTAACTGTCTGCGGCTGTGCCTGGCCCAGCCGTAACTTACAGCAGCGTCAGATCTCCGGCTCACCTAGTGGCGGCATCGCCTGGCTTAGCTATTACAACAGTTAACAGAGCAAAACATGTTGTTGACTATGGCATGGCATTAGTTCCACTGCATTAGACACAATGACTGTCTCTATGACAGCATCTCATTCACAGGCACACACACACACACACTCTATTTCACCTCGCCAAATTGCATAGCGTCCCCATTTACAGCACAGTGACATGTTTCGTGTACGTACACCACATGTGGCAATCTCATCTGCATTCAGCTGTAGGCAAACTCACTCAGTAACGTTTTATTTCTCAGCACAATAGACCTTTTACAAGCACACACTCGCACAGCAAGGGTCGGCCACATTCATATCTTTCGGTAAATTAGGTGACTTTCTCTGGATTTCCCTTGTGTGCTGAACATGCCGGGTTTCATGACGCCTCAAACAGTGTGCTATTCAACGCGACAATGGCTCTTCAGTGTGCATACGCATGCTGTATGCGGTGGCATAAGCTGAAAAGCGCGACTGCACAAGCCGTTCGTTTCATGTTTTCAGGAATTCATGCACACGCATGATGGATAACATCCCATCGCACATTGCAGTACTGTCTTCGTTTCCACACACGCAGGGAGGCATTCCCTTGTAGGACCTTCGAACACTCGCCGCTCATTAATCTATACTGCTTATCCAAATGTGGGATGTATTTTGTGATGAGTGGCAGCACTTTGTCTAAAACCTTCCTCCTCTGCTGCACGCCCAGGCACTGATCTTCATATCCCGGCTCGCCTCCGGAGGATCTCCTCTGGACTTATTGCTCTGCTGTAGCTGCTGGTGTGGCAGATACTGAATAAAGTGAATAGGCCCTTGGGTTAACATATAGTCCAAAGTGGGACTTTAATAACAATAACAGCGTCAGTAATCGAAAGAACAAAATTTTCAGAGCGGGGAAAAAAGGTTTAACTCAAAAGTCTGATCTAAATCATCTGCACCAAGGCTGCACAAATAATGGAATTGGGTTGTAACACCCAGTAATAAATGGCTACAAGAGCTACATTTTTAGACATCCTGGTATTGGCTTATACCTTAAATCATAATTTATCCAATCCATCTATCCATGAAGTATCTTCAAGTATGTATTTTTCTGTAATCACAATAGTGAGATTCATGTTTTTAGTGCGGTCTCCTTCACACATCAAACATAAATTTGTATTTAACAGCAGCATTTACAGCACTGCTCAAAGAAAACCAATTAAGGCAGTTGGTTTTTTTCTTAGTCAAAGAAAAAACTAAATGGTACCACTGTCAGGCATTAGGTGACAGTATACAGTATATTCTTTAATCAGTTCTTCCTGAGAGGAATTCAAGACGTCCTGAGACAGGAAGTCAAGCTAAACGTCACCTCCAGCATTAACACACCAGGCGAACAAAAAGACAATCAAACCAATGAAATTAATTCAACACTTCATTAAAAACCTATCAGTTGGGATTTGATACGTGTTTTACAAATGTGATGTATTATTGAAGGGCATGTAGTTCTAATGCCACTATTCAAGAAGTGGTGTTCTATATTCCTACTATACCCGACAATGAAAACAGCAAATATGCCATGCAGAGCATCCATGTAAAGTCACCTGAAAGAACCGGCCAACTGAAAACAATAATCCACATGGAGGATTTCAGTCGGATGGTTGAACACAAGACGCAGGCAGCCACAAGTCAGCGCCTGAACTGTAACACAGAGCAGAGTCACCATGCGTCAACAACAACATGATGTGTAAATGTTCAACCTCTAAAACAAGACCATGACTCTCAAGGAATTCATTCCAATATAGAAACTTGGAACACTGGGGTTGGTGGATGAATCGCGGTGCCACGGTTATAAAATAAACTTAAAAGATCATGCTATTAAAAAACAAGGCATGTCAAACTCACTTTAGTTCAGCTTGACTGGGCTGGACTATTAAAATGGTAGCAAATCTGTTCTCTTTGTTTTACTGCCAAGTCTGAGGAGCATATTTTGAAACATCTTTACATAGACTTTTTCAGTGCAATGTCAAGTCTAACAATGTTCCCTGGTGCAAAATTAAAGTGAAATGTCCCCCCCCCCCCCCAAAAAAAAAGCATGTCCTCCAATTGTGGCATTTGACATCCTCTTGCAAGCATCTTGTTCATAAATTCACTCTCACAGTTTGATGATGTCTCAGCTGGGATCTCAGTGTTGTGTTGTGTCTGCCACGCCTACGATAACAGTAAAATCACTCGTTAATGAATTTTTAAACCGCAGTTATTGTAATTGAATGAAGGTAAAGTTTTCTTCATAATTATGTTTGGGTTGTTTTTTTTTACACTTTGCAATGTCATCCCGCAGGAGGGAATGGACCCACGATACAATGGACACCAGAGAGTAAAATGTAGGCTGCACTTCTTCCATATACACATTGTTTACACGCCGAGTCGTCCACCGCGTCGAGTTAAATCACAGCCTGTGGGAAGCGCTGACATGAAGACACACAGCAAGAGACAACTACTTAACTCCTTCATTCAGAGTTAACATAAAATTAACAAACTGTGGCTCCTTCCCAGGAGTGTTTGTTTCACTCGTTCAGTGCTCTTGTAAAAAAGAAAAGAAAACTTGCAATGAAACACAGAACAGAAGGTGGTCCAGAGTGTGTTGAGTTTGCATGTTCCCCCTTAGCATACATTGGATTTCATCTCTGTTCTCCTTTTTCCTCCATCAGTCCAAATTTAGGTAATTGGTGACTATAAAATTGTGTGAATGCGAGTCTCTCTGTGTTTGGCGGGACTGGAACCAGTTCGGGAATGTAACCTGCTTTTGCTCTAATTCAGCTCGACTCCAGCACTCTGCGACCCCAAGTTGAATGAAGGATTATCAAATATGGATCAATGAATAGTGGGTAAAAACACAAGGGCTAGAAAGTAAAATGATAGAAATGTTTCAACACCACAACTCCTTGTTTTTGTTATTGTAAAACACTGAGTAGCAGCTGTTGATGAGTAACCCCACAAAGCTAAAAAACAAGCATAAATATTAACACCACAATTACACATCGACCGGGAGCATGTTTCACAATCAGTGCCAACATGCTTCCTGCACTCTGAACAGACAACTCGCTGAGCCCGAATAGCAGCTCAGCATCACAGGGTCCGGATGATGACAATGATGCTTTAACTTTCCCCACAAACTTTCTGCGTCTCCTCCTCCTGGATGTATAACCGAACTCTTGAAAACTGGAGGAAATATTTCCAACTCACACTCTGGCTGTTGTGAACGTGTCCTGACCCGACAGCCGGCCACCTGCAGCACATTAGAACATTTGGCAGCTTCCACTTTGCTGCACCCTATTGTTCTCAGTTGCTTTGAGCTGCGCTTCCCTTTTAATATGCACAAAGTACAAGAGCGAACAAACAAAAATTGTTGATCCTCACACAACCCACCATGCATGTGCACACACACACACACAGACACCCCAAGACTCATCCCCCCCCTGTCTCCCTGTGTTCTCGTCTAGCACCGGTTGCCATACAGATGGTGATGAGGAGAAAAGGGGAGGTACACAGAAACAGAACGGCAGTCATGAGTTTGTATCAGATCTCTCCCTCCTTCACCGTTTCCAAACATTTCTCCACATACATCACATGTACTCACTCCACCCATCCAGCCTTACCCCACTCCTCTCCAGTGCCTCCATCGATCACTGCCCACTTCCATCAATCCATCAGAGAGTACATAGACTCTTAGCAGAGTCTTAGAGCGCCTACCGACACCCATTCATCTATTAAGTCCCATTATTTGTCAAGCCTGTCCCTAGAATTACAGCACGGCTTGTACTGTGACCTTTTACACACCTATTAACTTATGATATGTGACCTTCAAGTAATCCATCTTTTCACATCCATCTACAACAAAAGCACCCACTCAGGTAAACAGGAAGTGTCCATATCATAACTTCTTTGTTGACCAAGATGGGTTTCTTTAAAAAAAAAAAAAAACAACCAAAGAAACCTTCTTGATTTATCCGCCTATTTACTCGACCCCTCACAGGATCAATAGTAATCTTAACACTTACCAGCTGCATGCCACAGATGAAGGCCAAGGTGCACCTGCCACTACAGCACCCCATGATGTCCCCCTGGCTCTCAGCAGTGGTCCCAGTGAAGCAGGCAAAGCTATGGGTAACTCCCAAACCTGTCCTTCAAAATCCAAAAAGCCCCTGGAGGGCCGTCTGGCTGGCAGGCAGCCCGGCTCGGAGCTCTGGCTGCCCACCCTCAGAGAGCAGAGCCCAGCTCCTGGGAAAGAAAAGCTGCTACTTCAATCACATGGACAAGTTCCTAATGGGCAAAGAGTGGAGTGGTCCCTTGGATGTCCAGTACGCATTGGGGTCAGGAATAAAAAAAAAAAAGAAAGGTAGGCCTTGAAGAAAACTGTGATTATACAAGTTGTTCTTTGTGTATCCAGAGATTTGGATGTGTAGGGAGCTGAGGTGCAACTGAAGACAGGAGGGGAGGGGTGGGGGGGCTTTGAAATGAAATCTGTGATAATGTCTCCTCACACAGGTGAAACCATCCAGCCAGATGGAGGCAGTCCTACTTTAAACAAAGGTTAACCAGCACAAGCTCCACTTGTTCACACATCACCCGCTGGATTAGTAAATCCCACCGACGACCGCCTCGATCAGTCGCATCCTCGTCAGACACAGAGCTGCACATCAGTGGCCACTCAGATGCTGAGATCACAGAGATAAAATAAATAAATATATAAATCCCCCAGATTAAATCTCTCCTGGAATAATCCGATTAGGCGCAGCTTGAATTGGGGATGATAATTTGTTTTAAGGGTGGAGAAAACAAGTGAAAGTGGTCCCTGCCTCCTCTCCCCTCCTCTCAGGGGAAGTAACGCGCATGTAGCGGCAACATCCTCCACCGAACCCCGCGTCTTCACCTCCAGCGCCGCGCCTCGAGTTCTTCCTTCGTTCTGTTTTATCCAGAAGAAGAAGGAAGAAGAAGAAGAAGGAAAAAAAAAAAAAAAAAAACCGGGGACTGAAATATGTTGCTGGAAGCTGGTTTCGGTGGCTCCTCTGGGCTAATGAGTCCCCCTCCTCTTCCTCCGGTTCATCTCTCCATCAGCTCCGTTTTAGTCGGCTCTCCTCCAGCCGCCGCTCGCTGATTTCAACCGTCACAACAAGCACATCTCAACAACATCCAGGCAGAAACATTCAAATAAAGATCAGAAAAATAAGACTGGGAAAAACGGGTCCAATTTCAGGACAGAGAAGGGACCGAGTGGATCTGACTGTAAGTCTCCAAATGGCGATGTGCGCGCAGAAAAATAGAAAGGCCAAGTTTAGTGAGTCGTCTCGGGCTTGTCTTGAAGGAGTGAACCGGGGGAGACAATGAGAACCGGGATGGACCAACGGACCGAGAGAGAGAGAGAGCGAGAGAGAGCGAGAGAGAGAGAGAGAGAGCGAGCGAGACAGCCGAGCGGAGCGTCTCCCGCCCGCCGTGCGTCAATGGCACTGCGCTTAGACACCCTGTGGTTCCGGTGCTCTTTCACAATAAAGAGACGGCAATTACGCATGCACACACACCCAGACTGGATTGGATTCATCCCAGTTGACTCTGCTGACAAAGGAATACAGACGTTTCTTCGACTAATTGTCACATCAAGCATCCTGCATCAATTTTCCAAACTACTTTATCCAAGCCTGGACAATCGAAGGGAATCGAGGCTGTCCCATGCTCAGTCACCAATTACCTTTTTAAAGGCAGGTTGTTGTTTTTTGTACTGTGGAAGAAAATATGCACAGGGAGAACATGCAAACCTGCAGATTTGAACAAGAAAGCTTGAGCTGTTAAGCAAGAGTCCAAACATCTACAGTAATTCCCTTTGTCAATAGGCAAGGCACATTTATTTATTTATAGAGCACCATTCCAACACAAGGCAATTCACACTGCTTTACAAGAGAAATTCATCTCAAGTGATATGGAAATACGTTCAAACCTCTTTCATCAAACCCAGTCTCACTCCAAATTGTGTTATACCTACGTTGCTCCACAGCACACAAATTCTGACATTTTACAAAAACACCTCTGAAATAGTGACAACGTGCACTTTTCCCATATGGGTATTTGACGTCGAAAATCACACTCAATTAACCTCATTTTCTATAGATTGTCTCCTCATCTCCGGCTCTGTCAAACATCCCACAACAAAAACTCAAACACTTCTCATTACAATGTTTAAACGCACTCAGGAAGGTTTATTTAGGATGACAGAGAATAGAAAACACAAGTCTGCTGACTGAGAGCAAGGCAGCAGGACTGAGCAGAACCCTGCCATCGCTGGTCTTCCTTCCACCTATATCGAGGCAACAGTCCCCTGACTGACATCTGTTAGCACCGCTTCTGGTGTCTGAGGACGTAATGATAAACTCATCTCATGTCAGGGCATTGCTCTGCTGGGAGCAGTGGCTCCATCAACAAGACCGAAACCCGATTATTCTGTACCAGTTTTGAAAGAATTCAAAGACATGGTATATGCAATTAAATAAGAGCACTGGTGTGTAAAGAGACAGCCTGTTCTCTGTGCTAATAAACATCGTCCTTTGAAATCATGAGACGCAGGAAAAATATACTTTTAAAAGGGGTTCATTTTAACTTTTAAATGGAATACATTAACTGGAGCTTGTCTCTTAATTATCATGTGTTTTGTCCTATCCTTTTCATTTCATGCATTTTGTCGTTCCCTTCATCAAAGCGAAAGCAGGAATTGGACAATAATGCACCTTAAATTTTCAGAGCAACACCAACATCATTGGAAAGGACAGCAAGAAGAAAATTATTCATATATTTAGCTGCCCCTTTCTTGAAAAATTATAATACAAATACGGTCTCTCAATCACCTACAATTAGTTTTCAGAAGCCTCCACTGTCAACACAATGGTTATAGAACAAAACAAACAAACAACTAAACAAACAAACATAAGCCCACGCAATACACATTTACAAGCTCAGAAACAATTGATCCAGTTTAAACTTCCAGCTCATGACAAAGTTTTCTGCATATGTATAAAAAAAAATTTAATTGATGAATATCCATACAACCTTTTAAATCCTGTAGTTGGGAATTCCATATCTTTACACCGACAACTGAAATACACATTTGTAAGAAATCAGTCAGCACAACTTGGTGCTTCAAGTCAAATCTTCTCCTATGATTTTCATCTTCTGAAGTGAAAATCCATTTTTGACAAGAATCCTTACATAACTTCAACCTTTTCACATGGATCCACTTCATTTACCATCAAATGAGAGATTTATACTGTTGAACATTCAGCCTTTAAATTTAGAATGATACAGCAAGTTTTATCACTTCAAACTGCAAGACAGGAGTACCTTTGGAAAACCATCTTTTTTTCCAGCAAAACTGAAAATCATCTTAGGCTATAGAGCTGCATGTTAAAAGATCCCTGCACTTACCCGTATGAAAGGCGCTCCGGCATTAGCAATTTGTTGTTTGACCTACTGTAAGCCAAGGTCTTCACATCAGATCGCTCTTGTTGAAAAGTAGTTTCAGTCATTAAAGCTTTGCTTTATCCTGGGATGACTTCATTCAAAGATTCTAATCCCTGCAATTGACATTGAAATTATTTTATTCATTCTGACTGAAGAGACCATATATTGACTTAGAATCTTACATATTGAATTAAAGCATGGGCATGCAAACCTGAGTATGATAAGTGGTCTTTCAGGAGGCTTTTCTGCAGAGCTTGATAGTGACACATTCAATAGATTCAGGTGTGCTGGAGCAGGGGACCATCTGCATCCTGCAGGACTTTTCCTCGATCTGTTCAGACAATATCGCACCGTGAGAATAGTGTGTGATTTATCGTGGCAGTACTCCCTACTTATATTCATTTTAATTCAAATAAGACTGGAAAAGACCTCCTCTTATTCAGACATGCTCCTCTTATTTTACTTATGTGGAATCTATCCATCAGATTGAGCTGAAATAAACTTTTCCAATGGGATATTTTATAGAATATACTAGAAATATGAGTATAGATCATTAGAACGTTGGTCTCTTACTTCAGTCATTGCTCCGCCGCATGTTTTGGATTTCTCCACCCCAGTACATCTGAATCGGATTGAATTGTTTTGCAGCTTCAGCAGAGTTTGTACAATCCAATCATTTGAACAGGGTGTATTGGAGCAGAGAGACGTCTACAGCAAGGCAATAGCTCCTCGGGACCTGAAAATTGATGACGTCTGACGGCTATTAAATTGATGACGTCGGGCACGGATTGAACAGTTTGTGTTTGAGGGTTTCAACATCGTCCTGCACAAGCACACCTGACTATAATGATCCGTATAAGTGAGAGGCTGGAGCCAATCCCATCTGACGGCCATACGGCTGCATCTTGGACAGTCCGCCTGACCATACAAACACAGAGAGACAGACAGTCACAGTCACACATTTTCCCCACCCACGGGAAATTTAGACTCCCTTAATTAGCCTCAAATGCATGTGGGAAGAAAATTGGAATGGCCTGAGAAAACCAGTACATTTAAAAGGGAAAACCTCGACGCAGAAAGCTCCGCTCCTCTCCCAGCCTGGACTGTAGCAGGGGACATTTTAGCTGTCAGGCAAATAAGACAGAACAATTCAAGCAAGATGTATAGTGAATAAGAGCCCTGATGTATTGAGAGAGAGTATGCACTATTCTTACAGTCAAAAACATTAAAATTCACGGCTCTGGTTTATTTTCAGACAGCACAAACCATGAATAAAGCATCAAATGACTTACTCCCAAAGAATATTGAGAAACTGAAGGGGGTCTAATCACAATCAGAATCACAAGTACTTTTTTAATCCCAGGAGGAAAGTGTTTATACATAGCTCAACACAGAATGAGAGGACAGTTAAATAGAGTTAAATAAGTAACTTTAAGTTAAATGTCTATATATATATATATATATATACAGAGATAAAGTCAGCAGTGACAGGTGCAGGCATAGAAGAGTGAGCTTAACAAGCAAACACAACAAACACTATTTTACACGGAGTCATGGAGTCTTATTGCCACAAGGAATAAAGGCTCTCAGGTGGCGCTCTGTTCAGAGCGGATCCTGATCTCTGAGACCACCTGTACAGAGGCCATCTCCACACCCAGCACGTCACTGGCCTTTCTAATGAGTTTGATGGGCCTGTTGGCGTCGGCCACCCTCAGCCTGCTGCAATTAAGGGGGAACCAAATTTTAGACATCCATGTTTCCACACAACTTTAAAAACATTTGTGGGTTTTTTTTTCATTATGTGGAGTGAAAGTGTGGAACAAACAGCAATGCAAACAAATGGTGTTCACCAGGTACAGGGAAGAAGAGGGGTGGAATATGCACTCGGCGTGTCCATCCATCCATCCATCCATTTTGTCCCGCTTATCTGTTTCCGGGTGGCGGGGGTGGCAGTCTGAGCACCGTCACCCAGATCACATTGCACCGATTAAGAACCTTTCCTGCGGGTTGTGAGCCCACAGGAAGGTGGAACTCGGCATGTTTTCCTTTTTTTTTTTATATTACATTCTGTTTATTTACCCGTTTATTTACTTGGTGAATGCTTTCTTTGCTTTGTTTGTGGTTATTCAAGTTTATGAGTATGTGATTGGTTGAAAGAGAAAAGAACTCAGAATATGCAAACAGACTGACTGGAGAGGGGGTAGGCTTTGATAAGCTTATTCCTAATCCTTTTTAAACATGTTAAAGTTTTCATGTTCATGGTATTTATTCTACTCATTATTTTGTTTTGATTTATTCAACGAATGAACAGTCTGTTATTTATTGCTGTAAAACACACGTCCTTCAAAAGCATAGGAAAGAGGGAAAGTGAAGGATAATATAAAAATAATGACCTCAAACACTCTCAATTCTGGTTATTGTTTTGTATTTTGAGGGTTTGGGGTCTTTTATATTGAAGGCACGGCCTGAGCCTGAGTGTCTTTCTGCAGCTGCCTCTGTGTGACTTGATGAAGCTGATGTTCTGCTCAGCAGGGGAGCAGTGGGCTTTTTCACTCCCTCAAACACAAACACAGAGAGAGATGCAGCTCTGGTTGGTGAGCAGCTGCTCATGATCCTGGTCTTCCACTCTCTCAGTGGGGAGTCTAGCTTTCAGTGTCAAAATAATCAGTTTATATTTATTTCCCATTCAGAAAATTAAAGGGTGAAAGGTCTCCCGAGAACCTGTTATTAGGGCTAAATATTGAGAAAAAGAATAAAAAGTTATGGCGCTCATAAGCATGATTGAGAACCCTGGAGATCAGTGGAAAACACTTCAGAGGGCGATTGCCTCATTCTGTTTTGTTCCTGCAACACACTGAAGCCAAATTAAGCACAAAAAGACCTTGTGGAAACAGAGGGCTTGATCCCAGTTAAAGGTGAAGAATATATGTATGCGTGTGTGTGTGTGTGTGTGTGTGTGTGTGTGTGTGTGTGTGTGTGTGTGTGTGTGTTGGGGGGGGCACTTGAGCCACGCCTATAAAATGGCCTGCAGTTTAAACAGACACAGAGGTGGAGAGGCTATCACTGCCTCAGCTATACAACATAATGGCCTGTTTTCCCCTCACCATCAATCTCTGTCACAGTGTACCCCTCCCTCCCACACACACACACACACACACACACACACACACACACACACACACACACACACACACACACCCAGGAAGAGGACACACACGTTCAGGTACACATGCACACGCCCACAAACAATCGCGTATGCACAAACACACAGAATGGAGCCACACGCAGTGGGACAGGAGTTTAATTATGCCTCTAATCTTGAGTGACAGTCGCGTGTATAATAGTTGATTCCCCGGGGCCATGTGTCGAGGCATCCACTCATTCACCCATCCATCCCTCCCTCTATTTATCATCTAACTAACCTATCCATCCATCAATATTCCAAGTCAACTTTCGACTCATTATCTCCTATCTTTTCTTTGCCTCTTTCCATGTCACCCCCCCCCCCCCCCCACCCGCCCCAATCCCCCCCATGTTTCTCACCCCCGAGCTGTCATCTCAGTGGCCTTTGTAATAGTTGCTGAGAAAATTCAGCCGCTCTAATTTCACCTGTCACACATCACCCGCTCTTTCACAAAGGTTAGAGACCGGGGCCAACCGGGCCTGCATCCAGAGGCCTCCGACCACTGAGGGGGAAGCCCCTGGTGGTCAGGGGTGAATGAATGACAAATCTTGTGTGCGCGTGTGTGTGCGTGCGTGTGTGTGTATACGTACATCTTAACTGTGATTCAGAACAGTAGTAAGAGATCAGATGGAATAGATGAGTTAAAGACAAAACATAACAAAAAAAAAACAACCTCTGAAGATAAATTACATAAATAATTTTAAGCAGAATGAAAAGAGTCAGTTGCACACAATGGAATCGGCTTTTGCCTGTTCATGACAAAAACACCTCTTTGTGTTGCTTTTAAAAACTAAAAGGCAAACATCGCTTATTTTCCACAATATTTCCAACTATGTAATTCTTGTTGGATGAATGGCTGGTTGAGAGATTTCACATTGAAATACAAACCAACCAACCAACTGAAAAACTATGAGCAGTTACAATGTGAATGTTTAAAAAAAAAAACATTTAAAAAAAAAATCTCTCCAAGGCTGCTTAGGATCTCTTATAGTGACTTTTGGGATCTCGATAACATTGTTGAATATATATATATTTATGTTCAAGAAAATTAAGGTGATCTTAATCTTGGTGTTAACAACTGAAAAACACTTAACAGAAAGACATTGCCTTTAAGAACATACAGTACATGAACAACAATAGTAATTTATGGTGTCTCAAGACTGTGTTAATTACAATCATTTGAGTTTTTGCTGCTTGTAATATTGCCATCCATTTACATGGTGCTGGAAATGAATTTGCACAATTACAATGTATTATATTATATTGTTAAATAAATATATTAGTATCTGTCTGAGTATCAGGTTTTTGTTAGGTACTTATTTTGTCTTACTTCTCTTGGGGCAAAAGCCTTTCTGTTTGTCTGTCTCAGATGTTCCTTGTAGGATTCTATCAAAGAATCAATAAACCTTTATTTATTTATATAGTAGTTTGGTGCAATTCAAAGTGCTTCACAGCAAGATAAAACAAGATAGTACAATGCAAATATTAGAGTAAACTTAAAGTGATTACTGAAGGTGAGATAAGTGAAGAGGATTAACAATTCCTCTAAGGAGACAAGATAAAATACTGATATTTCAAAGGAAACATAAAACTAGGAGCGAAAAAACCAGCTCCAAAATATAAAAAAGAAGGTTATTCAAAAAATCCATATTTTTGTCGATGGTTATATAACCTGCTGTATATGCTTCTAGTCTGTGTCCACTGTGTTTTGTACGAGTTTACACGTTATCTGATTCGTCGTTATTGTTTTCTTGTGTAATTTGTGTATGATGAAATCAAATAAAAAGAAGAGTGGTAGCATAGTGAGTAGTGGAAGCAAACGCTTTCAAATCCCACAGTCAACGGTTCCCCACTGAGGGTCCCTGAGCCTGGTCCATAACCCCCCCCCCCCCCCCCCCCCCCCATCAGGAAGGGCACCCTGTGTAAAACCTGTTCCAAATGAAACATGTGGATCACTCAGCCATCTGTGCTGAGGGAGCAGCCAAAACTCAAAAAAAAAAAACCTTAATATGGTGTCATGGTCATGTTCCTGTCTGTCTGTCATGTTCATGTCCTGGTTTCATATTTTGTACCATGTTATTAATTCTCCTCTCGTTTCAGGTCTGGTGTCAGTCCTTCCCTTGTGTGTGTCTTCTGTGCTCTGCTGCTGGCTGGCTCAT
Source organism: Lipophrys pholis (assembly GCF_963383615.2). Classification (NCBI taxonomy): domain Eukaryota; kingdom Metazoa; phylum Chordata; class Actinopteri; order Blenniiformes; family Blenniidae; genus Lipophrys; species Lipophrys pholis. The sequence continues at coordinate 17,032,299 of NC_137649.1, forward strand.
CATAAATGTACAAACCTGTGTCTGGCACAGCGCCCCTCCTCTCTTTATGTGTATATTAGAGCGCCACCTGTTGGTCTGTGTCAGTTTTTCTCATACCATGTCACGTATTTGTTGTAGCCCCTCGTCTTTGTCATGCACGTCAAAAGCTCGAGTTTGGTTTTAACCCCAGCTTGTCTCTCGATCAGGGCTCTGTTTCAACCTTGGATACCTCCACCTTGTACCAAATCAACTCTTTTTCAATGCCAGTGTTATGTGATGCTATTTTTTGTTATAATATGATCCATTTACTCATTCAAAACACTCCTCCTTTGCCAATAAAGGCTTCTCTCACCTGTCATATCAACAAAGCACATTTCTATTTGCCTTTGACTCTGGCAAGACGTGTTGGGGGGGGGGGGGGGGGGTGAGCATGGAGTGACAGCAGAGGAGAGAAGGAATGAGAGATTGGCTGCACCTCCTTCCAGATAGTGAGATAGTGTGTGTTTACTTTATCTGTCTGGACCAGATGTCACCAGATGCCTGCTGCTGCCAGCCAATCTTACACACACACACACACACACACACACACACACACACACACACACACACACACACACACACACACACACACACACACACAGACACACACGGAAAGTACGCGGGTGTTCTGCCACTCTGACATGCTATACCTCCTACAACTTGTCGTATTTGAAAACGATCTAACTGCAGGCCAGTGAAAGGTGGAGACGATGGGAACGTGAAAGACCAGTTACTGATGCTGGTGACTTGACAATGAACAGAAATCAGGCATCCGTTGACATAAGTAGAAAAATGGGGGACCGGGTGATGGAAAATAATGGAAATATCCATCATTCCATTTTTAATCATTAAAAAAAGTAAAAAAAAAAATAAATTGAATAATAACCATGAAATTAATATTGGCCATGTTAGGCATAAACAGTAATCAGACATTTGAAAGCACACACAGTCTATGCTTGGTTACAGGGCATAGAGACCTTCCCCGGTCCAAAAAATTGTGTTTCAGGGTAATTGTTGACTCTAAACAGTGGTTAAAGGTGCAAACGTGTGTGTGTTGTCTGTCATATTGCATTAGTTTATATGATAGTTGCCATATTTTAACATTGGCACAACAATCATGACACAATTTTTTTTCACTGAGTCAGTTTTATTTCTTTTCTTGGCAACTTGGCTTCGGTCTGGGAAGTTGATCGGGAAATTAATTTCAGTAAATTGCAAAACATCATTTGGAAGTGTAGATATGTGCCGATAAGTCGCTGTTGGGAAAGCAGGCCACATAGTTTCTTGAATTAGGGCTTTCATTTGTCCTAGAGTGGGCTGGACTAACCCTAAAAAGCTATTTTAACATTCCTACAAGAAAACTACAGGAAACTAAAGAAAGTCTGCTGAACACTTTTACTGTTCAACTAAACAAAGATGACCTCAGAAGCTGTGGATGGAGACATGAGGGTCATGAATCACACAATTATTCAGTGTTGTTTGTGCTCCTTGTCTATGGAAGCATTTTATCCTCTTAATAGGCCTAGAATCCGTGTGTGTGTGTGTGTGTGTGTGTGTGTGTGTGTGTGTGTGTGTGTGTGTGTGTGTGTGTGTGTGTGTGTGTGTGTGTGTGTGTGTGTGCGCGCGCGCGCCTGCAGGCAAGAACTGTGAGTGCTATTAGAACTGGATATTGCTGCAGTAGCTCACTGGAGTGCAATACAATTCAATATGTTTGTCATTTTTATCAAGAATAAGGGCTAAATGTATAATATAAATCACAACAAGCTTTATATCCCATTATTACATTTAGCCACAGGGTTGGTATCTTTTAAATACATTCAAATCTTAATAGAATCTTACTCTCTTACAAAATCTGTTGCCCACTGAATTTCTTTTTTAAGACTTCAAAACCTATATAAAAATACGTGTACATATGTTGAACAGATTGAAAAGATAAGGTAATATATATATATAAAATCATAAGAGCCTTGTCTCTAGTATTGAGGAAATCGTGTCAGGAAATTGAATGATTTTGTAATTTGCTGGTTGCACAAACAATATTCACAAACTCATCAAAATCTCATTTCAAGGAGAAATAATAATCTGATGAAACTGAAAGAAAGAAACAAAATAATCGGCCGAGATCATTTTTAGACTCAGTCTGTATTGGTGTAATGGAAGAGACAAGACGGGGAGTGTGCGGACAGAGAGAACGCAGTGATCTGAGAATGGAAAAACAAAGAAGAACAGAGAGCGCACACATAAAGGATGAGAAAGAGAGACATGATGAAGATATCATGTAGGGAAACGGACTGAGAGAGCAGAGGGAGCCAGATGAGAGGAGAGGAAGCAGACATGAGGACGAGAACATGAGAGACGAAAGCGAAGGAGCGATGCAGAGAAGTGGAGCAACAGAGAAGAAGAGAGCGATGTAGAAAAGAGATATTTGTTGGTTAAAAATGCATGAAGTGTCTCATTTATTGCTGTCTGGCCCAGCCATCGAAGAGAAAATACATCAGTTGTGCAAATAGCTCTGTTTAAGTGTCACTTTTAAACAATTTGATATGTGAAAAACATCCCTCAGTCAGTTGGATAGTTACTTAGATGCTCCTGACAGACAGGAGGAAACACAATCTGACAATTACGAACATGATCATTTATGTTACCTCTGAAAAAAAAGAAACAAACACCCAAAACTGTTGGAAATGACAAATCGGCCGATTCAACTTGTGAATATACATGAGGTTATTGTGTATTAAGATCACTTATGGAGAAACATCAATTGATATAAAGTGTTGTGTTTAGATAAAGAAGGTGAAAGTCATTACCGTACTTCTCTTTCCGTGTCTGCAGCTGCAGATTGATCAAACGCTCCCAGAGCCTGAACATGTACAATAACGACATTACTTGTTACCTTCTGCAATGTGTACAACAGTTTGACTGCTTTATGTTCCTCTCCTGGCCTGTTTCTCCAGTAGCTTTTATGTGCAAGGAAAACACTCCGTGTGGATGTAGAAGAATGTGTGTCCAGCATTTTACCTCCATGGGATTCTACTATTGTTTTGGTGCAGCGCTGCTCCAGTTTTAATCATCACATTACATTCAGATGGGATTCTCTGAGACGGTAGTCGCTGTCGCTCGTAGCTGCAGCCACATTGGTCGGACAGTGAGACGACGGCTGGTAAATAACCGACGCTCAGATTATCTCAGGCTGCCTGCGGCCTTCTCAAACAGAGACACTATGCTTGGCCACATCGCCTTCTGCTGCTTTCCTATCCTGGTCTGCCTCTTAATGCTGATCCAGATGAAGAAAAAAGAGTTGGCACTCCATTTGTTTGACGCTCACAATAGAATTCTATTGACATTGGAGGGGAATATGAAAACGATACGTTTGCTGGACAGTCATTGTGACTATTACTATTAAACTATTATTCTCTGTGCAAAATTGACAGCCAATTGTTGGTGATGTGGTTTTGCAAAATGTGTAAATAAAGTTGTATTAATGTGTTGCCATAAATCATGTTTGGGCTATTTGGACTGAAATGATGGGTTGAATGAATGAACCACGGCTGGGAGTTCTTCATGTCATAATTAAAGGACCACAGCTTTACGACTCAAACTGAGCCAATTAGCTTTGAATGAAATGAAATGAAATTATCAAAGAGGGTCATTAAATTGATCAGTTCACATTAAATAAACCTTTGGATGAAGCTAAATACATTTTTAAACTAAGCAGTAAATGCACTAAACTAAACTAAACAGGCCAGCATTTAAACACAGATAACAGTCAGTCATGTGGAAAAAATATATTATCCTTGTGTTTGATGTCGAAATCTGTTTTTCTCTGATATTCAGACAGTTTGTGTACAAGCGTTATGTATCGTTAGTCCCTCAGCTCTAATTGTTCGTCCTGACACTGTGACTTTAATTTCCACTTCCTCCCTGCTCTCTGCTGTCTTTCCATCTGTCCTGCCTGACTCTGCCAGTACTGTGCTTCTCTGTGTGTGTGTGTGTGTGTGTGTGTGTGTGTGTGTGTGTGTGTGTGTGTGTGTGTGTGTGTGTGTGTGTGTGTGTGTGTGTGTGTGTGTGTGTGTGTGTGTGTGTGTGTGTGTGTGTGTGTGTGTGTGTGTGTGTTGTATACACTCCAGAGCGTTTCCAGGTCTGTGAACTTGCATCAAGACACAGCATGGTTTGGCAACTCCGAGCATCCAATGCCAGTCTGACGGGTGGAGCTGAACACCCGGCCGATCAGAGTTAAGATGAGAGGACTTTCAGTCTCTGGCCAAACCACAAAGTCAGAACGACTCTCACAGGCCACTCAGGTACTTGTCGGGCACATCTAACTTGGACTACGTTCCCATCGGTCTGTTAATGTTGTCCATTTCCACACAATCGGATATAAACTGCCGCCGAAAACTAAATGATGATCAGATTCAGGAGTGCAGAAATCTCAAATGTCCACGCACCCTGCTGCCATATCAAAGAAAAATTTGAAAATAAAAATGAAAACAAAATTCGTTTTTAACCCTTTATGAAGCAGGTTTTGAAATACTTTTGACCTTGGCGGGATATTTAAACACTTTTACAATCACAAACATGGAGAAACCATACATTAAGTTATTTTAACCAAACATTGCAATGGATTTCACCCTGGATTTCTTTAAAAGATTATTGAGTCCTCATCCTATGCTATAATGTGCTAATTGCCACAAAAGAGACTGAATATAAATTTAACTATATTGGACATATATATATATATATATATATATATATATATATATATATATATAAAGTTCTAGTTATAAATGAACACTTTAATCAGACAGGAATAAAGTTCCCAAATTTACACGTTCGTGTTAAAATTCCAAATGAAGAAATGCTAGTTGAGTTAACTGTTATTTGAATACACGAGTATTATTGACTGTGTGGTTGGTGGTTCTACACTGTCTATCTTCTCCTCGGTTAGGATGGATTTCATTTACCCAGTGACGTTAGTTTTACTCTGACTAAAACAAGATAGATGTATGTGGCTTTTTTTTTTTTTTTTTTTTTTAAATATACATGAAACTCAGTGTTTATTTTATGGTCTCTCTTGAACATCTTGTGATTGCAAACAAGCGACTTAATTTGAAACATCATCACATCCTGCCAGATGGTACAACAGTATGGAGAAAAGCTCTCATCTGCCAACAACAATGAGCAAGCATGAAAGACAATTCTAAAATGTTTTTCACGCCCCCTGAAATACTAAGAGCAAAACTTCATTGGGTTGCATTGTCGTTTGAGTTAAAAAAGACAACAACAACAAAACAAAACAAAACAAAAAAACACCTCAGATTACATTACAATTTTTTGCCTCGACTCAGAACACAATAAACACAGAAAAAGAGTCTTTATTCTATTCTATTCTATTCTATTCTATTCTATTCTATTCTATTCTGCTAGCACATTGTCACTGCGAGACAGCCTTCATCAGCCCCCGGGCACTTTGGATTGAGCAAATTTCATGCTAATACACACATCAACTCAACTGGTTGACATAATTATCCGAAACAGCAAGAATTTTTCCTGGCCAGCACACTTGCCACACAAACTGTGTGTGTTTGTGTGTGTGTGTGTGTGTGTGTGTGTGTGTGTGTGTGTGTGTGTGTGTGTGTGTGTGTGTGTGTGTGTGTGTGTGTGTGTGTGTGTGTGTGCATCTTATCCCATCAGTGATATAGCTTTGGGCTGGTTCGCATTTGCATAATGAAGTCAATAACACTAGTCTCCTGGGAGGGAGCATGGTGACATTATTACTAATTTAATAAGAAGTGTTTGTGTGCGTGTTTGTGTGCGTGTGTGTGTGTGTGTGTGTGTGTGTGTGTGTGTGTGTAGTGAGATAAACACAGCTAGCAAGGAACAGAGTGTGAGGTAGAGAGAGAGAGAGAGAGAGAGAGAGAGAGAGAGAGAGAGAGAGACGAGCACAACATGTGAGGAGAAAAGAAAGATCTTTCAGGAGCGGAAAAAGGGGAGGATGTAGATGTGTAAGTTTCACAGGGAGGATATGAAATGAGCCCAAGGAAAATAAAGAGCGAGATAGAAAAGATCAAGAGGTGAGGGTGAATGAAAGACAGATTTAGAGGTGTGAAGTGAAGAGAGGGATGAGGACGAGGCAGGTGCGGGGAAAGAGAATGGGGCGGGGGGGGGGGGGGGGGGGGGGGGGCAAAGGTGAAGAAGTCAGACAGTAATGAAGGAGCACAGCGTGCTATGGAGAGGCAGACAAATATACAGTTGATATATGATTATTCTGTTCTTCACATCTGTTATAATCAGTGGGTATTCTCGCTGTCCTCTGCTGGTTAAAGGCCTGCAGCTATCTGCATGTACAAAACAGGTCGCTCTGCCGCATGGCTGTTACCAACATATGGCCCCCAAATTAACTGTCTGTGTAAGTCACATGTTATTAGTTTAAATCATTCTGTATTATTTTATCCTATGTAACAAGACAAAATGTTCCTATGTTCCAGTGAAGACGGTAGTAGACTTTAATCATCGTGGTAACGACGATAAATGAAGCGTAGTTCGATGTAGAAGTTATTTGATTTGGTGGATACACAGCTTACATAGATGACGAGGTTTTTTTTGAAAGGATGTAAATAGTGGAGGAGGTTTAAACACAGTCAACTTCAGTAATAGTAATAATAGTAATAGTATTAGTAATAGTAATAAGAGTTCCTGCACAGTGACAAAATGCTTCACAGTGCTTTTCTGTTAAAACCAACAGTTTCCACAAGTGTTCATATAACATAACTTCAGTTTTAAAAGTTCAAACTGTTGTCATACCAGAAGTGATTACAACGAGTTCCAAGTAAATATTACAAACCTTTGAGCGAGACCACAACGACAGGCGTGAAGCGGGGGAGAAGTTATCGAGCCTTCGGTGTTTGAAACCTCAAATGTGAATTGCAACAGTTCACCTCCAGGCGTTGGAACCTTTTCTTGGTCTCATCAAATCCAGCTGTGTCTCCCAGCAGCCTCGGGTGGTGGCTCGTCCTCGTTGGCTGCCCAAGGAGGCGAACAGGCACGGGGAGGCAGGGACCGGACGGCTCTTCGCTCTACCAACCCCTGCCAGCGCCTCAGAAGCCGCCGAGCTCTCCAAGCGATGTCACAGAGAACTTCAAAGAGCCCAGATTAATTGTGAGTGTGCTGATCTGGATGGCGAGACTCCTCAAACCGTTGGGAATCTCGCCGCCACACCACCAGGACAGACGCTTTGTCACTACAACTCTTCAATATCTTAAGTTTGCAGATGGGGGGGGGGGGGGATCACCTATTGGGGACAAACCAGTTATTTCTCTGTGAAACAAACACACCCTAGGCACAGATGTTTCCCACTGCAGACACGAGCACCGTTCCTGTTGGTTGCTTTGAGTTTCATCAGAATTACTTTGCATGGCTGTTTCATCAGAACATCTCTCACGGATGTCACGTTACGTCTACGTACAGTGGCAACAGTGAAATGACACCCAAGCATAAATGTAGGACTAACAATGAAACCGTTGTTTTTTTCGCAATTCCAAGTTGCAAAGGTCCAGATTGACATCTGTAGAAAATATCAATCTTACCTTTGCTTCATGGCGAGAAAATGAACTGCAGAGGAAAATTAAACAAGTTCTGCTTCGGGGTCAAACATGAACCGCTCACTGTTTTTGTGTTGTCCTTATTCTCTATTGGAAACATGCTGGTTGCCATGGGGACGGCGATGCTTACCTTGCATCTTTATACCCCCTGAAGGAGGACAACACGGCAAGAAGCGACATTTAAAGAGACATGCAGCGTAACCAATCGACCTGAAGAGGAGCTGGTCAGGAAGTGTGAAGTCCACCAATACCAATCCAACCTTTAATCAGAGGGCAAGTTCACTGTGTGTGTGTGTGTGTGTGTGTGTGTGTGTGTGTGTGTGTGTGTGTGTGTGTGTGTGTGTGTGTGTGTGTGTGTGTGTGTGTGTGTGTGTGTGTGTGTGTGTGTGTGTCCTACATTTGAAGCTGCTCGGTCCAATGTTAACACCAGCTGCTGTCTGTATCGCTAATTATAGCCTCCACAGCGCAGGCTCCCAGGGCAAGACTGGAGGTCAGGTTACTCCTTCCCACAGTTCTCCAACACACACACACACACACACACACATGCACACAAACACGCTTAAACACACGCACGTGGACTCAGCTAGACATTTCTTCACTTATTTACTCTTCACTTTGACCTCTGTTGGACAAGCTGAGGCACTTAGAGGAAATACAGTATATTTCCCCCGGAGAAGGTTGGGGAGATTTAGAAGTTGTAAGTTCTGAGCACTTTATTCTTAAAGTTGCTGTCAAGGACAGGAAACAAACTGTTTGCTCTCCTGACATCCCGCGAATCAATAAAGCTATGCAATAAACAAGAGCGGGATATGTGACAGTATTGTCTAATTAAATTTACAGCTGTAAATGAACGCCAGTTTTATTTGCAGCGAGCTATTCTGTATAGGTGTAATCAGAGAGGGGGATGTGGGCCTCTCGGAGGAGGAAACACTGATGAAATATCAGCTGTTAGCCGCTCCCGGCTGCCTCCATCATTATAACATGATTAATAAGCTGTATGGCTGAGGCACATGGCACAAGAGACATTAAGACCTTTATCTTTTCACTTCATTCTACCTCCTTTCCTTCTTTTGATCATTTGCTTCCTTACACCTTGTTTTCTTCCTCTCCATTCCCCCCTCCCTCCCTCCCTCCCTCCCTCCCTCCTATCGTCTCTATTTTGGACCCTCAGAGGGGGCAGGGTGACTCTCAGAGGGTCGACCTGCTTCTCCCTGCTCATTTCTCCATGCACGTCTCCCCCGCTTTCCTAAACGAGTTCTTGAAGGAAAACAGAAACCCTCAAGAGCAACTCTGGGTTTTTTTTTTTTTTTTTGTTGTTGTTTGTTTGTTTCAAAGAAGACAGAAGAAATGCTTGATGGATTTTTGTACATTTTCTCCTGTGGGGAAGTTTTAGTGTATTTTTAGGCCTGCTGTGATCCAGCTTAAAGACAATTGTTTTGTGCTTTTCGGTGCCGGATTTGAGTGTTTCCTTTTATCATCTTTTTCTCACAATCAACTGGGGCCAAAAAGGATTTAACAAAGGAGTTACATGAGTGTTTCCATGGTAACGCTGCATTACCAGAGCCTTTGAAGGACCAAAGGTTATCAGTGAACATCCAGCCACCCTAAAGACTAAGGTACTTTAAAAATCCATTTCACTCCAGCTGAACTTTACCTTAACGATCTGATGCTGTATGTCTTTGTACAGTCCACAGGTATGATTAATTATTGTCTTTTAAAATATCCAATGAAGGTTGGCTGCCAATCAGGGCTTACCGTTTAATTTAAAAAGTAAAAGACCAATTGTACGACATTAGCTGCTTTCGAGATCTCATAATTTGTTCCTGCGAGGCCTTTGCATGTTCTTCCTTCACGCGTGTGGGTTTTGTCTGAGTACTTCTTTTCCCCCCTGCAGTCAAAAAACATTCATTTGAGTTTAATCAGTGACTTGAAGTTGCCTGTAGAAGTGCGATTTTTGGTGCAAAAAGGACAGAAATACATTTAAAAAAATCACAATTTTGTAAGAAAACTGCTTTTCAGACAGTAACATTCCTCCTGCAGCTGAAACATGGCACTTTTACCAAATAAAATATGCACGTCTGAAGAATTTTGCATCTTTAAATGGACATGATGCTTGAAAGCCTGAAGAGTTCTAAGTATCCAGTATTTTCAAAAGAAAAGATATACGCTATCCTTTTCCTTCTTTAAATCATCAGGAGATCTTTCAGGTTGCGTCAGGGAGTCCTGATCCACACGTTGGCTGTGACTACATTACAAAAGCATCACTCTGTTGTTAAGTTGATCAATATACTTTTTGTCCATTCGTCGTGTTTTGCCATTAGGTAATTTGTTAAATGTAACCAAGAAGAGTGAGTGATGAATTTCGATTATCTGCACCTAAAAGCTCCACAGGTGAGATTATAAATGTAAAAAAGCTTTTATCAGGTTAGTGTTAGTATTTCCTCTCTTTTGTGTGCAGTGTTTAATCAGTGGTAGTGGAGGATCTAGCTGATCTTTTATATTATATTATATTATACCAATTCAACAATGCCAAAATATGAATGACAAGGGAAAACTCTGGAAATGTTTTGGGGAAAGTCCAGAAATACAAGTAAAGGTATAAATGTACCCGTGCAGAAGATATCGAGCAGTTGTAATTGGTTGAGATGGAGCTTTCGTTTAAAAATGCATTACAACTAATTACATCAGCCATTGGGATTTAAACATGAATACCTCAAATGGGTCCTAACATATATCTGAGTACTCGTGTGAATCGTGTGAAAAAGCAGAAAGATTCTCAGCTCTAATCCACAATCAGTTTGATCTGCACAGCTTTATCTAAGACGATGTACTGCTCATCTGAACTCCTCCCCATTTGGCTTCTGAGGATTCCAGCAACAGGTGGATTGGACCTTTACGCTCAGTGTAACAATAAGAATAAATTATAAAACCTTGTTACAATTAGAAACCAAAACTACCCGCTGATTTGGGGAAAATGTGGCGTGATGCACTAGATTCGTGCATGATTGCATTATGGAAGTTAAACCAAATCAATGTAGAGTTTTGTTTAGCTGCACAGGAGCCTTCTCCCCTCATAGCAAGGTTTTCTCTGTGTGTTACAGGTTCTTCTAACGGTCCAAAATCATGTGTTTGAGGTTAACTGTTGACTCTGAATTGAGTGTACATGATAGTCCTTCTCTCTGTTTGAGCTGTGGTGGATTGATGGTGTACAACGCCTCCGCAAATTGTCGGCTCAAACCTTAAATTGGATATATACATTTTTTTTTTTTTAAAAATGGTTGAATAGATGGATGGTGGTTTTGATTGACAAAAAGCTTGTACTGTATATGATGTTCACCTGTCCTATTTGAGAACTGAGCCACAGTGCTTGAGGAAAAGCTGCAGTCCTGACAGCGCCGTGTTGTTAGATTCACAATGAGGATGGCCCGGCAACGGAATGGTCCATTAGGAGGAGGAACATATTTGTCAGAAAGTTGTTGCTCTCAAAACAGCTTTCAGTGACTCACAATTTGGACCAAGCTGCTGTCGCCTCTCTTTTGCCGTCAAACGCCATCGAGGAGCGAGCGCCCACATTGTTCGAATTGAGTTCATTGCTTTTGTGTGGAGGAGCAGCAGTTGGTGTGTGTGTGTGTGTGTGTGTGTGTGTGTGTGTGTGTGTGTGTGTGTGTGTGTGTGTGTGTGTGTGTGTGTGTGTGTGTGTGTGTGTGTCAAGATCAGCTCGGCACCTCGTGGTAGCGACAGGTGGGCAGGGTCATCTGATTTTGAAGAGAGGACAGACATGTACTTATGTTAAATGGAAAATGTGAGCAGACTGACAGGAAGTAGAGAACGTGGTAGAGCCTTACAGTAATCGCGGGTTTGGAAAGCAGACGGTGAAGTGGATGATTGCAAAGTGCAGCCTTTCCTTTTCCACCTGCTGGAGGACGTGTTGACTGCACTCCGGTCTCCTGTCATTGGAACATTGTGGCAGTTTTACCTACTGTGAATCAATACGTTGGCCTGACGAACCGTTTCCAAGGCTTTGCCTGATCAATGGTCAGCTTCTTTTTTTTTTTTTTTTTTTTTTTAAATCTCACATACAGACAGACAGACAGTTTCAATTCAACTTCTGAAATTACAATCGCACGTACACACTGGCCGCTGCTCATCGGATCAATGTGCAGCTTTCTTGAATCTCTCACACGCACGCAGACGTTAGAGCCGGTGTGGGTAGAATTATGTTGAATTGATTTTGCCGTTTGTTATCCGAATGCAGCAACAGAAAGGTCAACCCGAGACCTGCGACTGAATCAAAACACATCAATTCCTCACATTACACAACCATCCTGTATACTGCATGATAGGTAGGTAGGTATTATTATTTTTCAATATTTTTCCATTAACTCCTGCATTTCCTTGTTAACTGCTTTCCTTTAAAGTTTGTGTGGTCGAGCTAATAGGATTAATGTAGCCAATTTTACTCAAGTGATTAGATTTACCTCACAAGAAGAAGTATTGTGAGCGATAATGTGGAATGAATCAGGCGTTGAGGTATCTGTGTGCATAGATGTCGTTTAATTAGGGGGCAGTCGGGGCATGGCTGTGACACTGTAGTTAGTGGATATCAAATGGCAGCAAAGCTGAAAATCACCATATATTTCTCGGAGTGTGACTTGACTGTCATTATAAACATCTCGTACGGACTTGCACGGAGCGTACAGAGATTTGCATCCTTCATTATTGGTCAGTTTCGCCTTAAATCAAATCTCCGGTGTCGGTTTGACTCCATATTTTGCAGAAATGCCCTGTGAGAGGCACCCAGACAAACCTAAGTCGTCTCAACCACCAAATAATGAGCACAAACAAGCTAACACGGGCACGCAATCACGTTGTGGCACACGACCCCGCTGCTGAACAAACGAAGAAAACTTGCTTGAGAGAGGTAGTTTGTCTTGTGGCACCGATTTGTGTGATGCATTGTAATCCGCCCTGTTGTCTCCAGTTCTCTCATCTTGCTTCGCTCCTCAAATCGGTCGTTCTTTTTCTCACGTAGAAACACAAATCGTACCTGAATGACTCACTGACATCTAAGTAAGTAAAAATGATACTTTACATGCAGTTACGTAAACTGGCCTAAGTGATGAATTAATATTAATGTTCTGTCAACATTGTGCCGTGTACTTTGCTCTGTTTAGAAAACTAAACACATCTTCTCCGGGTCTCTACTGGTGCAGGGATCAGCTATGGAAGTCAGGGTACTCATTTCCCTTCAGAAGCACAGTCAGTACATGGCTGCTTGAACCTCATTGATTTATTGATGTTGGCACTTTGAATGGCGAGGTCATCATTAGCTGAGGCCTATAAAAAAATGTTGGAATGCAGTTTTTACCAGGACACTTGGAGCAATAATATGCTGTCATTTGAGTTAAAGGGCAAATGGATGAAAGCTGACATACACTGTATTCTCAGAATTTTACAGAGGTGTCACAAAGCTGTGCATGTAAAGGTCATGGGGAGTGTTGTTTACCTTGTAAAACAGCTGAATGAGGCTTTCTGGAGTTTTGGAGGCAACGTAAGGCTTGTAAATGTGTTTTTTTTATGTGACTTGATTAAAGCATCGAAAACTCATCATACAAAACCCAGTGAAGTTTTCCATGTTAAAGAAGCCAGTTATCTTTTCGCTATTTCAACATCCATGCTAGGCTGCTGTGGCTCAGGCGGAGAAGCGTCTTACCTTCCAAGGTTTCAAGGTTCAATTCCCAATATCTGACTTGCGCCGAAGTGTCCTTGGGCAAGACACTGAAAGAATTCAGTGTCTTGCATTGCAGCTTCGAGCCTTGTCATCATCAGTGTATGTGAGGTAATTGAGGTTAGTGGATACTGGGAACCAGAATATATGGTTTTCGTTCTTTTTTTTTTTTTTTTAATGAATTTCAGGGGTCAAACCGCTATGAATGACTCCAGAAAAGAAGCTCAAATAACAAAGTAGGAAAAACAAAACATTATATTTAAAATAACAGGATTAACCAGAGTCCTTACATGTGAGTTATATAGTGGAACACATTTCATATCTGTCATTTACCTTTGATTGTTAAGAGAGAGAAAAAGCAAAACGCTTCACCCGCCTGTATTTTTATAAATTTCAAAGACTGCACATACAGAATGTGCACAGATCAGGCTTACTGAATTCACAGCTGAAACCTAATTTCCATTACTAGTTTGTGACTTTAAAAGGCAAAATCAGGCAGCACAAACCCAACAGATCAAGACAAAGAGACCTAAACAATGCACAACGGTGAAAGAAATAATGAGAACATAATTACAATATAATTAGTATTCATTGGGCATTATATCTGACACTACATCTGGTGTAATTCCCTATTACATTATGCCACGTTTGTAAGGGTGCATTTGGTGGATGAGCAGCAGAGCTTGGTATGTGGGTGGTGCCCATGAAAAACCTATCAAACCTTTACTGCCAATGTCAAGCAGCTGTTTAACTTAATTGAACAAAAGCAACACAAACACAGAACTATGTGAAATATAAATCAAAATACTTGGGCCGTAACACAGTAACCTGACCACAATGAAGATGACTCAGCTGTGATGTTGATGGTTCACTCCAGTATGCAAACCTGTTCTGTTTATTCTGCTGAGGACTCAACGTGGTGTTTTAACCTGAGTGGGAAGGTCCCTTTGTCAACCTGTTGTTTGTGTTTATATATGAGGACATGTTGTATAAAAAAAACAACAACATTCTGCACAGCTGGAATTGGTGGATTTTATATACAAACACACAGGCACACAAGCTTGCTAAACAATTGTTTTAATTGTCACCTTTCCTCTCTCGCCAGATCTCTTCAACAATGGGCATTCAGAGCAACGGCAGGGAGGCAGTCCCTGCATCTCAGCCTAATCAGAGGACGTTTCTGGATGATATTATCGTGACCTTTAGCTCCCCGATGGCCTGGCTGCTGGTTGTTGCACTGATCATCACCTGGTCAGGAGTAGCTATTGTTTTGTTTGATCTGCTTGATTATGAGACACTCGCAGGTAATGTGTAATTTTTGTTTTGAGTAGACGTTTTGCATTTTAATATCATTAAAATGTTCACATATCTGAATCCAAATGTTATTGCACATGTTTTTGACCCTTTTTTGTCCACTCATGCATTACCCATCCTTCACATCTCAGTCACATTCCATCCAAACATTTCTCGATGAAACTCTCAGACATTTTTGAAGCAGACTTCAAAAGTGTTTTTTAGCTCTCATGAAGGTCATTTTCAGCGTTGCCCATGTGTCAAGATGAAGGACTCACACTTTACGCCAGTGCTCGTGGGTAATCACGCAATGCGTTACCGTCTGTGTTGCTTTAATCATGATTATGTTTAAGGCAACACAAAGTGTGATTCCTGCTCACGTCACAGATGGACATACTGAAAATGATTTAAAGAAATGTTTTTTTTCCTCACGTTCACACATCTTCCCACTTCCATCAGTTTATGTACAAGTGTAATCACTGTGTACATACTCCTCATTTCCCCTAAAAATCTGACTCATACACTCGTAGAATAGATTGAAAGGCTCAACCAGTAAAAACAGTCACTGTGTCTGTTGCAATATCGAGAAATAGCAAATAAGAAAGTTCCTTTAATAAGGTGGTTTAGATTGACCTTAATGGACTTTTCTGTACCGTCTGCTGCAACTCTGAAAGCAGCTTTGTTTTCTCTCCCTTCTTCATCCTGTTATCTCACTTTTGTGACTTAATTGTCTTCAGTGATTGCACTTTCTGTGATCCCACTTTAATTACTCTATTGTCCTGAGATGACAGAAAATGAGTTTCTATGAGATTACAACAATGTTACTCACTGATTAAAAAGTGAATGTAACAGTCAATATCTCACCACCCGTAAACATGTCTTGTCACTGCTTTCCATGGTAAGGCTTAGAAATCCATGAAAACAATGGCTTTATACAGTTAGATAATACAACAGACATTGAAAATCAGAGCGCTACGTTAACAATAATTAAACATTAGCTGTAAGAGGATTACTCAGCACCGAATAGCTATGCCGGAAAATTCTCTCTTGTCATATTTTGAATAATACTGTGTGTGTACAGTATATTCAGACTGAAGCAGAGATTTTTTTTTTATGGAAACCACATGTGAGGTTAAAATGGTGAGAAGGGACAATTGGTGGCAGTTTATCAACATACTGTTACCGTCATACCGTGTTGCTACTTATATTAAGCTACAGTAACTGGAAAAAAGAGGAAGCACATATCAGCACATAGATTAATAATCGATAATTTAGCCACTGGTCTCCTCTAGTTTACCCAGCAGATTGACTTAAACAGCGAAACCTAAACATTTATCTACTTTGGTTGATATACTTGGGCTATCATCCAGGAAAATTCCCCCTTCCCCTGTGTGTTTTCTAACAAATTGAACTGCTCTTTTTCGGAAACTTCTTGGACCAGTAACACTGCGCATCAGTGCCGGCTCAATAAACTTCAGTGAATAAACTTGACTCACAAAGGTCAAACTGCTACTGATCCAGCCTCCACACAAAAAGGGGAATAAATCACCCTGGATATCCCGGAGTGCAGTTAATTTACTGCCATAATGACCTTTCTATCAATTCTACGCATATCTGCTCTATCACCACTTTCTACCACACATCACCATGCATTCGGACTATTCTAGAAGGATAGTCCTGCCTCACACCGTCCAACATGCTCATCTTTAACTCCTCTCCTCACTCTCTTCCTCCCCCTTTTTTCACCCCCACCATCCCTTCACCTCCTCTCCATCCTCATGCTGTCAATCACCTGCCATCCCATCCAAAGACTACACATCATACTGTGACGACCCCGTGTGTTTATATCCTGGTAAAACCCACAACAACAACAACAGTTTGATGCACTGCTTGCTTGTAGAGCGCTGCCTGCGAGTCGAGCATGAACAGAAGTGACCTCTGTGAAGCATGTGTCTGTTTTTTTTTTTTCACTTTATGTCGCTTTGAATTCGACATACTAACGCGTGAATCAATGCCAAATCCGCACCAAGCAGGTGCTGCACCCTGATAAAAGTCTTTGAGAAGGAAGTGCTTTTACAAAGATTCGGAAACTAAACTTGTGCCGCAATTCGAGAAGCCATCCGTTTGAGTGAAGCCAAAGTGCCTCAATCATAAAAAGTAGTCTTAATGGGTAGGTCGCTCCTGTTGCTGCAGATTCTTTGATATTTTGCATTTGGACTATAGTCAGTCATTGCTGAAGAAAACATTTTTTAAACCAGATTTACAGATAGAAGAAAAAAAAATAGCCTTGAGAGAAAACCTTTTCACTTTTTCTTTGTTGTGTGACATTTCAAAATGGACTCTTAAAAACTATTTTCTCATACAAGTGAAATGCATTCGCACTGAAGGTTCAGGGAAAGTGTTTGTGACCGGTCGTGAGGTCATAAAAGAGATGAAAAAAATACTGTATGTCTGGGATAGTAAACGCAAGACTTCAAATTGTTGATTGTTGGACAGTGGACACAGTTCTATTATTATTCTTGTTTTAAATCAATAAATCAATGAAACTACAGTTGACATGACACAAGTCAAGGAGGAAGTGATGCAGTGGTTAGTCCTGTAGTCTCAACAAAAATGCTCCTGGTTTGAACTTGTTGGCCAACGCCAACCTTTCTGGATAGATGGATGGAACCATTTATGTAGAACCTTACTGGAATTAATTTCTTGGACAGTACATTATTTCATGTACATGATATATCATATTCGGAACATGATTTCATCAGAAACCCTACTTCAATTTTGGCTTCTACAGCTCATAACATTATTTGTTTTCACCAATTGTTATGTTTGGCTCAGGAGAGGTGGACTCAAGATGCCAGACACTGAAAACCAAGGCTGTCATTTCATTACAAAAAGGGGAAACCAAAAATCAAAGCCCATAAGTTCAAAGGAGTGTTTTCCTCAAGGGCCACAGAGAGACAGGAACACTGAAGCACAGCGGACCAGCCTCGCAGAGACACAGAAACGCAGATGGGCTGACAGCCAGAGGAAAGCCCATTATATAGCAAAGCCACCGGGTGACGACAATCACACACTCAGGCACAGGTGAAAGACATCAGGGCGGGAACAGCAATCGGACACGAGAAGCAGAATCCGAATCGAACAACAAACAGGAGTCACAACATGAACCCTGACACCAATAGACCCCGACTACGATGGCTCATGAACACACTTCTGAACAGAAAGTCCCATTCACAACGCTGAAATCTACAGGCATCAAATGGGCCAGTGTTTTTTGAGTCTTTAGGTAAATCACTTAAAATCACTAATTATTTGGAGAATATCAAACTGCACATAAAGACTGTACAACAAGACTCTACCAGCTTCAAATCTTGATTTACCCGGAGCATTAAAGCTCTGATATAAAGCCTCCATTCATTTATTTATTCACTAAAACTCCGTGTCTTGTTGGTCCTCTATCAGCTGTAAACAGCTTGTGTTTATCAAGCCTCTCAGCTACAGATGGGTGGCAAATTAAAGGAAAATACAACAAAAAGGTGGTTGGCCATCGTGAGCTTCCAAAATAGACTCAGAGCTCCCTGACGTCATCTCTGCAATTTACTAAAACACGGCTGGAGAAATGCACAGCAATATTGGGAGAAAAATAATTTCAAGCCTTGATTAGAGTTCTTGCTTGTTCAAAATTTCCCAAGGGGTTTGATATCTGGTGGAAATTGTAGCCACAATAAAGGATGCCTATACAGAATACAAACATGTATTTAAATGCTGCTTCAAACAGCAGCATCTGCTTCCAGTATGTCCATATGTTCGTATTTAGTCCAAACTTTTTTGTAATTTGTCGCTCAGCAGTGAGTCTTTACTCCGACTTTTCTGGTGAGAGACAATTCTCCACCCGTGCATGTAGAACCTGGAACTGCATGTGTTTCCTCTGGACACTGTAGGTCGTCAATGACAATGAGGCTGAGCGACAAACAAGCTTAAAATAGACCTTCAGTCACCGACTGCTTCATGAAAACAGCCAATCAGCCGACTTCAATAGGAATTTGTTGTACAATTTAACAAATCTATTCCGGCGTGGGGCTCACATGAATATCTCGACATATCATAGAAATAGATCGCATAAAAAGTTTTGAGGCTTTACGTCTTGAGCTTGATTGTGGGGTCCCGGGTTGACATCAAGTTTAGACAGAAAAACAAAACAAGTCTCGTTGCAATGACTTCCTGAGGCGATTCCTATAAAAAGGAGCACACAAATAGAAACTTCTTCTACATAAAATGCAGAGATGACAAAGAAAATGGATTTAGAGTTTCACTAGTCACCTTTTCAAACCCTTGTTTTTCATCCATCTGACAGAAAGGCAGAAACAATAGTAATTCTGGAAGCTTTCGTTTCTCCTTTAAGAGGGAGCGTGCTTAAATTCAGACAGATGGAAAACATGTATTGATGGTAATCTGCTGTTTATTTTCGAGTTCAGACATTGCTGATGGGCTTGTAAAACTAAAATACACCATGTGTTCACAATATCTGTCGTTTGGCAAAAGAAAGAAGGAAAGAAAGAAAGAAAGCATAATTTTGATTTTCTTTTCCAGCTCAGACGTACACTTTAAACTACTTTATGCTCTTCTTGTCTGAGGGGTTTTCAGACCCTCCTGGGTTCTTCACTCTGCTGCACATTTCTGTGTTTTGGTTTTTTTCTCCAGTCCTCTTCTTTGTGCGCTATCATATTGATGTGTCTGCTAAACTTCACAAAACCAAGAAACAATGGCACAGAGGTAAAGAGGTGTGGCGATGGGGGGATCAGAACATAAAAGTGAGGTTGTGAGAGGAAGTAGATTTAAGGAGCACACAAAGAGGATGAGCGAACGGGGGGAAAGAAAGAAAACGTGAAGGAGGAAGGTGAGGCAGACGAAAGACTGCGTGACTAAGTCACTTAGACAAAGAGGAGGCAGAGTTGTCTCCGTCTCTGGCGGTGTGTCTGGTGTGCCAATCAAAGAAATGTCAGTGCATTAATCAGTTGTTTGTGGGGCTCCATTACCCTTTTCAACTCCTCCACACTGGGCGAGAAACTGGCAGAAAGGACCTTCCGCCCGGGCGAGGGAATATCAAAGAGATCCGCAGAGAAAATCAAAACACTGCATTTAGCACTTTGAAGCCAACGACTGCGACAATAAGCAGGCATGAGACTGGAGTACTAACCACAACACCATTAAATGCATCACAACTGGGAAAAGTCGCACTAAATAGAGTGTGAATTTAAAAGTGGCGGCATCTGACACATTAGACTGGAAACAAGTTGCACTTAATAAAGGTGCTGCATTCAGTTATTTATTGAATTAGTTCAAAAAGTGTTGCAGTGCTGCAAAAATACCAAAAACACACGTGTGAATATGGTTTTATGAAAAAGTTTCAGTCAAAACACAATAAGTTGTGAATAACTTGTATAATATAGTTTTTTTTTTAGTAACTTAACTTGTTAAATGACAACAAAAGACCGAAGTTAAAGTATGGGAGGAGGAATACCGAATGAGCCCCGTGGACTCCAACACAGAGGTCTGAAATATCAGGGGCCTGTACTACGACGCTGGACTTTCTCTTATCGAGACAACTTAAAAGATTAACCCTGGGTTTTCCGTACTACGATGCTCGCTCACTTCTCAACGGGATAAATCACCCCGGCAACTTACGCTGAATGTCTAACCGGCTCCCGAGCAGCTTATGCTCTCGACAAGCGGTCAGAGCTCCGCCTCCTGACCAATCAGATCTCTTGGGAAATGACCTGCCTGTTCTTAAGTGATCGTGATGGTGCGCGGTATCAGTGCTGAGCTGCAGCTGAGCGGAGAGGAGAAATTAACTTAGCGCGATCTTTTTGACATAATAAAATAAATCCTGGTCACTGAGGTTTTGAAGGATGTTTTTGTTCTTGACTTGTTCCAAGACTGTTTAGCTCCACGAGGGTTGATCTGGAACAATGAGGTAAATGATCACACCTGACAGAACTGCACAAACATGAATTTATGGAAGGCAGAACTACTGATGAATTAATATTCCAACACAAAACACATTCACACGGGGGGAAATCAGCCTCAAAACAACCGGATAGAAAACGTTTATCTAAAAGAAGTGCAGTGAGGAAGTTCAGCACAACACATTTCTGCCGTAACAAAGTGAACCTGAGTGATCAGTGTGCCGTGCTCTCCGTTTATATCACTGATGAATTAATATCGTATAATCCCCACGAAGTCACGCACTAACAAGTCAGGAATTCTTCATATTCTCAGAGAATAACTGCTCCCTCAGTAATCTGTAGACTCCATGTGTGTGTGTGATCGATCATGTGAACGCGCACACGTAGGTTTGGGTTTAACCAGCGTGTTGATAACCTGCTTCATAGTAACGGTGACCAGGATCACGCGTGTCTGAATAAGTCAACCCAGGAAACGGAGAGAGATCCTGGATATGTTGATCACGGTTCGTAGTACAGGCCTCGGGAGTCCCTTCCTCACATCCTAAATACAACAGTTTAATACATGTCAGAAAAAGAAACTAAACTCAAACAAGATGGAAAGAGACGTAAAATAAAGAGCCACTTCCAAGACACCGAAAATCATGGAAATATGTAAAACCATCCATATGTGACAAAGAAAACCACCGAAAAGCTCTGAAATGACAACTTTTATACTACAAAACCAATTCAAAGAGTTTTAACACAAAATAAATAGGACAAAAAGATTTTTTTTTTTTTTAAATGCATAGAGCAAAATGCATGTAACAAATTCTTAAAAAGTATCTGCAGAACAGAAGCAAAAGTACTACATATTCTGTTTTGTGTCTCTTTCAGTCTCTTTTACGAAAAATAGAGACCTTTTATACAATAGCATCTATCTCTATCTGTCAATGAGTTTTAATAACTATAAAGCAGCACTGTGGCTTTTTATTCACAAAAGACAAATGGTAATCAGTCTTTGACAATTTCAAACTAAGTTCAGTATCACTCCTGGTGGCACATAAAGTTAAGCGTTGACCTTCTGTTTGGTAGACGTTCAGTTTAGTCTTTGGTGTAAGTGGCAATGATTAGACCAACCCAAGTAAAAAAAGAGCAGCTGCAAAAACACTGCGCAGTTATTACAAATGCCATAATTTGTGTCATTATACACATTTACAATATTAGGCTTGTTAATTGTTGGATTTCAATCTAGATCTTGATCAGATGGTAAACAGCCAATGAAGAGGGTTGCTTAATAACCCATACTCCGCTTAACCTGAGGATTGATTTAAATGGTTTCCTTTGGAAAAAATAACAACAAAAAAAACAACCTATGTCATTATGCTTATTGCAAAAATTCCCTGTGATGGATAATGCTAGCGAGTAACACAACCTTGTATTATGTAGACAATGTCATTGGTGCATAAACAAGTAAAAAAAGCATCGGGGATGTTTTGCTTTGAATCTGCAGTTGCACATTTCTCATTTGCCATGTCTTCTGCATCATGGTCTGCATGACAAATATGCAGTGTGTGGGATTTATGCATCATGTTTTCTGCATTTCAGTAAACAAAAAATTTTTAAAAAAAAAACCCAGCACAAATAATCCTAGTCTGTGGCTGTGAATGATTGATAACTAGAAATTGGTATTCAGACAATGGCTGCTGATCATTGTATTTCCCACATGACTTTCTCTCTCTCTCTCTATTATGTGCTTTTCCCCTCTATTGTTCGCCCTTTTTTCCCCCCCCTCCCTCAGCACCCTGTATATAGCTACTTCACATCCTCGCTCTTTCTGTTAATGTCATGTTTGTGTGTCTCTCTCCCTCTCAGGTCTCCCTCCTCCTCCTCCTGCCATTGCCAGGAGAGGTTTGAAGGCTAGAGGCAAGCAGAGACTTCTAAGCTATCACATTCACATTCACTCCCTCGTACAAAAATTTAAATAATCTAATATTATGCTGTATTGCTCTCGGTGGCAACCTGCTGTGAACAAACAGAGTCTTACACTAATATAATGAACAATATCAGAGTGCAGGAGCTCAGAAAGCCACATGGGGTGAAGAAAATAACACCTACACATGCTTTTTATTTATATGGTACATATCTGTGAATGCCCATGTGACCGTGAGTTGGCACCCTCGCGCCTTTTACTGAAACAAAGCAGAGTTCTTCATGAAAAGAGCAGAAAGTTTTCAATGGAGGAGCTTGATTACTTCGGCAAATTGTCAGAATGATGGATACCTCATGAAAGTGATTAATAAGTGGACTGCAGAGCGATTCAAGGCGACTGTCTCCATCTTGAGTCTTATAATCAGTCATTCAGCCAATTTAAATGGAAGGAAGTATCCGCTGTGTTGTTTGATGTCAACGTGCGCCTCACTCTCGACAAACACAGAAAGATGGTAATAAAGCAATAAAATGGTTGTGAGGTGATGAGACGCCAGATAATTGGTCTGCGTGAAGGCTATGGAGCAACTCTCAGTAGGCTGACGTTATTGTGACAACAGTTGCTGACGTTATTCGCAGGTGAAAAGTCCAAGGGCTTATCGCCAATCCACTCTGCATGAGGGTCGGCGGAGTGAAGAAAAAAGTATAGCACAGTACAAGCTGACCTTTAAAGTTTCATGTAACGGCTGTGTTTAACTGTACCACATGCAGCTTTTGGAACGTCCGACAGCGATACAGAAATTTTTAAGGAGAAGTTTGCAAGGTGATTGCTCACAGTGTCTCTCCAAGAATATCCTTTAAAGGGATAAGTTTAAAGGAGAAAAAAAAAAAAGAAGCTGTTTGATAAAAGACTGGGGGTCTTTTCTCAAACAGCTTCTTTTTTTTTAAATAAAATTCAGTTTGCCTCTAAAACACAGGGTATCGCCTAAAGAATGAACATAGAAAGAGAAAACATCAAGCTGTCCTGCTTCAGATCTGGTACATAATCAGGAATGGTGCTGGGGGTCCACGATTGTAATTTCACTTACACAATGTAACTTTGCTTCTGATAAAAACACACAATTTATCTAATCATCGTTGGTTCACAGATCAAATGCCACAACTTATTCTTTATAGCTTTTGTTTGAGAAATCAGCTCTTAACATATATTTATCACTCAAGTAAATTGACTTGATTCAAAGTAACTTGTCATTTGAGTTAAATCTTTCGAAAAGTTTATGTACTTGTATGAATATCTAAATATTGTATAAATACAATTTAACCAATGCAACAGTTGTACTTCAGTAGACATTCTCAGTACTCGTTCTGCCTTTCATAAGGAGTAACAAAGATTGTATCGATAATGGGAAATTAGCTGAAATAGAAAATCTGTGCGGTCTTTTTCAAATTTATATAATGCATTAGACTTCCAGAACTCAATATTGGACTCTGTTTAAAACAAACCAAAACTTTTCTTTTCTGGATCTAACGGAATGGTTTAGGTTATTAAATCCAGCTCCAAATATTTCAGCCCATCAAATATGTTTTAGGTGTAATTAGGATGTCATCGAAGATCTTGGCCGTCCTCGCACCACTGCTCTCCGACAGCCAAACTACCCACTCCGTTGTTTATGATGTGACTGCACTTCTTCTTCGATGATGGTTATATTGTTTAGGGAGACTGTGGAAATCAAATATTTTGAGCCAAGGACGTGTCAAAGTAAATACGATGAGAAGAAGGTGAAAGTTGCAGCTGAAAGACGAGTTCCATCAAACCTGAGTGGAATGAAAGAGTCGGCTTCAAGAAGAGGGTCAGAAGGAGCTACAGAAACACGTTGTCTCCGCAATTTGTGTGCGAGACAACATGTGGCTCCACACACCAATAATATTGACAACATGATTCTAAGCTGTATGATTTTAAACAGTGTAGTTCTATACATGGGTGTGAAACCTTATTCTGGATGGGCTCCAGGATTTACCTGCTCCGAGGCTGTCAAAATGAGACTGAAATAAAACATTTTCTATAATATAGAGAAGATCTTTGAAGGCTCCTGCTTGGCTCCTGTGTGTTGGTGTGTGTCAGCAGTTTGCTTCACTGCAATGTTTTGACAAATCCATGTCCACAGCCAGTCTTACAAGCAATCTGTAGGGTTGCCGCTCAAAAAACTGTTAGAAACCACTGATTTAAAACAACACACCACAGTCAAAACACAAGAAAATGGCTTTCTATTGAGATTTACTTCGATTTACTATTCTCCTCTGCCCTTTTTGTAGGTGTTCGCCCAATAAAGTCAAGCCCTGCCGGAGTCGCTGGTCTCGTCTCAGCCCCGGAGAGCTCTGATTGGCTGGAGATGTTGTGGTCATTTGCGGCCAGCTTGGTGGCCCCCGATGAGGAGGAGGAAGGTATTCACCAGCTAACTGAAACCCTCACATGTAAGAAAACATCAGCTCATGCCCATTAACCCCGGAACGGCTGCAATGCTTAATAACAATAATCAATTAACTAAATACAGAGCTCATTCTGCCTAACAGTTTCATATGGGCAAAGCCTTTACATGCTCCAAATGATTCATGATTTGAATCTGTCAAATGCTTCTGTGGTCACTGACTAACAGAGTCACAATAAATTCCATTTAAACTCTGATTCACCTCAGGCAGAAGAATAACCTTTCTATCTTAACATCTATATTCAATTATCAGATGCAGCGTTCCATGCAAATATTGTTAATTAACTGAATTTAAAAGCTTGAACTTTTGCACTTGTGTTTCACAAAGCTTTGCCAATCCGAAGATGCTTTCATTCAGACGGACTGCAAGCAGCAGAAAGATTGTGAGGGTTATTAAAACCGTCAATTCAATAAGAAAAAGGTGCAAGGCCAACAAAACAGCAGACAGACAGAAAATTATAAACAAGAAGAAAACATTATTCCTGTTTCCACCGAGCCGAACTTAAGAGCTATTTTTCGTCACGTGTGCCATTTAACATCCAATAATATCTATATATTGGAAAATTGAAATTCCTGAACTCTTTTGTCTGTTGTGCAGCTTTCCACTCAGAGGAGCTCTGAGGAGAAGATGTGAAGCGAGGATGAGAAGAATGAAGCGCTGGAGAAAGGTTAAAAGAGAGGTCGAGGAATTGAAGAGAGGACGTGAAGCAACAGAATGTGAACTCCAACCCAGTAATGTTTTTTCGTGCCCGTTGTGGGTTTGATGAATTAAAAACTCCCAAACTGAAATCTCTCTCCTAAATGTTTTCTCTGCAACCGACATTCTTCGAATATCCGAAGTTTAAAATGAGCCTCCTTCAACATCTCATGAGGACAAATTACTAATACATTCACGGTAGATAATGACCTTGTGTGAACCTATTGATAAGTTCAGCGAGCCCCCACGAGACCAATTAATGAGTTTCACTGTCACCGTTTAAGTGTAAGCCTGCATTTACACGACAATATTTCAAGTGAAAACGCTTTCGTGTTTTCGCTTGAGAAAAGTTTCTTGTTTACACGGCAGCGTTCTGAAAACAATGTCTGCTTAAACGGACACACCACCTATATACCATAATGGTCCAACTATAAGACAAGGTTGTTTTTTTTCTGGGAAATAGATCTGATAAAGTGAGCAAATCTTATATACAGGAACTGAGGAAACAGAGTTGTCTGCTCTTCTTTGTCCTATCTTTTAAATGTCAATAAATAGAATCCCATACGGCTCCAGGAAGAAGTAAAAGTATCCCAAACATCCAGTTAACACTAACCTGTGTCTGGAAAATGGAGCGATACAGCGATCACCTGGGGGAAAGTGGCTAAATGTAGGTCGAATTCATCAACTATACAGGAATAGTAATGGGAGTAATTTAAGCTGAGTGTGATCAATGCAGCTGAGACTTATGTTCAGGCCAATATAGTACACAAACAGAATCAGTTTAACAAGGTGCAGGTGCAGACAGGTGAAGTAAGGTAGCCAGACAAACTCCGACCACAAACAAGGAGCGAAAACAGGAATATTAGAACCAGACATGACTTAATATGTCTAAACCATAATACTAAAATAGAAGATTATCAGTAGAATCATTCGGGAGAAAACAGATATGAAGCAGCTAGAAAAATAAATCAAAGAATGGAAATATATCTCAACAAATATACACTTTGAGAAACTCACTTTTCGAGCTAAACA
This sequence comes from Lipophrys pholis, assembly GCF_963383615.2. Taxonomy (NCBI): domain Eukaryota; kingdom Metazoa; phylum Chordata; class Actinopteri; order Blenniiformes; family Blenniidae; genus Lipophrys; species Lipophrys pholis. The sequence continues at coordinate 17,059,022 of NC_137649.1, forward strand.
CATTGGTGCAAACTCTATTGCTTTCTGTTTCCATTCTTTCCTCTCCAGTATGCACATTAATCTGCAAGGCAGATGGCTTCTGTTAAAGATGACCAGTCGCTAAAAAGCCCAAAGTCACTGGGGAAGCCACGGGGTAACAGCAACAACCTGAAGGGTGCCAATAGGAAGCTGACTTAGAGAAGATAAGGACCACCTTCCCTTCAGCAAGACCCTCCAGTGTCAGACCGAGTGACTCCAACAAGGAGCTCAATTATATGATAAGGCAGATAGAGAGAAAACACCCAGAAATTATTTCAGAGAAAAGTAGCAGAGTGTGTAGCTGAAAAGAGACGGAAAAAAATAATAAAAAAGAAAGGTAAGGAAAAAAAAAACGATAAACCTGACAGGAGACCCGAGCGGCGAGATGAATGCTTAATACAGCCACTGTTAGCAACCGAAGCAGAAGGAATACGGTGAAGGCCCAAATGATTAAATGGGAACGATATGAATTCTATAACACTGAGGAAAAACAATGCAATTCCATAAACTGGAGCAAAGATGTTAAAATAGATCATCCGTTACTCTCTGTTCACCCCCCGATTGATGTAGGGCAGAAAACAGGACGATTTTTATCTGAGAACAGACGTGGCCACTTTCACAACATGTTTTTTTTTTTTTTTTTCTTCCTTTTTTTTTTTTTTTTTTTTAATGGGGACTCTGGCAAACACTGTCACCTCACAGAAAACCAAAATATCTGAGTTTCATTCCAGGTATAGGAGCTTTTCTTTACCTAACTGCAGCAAATATATCACTTCATAGATTTAATTCAATTTATTCTTTATCACAGCAGTCATCCATTGTTTTCAAATCTGAAAGCTACAGCGTAATATGGACGGCGAATGGCAAACTGACTGAATAAGTAAGAGTTGCACAGTTCACCCTTATTGACATAAAATAGTCATCTATGTATGTGAAGATTTACAATAGTAGGAAATACCTTGCATATTTTCACACCATGTAGTTAGTTAGCTGAGCGCAGTCTTTCGCATGCACTGTGTGGCCCCTGTTTCATTCTTTCGCTTATCAGCGTGATTTTAATAGAAATCATAAAAAAGCAGCTTAATTACATGAAGTGTCTCCAAATTTAATGTTTATTCTATAAAGGATAAAAGTGATTAATAATAGCCACAGACCTCAGAATAATTAAATGTGTTCATATTTCCTGTATTTCAGTGATATAACGGGGCTTACACACACACACACGCACACACACTTGAGACAAGACGAGTGTGTTTCTTCTCTGTAGATTTAATGAAAAGGGTCTTTGATTTGTCAGCGCAAACACTTCATCCTCCCCAACACACACTTACACCTTCTCATCGGCAGCAAATCAATCGCTGGTTTGTTTGAGAGCAGAGGAGCATTTTGATCTCCCGGCACTGAATTATGGATAAATGATTAACAATTTTCAATTAAATTGAGGCTTGATTGCACAAACAAACTTCAGTTTAAAAAAAAAAAAAAAAGTGCAGGATGGGAAACAGGCTTGCTCTTTCGTACTGTATTGATTATTTTTCTATAACTTAGCGGACAATGTTTATAATTTGGAAAACAGGCTCATCTGCATCAAAGTTATTCGTGCTGCAGCTCCACTGATTAGCACATTATTCCTCATGTGTGTTCCAGCTGCACGAGTGCGAGTACAAGCGTGTCCCTTTCTGGATTTACTCAGGTTTTGAGGCTTCGTCTTGCACTTGGCACCGGAGTGTGTTATTTTTAACGCTTTCCTCCTAATCCCTTCCTGAATATCGTGTTTTTAAACTTTAATTTAAGCACGCGTCAACGCCATCATCCATCTGGACCTGATCCCAGCTTACACAGAGAAACAATTTCTATAGTTACCATAAAGGTGTGTATTTGGGCTGCGGGAGGAAACCAGAAAAACCTGGCGAAAACACATGCAAATAGAAGTAAACTGTAGAAAGTAAGGCCTCATGCTGCACTCGAACCAGAGATAACCATTAAAGAGTTTCTTGTTCTGATGTAGGTATGATGTATGGCTGAATATTTAACATGTGAAACCAGTCGTTTTGAATTTTCTTGAAAAGTTGTTTGCAAACTGCAGAGAATCATGTGGCCAATGGCAGCGATTCGGACATGTCAACTTTTCAAATAGAGCCCCCCGTAATAATGTAAAGATGTTCCTTTATAGCCAAGAAAATAAATCTGTACTCAGACAGGATCAGTAATAACATTATGAGCAGGAAGTTTATAACATCGGTCATCTCTTGTCAAAAAAAAAAAAAAAAAAAAAAAGAGCAAGGGGGAATATTTGAGCAGGTTTAATGAAAATTAAATAGTGATGGGTGAAACTGTGAGATGTTCCCTGTTGTCAATATCTATCAACAGAGGTCCAATGACAGAAAAGAGCCACGTTGATGCACATGTAGAATGAAAATGGTTAATATGTGATTCTGATAGAAAAATGTCAGTAAACTCTGTACATCTCGTCACATCTAAACCTCATATTAGGCCATAATGTAACGGGCAGCAATAATATCAAAGAGCCGTAAAAAAAAGACATTGCTTGAGAACTTTATAATTATAATATGATTATTAATAATTCAATGCCATTAGAAAAACTCGGTCATGTGTGAAGAAAGTTCCTGTTGGGGTTACGCAGTACTGGCAGACACACTCAAGTATTCATGATTTCAAAAGTTCATCCGAAAGAAACATTTACTTCCAGTGAAGTTTCAAACTGACCTTTTGAAAAAAAAAAGAAATTTTTTTTTTTTTTTTTTAAACAATTCATTTTAATAGTCCAGTAAAGAACTTCTCTCTGTTTGCTCTTTGCTTATTTAGAAAAGTAAAACTGCAGCATCATCTTCTACAAGCTTCTTGCACCAGAGATCCTAATCCCTTCATTTGCTTTAGGATGAACAAAGTCTATGTTTTCATTCCTGGCGTCACAATGTAAACGACATTAAATTTCATCAAAGTGATAATGTGATGATGTAGGAACGGTTAATCTTAAAGTAATTGACGTTTAAAAAAAAAAAAAAAACACACACACACACAAACATACACGTGCACAGACACCTGCCTGTAGATTCCCGGCAGTAAAACCCATGAATAATGGATCACACTTTTCCGTGGCCAGAGGGAGAAGCTTTTAAACATAATTTGTTGCTTTAATTTATTTACACAACCTGGCAACCTCAGCCCTCAGGCTAGGTGCGTTACACAGAACTGAGCCACCCCGGGAGGGCTACATACGTGCTCATTCACACACACACACACACACACACACACACACACACACACACACACACACACACACACACACACACACACACACACACACACACACACACACACACACACACACACACACACACACACACACACACACACACACACATTCTCAGCAGGTATCACATGTATACTTGCACATCCTGTATGCAAATTTAGATTCGAAGATAATTAGTCTCACACCTCCTCAAAGAGACATGTGAGTGTTAAATATTCAAATGTGGCATAGTGAAGTCAGGCGGCCACAATCGCAGAGAAATTTTCACTATCGTGAATATTTTGGGAAATTTCTCCTGTGGTGTGTTTCTCTTGAAATAGTAGTAATTAAAAAATAATCAAATTTGATCTTCTCCCTTTTTTAATAACTTTTTTCCCGCAAACTGGGTGAAGCTGTTACGTCACTGCATCGTCAGCAGGAACAAAAGAAGTTATTCACAATGATCAGCAACATGGAGGATTAGTTTGAGCCCAATTATGAGGACTGCAGCATACAAACCAATGAGATCACAATTCAGGGACCCGAATAAATCTCATGGCTTGATCTGGTTCGACACACGAGAAATTCTGATTGTAGGACAACTCGTCCACCAAACTGCAACCTGGACAACTCATCCACGGATGAGATTTCTGAATTTTCTTTTGAGAAAAGAAATCCTGTGCAATGTACTTTTACATATTGTTATTTCTAATTGATATTTTATATATTTTTCATATATCTAGTATATGTCCATATATATTTAGTATAGTATCATATAACTTTGTCTCTCTTTAATTCCCTTTCTCTTAATGGTAGACAAATTGAACAAGTGTATGTAAATATATTTTCAGTAGCACGTTTTTTTGTGTCAAATATGCTTAATAATCCTTCCAAATGGGTCAAATATACTTTGAAATCCTTCAAATCAATAATGCTGAAACAATTAGTCATGGACGAGATGTCCAGGGTTGCAGTTTTGTGGACGAGATGTCCGTGCGTCGATATTTTAGTGGCACGAGAGGACTCCTGAGTGAAAGAAAAGTTACAAAATATCGCAGTGAAATCAGTTTAGCAGCTCTTGAAGATAAACATGGTCGTTATTGTTTGTGTGGTTATTCAATTTTATCATGAAATTAACTTGTCTAAATGTCCTCTCGGGGAAAGAAAGAATAAGATCCAATATTTTATCAGTTAAGAGCCAAATATAATATGACCATGGCATGGGGGTGATAAGTGAGCTTTGGGTGGGGTCAGGGTGACACCTTGTTCAAAGAATGACGGGTTTCATTTGGCAGCTGAATGAGGAAATTGTAAAACATGACATGAGCTGTACTAACGATCCGAAAGCAAATGGAGTTCTTCCTCTTCCTCTTCCTCTTCCTCATCTGTTCTCCCGCCAGATTTCGCTCTTAACTTTCCTCCATGATGACAAGCTCAGACGTCAGCGTCTGTTGAGCGTTGGTCAGATTCCCAGCTCCACACTGCTGGTGTTATAGAGTCAAACCTCCAACAACACCACCAAGATTTATGCCGTTTCACTCTGTTTTTCTTTCACTTGTGTATAAACAGACCATATCACGTAAGCACACAACTCGCTGGCTTCGGGTGTCCCTCGACTTGAGAGCAGATTCTTAATGTCTAATATTTTCCCATCCCTGGCGTCCAGACAGATTTAAGGATCAGCGGTGCCACAAACCTTTGATGACACTCGCCCCATGACGGGCGTCACGTTGCCAAATGTCCAGCTTGTGTTTACAGACCGTGTTTACAGCACTCTGGGTTGCCGCTCATGGCGAGTTGATAATCTGTATACACTCCAGACTGTACATGCCTCCTCCTATTTTCATCATTAATACCTCCTCCTCCGCCTACAATCTTACACCAAAATCAGGCACCAAGCACAAAAGTCAATATTTAAGCAGATTAGGATTCTGCGGGAGCCGACACACGCCGGCCAGCGTTACACCGGCAGGCTGCCGCTACTCTTATTACTGCGTCAGCAGGAGTTTAGGAGCTTTTGATAACAAAACAGAACGTGAACTGAGCCAGGGTTCACAGAAAATGTATTACTAATGAATAACTATAATAACCTACCTATTATGAATTTTTAAATCAGCAGGTGAAGCCTCACTGTAATTGTTTTTCTACAGTATCAACACTCATTCATGGAAACCTTCGGTGGGGACGAAGCCAAGAAATATGAAGAGCTATTCAAATGAGCACCCGATGAGCGTTAATGCGACGGCTGGCCGTTTCAATTATTAATGTAATGGTTGGATATTTTGGGAAATAATTTGCCTTCTAGCCCAGAGTATTATAAAAAGATCAATTCCTATATAATGTAGGTACCGTCAGCTGAACTGAAGAGATTGAAAACAGGTGCACACTAAGAAGCGAAACCTTTGAAATTCATGATGGTTGGCACGGCAAATTCAACAAGAGGCCGATTGAAAGATCCTGGAGCCACATAATAAAACAACAACAACTTGAAATAAAGCTTCATGTTGTATTTTTTAGCCAATTTAAACAATGACTGAATGGTTGCTTTGTTAGGGAAGCTTTTACGAGTTTGTATCTTTTCAAAAGTCACGAGAACCCAACGAGTCAGTTGTTCTTAAGGTTCAAGGTTCAACCATTTTCGACCCATCCACTCTGCTGTCTTTCTTGAAAGAAATTTAAGAGGCACTAAGAGAGAAAAAAAAATCCGTTGGGAAACAAAGGCCTCTATGATTGATTAAGTGCAGTCTTTGAGTTTGTGTGCATGTGTGTGTTTGTGTGTGTTTGTGTGTGGGTGAGAGACAGTATGCTCGTGGGAGTTGAGTGTAGTTGCACCACAATATTAACGCATAATTAACAGCTTTCCTGTACAGTACAGCTCAAAGTGTAATCACTTGGAATAGCACTGCATAACTGAATAACATAAGCATAAATGAATGTCAAAACCTTTTTTTTTTTTTTTTTTTTTTTTTAAATAAGTTAAAGCGCATACAAAACAGAATGTACAGCCAAGACAAAAAAAAGCTCGATATTTTCTGGCTAAATTTATATTTTTCCATTTCCTTCTGCGCAGCACACCGTGTTATTTTCATTCAAAGAGATGTAGTGGTAATACAATCACAAACTTTAAATGATCTTTTTTTTTTTTTCCCATTTCAATATGTTTGCACAATATCAAACGACTACAAATCTATTTTAATCTTGTCGCGGGTGAATTTGTGATTGTGATTCATACAGTCTGTTCAAAAGAACAACACAACATGGCCCCACTGAGCTTATTGTCACATCATTTGCCATGATATTCACAAACAAAATTCAATATGACTCCACACAAGACTTCTTATACCCCCGCGTTTGTCAGTAAAATGAGAGGGGGATATTAAATTTGCTGGTGAGGTTTGTCAACCTGAGAGCGGTTTTCTGTCGCCGCAGCACTGAGAGGTAATCTGTTTCTCCATGCAGCTGTCGTGATCAAAGGAATCACACTCCCATGACTATCATCGTGCACAACAGCCCACATGCAAAAGGCACATGACTACACCCGGACATACACATTCACCGGGATGCACACCTACAGATGTACACACTAATACTCTGCATGGGCTCAGTGACTTACACGCAAAGCAAATCATGTTGTGTGTTTTCTTTAAAAAAAAAAACTTGACTACACACACACACACACAGATAAGCACACCAGCACACCAACAAGCTAATGCAGAAATACTCAAAGCAGCTGCACAGCAGCATCCAACGAGGGAGCCAGTCATCAACTGGAGCTACCACACCATTCAAAACGGCAGAAATCACACAAAAGCTTTATTTGTTTATTTATTTTCCATCACTAACACGTATTGCATCGGTACAGGACACGACAACCGCTCAGTCGAATGTCGATTTGAATTTGATTTAGTTGAAATGGATAAAGATGTGCGTCATGGTGTGGGTCCCAGTACGGTTTCAAAAAGTAGACTGCTGGCAGTATATTCAACATTCCTACAAATGCTGAATTTTTGCTGGCAGAAAGATTTTCTTTTCCACCGGAGAGTCATTTAAATGATCTGAAGGCAACAGCCACGCCATAGAAAATATGAGACAACTACAAAAAGGAGGTTCAATTTCAGTTGCTTCACACCCGTTTTTAACTTCCTGCACCTATGAACAGATGATGGCGCTGTGCCACGGTTTGTCTTTGCTGCTGCATGTTTGCAGTCTACACCATCCGCAGCACCAGACCCCCACCTGCATGCCCCTCCTCCCTCACAAGGGAACCTACTCAACCCTCCTTTCATGCTTTAGTCATCCTGCCTGGGCTGCTGCAACATCCCTCCTGGCACAACTCCCAAAGCTCTGTTCAGCCTTTACAACCACAATTTTTTTCCACACACACACACACACACACACACACACACACACACACACACACACACACACACACACACACACACACACACACACACACACACACACACACACACACACACACACACACACACACACCCTGCAGTCCCACCGCTGGCTGATCTGCATTCTGTCGTAACCTGCCACTTAGCTGGTTATCCCCCTCCTCCTCATGCTCACTCTCCAAAACTTCACTCCAGTGTGATCAGCTGTGGCTCCCTTTTTAACGTCTTACACCCCCCCCCACAAAAAAAACAAAAAAACCCTGCCTCTTCAATAAACACAGCACTTCACTTCTGGCTCAGATCTTATTTTCCTCCTATATTTATTCCACTTCTACAGACGCTCCCTGCCTTCTCCCTGTTGTATTCTGTACGCACACATTGTGAGAAGGAGATCTCTTATACCGCGTGTTTGTGCTGGTTTATTTGTTCCGAGGAGAAAAGTGCACTTGAATCAAAAAAGGGGGAAAGTGAGTGTTTCTCTCAACCTTTTAAGAGAAGGCGAGATAACGTCCTTGTCACATTATCTCACCCAAGAACAGAGAAATGAATGAGGAAGAGCCAAGACAAGAGTGTATGTGTGTGTGTGTGTATGGAATACGACACCGAACACACAAAGCAAGTCGTTACTAAGGAAAGACTCAAATGTTTTCTATATATAAAACAAACAATAACAAAAAAAAAAAGACTCAAGCTCTTTTTGTTTTAGTTCAGTTTTCAATCAATAAGTGAAATATCACAGCCAGTTGAGCCCCGGCTCCAGTCCAGCTGGGGAGTTTTATGTGTGGAGTTTGCGTGTTCTATCTGTGGAAGCGTTCAGTCTCTCTGTGTTTGCTCTGAGAAGGACCGTACTGGTTTAAAAGACGGATGAATGGAAAAATTTACTAAATCACCACAGGAGGAAGATACTCTCAGGAAGTTGGCACGACATAGACAAGCAGCTTTGAAATGTTCACCACTGTTCAGATATACATGTATTTATGTCAAGACTGTACAACTGGCCCATAAACCCATATGTGTATTCATGCTCAACCTATCAGAAAGAAATATTTACAGCTTAATATGAATATTTCTCAATTTGTTGAGCTCATTGACAGACTACGGTTTGAATTACTCCCATGTCCATTTCAGAAACATAATTCGGCATAATTAAAAAGTATTGTTCAGTTATGTATTACCCCTGGAACGGACAACAGCAGGACAAAATTAGTTCTGTTTTTTTTTTTTTTTTCCGGCTGGCACCTTTTTTACACCCCCCCCCCCCCCCCCCCCCCCCCCTTCAAACCCCAGCTCAGTAAGAGAGGGGAAGGGCCCGCTATTTAATCAAAAAAAAAAAAAAAAGTGTCACATTAATTCAGACAAATTCAAGCAATCTAGTTTTCTAATAAAGCTGTCATATTTGCATCCGGTGACTTACGCTCACCATCGTTTTAGATTAATTCCCGTCACAACCTTTTGATTTATGAATGCATAATAACTGAGGGCAATGTCTGTGACTGTGACTGTGAGCTGTGTGTGTGTGTGTGTGTGTGTGTGTGTGTGTGTGTGTGTGTGTGTGTGTGTGTGTGTGTGTGTGTGTGTGTGTGTGTGTGTGTGTGTGTGTGTGTGTGTGTGTGTGTGTGTGTCCACAAAGCATTGACTTTTAATCTAACGTTTTGCTTGTGCCTGGATGAGAGAAAATCACATTTTGCGATAATTGAGCGCGTTAAGAGGGGAAGATCAGACCCCTGGTGTTTAGGAGCTCGAGTTGCATCACTGGATCTCTGTTGTGGCGCTCCCTCTCATCCACAGCCTCCTTATCTTGTTGTCATTCATATCAAAGGGCTGAATGCAGTATAAACAGAAGAAGTATTTAATCTCCCTACTTGACATTGTATTTTCATGTCAGTGTTTTGCATAATAAAATCCAAAAGTAAATATGCACGCTCCACGGGACGTACACACAGGAGTAAGCATTTTCTGTCTGAAGTGGTGCTTACGAGTGTTTTTGTTTTCAAATTTATTGGGCAGTTTAGTGCAGCTCTACATGAAAATGAAAGAAAATGTGAGGGAAAAAATAGCACTTTTATTACCTTTCTTATCCGATTACTTTCACCGGTTGCTTAAGCTAGGTGTTCAAACTATCTAAACAAACAACCAGAAAATGTATATATGTATTTATTTATTTATTTTGGGACTGTGAGCATACTGATGGTTTCAGAATTTCTTGGGAATGCACAAATTCACACAAAAGCTGGCTAAAACAAAATATTAATAACTTTTACATCTTCAGCGGCCGACATTAGCACAAGGTAAACAATCACTGCACACACACACAACAGTAAACAAGCACAAATAGACAGTAGAATAGTAGATATGGGTCAAAAGTGCACAAGGACACTAAAAACAGTTTCAGAAGAGTAGTAACTGAATTTTGTTATTAACCCGAACCAGAGGCCACGTCGTTAAAAATCTAGATGGGCTGGAAAATTGAACCATTTCATCTTTCAGTTGTGATTTTACTCCTGCCATCTGTATGAGGAAAATCAATTTCTTATTCTGGCAGTTTTGACAGAATTACTCAATGTTAGTTTTCACCCTTTCAGGCACTGCGAAGAAGGCATCTTAGTGAATTTACGCATGCAGAAATGGGGCCAATTGACAATTTATCTTAATCTTTGCAATTAATTTGTAATCTAAAATTTATTTAAAACAAAAATATATAGAGAGAGCAGAGGTTCAACCAAAAACTACACTGGATCTGTTCAGGACTGTTTCAGTTTCCTTGTTCTTTGGTCTATATGGCCTTCTTCAATATTACTACTTATCTTTTAGCTGTACAAAGTTCAAAGTCTCATTTGCTGAGTTGAACATCATTCATCACCGGCCAGCCCACCTTTTTGTACATTTTATTTGATTTAAATATTTTTTAGAATTTCATAAAATTAGTTTTTTGTAGAATTGAATTTATGATAATTATAATTTTTCCATTGTAATATGAAGCTCTTTATATCCTGTGTTTATGAAATCACTTTTAATACAGAGTCCTAATCAGTCGTTTACATTTATAGTGTAATATAGTATATCTTGGATCTTTTATCCTTTCTGCTCTGGCAATATGTTTTCTGTTTTTGCCTGCGCTTCTACTGAAGATACTGGGTTCTGAGCAGGAGTTATTTTCTGTTGCTTTTCTTACATTATGAAATAAATGACTTACCGGGCTCCTCACCATTTTTAAAACTGCTCTTTAAATCCATTATTACGCTTTGGCTTCCGACCCATCATGAGATTTTGCTGTTGTTTTATCGCAGTTTGTGTTTTTATGTTTGTACGATTAGGCACGGCTTGCTCACGTACCCCGAATGAAACACATTGGGGGTGATCTTGATAGCTGTAACTGAGACCAGCAGAGAAGACGTAGGCATCTGTTTGCTTTAACGGTTGGCTCTATCTCAATTTTTTCCCGATGCACTGCAGACTTGGCATCTCCTCAAAGTTAGGCTAGAGGCCAAATCAGCCTTTAAACCTTTCTGCTCAGATTCCTGCATTTGCTGAATCAAACATAGAAACCTCTGATGCCTGATTACCATCTTCTGGCTAAAGCATGTCACTGCTTCTCCAAACCAATGTTACGATCACTGGATTAGAGGCATGCAATTTATAACACAAGCTTTACAAATTACAAATGCAACTTTAATCCCTTATTAGATATCATTGATAATGACATTTTCTTCAAAGAAGCTACAGAGGAAGCTTCAAAGTCTCCATTAAAGGCCTCTCAGCTAAAATGTTAGGCTGTTGCAGCCGGCAGAGTCACAAGTTTTTGGTGTAAAATGTGACTGCATAGAGAGGGAACACAGCCGGATCCATGTGAAGCTGCATATTTCTCTTCCCTCATACATGTCTGAGACTGAGCAGAGCCACCAGGAGCTGTCTCGCCCCCCGCAGAAAGTCTGACACAGGAGAGAAAAACACTTCACCTACTGTCACTGTGTGCCAACGGGTCTTCAAGAAAGAAAGAAAAAAAAAAAGAAAAAAACCTGCTGTTTTCAGCAGCGACAGTCACAACTGGTTGATGACTGGACACAACAGAGGAACCCACCGCTGCTGGTGACTTTCAGATATCTCTGTTCTTTCCTTTCTTTTTCAGCGCCCTACAAGCATGCAGGGAGAGAAAATGTAACTTGTCTGAGCTTCTTTTGACGTCAAGTATTATGCCGACAAAGTCAGCCGCTCTGACAATGAGAGCTTCTCCAAGACGAGATAAGCAAAAAGCACTCACAAGTTATCTAAATTAACCCTCCATCCATCCATATAGAACTTTTTCTACTGACTTAACAGCTGCCATTAGTCACAATAACCCATTCACACACACACATCCACACAACAATGGAGGCGGCTGCCATGCAAGGCCCTCATTCTATCCATTGGGAGCAGTTTGGAGTTCAGTGCCTTGCTCAAGGAGATATGGAGAGCTGCAGGATTGAACCTGCAGCATTCCAAATGAGCGGTGACCAACTCTATCAATGTATGAATACGTGCACTTAACAAATGGACCACCAAAGATGCATTTTTTTTTTAAAAATGACTATTATTAATATTTATTTCAATTAAATGATAATGATGCAGTTAGAGCTTCTATAGTATCAGTCATGGGATCTTATTCACTACAACCAAAAGCTGTTCACATTTCAAGAGCAGAGCTGATAAACATAGGCTTCCTAAAATTCAAAGGCTAAAATTACCAATACAATATATTACTATATATTGTGTTGAAAGTGTTACAGCTTTTTTCTCATCTGAATCATTTTGAATAAAAAAAAAAATGCTTTTGCTTTAAAATATAATTCATGTACAATAGAAATAATTTGATTTCCTGATTATAGTGGAGATACTTCAGCAGGGTTCGGTTTGTTCAACTGAACTGTACAGTGCTGCACTCTGCTGGATTTGCAGCACATGTGAGCGTGCTGTGGTCTCAGACGGTATCAAGATCAGAGGAACCCCAGAGATTCGGCAGCAGGTACAGGTGAGCTTTAAGGTGAACGTTGACTTTTCACTGAAACATAAAGTTTAACACAAGAGTTTGTTGATTGTACTTACATGGGCAAATAGAGAGAGATAGAGACTCATGCACACTCATGGGAAATTTTAGAAACACCAATCAACTTCAAACAGGTTTGTCTATTATTGGAGGAGGTGCAGTTGAAATTCAGATAAATAGGGATATTACGGGGAAGGGGGCGGGGCCAATATTGATGGACAGCGCCTCCAGCCAATGGGCGGCGTGAAGCGCACGGCCAACGTGACAGCGTGGAAAGAACAATCTTGTGTTTCACTTTCGTTTTTCTGTAAAGAACGGCGAAGGGTGAGCTCCTCTGCTGCTGAAAAACAATCCATTTGTGTGAATTTTAAAGGCTTGGATAGCAGGCTCAACTGAAACAGGTTTGTTGTCACACATTTCTGAAGATCTACTTATTAACATATAGACACTGTTTACAGCGCAAAATGTGATTGAATTAAACATATTCGGGAGGTCTTTGTTCTTATTTTCAGGTGAAATCATGTCTGTTTTGTTGAAGGAAATAAAACACATCGACCAAAAAGCAGCCAACAAACTGGAACGTAAGTGACTGTTTTTTGCGAAAAGAACCAAAGTACATAATGTGAGTCAATGATAATAGTCACAGTGTTGGTTTCGTTTTTGAGCAAGTCTGTGCTGAGCTCTCCTCCCTCACATGATCACTCTGTGTCACAGAGCGACATAAAAGTGAGTTTGGACTTTAATCTTTCCAGGTTGACTCGACACAACATGACACGTTATTTCCGTATGCAGTTTAGAGGAAAAACCCAACAATTATAGAAGAAATGATGCCAAGAGATCCCACACGAGAGGATCCAAGATCCAAGAGGAAGGAGCACAGACAGAGTTATATCTGTAGAGTGAGGAGAGGAGCTCTGAGATCCTGATTGGGTCATCTAAGAGTTTTCTGAATCGATTAAGGATGGATGAATTGAACTGATCACCTCAACTTCATTAATTTTTTTAGGTGAAAGCTTAACATGCCCTAAACATCCCTGTAACAACCCCACTGAAGCAGCGCCGGCAACACAGCAGCTTAAAGCTCATAGTGTGGATATATTTCACAGCTGAAACCACTTGTGATATCTGTAATACCGATGTATCTACAAACCTTCACTGATGGTGATTTCACAGTGACCAAATGCCTCACATCTGCCACAAATTTGAGCGGAGAAGGATCCTGTAGTCTGATAGAAACGTCTCTATAAATGCACAGCACATGCAAACTGTGATTTGTCTGCTGTGTTTATTAAACACCTTTTGGAGAGGAACTTTATTCACCAGGAATAACTAGTGTGGCCGGTTTGTAACCACCGGACTGTGATGCTTTTAAAGATTTGGGATCCACGGTATTTAATGCTACCTCAACAGTTCAGACACCAAACAAACAAAGTAGATGACCACTATTAGTTTTACTACAGACTTCTGGAGCTCTGATGAGGTTTGAGGTCAAAATGTCAGTATTGGATGTTGAAAGTATCATTTAAAAAAAATTTAAATAATAATAATCATATTGGGATTGAAGCCAAAAGTTTTGATCGGGTCATCTCTGTATAAATTGGTCAGGTGAGACCTAAACCATCCCAAACTGTCTTAAAATGGTAGAAACGGTTGACTCTTGAAAGTAGAAGCTTGCCTGAGAGCTAAAGTAAGCAGCTCCCCGACAGCAAAGTGATCTGCTTGAATGTGATTGTAAGAACAGCCGTTAAAGATGTAATGGAGGCCTGTTGTTAAGAGCTTTGTACATTAGGAAAACGATTTAAAATTCTATATTTTACAGGAAGCCAACTCAGAGAAACATGATCCCCTGTTAGTTCCTTTCAGCTCTCTGGCCGCAGCATTTGATATCACTTGAAGACTTCTCAGAGAGTTAATGGCACATCTGTTTTCTCAGAGCTGAAGTTTTGCACAGACTCGGACCTCAAGTTGCTGACTCACGAAGACCTGCGGGAGCTGTTTCCTGGAGAAAATAATCTCCGGATGAGGAAGACAATCTTTGAAACGATACACAAACAGGTGAGTTAACAAGCTGTGAAAGATTAAAAAGAGGACGAGTCATTGTCTCACAAATGAATGACACTCAACTCAAATTGTTTATGGAAGGTGTATGTTGTGGTTTTCGGTGGTTTCAGCGGCCTATTGGTTTGGTCCTAAACGAAATGAAGGATTTCATCCCCGATGAGTCGTTGAGAGGTATGCATACATGACACACAACATACATAACCGCTCTGGCTATTGTGAAGAATTTGGGATTGAAGAATAACAGTATGGACGGTATTGTTGGTGAGTCCATCTGATACACAACATCACACATCCCATCCAGCTGCTCTCAGCGACACTGGCGTACTGGTGGACTACCTACATATCCTGAAGGACATGAAGGCCCAGATGAACAACGTGCAGACTTTCCTCGATGCTCACATCAGTCTCCTGGAGGACATCAAAAAAAGTCAATCCGACAAGAAACCCGATGAAGGTCACTTTTCTGTTTTTCCTTTCTTTAACCTCGTTATCACAATATTCTTTATTAGGGGCATGAAACATATGGCCAGTAAGCCAAAATGAGCCCACGGATTCTATCCAAATCACAAATGACCTGGAAAATCTTTAAAAGTGACGAAAAAAGGCAACTTCTGAACTTTTCAAATAAAGAAACTGCATTCTTAATTTATTTGACGAGCAGCTAATAATGTAGAAGCGATTATTACAATATTAGAACACTGCAAGTATTAATCACTCATTTAAATTCAAAAGCTTTATAACAGGAGGTAATATTGTAGAGATTGTAAATAGACCGCACATTCTCATTCACTAAATGTTAATTACTTTGAGCACGCCTCTTGTTCGCAGGGTGCCGGAGCCGATCCCAGCTGAATATGATTGTGAAGGCAGAGTGTGTGTGGTTGTGTTTGCCCTGTGACGGACTGGTGAACTGTCCAGTCCCTGACTCACACACAGTCAGAGGAGACCAGCTCCAGACCTCCATGACACTGAATTTGATAAAGTGGACATACATATAAATGCATGGACATTGTGTCTCTGGGTTTGCCTCTTTCGTCTGTCATTTATAGATTTTTCTTTTTTTCTTTAAATGTTGATTGCAGGGGGTGTTGAAGTGAAGAGGACGTATTTACAAGATCCCAAGGACTCAAGTTCTTTGTTGAGTAGTTCATCTTCTAGTCTCCCAGCGGACACCCACAAAACACCTGAAGATTCCAAGGATCCACCAAAGCCTTGGTGGAGTAGCTCATCTTCTACCGTTTCAACAGAGACCCAAAAATTCCCACCTGAAGACCCTCCACAAAGATCATCATGTAAATGGCATTTTTTTCAACTTTTTATCATGCATCAATGGTCATTCTCAATGTTTCACTGACACTATCAATATTCTTTCATCGGCAGTTGCTTTTAGATTAAATTATAACATCAGTCTACACTAAGATTTTATATAAGGGGGGTTTATCAAGTACTTTATGTTGTTCTATGTTGCAGTCGATTCACCAGGTACCAGTCGAGCAAACCGCAGTGGTCCAGTGCTCAGTGTCAATCCCACTGGTTTCTCTTCACAGACAACAAGAAGTAATGTAACTTATGTTGTCTCATATTGTTTTTCTTCTTGTGACATGAGAATGTATAAGACTGAAAACAATTTGTATTTGTTTTTGAATGAACTACTTTGTGCATACTGTATGTACAGCTGTGTGTCTGTTATTAATTATTTTCCTCCTGGGATTAGTAATGTACTTTCTATTCTATTATTTTAATAGAAACAATAAAATACAAGATGGAACTCAGCGGGAATACTTTAAACGCCCATATGCAGATTCTGGACAGCATAAAGAGTCAGGACTCCTCCTTGGTTTCGCTCAACCTGGTGGAAGGTTGTGACCACAGTGACGTCACACTTCTTTTCTGTCCGATTGCTTCGCGTACTGGGACGGATGTTGAAACGGCGATGAAGCAAGTCAAAGGTGAGAAACTTTTTGTGGCCACCTTTACTATGCCGCTGTATCCCATCTGATGCACAGTGGAAAACAATAGAAGAAAGCATGGCTCTCATCCCTATAAAAGCAACTGTAGCTGTGAGTGTCGGCTTACAAGACTTTGTAAAAACTATTAAAACTAGGCTAGACTGAATTTTTAAATTTAGAAAGTAATATACATGACACAAACTAAGTGGTGTGCTTAGGACACAAAGGTTGAGTCACACTAGACACACTGGGTTGAAAGACTGGAAATATGAAAGGAAAACAGCTTTATGTAAGATAATGAAGGAAGGTCCACTACTTTGTTTAGAGATGCTTTTATCGCTAGTTGCTGAGAAATTTCAAAGCATAAAATGTGTCACAGAATCAGGCAAATTGTTGTTAGCACTGTTTAAATAAGGCATAATTTGAGTGACGATAGAGGGATTATCTGTTTTATTATTTCAAAGGGTTAGGCAGAGGCTGGTAGACATGACTGTAACTCTATACCTGACCTGACAGGGCCTTCACTATCTTTGAATATGGAAAGCCAAACAAAGTGATATTGATATTGTCTAATAATGATGTAGAAGATTATATAGAGATATAGTGGTTCTTTGAGAAAAGCGTTCCTCATGTCTCGTCTTGTCTCATCCCCCATCTCCGCTGTTTGTTTCTCCACAGGTGACAAACGGGTCATTTTAGTTTTGATGCGCCACTCACATGAACCCAAACCTGTAACCAGCAAGAGAACGTGGAGTAATTTCCCTCATGTTGTGTTGCATGTCATTGTTTTCTACCATGACACAGTGAAGGGGCTGCTGAACTGTCAAGAGAATACCCATGCCATCTCTGAGATAAGAAAGGAGCTACTGAAGCACAGTTACGAGACACCTGAAGGTGGACAGGATGACATATTTCCTTATGGACCAGCTTATAACATGAGAAGATCAAGCAGCCAGAAAAAATTTAGTGGTTTTTGGCATTGGCCATTGAGTTTGAATTAGTGTTGGATGTGCAGACGCCGGTTCCTTGTCAACTATTAT
The DNA here is from genome assembly GCF_963383615.2 of Lipophrys pholis. NCBI lineage: Eukaryota > Metazoa > Chordata > Actinopteri > Blenniiformes > Blenniidae > Lipophrys > Lipophrys pholis. Next base: position 17,076,763 of record NC_137649.1, read on the forward strand.
AGGTGAAAGACATTGGTGCATTTGTAAATAAATAACCATGTTAATATGGAAAATGATCTTGTCTAATAGAACTACAAACTTGTTTTTGCATCATGGGGGGTGGGGGTGTGTGACATTTCTTACATGTGCAATCAATTTGGAAGAAAAAAAATGTAAAGGCAACAACAATGCTTAATTCTTTACTGCTGTACTGCAAGAGCTTGTGAAATTTTAATCAATACGTTGAACCACAATCTGTTGCCAGTACAACGCTTCAACTGTATTCTTGTGTTTGATGTTTACCTGTTTGGTTGGAAGAAATGTTTAACTGCTTGATTAACTACATGTAAAGAGTGTAGATCACCTCTATGTAACACTTTATATTGAAGCCATGACGTTGTACCTATTATTTTCCAAAGATGAATAATAAAGGCCATTTTAAAAACCCTACTGTGTTAACACAATCGTGAGTTCTGTGGCATGCTCCCATACATCCATACATTGTTTTAAAATACCTTTTGAGTCCTCTACATACTATTTGGTCCTACTTTTTTGATAAAAAAGTTCCCAATGGCTGTACTACAGTTGCATAGGAGTCTTATGGGACAGGTTTTGTATGTTGATCAATGACCATTTTCTACTAGCAAAGTTTGCTCTCATGACACCTAAATAAAAAAATCTCTCCCTGCGGATGTTCAGCATATTTTGTTGCAGCTGTCTCCATTGCTGTTCGTGAAAGGGTGAACATGACCAACAATGTAAATCGTTGTGGGACTGCTGAAGTAGCAACTAAATAAGGTAATAAATTAAGTAAAGCTATTAGTATAGTTTTCAAGTATGTGATTTAATGTTGAGGAAACATTTTTTCATTCGCTGAGAATAATTTTATAATGATTCTTGGAATACAGTAAATGTTATCGGAGAAATGATTTTTTTGGAACAATGACAATTTAAAATAAGTAACAAACTTATTTTCAAAGTAAGTAAGGGACTTCTCAATCTATAAAGTCAAAGATCAGTCATACATTTTTCCTCTTTTCAGGCGCTCTTATTTTGCGAAGGGAAAGTCTACTTTATTTTGAAAAAGCAGACCGGAAGTCACATTGTTTACATCCAAGGTACTTCCGGTCAGCGTTGCCTATCGGCTTTCGTTCAGAAAGATAATTTTTACTCTCTCAAACCTTTTACCGAGTAAATCTTCCGCTTCTGTGCGTCTTTCTCACACTTTCCGGACCCGGTACGAACAACATCCCAGTTGGTTTCACGCATTTAGCAGCACGGCGCCATTAGAAACTGTTAGCTTCCAGTCGTGTTGAGTTATTCCAACAGGTGAAGCTCAGATCCTCCAGTTACTCACCTCGTCCTGCACAGATCCATTACTTCTTCTTGTTGTGGGTCACTTCGCCACCGTTAGCTGTTATGACTGCTCTGGACAGTCTTTCATCTCGCGTGTCATGCTCCTCGGCCGCTGCGTGTTGACCCTCAGGTCCACGTGTTCATCAGGCGTCTGTGTCAGGAGCTCACGTGCTGCGCGTGAACTGTCAGCTCGGAGGCTGCACCTTTCAGCTCCCGAGCGCTGCCACAAAATCTGCGTCAGCACATCCAAACACCTCCAGGTGAGGATAGGGCAGCTTCAAACTCACCGAACACCCGCTTAATGACAGTGATCACTTTGTGTAAATCCTCCTTCGTTTCAAACAGCCTGGTCCGTGTCTGCTGTCAGTGTGTGACATGCAGCCAGCTGGGATCTCCTACGGAAAGCAGGCCGTTGCAGGTGCCACAGATAATGGTGATGATGAAGATGTGGGGGGTGGCAGATGCCCGGTTGGACAAGGGAATACAGTGGAAGAGGGGGAGATCAGGAATGACTTGAAGAATACAGACCAGGTGGATATGGTCGGCGTGGATGTCCAGAAAGACTCTTTGGCTGGTGAGTAGATGTTTACGATGCTGCTGTAATGAAATCGGTGAATGAGTTTATATTTGTGTTCCTACTAGGGAGTGCACCAAATTGCAAATTCATCACCATTGCACTACCATCCATCCACTACACTGCTTTATCCACTGCAGGGTTGTGGTGCGCTGGAGTGAATCCCAGCTACCGATCAGGGCAGGATACACCCTGGGCACTTAGCAGGCCAAACACAGAGAGACAATCAACCACACTGCCATTCCTATATATGGGCAATTAAGAGTCACCATTTAACCTCACATGCATGTTTTGTACTCTGAGACTAAACCAGAGGAAACCTACACAAACACTCTGGCAGAATCATGCAAACTTCACACAGAAAGGCCCGGCCAGTATTTCAACCCGATCTCACTGTGAGGCGAGAGCGCTCCACCCTGCTGCCTCGTTGGAACACCGATACAGTTTCCATACACTTCCCATTCAGGCTCTGCATGTTAACCTGTTTTTCCAATCAGATTTTATTTCACTTCCTGATTTCGTCACGTCAGAAGTCAACAGCAAACAAATCAATGATTAAAAACAGCAAAGTTAACGACTTTGTCAAACTTGGAAGTACGTGCCTTTTTGTTTTTTTAAATTATTTTATTTTATCATACCGTGATCACAATCACAATTTGTGACTCATGCTGTGCAGCTCCAGTTTCCACAATATTTAGAATTACCATGCCGACTTGCAAAACTTTTCACCTGGCAAAGAAAATCAGAAGAGTAACAACAACAACAAAAAAAAGCTAAATAAATTGTGACATAACACAACATCCTTCATTTATAATCAAAAACGCTTTGGACTGTTATTACATGTATTCCCTACTGCTAAGAGATTAAATCCTGCAAAACAATCAAACTGACTTTATAAACATTAAGTCAAAGTTTACTTTTTTCCTATCAACAATACCCACTTGAATATTCAGTGATTTCTGTGTAATCTCTCATTATGTTTCCTACCGACACGTCATGCTTTTCCTTTCTTTACCAGCGCCCACAGAATCTGATGAGAAAAAGACAAAGAGGAAGACGAGGAGGGAGAAGAGAAAGACACTGAAGAAAAGGCTGAAGTCTGATGATTTGTCTGACAGTTTAATGTCAGTGCTCCCCTTTGCTCTGACCAGCCCGGCCACATGGAGACAACTTGAATGTACGCGGCCTCAGCCGAGCTTCAATCCCGTGGCTCACTAGTGCCAGACTGTGAGTTTTGTTTCAGACAGGTGACGTTTATGTTTTTCCTTGTTTTCCGCAGTCACCAGCTCAGAGTCGAGGGAGAAAAAGAGAAAGAGGAAGAGAGGAGAGTGCGGAGGGAGGGTGGACAGCGAGGAGGATGGAGAGAAGAAGAAAAAAAAGAAGGAGAACCAGCGGCCCAACTACTTTGTCTCAATCCCGATTACAAACACTCGGGTGAGGAACTGTTTCTTAATTTGTCTCCCCATAGCTGTTGTGAACCGGCTGAAAGAACAACGGCAGCATCATTTCTGTCAGATTAGTCTTTTTATGGATTAACAGTGATCAGACGTTAAGATCTCTGAAATCCTTTAATTCTTATTTTTTGTGGAGAAAACTTTGATATGTTCAGGGGGAAATCACAGGATTCAATTACCTCTTGGCCAATGGCACTGAAATCTTATTGCTTATTGACCCCAAATCTCCTCTGAAAGGACCTTGATCGAATCATGGTCGTCTTCTCGTGATACCTTCTCAACTGTAAGATATTGAACTGCACAAGCTAACTCTGTTTTTTTCACCTATTCGATATCTCCCCCCCCTCACGATTTTTCCCTCTCCTGATCCAATGATTGAAAGCAACTTTGTCCAATCACAGATCAGCTCAGCCGTGGCGGAGGTCCAGGAGGCCATGCTTCAGCAGGAGCCCCGCTTGGCCAAAGCCATGATCCCCATTCCAACTCTCCACATCACGCTTTTAGTCACTCATCTGGCCAGTCAGGAGCAAGTCGACCTGTGAGTCCACACACAACGCGCACACCCGACATGAAACC